>NW_020954589.1:15417200-15421753 GCF_900497805.2 Vombatus ursinus | reverse complement strand
GGCCATGGACAGTCTCTTACTATTCAGTGACAGTGATGTTGATGATAAACTCACAGGTTTATGGTGCTTAAAGGTTTATTGAGTGTTTTCCTTCTAGCTGTGTTGTACCTTGTGCAAATTTGATTTCCATTTTCCAGATGAAGAAATGATGTTCAATGTGGTTATGTGACATGTCCACAGCCATACAATGTCAGAGTGTGGATTCACACCCAGGGCCTCCCACACTCTTGGCTTAGCTACTACTGGTTTCACTTTTTCTGCAATGTTTTTCTTTCTTTCTTTTGAAAGGTACTCTTTTCATGACAGATGTTTTTGGAAAGGGAGTCTCCTCAGAGAGTTATAGCTTTGGACAAAAGGTAATGTGAAAGGCTATTAGATAAACCAAACTGGCTTTCAGCACAAAGTTTCACTGTTCTGATCACTGTGAGGTGCCACTTGTGTGGAGGTAGTGAAGGGTCAAATCTATTTGGTATTGGGTTAAAATTCTCCGAAGATTAAACTAAGAATGGAGAGAATCTGCAATTCAGATGTAGTTGAAAGCCCAAAGAACTTTACCCTACATTTCAAATCACACCTGGAGGGCTTTGTAGTGAAGGTCAGGGATACCTCCATTTTCTCCCTTTTCCAAAAACAACCATCATTTCCACTCTTTCTAGCAAGTACTGGAAAAAACTTCTCTGCACAACTCTTTGCAAACTAACGGACCTCTCCAGCACCATGGAGGCGGTACCTGTTGTATGCAGTCATGCTCTGAACAACATCTAGCAGAGCATGAGTGCTTCACTTACAAGAATTCCACCTGAGCAGTCAAGTCAAGCTTCTGAAATAAGCAACATATATAGCCCTCTGCATGTCAAGTTTTACTAGAGTAACAACCTCCCTCACAGAATTTTTTAAAATCAAGTGCTTTTAAAAAAATACTGCAGAGAACTATGTAAAGATGAGGTACTGTAACAAGAGGCAAACAGGGGTCCCTGCACAGGGCTTTGCACACAACCGGGCTCTTTGAAAAAGGTTTTTTTTTTTTCCCCCATACTTTCCTTTAGAGTTAAGGGGTAGGCTGTTAAACTTTTGTAACCCACTCAAAGCAATCCATCACCAATAGATTTCTGGGTCCAAATCAAATTATCCTACTAAAAGTTAGTAGGTAAGTGAACATGCTGCAAATGACAGAATAAGCAAGCACGGTTTGCTCCGGTGCCAAACTTTCTTGTTAGTACAAAGTACAAAGGACTAACAAAGTACAGGAAATGGCAACAACTGAGGTTTTCACTTAGGTGTTCTGGGATATTGCCATTTACTCCCTCCAATCTTGTGAGTAGTGGTAGCCATAATCAATGTGCAGTCCTTGAACCAAAAATCAACCTATCCTTTTTCCCAATCATCACCCAGGATGTGTCCAGTCAGAAGGGACCATTGAGGCCTAGGAAGGTGCAAGCCAAAGTCATTACCCGGGGTTTTCATTGTGACTGCAAAATTTATTTTAAATACATGAAAAAAAGTTGGATTGCTCAGAAGATTAGCAAAATGCTTCTAATCCTAAAAGGAAATACAGAAGAACACCTTTTAAGTCACCATCCAATAAAACAAGTAATAATTTATGTCATTCCCTCCTCCGTCTATGTTGGTGTTTTAAAATTGATTGTGTGGCTTAGAAAAGCAGTACATCAAGATTTAAAAAAAGTCCTGCTATTATGCCAGCCAAGATCTGTCTGCAGAACCTACTTCCAGTGACACCAATTCTTTTCCAGAATTAAAGGACGCACTGCTCAATACCACGACAGAATCACTGGTAACTTTGATGACAAGGGCTAAACCACAGGAGGACACACTCTAGAGTGTTCTTGTATTGTTCGATTGCTTTCTGACTGGAAAACAAAATAAAGAAACACATTTCTATTTTTATTTTTCAGATTGAGAAGGCAAATTATGGAGATTTTATGCAACATAGGAGATCACACCTTAGGGCCTTACCACATACCTTGTCTAATTGGCAGCTGGAATGATTTCATAGGAAATGGGTGTTACTTTGGTATTGTTGATTTAAAGGTTACCCAGTTACAGGGAGGAGACAATGAGAATTCATCTTAAAATTTCACCTACTCACTGATGCCTGTAGAGTGTCTTTGCAATTAACAATTCCTATCACCTCTCCCTGTTCCCTGTGTGAGAAGGCTGAGAACTCATCTTACAAATTGCCCTTTTGAAGATCAAAGGGAAGCTGAATGTGTCTGTGTGCTCTCCACGAGACTGTAATTTAATGGAATTTTTAGAGAAGGCTTGACTGGCAGTGTGTTTGGATGACAGCCCTAGGGGGGAGGATTCAGGGGAGCTTGGGCCACTCTTCCCTTTGGAGCATTTTCCTGCCTTTAATTGGTACCTCATTAGAAATTAATGAAAATGACACCCTCTGTTCTTCCTGCTCTAGGCATAGAACGCTACAAAAAGACCCATCACAATTCATAACACATTCAATTTATATAGCAATGGCTCTTAAGCATTATTTATGAGATGTGAATTTCTTGTCAGCAGTTAATAACCTGTAGAGAGTGGAAAGGGATTGGAAGAAAAAGATTGTGAATGCATAAAAAAGATTTTCTATGTTGGAAAAATGTTTGGTTTGAGTTTAAACCAACTTCCTGAGTTTCTTCTTTCAGTAGTAAATTATTGTGTCCCCTGTCAGTCCCCCAACTTTCCAGGACAGCTAAGTGAATCTCTACAACAACACTATCAACAAACTGGGGTTCACAATGATAGTATTCCTTAGAAATAATCCCAAGAGCTAAATATTTGCCCAAGACTGTCCAAAATTTTCCCCAAGGTTACTGTCTTCTCTTAAAAAAATCAAGTAACACTATGCTGAGTTGGAGATTTTTAGGGAAAGTAAAAACACAGCAAAGTGGCACAATGGATAGCTGAGGCTAGAGTTAGGAAGACTCCATCTTCTTGAGTTCAATCGAGCTTCAGACACTTACTAGCTGTGTGATCCTGGGCAAATCACTTAAGCCTGTTTGCCTCAATTTCCTTATCTGTAAAATAAGCTGGAGAAGGAATGGCAAACCACTCTACTATCTTTGCCAAGAAAACCCCAAAATGAGGTCATGAAGTGTCATGACTGAAAACGATTCAACAACAACAAAAATATAATGCTGGCGGTGATCCAATTCATGTTTTCAACTTTCCCTAGGCAACCTCACACCTAGAGACTTTGCTTTGCCCTAGGCCCACCTGTTTCTGGTGTAAAAGTCAATCTCTCCAAACAACAGCCAAAAAGCTGCTATTTCTGTCCTTCACAAACAGCCCATTTGGATCTGTGGAGAATACTAACTTTTAAAACATCTCCATGTGACAGCTCTAGGAATTTAAGACTCCCGAGCATGATAGGGTGATAAGCCACACAAGATTGTAACAAAGACAGCCAAGGTAACTACCTGAAAGGACACAATATCATCTACTGTACTCTAGATACTTTCTATTGGTAGGTTTTGTGAAGCTGCCAGGTAAACTGGGAAACGTAGCTTTAATACTGCCAGAACACTTGGCACTGAAACATGACTTCTTCTCTGGGTGGTATTAACCATGGCCAGAGGCAAGATAGCATGCTCAATGGATCACTTTGCTTGATCCACTATGGCAAATCCTGTGTAATATTAAGGATTTGGTTATTCTTAGAGATGGAAATACAGGCACATGAAATAAAGAAAAAGCCTATGTTTCTAATATGTGAACTCAAGGAACACTGTGCTAAAGCAATGGGCAAACAAGCTGCACATGGGCTTAAAAACAGGTGCACAAGGTGAAGTGACAATAAAAGGAATGCCTGTAATGTGGGTATCTTGAGGAGCTAATTAGGCTGCTTAAGGAGCCTCCTTCATGAAAACTAAAGCATAGATTCAGGGACCAAGACTGGAAAAACTGCCACGAGATCCTTAGGGCTTCAATGGCTTAGACATAGAGCATCTTAGAACTTTGACACCAAGAGCAAACATCCAAACCTGAGCAAATGATGCTACAGCATAAGTGTGGGACACAAATTCCATAGGATTCAAGCTAGAAAAATAAGATAGTGTTGTACAGTGGAAGGAGTGCTGAACTTGGAGTTTTAAATCCTTGCTACGCCATCTATTACTTAATCTCTCTGGGCGTACTTCCTCATCGATACCATAAGGGGTTGGATTCACTGTCCTCTAAGGACATCTATGACATCTCTGATTGTATATGTATGTATGTACATGTGTATCTGGTGCATGTATCTATTGTGTGTGTGTGTATACACACACATGTGTATGATGCATATAGATCTGTATATCTATGACTGACTGATTAACAAACATTTATTAATTGCTTATCACATTCTGGGCATTGCACCAAACACTTGAAACACAAAGACAAGAATAAAACAGTCCCCAAGATTTACTTACACGTGTGTAAATGCGTGTGAACATAAACTATTTTGGGGTGAGGAAATGCACTAGCAGCTAAGGGATACTGTCACTTGTGAGGGACTGTCTGATGTTGGCAGTTGCCAGTTGGGTGCTGTGGCAAGAGTAGGG
>NW_020954589.1:15417125-15417190 GCF_900497805.2 Vombatus ursinus | reverse complement strand
CCTGTATCCGGTCCTCGCCTCCTACGTCACTCCCTCCCCCTTGGTGTGCTAAACTCAGACAACCT
>NW_020954589.1:15405315-15417003 GCF_900497805.2 Vombatus ursinus | reverse complement strand
CGAAGACTCGGAAATGAGTATGACTCTGGTAGCCTGCTCCTTATAGGAGGAGAGGGTACGGAGCGGCTGACACAAGGTCGGCGCGGCCGGTACAGTCACTGTGGGTAACCTCTGTTCCTGGATCGTGTAACCTATTCTTTAATTTTCTTATCTTTCCTACTTTCCCATCTGTAGGGATTCAATTGTAAAACTAATAGTTAAGGGGTTTGGTTTTTCTTGTTTTCTCAATATGGGGTAGAGGAGGTAGAGATTAGCAGGAGAGAAGGCAGATCATTTGAAAATAAAATAAAATTTAATTAAAAAATTTTAAAAACAAACTAAATAGTTACCAAGTGCCACCCCGCCCCATTTCCCCCCTCTCCCCAAATTAGGACAGAGACTAGACCTTCAATTTCACTGGTACAGGGAACTTTCTGGTGAGGAAATGCCCTTAACCAATGCAGGCTGTCACCTCTACTACATCCAGTTTTATAGAGTTGACTGGGTGCACATTAAGAGTCTTGCCTATGATCACAGGTCTAGTTTGTGTCAGAGGGGAGACTTGAACCTAGTACACAAACCAAAGCTACCCTTTGACCACATTTCAGATCCTCTCGGCTTGTGCTGGCCTTCACTTGGTACGATTCCTTCTATGCAGTTTTGTAACTTTGTAGGGGCTTTGTAACTTTGAATTGTCTTTGTATAGCTCCATGCATACAAGCCTGTAGTTGACCGATTTATTTTCTTAGAACGAGAATTCTGTACAAAGCTACACCTGGACAGCCTTGTTCACGATGGCAAATGGAAGCATGACGGGTAATGCAAAGGAAACCAGTGTCTTCCCTCCCTTGATAAGTTTCTATGAAGAGGCTGGGGTCTATTCCCTTTCACAGTCTGGGCAAAGAAGTCAAGGTTTCTTCTGAAGACACAGGATTCAGTCAGAACAGCTGCCCTTATAACTAACAACTCAACAACTAATTTTACCTGCACTATCACTAGCAATGCCTGGCAATCTCTTGAATAAACATTATAAGCAGAAACACAATCTAGTCACTTAGTCATTCTTGTATTTTAAAGCAATGCTATAAGTTGAACTGTCACTATAATTTAATTCTTTGGAAATTTACACTGAGAGGTGCTTTCTACTGAAGGCCAGCAAAGGAGTCACCCTTACAGCTGCTACCACTATGCTTCTCATGCAGAGGGAGAAAGAAAAATATAACGCTATTTTCTCACAGAATAGGTCTGAGGCTTTTAATAGCCAGGGCTGGGATAGCCTGATCTCCTGTAGCTCTGGCCGGGAGGCAGATATTTCAAAAGCAGGAAAAAAACCAGACCCTGAGAAATATTATGCTGGCCTAAAATACTGTAACTAGCAGATTTTTGCCCTTATGTGACATGATATATGTGGCCAAAGGGAGAAGAGGGATAAATCTAAATTTTGTACTGCTATGGTTAGGCATAAAGTTTCTTATACATTTTCTTGCAGCAATTATAAGGAGTTGGCATTGTACACTAGAGTACACACGTATGCAATGGGCTTGTTTCTAAACAAGAGAACTCAGACTCAACTTTCCCCATACTGGCAGTGGGAAGAAAATCTGGTAGTATGGGGAATGGGAAAAGTTGAGAGCAGTTATAAGCAGAGTTAAGTATCACAAATTTAAAGTCACTTGTATTCTGTAAGCTGAATAAGGCAACACTGTGAATTTTAAAAACAAAGTCCCAAAACCCAAACACCTCTAAAGCAGTCTTACAGATAAATGAGAAAACCTGTCAGTCCACTAAAATTTTAATTAACTGCTGAATAGATACACCTGTCATCGCCTTCACTTTGGCGATAGTCACTGCAATGGCACAACCTAAAAAGACATTACATAGTGGCTGCCTGAAGAATAAAACTATAAATGCTCGAAGTCACATTTCTCATTTTTATTAAAGGTCTTCAATGTCCTCTAGCATGGTTTTTTTTTTTTTTTTAGGCCTAGTTTAGTTTCTATCAGGCTTTGGCTTAGTATGTATAACTTTTTTTTTTTAAATGTGAATTTGCCAGTCTTAGACATTATTCAAAGTGCAGTCAATTTGGGAGCTAAGGTGAGTGTGAGACCAGGACAGTATTCATAATGATAAACGAATAAGAAATCAACTAAGGAAAAATTCTTATTAGAAAAAGTCTGCCTGTGAGCTCTGTATTTTATGTGGAATGATTAGGACTTTGGAGGTGGAGAAAACAATCTATTAATCTGAGTTCTTACAGGCCAAGCTGGGAAGTCCTGCAGTGCGCCTGTACTTGGAGGGTTGAGGCACGCACTTGGTTAGCTGAACAGTGGCCCCAGTCTCTAGACAGGACTGCATTTGAAAGGCTTGCATGCAGAGTAAGGACAATGCCTTGGCTCTTACTTTTTTTTTTTGACATTTTCCCTCCAGGATTTGTGTTTGTTTAGTTTCAAGGGGCTGACAGCACTCACCCTCAAGAAAACCTTGGCTCCCACCACATATGGGAGGAGGACACTCACCACAGCGACACGATCCCAGTTCTTGCTGGACCAGCTCAAGTTTTGTCTGGCACTGGAAGCAGCGGCGCCGATTCTTTTGTTTAGAACGGCTGGCTTCTTCAGGTCGGTCGTTGCTGTCCAGTAGCCTTGGCCGCTTCACTGGGGAAGCCTCACTCTCAGACTGTGAATCTGCTCAGAACACAGATGTGGAGACGATGTTAACCCCTGGCCAGTGAGGCAGGTGAGAAAATTAAGGCATTGCTTAGGTTCTATCCCAGGTTGTATTCAGAACTCAGGAGGCACGATTTCTAGGTGTCAAGGTTATAAAAGATGTGTAAGATTCTGATTTTACCTAATTTCACTATTCAACCTTATGGTAAACATGTATCTCTAGGCTTTTTGGGGGAGGTGGCAGAGAGTTAAATAGAGTTTCCAGGTTAAAAAATTGAAACAAAGTTTGTTATTATTTATTCTATGAAACTTGGAAACCTGAAAGCTCCCAGAAAATAGCAAAGAGTGACTACTCCCCTGCCACTACCCCCCACCTCATTCTGTCACAATACCTTCAGTGCTCAGTGCTGTGTGCTACTCATTTGGCTAAAATTCTAGTGATTAAGTACTCTCTTTTCCTATATAAAAATTTTCAGTCTTGAAGGCAGGGGACCACATCTTACACATTTCTGTATACTTCAAAGCCCCAGCATAGTGTCTTGCTTGGTGCTTATGAGCCATTGGTAATCCAGAAATATTTTATCAGTGATGCTAATACCAAAAGCTCATACACATCTACTGTGTTCACAAAGTTTACAAAGCATTTCATTCACACAACTCCATAAGGTCAATAATACAAGTATTATTATTTTTACCATACAGGTGAAGACAGGGATTCTCAAGAGACAAAGTGATTTGCTATTCCTGTAATTTAAAACCCAGGACTTTGGACTTTCACACTATTCACGATCCTCTTTTTGCTACTGATTCATTTTCGACTTGGGGAGCTAGGTGGCACAGTAGATAGAGTGCTGGACCTGGAGTCAGGAAGACTCATCTTCCTGAGATCAAATCCAGCTTCAGACACTTACTACTGTGTGGCCCTGGGCAGGTCACTTCACCCTGTTTGTCTCAGTTCCTCATCTGTAAAATGACGTGAAGGAAACAGCAAAACACTCCAGTATCTTTGCCAAGAAAACCCCAAATCGGGTCATGAAGAGTCCAACATGACTAAAAACATTTTTTGACTGTTCATCTTTGCTAGCTAAAAAATGCCAAGTCAGATGTTTCTACTGTATGCAAATGATGAGGTATATGGTATTAATGCCTCATATTAATTGGAAATTTTACATTTATCCTCACTATAGTAGGACTGTTCTGCCAAACGTGAAATCAGCAAATACTTAGGAGTGAAGAAGGTGTGTTTGTTTCACATTCTAAAGTAAAAGGCTACCATGGAAGACGCGACACAAAAATGACACTGGTATCATGACACGTAGTAGTAGCTGTTGCTGAACCAACACCAGGGCAGCATGCTGACAACACTGACTATAAGTATTGTTTTTTAGCCTTAAAAAAACTGAAATGCAAAAATGTTCATTACCCATGCAGGCTACAAACAACACCCACCTAATCACCTAAGCAAAGGTAGTATGATTTACCAAATTATACAGCCCCTACTGCAAACCTACTTATTAACAAGCCAATGTTGCCCATTGCCTACATAAAACAGGGAAAAGGAATTATTTTGGTTACAAAAACTTTCCCCTTGAGAATTCCTCATCTGTCCAACTCAAAGGGCTCCTTTTAGTGAGTCATCCACGCTAAGCATTTTCTCACGTGAGGGTAGTTTATTATCTGTTTTTCTCTGCCCTCTTTTTAAGTAAATTTGTCATTGCCCTCAGATTTCAAGAACCTTTCCCTAGACTCGCCATGTTAACTACAGAGTTTTACAGGCCTGTACAACCCACGGGCTGCTTATGGATTTCATGTGGCCCACGAAAAGTGTAAAGGAAAACATCTTCACATAAAGAGGAAACCCTTGTGCATGCCGAACTTGGCCATTAGCAGCCCACTGGCCTCAGGTTGTGCAGGCCTTCAGTATTATGTGAATACCTCCCAGGCCCTGCTGCACTGGCCCTGACACAGAAGACATACCATCCTCAGCAATCATCAACTACTTTTTTTCATCTCATTTAGTTCTTCCCATAACATTCCCCCTCAAATACAAACCAATGAAACAGGCCTCTGAAGAAAACAACTGATACAAGTTCATTCTGTTTCCTAAGTCATAAGGTGCCCAGGGTCCAAATAAGGATGCCTCGCTGTTGATGTGGCAGAGGCAGCACCTCACAAGCCTCTTTCGGTTCCTCCCTCCCCTGCTCTATGAGGACAACAATCTAAATGTAAATGATTACAGAGAAGGCAGCCAAACAGGATTCACCACGTATACCCAATATTGCTCTCTAGGGGGCCTTTTTTCACAAACCAGCAATAGTGCCATTTCTATTAATAACCTTCTTTAGATATGCTTTCTTAAAATAGAAGGATAAATTATGGAGGAAAGGAAACAAGGGAAAATGTGTTTTGAGATGAAGATCTAAATCTGGAACACACTATAATCATTTCCCATGGGGGAGGGAAGAGTGCCTGAATAAGATGGAGAGTGGGGGGAAGGGAGAAAAAGAAAAGGAGCCCTTCTAAGACAGCCTATAAATGCTGTTATTTTGAGGAGGCAAGCATGCAAAGTACTTGAAAAGTGGGGGGAGCAGGATGTACAGACTAGAAGCCTCATCACTAGACAGCAGAATTAAGGGAATCCCCAATCATATCCTTCTTTCAGATTCAAAGCTTGTTTTCAAAAGCAGTGGCTCCATAAAACTCACCTTAAGGTACCCAATGTGACATCTAACTGCCTTCACGTCCTACGAGAATCTTCAGAACGATGAAGGCCGAGAAATCAGCTATATAAGTACAGGAAGGAGAAAACGTAGCTAGCTAGCAGCTCACGTGAGAAACACCCTGCAAGTTCACTGTTTTCAGTGCATATGCATCTTAATAAAGATAATATGGTCAGAGAATGAATAAGATCACGATTTTTTATTTAAAACAAGGAAAGAAGAGTTTTACTGTACTCTGTCTGCATTTGTCAAACCACATCTTATAGTATGACAATTGGGAATCATGTCATTTGAGGAATGGTTGAAAGAACTGAGAATATTTAGTCTAGAGAAGAGTTGATTTCTCAACAGGACACTTGACTTTTTGAGGGATAGCTGAAGAGGGGATTTGTGTTTCTGGTAGGAATTGAACTAGATGGCCTTTGAAGTTTCTTAAAACTCCAGGATTATTTAATGCTACTAAAAAAAATTAACCTAAAATAATTTTCTCTCTCTTTTTTTTTTGGCTAAACAATGGGGTTAAGTGACACAGCTACTGCATGTTATGTGTCTGAGGCTGGATTCGAACTCAGGTCTTCCTACTCGGTCAGTGCTCTATCCACTGTGCCACCTAGCTGCCCCTTCTCTTTTTAAATAAACAAGGCAATTACCTCTAGGAAATGATATGAAACAGAAAATAGTTTTATTGTCTATAATTACTATTCCTGTGATTGAACATTCATATTTTGAAATTACTTGCTACTTTGACATTAAGCTGTAAGTTGGCAAGATCCTTACAGTTAAATGGGCCAGTCTAATCTTGCTGCTTTCCCACCCTTCTTAGGCCACTACCTAATAAGCACACTAGAAATATGACATGATTCTATTTTGAATTTTTCCATTTTTAGTTCCTAAGTAGTACAAAGACATTCACTTAGGTTGTATGCAGTTAACCCAGCACAAAACAGACATAGGCATGGGCTTCCAACACTACCCACAGGTTTCTAACTGAACTAATTGTCCTCTGGACAGGCCTTAAACCTGGAACTCATCAGTCCTGACAATTACAGTGCTAAGCCTGAAACCAAAGGCTAGCACTATAAGGTGTCCAGGCATATGAAAAGTAGATGCTGAAAATTTTGACAGTGAAACAAATGATGTGCCATTAATTGAAATTGTTCATACTTCACTAAACCAGGGAAATACACTCAAAACATCAAAGTGGCATTTCACTTGCTAAACTTTAGAGAAACTCTTTAAGAGAAGATGAGGCCTGTCACAAGATATCTATCCTGGAATACTTTCACTTACGTTTTCTATAACCTGAATGCTAATGCCCTCTAATGCCCCCTACCGAAAATAACAAGATAAAAATCATATATATATATATATATATATATATATATACTTTATAAAAACATATTTCACATGCTACCATTAAAGGTGACTATGCTACAGATGACTTTTCAAAAATGTAAACCATCCTTTGACATTTTCTCATCATTTAACTTAGTGTTTTAATTAGAAGCTAATGAAATAAATAGTGGTCTGTGTGATCATTCTGCTTGCAAAAGAAATTCAAATCTCCTCTGCTAATTAGTTAATGACACTATATGCCATGGGGTAGGTTGCCTAAATAAGAGAAACAGATGTCCAGTACAGGGGCTTCTAATTGCATAATAATGGGCTAAATTATTCAACTATTCAATTATAAATTTTATGCCAATTAGAAAATGACTAAAAGACGGAAAATAAAAACAAAACAAAAAACAAACAAACCCAAAACAAAACTAGACAACATAAAAGGAATGAATTATCTTTTTCTTTGGATAAAATTAAAGGAATCATTGTCTTCCTTTGTCAGACTGGAATAAATCTAGAGGGCTTTGAATTTTTGCTCACAAATGCCACCCTGGTTACTGTCAATTACTTGAACAAAATGAGAAGGAGAGGAATGACCATCTACTTACAGAATGTGTACTTGTAGCCCATAGAGGGAGAAATACAGAGAGTAGAAGGTGAACTTCAGTCCCTTCTACACAGCTTTGACTGTTGGAAGAAACAAGTCCAGATGAGCAAGCTCATTAGCCACAGCAAGCTATGCAGAAAAAGGCTAAAAAATTCTTCCACGACCAGGAATTATCAGTGCTTTCTAATTAAGAACCTTCACAGAGATCTAACATAGCAAATTCCCAAACATATCCTTTTGTAGATAACAACATCTGGCCAGAAAGTACATCGTATCTGTATGTGGAGGGACTAATCCCACCAATGAAATCACCTACTCACAAAGTCGTCCTGATCCCATACAAAAGTAAATTAACCTTAGTATACATCTTTCTCCACTTTCCTGATTAATATTTAATTGAATGGAAAAGACAAGATATCAGATGCTCATCAAAAGAAAGGAATGAGCAAAAACAATATGATAAAGAGAGTAACAAGTCTTGACCTATTTATGATTTTCTCCAACTCTCAGCCACTCTCCTATCCTGATCGCAATTTCTCTTAAACTAGTGATAGACAATTATAGTAATTTAAAAAAAAAAAGTATTCTCTTCGGAAGAAAAGATTTTTCCAATTATACTTTTCCAGCCAAACTCAGAAAAGTGTGTGAAGGCTCATGATTTGGAAACAGTTTAACTAGAAACCTTGTGTGAAGACAACAGTCACTTCCTTTAAAATTCTGTTTTGTCTTCAACAGAAATTCACATTTGTTCCTTACTGTCACTGTTCTTCTCTTTATTACTCATGTTTTCCCTCTCAAATTCCCAAATAAATTGTGTCAGGCCTGTCAGAGTTCAATCTCAATGTCTCTTAATCTCCTATCAGTGTTGGAGTTGGCAGCCTGCATACACCTGGGGCTGCTAACCACTGCTGTGGCCTGCCTGACATCTCAGGTAGGCTGTTAGCCTCTGTACAAGCCAGCACTCAGAATTCAGAAAAATGAGTGCGGAAGAAGCCAAATGGTAACAATGGGAAGAAAGTCCTCCTCTGTGCCCTTCCCCCTGCTTCCCTCTCCTTACTTCTAAAAAAGAAAGATGAATCTGTTTAATCTCAGGCTCGATGACAGCTTTTGAGGCGCTCAATCAGTTTTTTTAGAACCTATCACAGTCTCTTGACAGATTGACATTTATGATCCCGACTGCCTGTGCAAACATCAGTAAGAGCAATAATTAATGAACCCTCACACATCACTGCTGTCTCTCCTCAGACCATTTAAAAGAAGCTTAAGCTGTTAAAACCTCTGTCCATGAAGAAAATGACACTCACTGAAAAAACTGATAAAGGAGACTTCAAAAATTCTGTTTTATAGGCATTTTCTTTCTGTTCTGTCTCCCCATGCTTGCTGGGTTTACAAAATATACACAGGGATTAGATTCATGGCCTTCTTGGCATTTTGCACTGTTATGAAATTCTTAAGGAAGAAAACACTCTCATTATCCATTTTTTACTTTTCATTTTTGTCCAATAGGGATTTCTCCCCGGCCCCACCTCATTATCTTCCTAATGTCTCCAAATGAATACATCTCAATTTAGGAATAAATGTTTGTTAACTGCCATGATAAAGACTTACGTCTTTGGATGGGAGAGGCCTGAACACTCTGTGGAAAAGGCTGTCTCTTTTCATTAAACAGATGATATGGTGATAGGTTTGGCTTCAAATATTGGTAATTGGATCCTAAGATGCCATGTCCTAGATCACAACTATTTTAAAGGTCAGTTGTTCTCAAACTGCTAGGCAGTGTTACTTTAAACATTAATCATCTTTCCCCCTTGAGGGATGGGGGAGGGAGGAAGGGCATCCTATTTTTCTGGATCTCTCTTGCTAATAAATATATTTGAGTAGTGTGCTTCCCAGGGAGTTTGAAAGTGTCTTTCTGCTGAAACCACAACACTGCAATAATAGCTTCTAACTCCTGCTGCCTGCTAAGCCCTACAATCTGTTCTTCCTTTGCTGGGGTCAGAAAACATTAGTAGGGGATACCTGTGGTGCTTTTCAATTCCTCTTAATTAGCCAGATAGGCACTGACTCTGCTGTCTTGGGGATACTCCTGGACAGCTGGCATACATGGTATCCTACTCAACGTAATCAAAAGACAAGTTTTCTGATGTCTCATATATCATCCTCCTACCATCCATCGTATTTTGTGACTGTAGGACCACAGAGGTTGGTTCTTTCAGGGTGTTAGCTTTTTGTTTTGTTTTGTTTTGTTCTGTTCTGTGGTATAGTTTTAAAGAGCATCAAAACACACTGTCATCATGAGACAAGATGATCTCTGCTCTTCAGAAGACAAGTACCCATAAATCTAAAAGATACGTTTAAAGCCTTTGACCCAGGGCTCTCTCCTCTTCATAACCCATCAGGGTTCCCCTTCTACTCCAGCTAAGCATGAAGGCTGAAGGCTGCTTGGGTGGCAATGGCTAGACACCAGAAACAAAGGATTATGGCTTCACCAAAGCATCAAACACAGGAAAAGCCAAAGAGCTGGAGAGTGGAGGGATGGGTGGGGAGGAAAAAGTTTCTGTAAAATATAACCAAAGGCTATGGCATCAGAGACATAGGCTGAAAGGGAGTAGAAATTTCAAACCCATTTTATCTATTCTCTGCTACATTCTGAACGAGGAACATACTGATTGATTTCATCATGAGGCTAGAGGCTGAATATGGTCAAAGCCAGGCATATGTGTGCTCAAATTTCACATCCCAAAGGCATAACAGAAAGAAATTCTATTACTCAAACTGCCTTACCAGCAACAGGAGTTTACACAGATTTAATCAACATAGGTCCACTTCTTCCCTTACCTTCCACGCCTCAAAATAATGCAAGAGTCTGGACAAATGTTGGGAACCTTGAGAAGCTACCTGTTTGTATCATACAATATCTTGCAGTTTAATGGTCTTTCCATTGAGGAAAATGACTAAGATACGATACACAAGCCCATATTACAAGGCTTTAATTGAGGGGTTAAAGGTGTTCAAATACCTTGACCACACTGGACCTCCCAATACAAAAACTCCCTCCACTAACACAGGTCAGTAATGCTTTCCTAGCTTTAAGGGTAAAAAGTTGCCTGGGGCACTGAAAAGTAAAGTGAAGTTACCCACTATCACAAATGATCTCACAGCTAGTATCTGTCCCAGGCAGGGCTTGAACCCAACTCTTCCTGGCCCTCTTTCTGGTACTGTTATTAGGACACAAACTACTACTACCTTAGGGTCCTCATTTCCTCCCATGCCTATGAATTCCTTCACTTATCTCTCTTAAAAACTTGATTAAGTCTTCTCAACCACCCACCCCCAAACCTATGTTAATGCACATGCTTAATAATCTCTTTTTATTCCTGTGAGTCATGCTTTTCATCCTTCATATCTTTATATCCTCTCTTATTTTGAGTCTTCCCAATGCCCATCCTCTCAGGAAGGTCTCTTCTTTAGATCAAAAGTAAAGGCAGATACAATCATGACCCCATGATATATATGATAAATACCTATGACATATAGGTAACCAAGATGCTTTTCTGTTCCTAGAGAAACAAATTTCTCACAAGATAGAATAGTACCTAAACCATGAGTGACAGGAACCATGCAGCAGAAAGAACACCAGAACTGGAATCATGAAGATCAAGGTTCAAATCCAGATTCTGTTACTGGGTCTCTATTATGATGGAGAAGTTGGGGGTATGGAGGTGTGGAAGGGGGGAGTGATGAGGGAAAAGACGAGATAAGACCTCTCAGGTTAAATCAAAAGAAAAAGAAAGTGTTTTAAGAACTTTTTTGGGGGGTAAGGCAGTTGGGGTTAAGTGACTTGCCCAAGGTCACACAGCTAGTACGTGTCAAGTGGTTGGTCTGAGGTCGGATTTGAACTCAGGTCCTCCTGGCTTCAGGGCCCATGCTCTATCCATTGCGCCACCTCGCTGCCCCAGAACTTTTAAGTACTATATAAATATTAGCTATTATTTAGGTCTCTTCCACCTCAACTCCTATGACTGTGACAGGTTTAGCATCCTTTTTTTACCCTTTCAGGTCAGAAATGCAATTTCAGTCTTCAAGAAGACTTATCAGTTATTGCTTACCTACCATATCCTGTGTGAGAGATCTTACCAATGTATATACCAGCTTTCCATCACTTAGAAACATATAGGTTCCTGGGTAAGCTAACTGTTGCCCTAGGCTGGTTATTAACACTTAAAGCTAGTGAAGGTTTATCTTTTATAACAAGACAAGAGAAAAATTCTTGACCAGTAGTGAAACAGGGCAAATCAATAAATAATAAAAGACAAAGCAATTACAATTACATTTTAAAAAGCTTTTGATTGAAGGGGAAGGGGATAAGAGACGA
>NW_020954589.1:15396433-15405274 GCF_900497805.2 Vombatus ursinus | reverse complement strand
GGAGAGATAGAAGGGAAGGCAGACTAGGGGAAGGGGTATTAAGAATGCATGCCATCTTGGGTGGGGAGAGGGGCGAGATGGGGTGAAAATTTGGAACTCAAAATCTTGTGGAAGAAAATGTTGAAAACAAAAAAAATAAACAAAAAAAGCTTTTGCATATTTAAAAACAATGTAGCTAAAATAACAACTATTGATGAGGGTGGGAGGGGGGGAATCATTGCATTAAACATCTGATGAGAAGCAGTGTGGTGTAGTGGGGAGAGAGCAGACTTCATGGTCAGTAAAACATGGCCTGCCTGTGATACATACTGTCAATGTGACCTTGAACAAGTTACTTAACTTCTCATCAGTTCCCCAAGAAGTTCTCTAAGGCTATAAGTTGTAGAACTGTCAATCTGCATTAGAGGAGGTACTTTTCTCAGCAGGAATTATGCTACACCATTGAAATCACAGATTTGGACCACAATCCCCCTCCTGCCCAGTCCCTACCCCCAAATCTCTTTAATAGTCCAGCACCCAAAATTTAAAGACAATTGATATAAATACGATTTTAGTTTCATTCCTCAATAGACAAGTGGTCAAAGGAAGTAGTCTTCACAAAGAAAAACTACCATCTGAAAAGCTTTTCAAAATTATGAACCCCAGATACACATATTAAAATTATTAGGAGTTATCACTTTGCAGTCATAAAACTGGCAAAGATAATAAAAGAAAAGAAAAATTCAATGTTGGTAGTACTTTGGGGGAACAAATGTGTTAATGCACTGTTGGCAGAGAGTTGATCTGGACTGTTCTGGGAAGCAATGTGGAATTATATATTAAAAATTACCAGATTATTCAGACTTTTTGAAGCAATGATCCTAGTATTAAGTTTATATCTCAAGGGAGTTACAGATGGAGAAAAAAAAAGACCTATCTGTACAAAAATAATGGTACTGTTTGTAACAGCAAAAATTCTGGGCAAAAAACCCAACACTGTATTTGATGTGACACAATAGATTGCAAGCTCATTGAGGGCAAGGACTATCTTTTGCTTCTTTGTATCCCCAGTGCTTATCATGGTTCCTGACATATAGTAGGTGCTTAATAAATATTTATTGATTTGTTGACAGATGACTAATCATTTTGTATGTGTGTGTGTGTATATATATGTGTGTATATATGTATATATGTGTGTGTGTGTGTATATAGATAGATAGATAGATAGATAGATAGATATGCATACACTGTCCCAAAAAGTCTTAGGGCAATTTTAACCTTTAACGGTGTTAAAATGTACTAAGACTCTTGGGACCCTCTATATAAGTACAACAGATATTACAGTGTAAGGAACAGATATAAAGAATTTTTGAAATTACTGAAAACTATCTGAAGAGACACAGAATAAAAAAAGCAGATGCCAAAGAAGAATATACACAGTAAACTTCAAGCTTAAGTGACAATAATATTCTAGTAATGAGGATGCTGTTATATTTGCCTTGTTAAAGTACACATCCTTCCATTCTTTTAACAAAGGAAAAATTAGAGGAGTGTATGGGGTACACATATTAAGTCAAACACATTCTTGTGTTGTTTGACTGGAGTTTTCAGGAAGACTAATTTGTGGCTTGAGTGTTGATGCTTATTAGCAGTTTTCAAACAATTTACCAGTAATGAAGATTAATTCATTCTCTTTCTTCCAAGCGAACTTTATACTTTCTGATAGAGGGGCCCTAGGATTTTTAACTTTTAACGGAGAGGTTGCAGGTATTTTTGCTATTTTTTGCATAGTTAAAATAATGTTTGGACTGCAGAAAGGTGACATAGAGTTATATGACCCTCTCTGAATTGTTATCATGGCAAGATTATTATCACTGGATTTAGAATCAGAAAACCTCAGATTAAAATCCTGGCTCTGCTACCTTATTACCTGTGCTGTTTTATAAAAACACAATCTCTACGGGCCTCATTTTTCTTCTGTGTAAAATTAATAAGGGTTTTGAATAAACTCAAAATTTAAGAAACTTACTATGTGATTCTGCAAAAGTTTGGGAGGGGGAGGTCCATCTCAGGTGTAAAACATTGCATATAGTCATATACATATATGTATACTATATACACACTAAGCTCCTACTATGTGCCAGGCACCATGCTAAGTGTTAGAGGGACAGGATGGCTCTCTGTGAGAGAGGAAGAAGAAAGAGAAATTTAGGCTTTGTAAAAACAAAAAACAAATAACAAAAAGGAAATGACTATGTGCAAGGCACTGTATTAAAGTTTAGGTGATGGGTGAGGAACCTTTGGCCTTGAGGCCACGTATGGCCCTTTAGGTCCTCAAGGGTGGCCCTTTGACTGAATCCAAACATTATAGAACAAATTCCCTTAATAAAAGGATCTAGGGGGATCAATCAGGAAAGGTGTCCTATAGAAAATATCACCTGAGTTGAATGAGAATTGGTCAATTCTTTAAGCTGCAGGGAAGCCAAGAAGAATGACTGAAAAAGGCAATCAGATATTACGAGATCATTAATCATTCAATATTTGTAAGGTCCTGATATCCAAGACATTAAGGGAGTTCATACAAATATATGAAACCAAGAACTACTTCCCAATAGGTAAGTGCTTGAAGAATATGAGCAAAGTTCCTGAAATAAGAATTGCAGGTTAATAACAATCATACGAAAGACTATTCCAAATCATAAGAGAAATGCAAATCAAAACAACTCAAGTTTCATGTCACACCCATGTTGGTGGAGTTGTGAATTAGTTTTGGAAGACAATTTTGGAATTGTGCTAAGAAAGTGATAAACGTCCATACTCTTGACCCAGAGATCCCACTGCCAAGGCATAGAAAGACAGAATGTTTTTTGTTTATACCAAAACATTCATAGCAGCACTTTTTTGTGGTAGCAAAGAATAAGAAACAAAGGTAGGTACCTCCCAATTTGGGAAAGGATAAATATATTTTGGTACATGACTTTATGATAATTAAATAATAATAATTGGACTGAAAGGTACAATGTGTGTGTGTGTATATATATATGTATATGTTTATATAAAAACAATGAATTCAGAGAAACATAAGCAGGCATATGAACTGATTCAGCAAGTAAGAACAACCAAGATGGAAACAATATGCATAATGACAATACAAATGGAACACAATTCAAGGAATACTGTGTAATTGTAATGACCAAAGTCTCACCAAGAGAAGAGTTTGAGAAATAAACATGTCTCTTTACTGCAGAAGTAGCAACTTTAGCTTTTGTGACCCTTTAGAAGAAAGGTGCCACTATCACCACCACCAACACTAAATGCTAAACAACTGCCACTGATGGGCAGGTAAGCCAAAGAGACCAGGATCAGAAGGATTACTCCCTCTTCCAACCACTGGTCCTATTTCTAACTTGGACCAGGAGCCAGAGAAGTAATCCTTGTGGAGAAGCCACCTGGCACTTCCATCTTCCCAGCAGCCATAGCTACTGAAGATCCAGAAAAAAAGTTCTCACTACCAAAATGCCGGGCATTTTCATCTAGCTCAGTTTTAGAAAGAGAAATGGTTTTATAAATGGAAATGGGATTAAATAAGATATATTATCATTCACTTTGCCACTGCAACCGAAAGACTCTAAGAATTTGAAGCTGAAAATTCCTATGTATATATTTTTTATTCTCAGCATTTACAAAAGTACTTTGCAAATTAGTGTTTAATAAATTTTTTTCACTTATTCATTCTTATTCTAGTTTTCCCATATGAATTTCATTGAGTTGTGATTTCCTTGATTTTGCTACGATGACATCAATCCCTCCAACAGTGCAAAAACTGCATTCATTCATGCATTCTCATCTCTATCTTCTTGTAAATCCTTTAGAAGGGGGGCTAACTAACATGATTGGTTACCTTCTTCCAGACCTCCTGACACCAACTGGGTACCAATGGAACACAAAGGCTGCCACCTGTTATTTTTCACTACATGATCTAGTCACCTCCTTTCTGATTATACATCTCTTTGATTATATCTTTCACTCCATTTCTCAAATGCAAGTCTTATCTGGCAAGCTGCAGCATCCCTAATTATACCCAAACATGCAGATCTCTCGAAAGCCCTCTAAGTGACCCAAAATTTGACTCTTTGGGGACTCTATGATACATAATCACATAGTATCACCGGAAGAATTGTGTTGTTAAAAAGAACAGTTGATATAATTGTATCATTTTTGTTGTTATTAATAAGTCAATTATGTTTTGTTTTCCCAGTATTGAACCATTCTTATAAAACTGGTATAAGAATAACCTGGTCATAATGTATAATCTCTGTAATATGTTACTTAGTCTCCTTGTTAAAATTGTATTTAATGTTTTTGCATCAGTCTTCATTAGAAATATTAATCTATAGGTTTTTTTTCTCCCTTTCGACTCTTCTTGGTTTATATATCAAATATTAATAACAACAAAAATGATACAATTATATCAACAGACATAAAAGTTTTCAATAAGATACAACAGTCATTCCAGTTGAAAACACTAGAAAACATAGGAATAAATGGATATTTTCTTAATATGCTAAGTAGCAACTATCTAAAACCAGGCAGGAGTCAGCATTTTCTATAATATGAATAAACTAGGGATATTTCCAACAGGGTTGGGGTACAGTAATGATGTCCATTATCACCATTATTATGAAATATATTGCTAGAAATGCTAGCTTTAGTGATTACACAAGAAAAAGGAATTGAGGGAACAAGCACAGGCAAAGAGTAAACAAAATTATCTTTTTTTGCAAATGATATTATGGTTACTTAGGAAATCACACAGATCAACTAAAAATGTACAATTTTAGCAAAGATGCATCATATAAAATAAATCCATATAAATCATCAGCAATTCTATACATTACCAACAGAGTACCAATATGCTATAAGAAAACATAAAGGCAATAGTTTCCCAGAAACCTGGGAAGACTTGTATGAACAGATGCAGAATGAAATAATGCAGAACCAAGAAAACAATTCACATAATAACAACACTATTATAAACACAAACAACTAAAAAAAAAAAAGACAAACAACTATCAAAGACTTGAGACCTTGATCAATACAATCACCCAACCACAATTTCCATCTCCTGACAGAAAGTTGAAGGACTCAGTATGGAGATCAAAATTATTTTTGGTTTTTTTTCCTTTCTTTTTTTTGGGGGCGGGGGGCGGGATATTAGTTTGGAGGGCTATGGGATTATTTGCTTGCTTGACGGTACACGTTTATAATATGGCCAGTTAGGTAGTGTAATGGATACAGTACTGGGCCTGGATTCAGGAAGACCTGAGTTCAAATCTAGCCTAAGACACTTACTGGCTGTGTGACCTTGGACAAGTCACTTACCCCTGTTTGCCTCATTTTCCTCATCTGTAAAATGAGCTGGAGAAGGCAATAGCAAACCACTCCAGTATCTTTGCCTAGAAAATCCCAAAAAGGGTCATAAGAAGTTGGACACGACTGAAACAACTGAACAACCACAAAATGTTTATAATAGGGGTTTGTTTTTCTTCCTCAATGCTGGGGTAAGGGAGAGATGGGAGAGATGGTAGATTTTAATTGACTGAAAAAAGTTAATTTAAAAACAAAAACTATCAACCCACATGTCTAACTTTCCTATCTGTACAAAATTTTTATGACAGTACACATATATGATCAAATCAGATAATATATGTTAAGCACTCTATAAACTTTAAAGCACTACATGCATTGGATATTGCAGACTATACTACATAGTCTTTTTAGTCACACAACTAACTAAAAAGGTAAACACACACATGCACAAAATCCTACTGTTCTTACTGCTTTTTGACCATTACAAAAGCATTTGATTTGGTAGTATAATGTGCTGTCTTAAAGACTCTTTTCCAAGAAGGTGTCCTTGTACTCACATCAAAATCATACAATAATCTCTGAGGACTAAAAGAGATGATTTTATACATTGATTTTATGTACAAGTCTACTGGCTTCCTTGACTTCTTTTAAGTCCCAACTAAAATCCCATTTTCTATAGAAAGCCTTTCCCAACTCTTCTCAATTCTAGTGCCTCGCCTCTCTTTTATTTATTCTATATGTAGCTTGCTTGTACATATTTGCCTGCCTGTTGTCTTTCTCATTAGATTGTGAGCTTCTGATCAGACACAAGTGAAAAATACTTTCTCACCTTTGTAAACAGGGCAGGAAAGGGAGCTAGAGCCTCATCTTTCCCATCAACCTTTTAAAAAATATTATAAAAAGTCCATCTAAGGAGTTGGGGAACAAAAACAGAATGAGGCACTGTCTGATCACAGATCAGCATCTGGTCAGCTCCTAATGGGCTTGTATGAAAAACTACAAGCATGGTTGATGTCTTTGACTTGTCAATGCCACAGCAATGGCAATCAAATAGGACAAACTAAGAGCAACCTTTAGAAGCAAATGGACAGGCAAAGAAACTAAAGAGCCCACACCCCTTTTACTGCTATTAATTAATAAATTAATAAGTTAATAAAAGAACAGAGAGCTTCCCTCTTTACATATATCTATCGTGGCTGACTGAAGGGGGTGAGGTCTCCTGAAGATTATGTTCCGCATTGTAAGTGATATTTTGTCCTCAATAATCTTTCCTTTTTATACCCTGCTTGGGTATTTGGGAGTTTAACAATGTGATAAGGCACTGATTTTTAAAAATATTACATAACACTGGTACAGAAAATAAGGTAGAGATGTAAAACAGAAGGATGTGTTCAGACAATACTGATGGTTAGAGAGCTTAAAAAAAATAAAAAGGAGGGGGAGAAGGGAGAGAACAGGTTTAATGCTAGCAGTCTCCCAACAATATCTGGGGCACACAGTACCCTAAGTAGCCCTTTCTTGGTTCCCAAAGGAAGACTGAACTGCCTAGGGGTTCGCTCTCTCTAGCCTTATGTCCTCTGACACGAAAAAGTGACTATTTCTTGCATGGATAGTTACCAAGGTAGAAATACAAACCATTTTAGATGTCTTCTTATTAAAAGAAAGTGAACTGAAATGCATAACCACCCCTTCAAAAATACAAAACAAAATACAAAAACCCATACTCTCTTGTGCAAACCATCTTGCCCCGTACGGCTTAATCACCCTCCCAGTGGGTGTTTTTAATCTTCAAATTGTTTTGTCTCTATGACTTATAATGCAAGCCTCTAGGGTAGGGGCAGAATCTTCTATGTTTAGTACTCTGCTGGTACACAACAACAAAATAATAATAATAATGAATATCTCTGTAACAGGTGACAAGCTGCTAATGATGGTAATCTTGCAATGAGATACTGTCACCCTGTGGGCTGATCTATCAGCTTAATGTAAGGGGAAAATATGTTTAAGCTGTTATATTTTGATAAAAAAAATCAGCTTGAATGCATATGTGAGTAGATGCTAAAATTAAATAGCTGATTTGTTTTTAAACTATTTTTGTTTCTAATTTAGCTGCAGCTAAATTCAGTTCCTCTCTCTACCTACTACTTAGTTTTCTCCCATAAAGATGCAGCTTTTAAACTCCAGTACTCATTACTCCTAGTGAACACATAAACTCCTAAATCCAGAAGTTGCAATTCTATTTATTTTTTTGGTGGGAGGGTGAGATTTGGATCTGTGAATTCATCAATATTGGGAACACCTGGTGTAGAAACTATATCCACTGATGCAGACAGTCATCATCTGTAACTTACTGTTTTAAGAGATTACATGACTTAACTATGGTCAAACAAAAAGTGTATGCCAGAGGAAGGATTTTCCCGACTCTTCCTCCTTCCCCCAACCAGATCTCTTATCAAATACACATTACTTCTCTTAAAATTCTATACACTCTGCTATTCTAATTGATGCAATGCCAATGCAAAATCTGAGTTCTTTAGTGCAAGAGAAAAAGTATTAATATAAATTATGAAAATCAATGAAATTTCATTCATTCATTCATTCATTTAACATTTCCTAAGTACTTAATATGCACAAGGCCACACTGAACATTACTTTCTTTTTTCTCGTATTCTAGGATCCAGCCAAATTGGCTTTCCTTCTGTGACTCTCACATGACCCTCCTCCTGTATCTGTCTGTGCCTCAGCAATCACTCACACAGGGAATACTCTCTGTCCTCATCATCACTTCACAAAATCCAACACCACCTTCCACATGAAGCCATTCTGTTCCACCACCCACTCCCAACTGTTCTGAATTTAACTACTGGGTTTTTTTGTACTTTATCAATTCTGAAATACCTGTTTTCTGCATTAGACTATAAGCTCTTTGCAAAAAAGGATTCTTTCATTCTTTATTTGTATTCTCAGAGCCTGGTGTACAGTAAGCACTTAATGATTTCTTGTTGTTTGGAGATAACTAGATAGATCTATGATGTAATTTATATGGTCATGCTCCCTCCAGCAGTTATGTGGATAGTGTTGGGCCTGGAGTCAAGAAGACCCCAATTCCAACACAGTCTTAGGTACTTACTGGTGACTCTGGCAAGTTATTTCATTCCTGTCTGCCTCAGGTTCCTCAACTATAAAATGGAGGAAATAAATAGTACCTACCTACCTCTCAGGGTTGGTGTGAAGATCAAATAAGGTAATATTTTTAAAGTGTATTTAGCACAATGCCTGGCACATAATGGATACTTAATAAATGCTTATTCCCTTCCCCTTCAAGGATACAGATGGCTGCCTATTTGTGTTGGGCTGTACTTTGTTACTCTTGTGTGTGTTTGTTGTTCAGTTGTTTCAGTCACGTCTAACTTCTCATGACCCCATTTGGGGTTTTTTTGGCAAAGATACTGGAATGGTTTGCCATTTCCTTCTCCAGCTCATTTTACAGGG
>NW_020954589.1:15391980-15396390 GCF_900497805.2 Vombatus ursinus | reverse complement strand
GAGCAAACTGAGGCAAATAGGGTTAAATGACTTGCCCAGAGTCACACTGCTAGTGAGTGTCTGAGGCCAGATTCGAACTCAGGAAGATGAGTCTTCCTGACTCCAGACCTGGAACTCTACCCACTGTAACACCTACCTGCCCCTCTTGTGGGTGTATCTCCTATCATACAGTCTCCACCTACCTGCTGGATCTCTTGATGTTCTATGAATAGCAGAGGAGGAGCTACGTCATGTACATTTATTAATCATACGATTTCTGCTGACATTCTTTTTATACTGAGCAATTTTCTGTTGGCAATATGTTGCAGCTTAACCAACCAACCAATCCACAAACCTTTATTATTTAAAATTATTTATCATATTATTTGTTATTTAAGTGCTCACTGTATGCTGGGCCCTGTGTTGATCGTGTACATGTGCTTCTTCATGACCCTCTGGGTGGCTCAACTGTAATTCTTGGCTTTCTCCATCATTCCTCTCCCAAAATAACATGGCAACTCTTTGATGGCAGGGGCTGTCTTTCTTCTTGCTTCTGTTTGTGTTCCCAGTGCACAGTTCTCGGCACACAGTAAACACTTCATAAAGACTTGTTAATTTTATTAACTGTGACATGCCATTGTTCATAGTCATATACCATGGCCATAAAAACACCACACAATTCCCAAAGACAAACTACAGCCTGCTTTGGACCAAAATTCTCTTATAACTCATCAAGGAATCTTTCTTGATTCTGATATTAATGCTTTTCTCCTTTTTGTCCTTCTCAGGTCAAGAGTCAGTCTGTCCTCAAGAAAGCTGAAAATAGCCATTACCCCCAAAGTATAAGTGGTCAAAGAACTACTGGCAACCATATGAAAGACCACTCCAAATCACAAATAAAAGAGAAATGGGTAATAAAAACGACTCAAAAGTTTATATCATATCTAAGCAAACTGGCTCAGAAGAACCCTGGAGTCAGAGTACCCAGGCTCAAATTCCATTTCTAATCATTATGGTCTCAGTGGCCTTGGACAACTGATTGAACTTACATGGACCTTAATTTCCTCATTTGTAAAATGAGGGAGTTGGACTAGATAGCTTCTAAAGTCTCTACCAGCCTTAGACCTACTCTATTACAAAAGAAATAAGGAAAGATAAGTTCATCAGAATATTGTTGGTGGACCTGTGAATCAGTCCAACCATTATGGAAAGCAATTCTGAACTAGGCTAAAGAAATGACTACTATGTTCACATTTTTTGACTCAGTGATCCCAATGACGGTGTGTGTGTGTGTGTGTGTGTGTGTGTGTGTACACACTTCCATCCTAATGAGGTCAATAAAAGAAATGTTTCACATATCAAATAATTCCTCAAGGGCTTCAAAATATTCATAGCAACACTTTTTGTAGTAGCAAAATAGAAACAAAGTCGACAGATTGATGGCTAAACAAACTGTGATACATGTATGTGATGGAATACTACTATACCACAAGAAACATCAAATATTAAAAATCTAGAGAGGCAAAGGATAGCATATGACCAGATGTGAAGAGAAGTAAGCAGGACTAGTCAAACAACATGCACAACAACTTCAGCAATCTAACTGCAAAGAACAAAAAACATAAAATCGTGAAATTAGATGCTATGTAATTTTAACTGGCTCCAAAGGAAGATAAGAAAATATAATTCCCTTCTTTTTTTTTTTTTGCAGAGGTGGATGACAAAGGGTATGGAAAACTGCATATACTATGAGCTTCATTAGATTGACTAGCTCTGCCGAACTGCTTTTTTTCTGTCCCTGCCAAATCCTTTTTAATCTTAGATTGCTAGGTGGTACAATGGATAGAGTGCTGGGCCATGGGATAAGGAAGACCTAAGTTCGAATACAGCCTCAGATGCTTCTTAGCCATGTGATCTTGGGCAAATCACTCAACCTCTGCCTCAGTTTCCCCAACTATAAAGCGAGGATGATAATAGCACCTATCTCCCAGGGTTGTTCTGAGAAACAAATGAGATAATGTTTGTAAAGTGCTCAGCACAATGCTCGATACAAAGCAGATGCTGCATAAATGCTAGCTATTATTATTATCATTATCTTTTTTTATTTAAGTGGTAGCTCTAAGTCAGGAAAGGGAGGGATATATTTAGAAATAACAATGAAATTAAAACAAAAGATAGTAACAACTGTTTTAAAAAAATCTATTGGGGTAATATGTGCAGACATAGAGACTCAATGTGATGTAGCAGGGGAAGTGCTAAAGTAGGAGTCAGTAGAGTTGGCTTTGTATCCTACACCAGACACTTAATAGGTGGGTGGCAAATCACTTAAGTTCTTGAAACTTTCTCTCTTCTCGTCTACAGAATGGCTCAAATGAACTAAGTCTGAAAGGCACTCTGCAAATCTTAAAACACTATATAAGTGTTAACAATTATTATTATGTACATAAATTAATATAAGACTATGAGAAAGGGGCAAAGAAGACAATTAGATAAAATGTTCTAAAAAAATCTGAGAAGGTAAAGACTTTCAGCTATGTTAAGGGGGAGGAGAGAAAACCAGAAAAGGCTTTATGGGAATTGAAGGAAGATGATTTCAAAAGGCAGAGACAAGAAGGGACTAAATTCCAGGTGTGAGGAATAATCTTTTTTTAAAAAAATAATTAAATTTAATTAAATTAATAAAATTTATTTTATAATTTATTTTCAAAATTCATTTCTATAAGATTTTGAGTTTTGAATTTTCTCCCCCACCTTCTCCTCCCTCCTCCCCATGATGACATGCCATCTGATAGAGGTTCTACTTATACATTCATATTAAACAAATTTTCACATTATTCATGATGTAAAGAAGAATTAGAACTAATGGGAAAAAGAAGAAACAAAACAACAAAAGAAAAAGAGAGGAAATAGTATGCTTCCATCTGCATTTGGACTCCAAAGTTCTTTCTCTGGATGTGGATAGAATTTTCTATCACACAAGGAATAATCTGTAAAAATGCTGAGGGGTGAAGATGAAATGGAGAACATCCGGCATGCCTGAAAGACAGAAAGTGTAAAGGGGGAGAGGATTCTGGGAAGATGGTAGAGTAGATCAGAAAATTTCAAACTCAAGACTTTCCTTGCAAAAGAGATAAAATACCAACTCAGGGCAAACATGGGTTGGGGGGGGAGAAATAAGAGTAGGGACAGAACAGAGGTCCTCCTGGGACAATCAGAGATCTGAAAAAAAAAAAATCCCAAGATGAGTTTTTGTCTCTGTGAAGAGTAAACATCTCCAGGATAGGGACCATTGAAACAAGAGTTTGCTGAGTTGAGAGGCTGTCTCGGCCCCAGCCCAAGCTGGGGCAGATCTAGGGAACCTCTGCTGAAGAATGCCAGACTCAGCTGTGCTGCAGAGATGCAGTGGAGGCGAGTAAGAACCAGCACATTCCTGGTGAGTGCAGAAGAAGAGTAGGGTGGGGACGCAGCTGACTGTGGGTAACTAACAACACACTGGAGGTCTTTGTTTAAGTTCAAGGTCAGAGGGGACAACTGAAGGGGATCTGAGGCCAGAGGCACTACCCCCATTCCCCAGGACTAGAGGTGATTATAAAAACTAAACTATTACCAAAAAAAAAAAAAAAACCAAAAAAAAAACCAAAAAAAAAAAACAAAACGCACAGGCAAAGGAGAAAGAATCCAATCATAGAGAGCTAGTATGGGAATAGAGAAAATCAAGGTTTGTCTTCAGAGGAGAATACTGAAGCAAAGAAACCCTCTTCTACGCCAAAGAGTAATATCAAATGGTCACCTGCCCAAAAAGAATTGATTGAAGATCTTAAAAAAGACTTTAAAAATCAAATGAGAGAGATTGAGGAAAAACTAAAAAGAAAAATAAGAATAATCCAAGAAAAACAAGAGGATTATGAAAAAGAAAGTCAACCAATTAGAAAAGGAGACTCGGAATCTTAAAAAAGAAAATGACTCCTTGATCAGAATTGGGAAGCCAGTGAAGTTATACGACACCAAAAAATAAAAAACCAAAATAAAAAGAATGAAAAAACAGAAGGGAATGTTAAATATCTCATAAGAAAAACAACTAATTTGGATAACAGACCAAGTAAACATAAGAATAATCAGACTACCTGAAAGCAAGGATCAAAAAAAGAATCTTGATATAACAATACAAGAAATAATAATAAAAAAAATTGTCTTGAAGCATTAGAACAAGTGGGGAAAGTAGAAATAGAAAAAATTCACTGATCACCACCTGAAAGAGATCCTACGAGGAAAACTTAGAGGAATACTATAGTCAAATTCCAAAACCCCCCGCTCAAAGACAAAATATGAGGGGGAAAAAAAAAAACCACATATAGCAGTACCACAATTCGAATCACACTAGACCTAGCAGTGGTGACACTAAAAGACTGCAGGTCTTGGAACACTATATAT
>NW_020954589.1:15388008-15391970 GCF_900497805.2 Vombatus ursinus | reverse complement strand
AATCACACTAGACCTAGCAGTGGTGACACTAAAAGACTGCAGGTCTTGGAACACTATATATGGAAGAGCAAAAGAACTGGGCTTCTGACCGAAAATACAATACCCAGCAAAGCTAAGCATAATTCTGAATGAAAAAAAGAAAAAAAAAGGACATTTAATGAATTGTCAGACTTTCAGGACTTTGTTTAAAAAAACAAAAAACAAAAAAACAAAAAAAAAAACTTGAACTGAATAGAAGATTTGACATACAAGAGCCAAGAGAAATATAAGGTACATACCAATGACCAATCACAAGGGACTCAATAAGGATAGACTGTTTACCTTTTATATATGTAAAATGTAAACCAAGTCTGAGATTGTTATTACCAATTAGGTAACTTAGAAGAAAGATTAGGGTAGACTTGAGGATGATACGACTTCAAAAAGTAAAATTGTTCGAGAACAGTTAAAGAGTAATTATCTTAATACAAATGAGGTGCCAGAGAAGAACCAATACAGAGGAATTAGATGGGGGAGGGGGCTGTTAGTTCTGGAAACCTACTTTCATTGGGAATGAGTTCAGAGGGAAAAATACATATACATCTAGAAGAGTATAAAAGTCTCTTAAATTTAGGAAGAAATAAAACTCTAAGGGGATAGGGAGGGGGGAGAGCATAAAGGAGGGATCTTTAGAGGGGAGCATGAGGGAATTGGTCAAACGGGTGGACAAAAGGGTGTTTTGATTTATAGAAAAAGGAGGATAAGGGAGGGATTGTTGTAGGAGGGGATGGGTTAAGTAACAGGAGGGGGCAAGGTACCAGGTAGAAGTAAACTAGAGGAGTTTGGAGAGAGGAAAAAAGACATAGGCACAAACATAAAATCAAAGATTAGGAGGAGTAAAATCTCTTAGGGAAAGTATATGTTTATGTATGTATGTATGTATGTATGTATATATCAATACCTATATGTAAATATATCCATGCTTAATTGTAGCCTGGGGGAGGAGAGGAAGGGGGAAAAAAGAACAAAATAAAAAGTGTACAAAGAGAACAAAAGAAAACCCACAAGTAAGCAAAGAAAAGATGCACAGCTTTCCACATAACATGTAGTATTTAATATATAGGCTTTCTTGAAATGGAAAGTTATTGCTATATATTCTGAATCCTCTCCTACATTCTGCTATGCACATGACTTTTTTCTTTTATTTTATATTTAAGTTTAAGATTTAAGTTCATAATGTTTCTTTTTCTTTTCTTATGTATTTAAGTTTTAGTATTTGTCTAATACTTAAAAGATAACAAATAAAGGGTAAAGGGGAGAAATCTGATCTCAGATAAGGCTGAACTAGGTTGTAAGAGCAACAAGAGAGTTGTGCTGGGCAGTTTTCTCAATTGTCTCAAGGAATCCATCCTAGGGAAGGTGTCCAGAAAAGACCTACTTGTACTTAAAATAAAAACACTAAGTATTATTAACTTCGTGTCAAAAAGGGAGTTATAGTTCTTTGCTATCAGTCTAAGGAAGAATATGGGGCAAGCAACACTGAGCTTTCCTGTAAAAATGTTTTTTTTTGGGAAACAATACTGATATGCTCTTTTCTAAGAGCTGTTGGAGTGAAATTAAGGGCAGGGAACTCTCCATCTCATTTTCAACTAAGAAAATACATTACTGTATTTGAAACAAGAGAAAGAATAGTTCCTGATTTGACCCTAGTTAAAGCAGGTCTTCCTCCTAATTTCCAACTCTGTAAGAATCATGAATTACCAAGGCATTTACACTGTGGACAATCAAATGAAAAGACTGCTAAACTCATGAAATGGCTACAGAACAGTTATACTGGGAGAATGCTTGGTGAGTGCTTTCCGGAGAATTTGCTGATGAAACTCTGGGTCAATGGAAAAGTGAATTTTTGACTCAGACATTCCAGTGCTAAGTGTATAACCCAAGCATCTACCTTACAGTATTGTGAGGATCAAATGAGATCCATAATCTACGAAAAAACACTTTGCAAACCTAAAGTGTTACTTAAATGCAAGCTAATATTATCATCATCATCATCATCATCATCATCATCATCATCTCTGTAACTGTATTGGGTGATCAAAGTTAGTATCTACTGATCTCTATGTTTGTTAGCAAGGTAACACTTAACACATGTAAATGGCACTTTAGCTAAACTGGTTTCTAGCTTCACTCATTCATTTCCTCACCAAAGACCTGCATAATTGTACCAATTACTGGTTCTAGGAAAGAAAATAACCCCAAGAAAGATTTAATTTTAGTCTTCTAGAAATGAATTTATTAGTAGGAAGTCAAGACTGGGGAAAGGGAGGAAATGCAGGAATCAGCAATGCTGTAGGAATGGTAACGTAAGCTAAACTGGTAAATAAATTTTCTACAAGGTGTCTCTTGATCTCTAACATTTTATACTATTGATCATCCTCTCTCCTCATGGACACTCTCTGATATCTGAATTTTTATGATACTACTCTCTCCTGATTTTCCTTCTACTTGTCTGACTGTTCCTGCTTAGTCTCTTTTGTTGAATTTTCAACCATATTGTGGCCCCTAATTAATTGTGCATCTTCTCTAAGGTTCAATCCTGGACTCTCGTCTCTTTTCTCTCTATACTCTCTCAATTATTTCATCAGCAATCTGACTTTATCATATCTATGCAGATAACTCAGAATACACATATGTCCAATCCTAGTCTCTCTCAAGTACTAGTGTCACATAACGAGCCGTACTGGGCATTTCCAATCTAGATATCTATCTGGTGGGCATCTCAAACTCATCAAAAACAGACCTCAATATCTTTATTCTCAAACCCATTCCCTTCCAAACTTCCCCCGTATTTGTAATGGGCCTCATCATACTTATAGTCACCTAGTTTCACAACCTCAGAGTCATACTGAGATTATCACTTTCCATCCCATATATCCAATTGATTGCCCAGTCTTATTGAGTCTACTTTTACATCTTGTGCCTAACTTTTCTCTCCACTTATACATCCCAGCATCCTTTTTCAGATCATTACCTCTTGACCAAATTACTGCAATAGCTTCCTAATTGTTCTCTCCCCTCTCCAATCCATCTTCCATACAGAGACTAAAATAATTTTCTAAAGTACAGGCATGACCACGTCACTCCTATGCTCAATAATCTTTCTCTATAATCTCTAGGTTCAAATACAGATCTCTCTGTTTAGTTATTTAAAGCCCTTTGCCACCTGGGCACCTACCTTTCCAGCCTTATTTTACATTATCCTTCTTCTTACACTCTCTATCATCAAGGCCAAATTGGCCTTCTTGCTGTTTCTCACATAATACTCCTAGTCCTACTGACTTATCTTTGCAAAGGCCTGGAATGTGTTCTCTCCTAACCTCCACCTCTTAAAATCATTAGCTTCCTTCAAAGTTGAACTCAGAGGCCACCTTCTACAAGATCACCTCTCCCAAAGTTGCTAGTGTTCCTTCAATTATCACATTTATTTTGTACATATTTCACATGTACTTGCGTACCTGTCGAGAGTGACAGAATGCAAGCTCCTTGAAGGCAAAGACCGTTTCATTTCTGTCTATTTATCTCCATCACAAAATATAGGTCCTGGCAAATAGTGACACTGCAAGAGGCCAGTGCCTCAAATTTAAAATTACAGAGGCATTTCTTTGCAATCTTCTTAAGGCCTAGTTACGCTGCACTTTTGGACACATAATCAAATGGCTACATAGCTGTAGCATCCTTGGGGAAAAGCAACCCAACTTACTCAGGCTAAGAGAGAAAATGGCTCTGCTGAATTTCTTTTGAGTGGATGCTAGCTGACTCTGAAAGCCAAAAACCCTTAAGCATGTTCCTGTATTCTTTATCTATTTTCTGCTAAGGTAACTAAAACAATTAGCTCGATTTTGGGTAAAATAACACAAACGATGATCCAAACTTTCCAACACACACACACACACACACACACACACACACACACACACACA
>NW_020954589.1:15334023-15387980 GCF_900497805.2 Vombatus ursinus | reverse complement strand
GGTAGGAAATGCACAGCATATAACTAATTCCCTTGTCCACTGAGCTAATAGAGACGTGGTTATTTAAAATTCTGAACCGTGGCTCTGCTACTTGCGAATAGTTTTCTGAAATTCTGTAGGCAGATACAGGATGAAAGAGAGAATTCCGAACTGCAGGGAGCATAAGGCCAAATAAGCTTTTATAACAGTGTATATGTACGCTCTAAAAATAATTATACATCTGCAGTGGAGGCTGGTTAACTGAATCCATAGAAGCGTTTGGCTGCTCAGATGACTAATCAAAATATGAAATTCCCCATGACAAAAATGTTTTCAAGTTTAAATTATTTGATTTTAACCAAAAAGAAAGTGAGTTTATTAGCTACAGTATCAGTATGAAGTAGTAGCCAGAGTACTAGAATTGGAAATTGACAGACAGGTTAGAATCCTATCTCCGACACTTACTAATTCTGTGACTATAGGAAAGTTACTTTATCTGAGACTCAGTTTGCTCAGCTGTAAAACTGGGATAATACCTATAGTACCTACTTCGAAGGGTTGTTTTAAGGCTCAAATTAGATAACATACATAGAGTGCTATGCAAACCTTAAAGGAATATATAAATGTAAGTTATTATTATTGCTATTTTTTTTACCCTTTTTGTTTGATCTGAATGCAGTGATCACTCTTATACCCTAGAGTTTAGCCTCAAGAAACATTTACACAATAGGTTCCACCCACCCCTTTCAAAAAAAGATCCTTTTTTGTTTGCCTTCCCCACAGAAAAAAAACCTCAAAGTTTTCAATAATATCTTTAAAAACTCAAAATAGTTATCTTTGTAGGCTAGTTTGTGAAACCACTATAAGAATGTTCTTTCCCACCACTATAAATCCTTAGCACTAGCTCCTCAATAAGGATGACACTAAAGAGAAGAAAGAACAGCATTGTTTTCTAAGCTCAGGTGGCCAATGTTCTTAGAAAAGAGCATCAGACACTACAAACTTCCCTCTGGACCTCGGTGCTCAGGCATTCCAGACATACTGCTCTATTCAAATCAATTCAGTTAAACTGAACGAACTGCAGTTTGAGGACTCTTCTCTTCCATTTTTGGAAAACTGGGATGAAATGTGCCCTTCACTCACTACAAGTCAAACGTAACTTGACTGTGGCTCAACAATTGTATCTGCCAGTTCTCTTGGTAGTTCTATTATCTGGGCCAGTTCATCAAGGAAAGGTAAGTAGGTGCTCTCTTACAACCCCCTACCTTATTTTGGGCATTCGCTCCCTTGAAGAAGGGGGTACAGTGGAAAGCATGCTGGATTAGTAGTTGTAGTTAAAGGTTTATGGTGGTGGAAATGAAAACCACAGTCTGACATGTACCACAGGTTTTGGGAGGGCAGATTTGAAAATATTCAAGGGAAGGAGAGAGAGAATTCAATGAACTAAAATTCTTAGGAAAAGTCAACCCAGGAGAGATGGGAAACTCCAAAGAATGAAATTCTGAAGACAAGGGGAAATAATTCTGATAAGGAAAAAAAAAAAGGAGTTGTCTGAGAAGACTGATGTGGAGACATAAGAAACTCAACACTCAAATTTTGAAAAGATTTTTGAAAGGAGTGTATGTGTGTGTGTGTGTGTGTGAGAGAGAGAGAGAGAGAATCAAGGGCAGATAACACATATCTATATATCCTATAAAAATAGTATCAGTAATACTAAAGCTCAGAGGCAATTCAAGGATTAAGAAAAAAGTGGTGTTTTTTTTTTTTTTAACTATACTTGGAGGTGCTCACTTCAGCAGCATATATACTAAAACCGGACCGATACAAAGAAGATTTGCATGGCCCCTGTGCAAGGATGACACACAAATTCGTGAAGTGTTCCATATTAAAAAAAACCTATATTGGGAGCAAAAAGGAGCTAAGAAAACAGCAGTTCACCTCTTTTTGGAGGTAAAGGAAAGAAGGAAACAAGCATTTATTATGCACTTACTGTGTGTTAAGCAGTAGGCTAAGTGCAGGGGTGGTGGCGGGGGGGGGGGGGAGGAAGAAAAATAGTCTCTACACAAATAAGTGAGCTGTTGGGGCAGGAGCAAGATGAAGGTGCCTAAGACATAATTATGAAGTTCAGAAAGTCCAGAACAGAGGCTGGATGGGAATGAAACCAGTCTAGTTTGGACCCCTTCACAAAATGGAGGCTCCAGAAGGAGTTCCTCATTAGAAGAAGGGCGTTGAGGCTTGGAGAGGGATAATCCAGAGTGACGGGAAAGAGAGGTGGTAGGATGTTCAGGGTAAGAAAGCCCCAGATGCAGAGGAAAATTCCAGCATGAAATGGTAGTAAAGGTATAGTTTTGAAGCCCAGAAAGTCAAGAACAGGGCCAGCAGGGGAATGAAGGTGAAAAGTATGATGACTCGCAGCAAAAAGGCAGAGCTGCTCATTTTCTATTGGTTCCTGTTTTCTCTGCCAAGGAGAATAGCCTTCATGTTTGAAATGCAGGACAGAAGTGGCTAAGAGGGATCATAAATGATGAAAAGGGACACTAGCGGTCAAGTCTACTTTTATGATGAGGAGATGAGACCTACCGAGTGTCAGAGATAGGATTCTAACCTGTCAATTTCCAATTCCAGTACTTTCATTGATTTCAATGCTCTCCATCAATGCTTTCCCTGGATTTCCTCACACACCTTCTTAATATACAAAATGCTACAATACTACTATGTTTCAGCCTCCCGCCTATTCCTTCTTCTACCTAACCTGTTTTCTTTTTAATAGGTTTGAGTAACCCAAAGCCATATTCCAGTCATGGGTTTCATCCCACCAAGTCTCAGTGCTAATTATGCCTTCTTGTGTTGTGACCTTAGACAAAAGCACAGGAGATGCTGAAGGTTCAGAAAGTAGACCAGTTTGTCTGCAGTACAGATTGTATAAAGGAGAGTAATGGGAGATAAGGCTGTAAAGGAATGCTACAAATAGGTTGTATGGAGGGCCTTGACTGCCAGGGTAAGAAATCTGAACTTATTTCAGTAGGCAACCAGGAGCCCTTGGAAGTTTCTGAGAAGGTAGTTGGCTGAAGTGGTGTATCAGGGAAATTAACAAGGCAAGAATGAAAGGGATGGATTAGAGAGGTGAAAACACAGAAGTGACTGCAATAAGCAACACCCCTAAAACAATATTCATTTTCAAGTCTGCTTCCTTTCCAACAATGGTATCACCTTTCTCCTGGGTCTTTCAGGCTTGAAGCCTGAAGAGCCATCACTTACTCTAATGAGTCAGATTTTATTTTATGAGCATTGACAATTTAAAATATAATATAACCCAAAGATAAGATCTTTTGTAATGCTAACACCTAACTTTATCTTTCAAAGTGTGGAATGATCATATATCTGGTTCTCACACCTGTATGCAATTTTAGGGTAATCACATTCCTTGGCAACAAACAAAAATAGATTAAAAATACCCTTGTGCTTTCTTCACATCTGAAGGTTACCACTTTAATTTATCCATTTAAAAGCATAAGTAACCAACACTTGAACACTCAGGATATTCATAAACTCACCTCTCTAAAATCAAACTATTAAAAGCTTCTTTTCAGATGCACATCTCCTCTGGGCATTTCCTACAGATGTCACCTACTACAAAAGTATAATGAGGAAGATTTAGCAAAGGTGAATGACCAAAGATGAGTAGCATTGCATTTCAATTTTCACCAAGTACTTATGTGATTTTTGGAATCTTTTCCAAGGTGCATTTGTAGTTTTCAATTCAGTGGTAATTGCTATTGGCATAGTCCTAGCACTGAGTTTTCTCTACATTTTAATACATCAAAATGGACTGGATCAACCCTTCTACTCACATAAAGTGACTAAAATTCTAAACATTTCCCGAAGTCTTTATAAAAAGAAAAAAAATCCACTTTCATATGTATTATTTGTTTCCAATGAGCCTAACAACCCACCTTTCCCATTCTTCTTCTCCAAACACTTACATTTATTTATCTATATAGCTGGAGTAGTGCCTATGTTTGTGTATTTACCTTGTCTTTTTTTTCAATCAGTATAAACTTTGGTACATTACTGTGGCACCTCTTGCAAGGTTATGTCTTTGACTGATATCTATGAAGCCTGAGCTGGCTCTGCACATTCCACATAGGCAACAATTTCTGAAGCCATGATTTAAAACCACGATAGCAGGCTTCCAAGTATTAGATGCATAACATTACAATAAGTTTATGGCTTTTAATTGGCCATGATTGTAAAATATTTTTGAAGGCCTCTCTGGAGAACAGTATCTTAGAAATGGATACATGTATATGAGGTACAAACACTGGCCCACCTGCTGGCAGGAAAGGCAATGGAACTGTCTCCTCAGATAGATGTCTGAGTGAGGAAAATGGATAACACAACTCGTCTTAGAAACAAGCTGCAAGATGAGGCAGTAAAAACCCATCAACATACATCATCCTATCATGGTACAGTGTCATCCTCCAGCCTCTATTAGCCCTCGCTGTATCAGCGCAAGTCCCAGACACTTTATCCTGTTTATAATTGCTGATGAGCAGTAATAAGGCCTCCATGCCTCAGCTCTCGTCCGTTCCACTTCAGCACCCACCTATTAGGTAATAACTTTTATTTACAGCCTTGCTTGATGCGCTGTTCTATTAGTACAGCTGAGAACTGAGTAGGGGAGGAAAAAAAGTCTCCTTAATGGGCAGTATCATCGCAAGGCTTGGATGATTTATAATGCAGTGTGGTGGCTGTTCTATCACCACTCTCTTCCTGCAGCTTTGGGAAGCTGTGTTTCTAACACACTGCCCTCCAATAGGAAGACGATAAAGGAAAGAACAACTAAAGTAGCCACATGCAAAAAATTCCCCCAAAACAACAAAAACCCTCTCAGAAGTGCTAAAGAAAAAAGTTTTAAAATTCCCATGATGATCTTTTTAATAGTGTTAGCTCAGACATTTTGTCTCAAAAGAGCAATAGACTATCTAATTAATGACAGAGCACGACTTTTCCTCCTTACTATGATAAAATAAATGGCTATAAAAGCAGATTTCAGTTGTAGTTGCATCAAAGAACCAACGAAACTGTATTTTCACAAAGCATGCCACCTTCAGCAACCAATACCAAAGCCTCCCTCCATCTCCATAGCCACAAACCTTTTTTTTTTGCTTTTATCCTATAGCTCTCTAAATACCAAAAATTCTCTTCTCAAGACTGATATTCTAGCTCTATATCCACTTAAATACGAAATTTTTCCATAGAAGAAGGACAATCTGGCTCACACAAGTAAATTTCCATCGGCATCCGAACACATGAATGTCTGTTAATTTTATGGATCTCCAGACTGTGAGGAAGATAAAAAACAGAAAACAAGGAGGGCTCTCATTTTTATTCATTGGTACAATTAAAACCAAGCTTTCCCTCTCTGACCTTTCTTGAAATCTCAACATTATAAGAAGTACTGTTAAACTCATTTACTTTATATATTAAGTATTTCTATCAAGTCATCTCAATCAACTAATTCTGTTCTTTCAACAAAACAGAAGTTTAGGCAGGCAGACTGATTAAAAGACCATAAAACAAAAAAACCTGAGAAAATAAACTAAGAGGAAGTAGATGAAGTTGCCACCACCAGACTTTCTAACTAGTCACTCACTCACCGCTTACACAAAGTTTATAATGTTTATATGTGGTACATATAGTACATTACCACAATCTACTGTGGGAATTGCTTCTTTTCTGTCAAACTATTTCAGGACATATTTTAGAATAGAGACATTCAGGCCCTACTGTCTTTTGCATTCTTGTCCATCAGACTGACTAAACACCCACACCTAAAGAATCAGATGAACTGCTTTAGGACCCAGGCTAAGAAACGCAGAAGGTAAACCATTTTTTTTAACACTTTTTTTTTCTTGCCTTGACAGATTTACTGTTTTGATCTTTCTTCAATGGTTACATTAAATGCTAATAAAAATGAAAGGTTTATGTCTTTCCTAATATTCTCCTGATGGGAACTTGCATATTACATAAGTAGGTCAAATTTCTAATTTTCTGTCTTAAATGCTGATACTGCAGACCTGAGGGAAAAACCACTTGAGGGAGGGAAAATGCGAAGATATAAATGCATGCATCTTACATAGCTGAACTCACACCAAAAGTTCAACAGACCAGGGGAAAAATGGAATCCTTCAAGTTCCTTAACTAGTCCACAGTCACTACCTTCCCTCTCTAGGAATGATTGTGAGAGTTGAACTGTTACCATGAAAACTTACTCTACAAGAGAAAAGGCTGGCGACTGTAGGTATTTATAAAATTTACACAGGGACACCTTTGATTTAACATCCACACCTGTTAGCTTCTGATTCAATGTAAAACATAAACCCCTTGGTTAACAAACAGCACTGCAATGCAATGTTTCCCTGTAACTGGCTCCTGAACACTAATCTGGAAAGCATCTAGCAAGCACATCAATCTTCTCAACTCCCAGGTGAAGGGAATTTCTTCACTCATCTTTGTGAGCCCAACACAGGCAGGCTGCTGAAGAGTGGCATGAAGAAAAGCTTAGGAAACAATGAATAATACAGAACCATCCTGGTTCCTGTCAGCGTCTGTCACACTAAAAGGAAACCAGGTGACCTCAAAAGGAAAAATACAAAAACTGGTACAAAAATGTATCAATTAAATAGATATGAAGAATACTGAAAACAGTGGCTGGTGACCAATTCCACATAAGAACAAGAAGACGACTTCCAGAACAACAAACTATCTTGGCGTCTAACCCCAGCTGCCTTAACCTCAGGCAATACTGCAGCTCTCTGATGGCACTACAGACGGCGATTTAATTTGTGACTTGGATAATTATGATCACATTTTTTAACATCTATGCAGCACTTATTCCCAAAATCATTTTTAAGTCTATCAGAGAAAGTATTATATACTCAACAGAACATGAAGCTTAGTTAAAATATGACAACAGTCACTATATACAGGAATGTAATAATGAATAGGAAAAAATATATATAGTGGAACTGAATTCTGCCAAGCCTAACTCAAGCCTGCAAACATAACTTTTCCCCCCAATCATTTTAGTTCTGTCTTGAAATAAAGTCTTCAGTGTTTCAAAAGGGACTATAAAATATAATGGCAAAACAAAGCTCTGTATTAGGGGATAAGAGTGGTAGGCCAGGGAGCAATTTCTTTCCGAGGTACACCCCAAAGGTCACTCTTTCTATTTACTCTGCACCGTACTTTGCAGGATGCAGTGAATGCCCCCATTTGTATGGGAGAACATAGGAAACACTAGTCCAGTCAGCCACAGAAACGAATGAGATTCCCTGCCCCATTTTTCAAGGGCACTGCTAGAAAGAATGTATCCAAGCTAGGTCTAAGACAAGATACTTTTCCTCTGACTTTCATATCCTCGATATAATTTAAATAAATTCAGATCTCATCAACACACAAGCTAATAAACGAGGGGATCCCTACTCTGCATAAATTGCCTTAAATAATAGTACTCTGACTAGGGTGTAATTTGGGAACACAGGAATTCGGAAAAATGAAACCTTGGCCAGGCCAGTGTTCTCCTTCCTTTACAGAATATTTGGAGCCAATAAAAATCTGTAAGAATTAACAAAGAGTTTGTGGAAAACACTGTGAGCTCCTTGAAAGAAATATGATCTCTCTCCAGTAATTTCAAGTTGTGATATTCTCTGACTCTCAAATTCTTTGAGAAAAAAAAAGTCTCTGATTTGGTAATACTTTGACTCCTTCCTGACTATACATATACTGAGGGGCTTTGACTATTGTTTAAAATAGCAAATTATTCTATCTGCATTGGCAATCTGAGGTTGCAGCTGATTTTTGTAATTTGTAATCTACTACGCCTCACACTTGTTCTAAAATTGTTGTTCAAATGAGCTCCCCCATGAATCCTACTGACAAGTGCAAAATGAAAGTATTACAAGTATTGATACCACTATTATGCCTCTTTCTGACCAAAGCAGTCACCTGAGATTAAAAATGAAGACTAATAAAACAAGCTAACTAATCAAAAAAGAAACTCTTTTTTTTTTTTTTGTTGCTGGTGTTGGTTGTGTCCAACTCTGTGTGCATCTGGAGTACTTTGGCATTCCCTTTTCTCCAGCTCAGTTTACAGATGAGGAAACTGAAGTAAAGAGGGTTAAGTTACTTGCCTAGGGTCACACAGCTAGTAAGCGTCTGAAGCAGGATTTGAATTTAGATTTTCCCGACTCCAGGACCAGCATTTATGCATTGTGCCACTTAGCTGCCCTTTTTAGCTACTAGAGGTAACAATGTTTGGTCCAATCCAAAGGCCTAATTCTCAGAGCACTAAAAAGAAGATAAACTTATCTGCTGAATTACTAGGTATCCCACCCTCTCAGCACAAAGATGCCATATTGGTACCTGTAGTCTATCGCTGTATCTCCATATGATTGCCCCAGAAATCTCACCATTTGGTATTCCTCAAGTGAGTCAAAGACAGAAACAAAGGTCCAATACACACACATATAACAAAACAATCATGGCAGCACTCTTTATGGTAATAGAGAAATGAACATAAAGTGGATATCTATTAATTGGGGAATGGATCAAAATACTATGGTATACAATGTAATGGAATTTACTTTGAAATTAGATGTGACAAATAAGGAATTCACAAAAACATAGAAATGATACAAAACAGGCAAAACCAAGAGAATATATACGACTACAACATAAAATAAAAGATTGAAGAAAGGAAGTAGAACTCGAGGAACTGAAAAACCAGTGAAGGTCCCTGAGAACAGATAAAGAAAGTATTCTCACTATATCCAACACTACACAGAGAGGCAGGGTACTACTGCTGTATACATGGTTAGATGCAGACGCCATAAGGAATGTTCAATACAGAGGTTAAAGGTTTGAAACAACTATGATCTAAAGACAAATAGCAACAAAATAAAAAAAATTAAATAGTTTACAACTATCTTTGGGAAAAGGGGAGGTGCTAAGTAAGACAAGATAGGAAGAAAACTACATGATCGTTCAAAACAAAAAGGGACTCATTCAATACTCACCAACAGATGACACTCATTCAAAAATACTAAGCCCCTATAATACATGTCACCACAATATGAAAAACTGAAGATTAAGGGGAAAGCAAATTAATTCACCAGGTGTCAGAAACCATGAAATGAACCCAATGAGGCAATATACAGAAAACGTTGGGTAAAGTTTTTATGAGTAACTTTAAAAAAAATTTTTTTTAAAGGAAAATGCTTGGAATTGCCCCTTAGAATTGCTGAGTCTTTGCAAAGATTCAGACTATCCACTTCTGTAGTAAGACTCAAAAGGAGAGGACGACCTACAGGTTTCAAAGCAAATAATTAAATTCATCATCTTAAATGGAAGAGTTCTGCCTCCACGGATCATAAGCATTATCTGAGACTGGGGTTGCTGTGTTAGCATTATAGTTGTCTAACTTGGCTAGGGGTAGACTCTTGAAAAGAAATGAAGGTCAAGACCGATGACTTCTAAAAAATTCCAAGTGGAAAAACTGCAATCTTCCTTGAAAGTCCGTCGTAGCTGACCTGAACACCACTATGTTTTCTATCTGAGGCAAGAATTTTCAAGCAGGACAACTAACCTAACCTAAATGAAGACTGGGGAAAACTGCCACTGTTCAAACTTGTTCCTCTTTAATTTTCAAACACTTATAAAGGGCAAGTGCAATATAGTGGAGGAAACAATTATTCACTAAATTAATGAAAGTGGATATTTTCTCTCATTTTTCCTTTTAACTGTAGACACAGGTCATCAGTGTGGTTCCCCACTGTTAAATAAGCAACTACTGTACATACAGCTCTATACAAATTCAACAAGCACTTCTTATATATTAGATTCTGGGGATCACAAAGACAAAAATGAAACAGTCTTTGCTCCAAAGAGCTTTGTATTGTCCTTCTGACAAATAACGTATTCATTAGGTAACCAAATATAAAACACGTATTAAAAAAACAAAGCAATCCCAGGTAAAGGAAGGGCACAGAGCCTGGGGGGCAGAGAGATTAGAGAGGCTCTGTGTACAAAATGGCACCTGAGATGAGTCTTGAAAGGAACTAGAGCTTCCAAGAGGTGGAAGTGAGGAAGAAGATTGTTCTCAGTCCAGATGACACCTTCCACAAAGTCATGGAAGCAAGAACATCAAGTATGGAATGGCAAGTAAACCAGTTTGTCTGTAACATAAAGCATGTGAAGGGGAATACGTAGAAATATTCTAGAAAGGCAAATCTGAAGCCATACTTCAATGTAAACAGAGGGGTTGGTATTTTACCCTATAAGCAACATGGAGCCATTAAAGTTTCTTCAGGTGAGTGATATGGTCAGATTTGTGCTTTAGGTATATCAATCTGGCATGTAGAATGGATTGGAGAAGGAACAGCCTAATGACAAAACACTAATTAGAAGGCTATTCCAATAGTGAAACATGAAAAAGGGATGTGAGAGATGTTGTGGAGGTAGAGCTGAGAAACTTTGGCAGCTGACTGGATACAATAGTTGGGGTGGAGTTTGAGAGACATGAAACAGTTGAGGAAGACCATCAGGTTGTAAACCTGGATGTTTGGTAGGAAAGTGGTGCCCTCACCAAAATCAGTGATGTTGGGAAGAAAGGAGGTTTTAGCTGAGAAAGATAATAAATTCTGTGGTGATGTGGAGGCTAGAGTTGAGGAGAGAAATTAATGCTAGATATGTAGATTTGGGACTCATTTCTATAGACATGAGAATTGACCCTATGGGAAGTGATGGGATCATTAAACCAGAAGAGGGTCCAGGACAGTGCAGGGTGACACCCATGGATAGGGGTGGGGCACAGATGATAGATGACTCCGCAAAGAAGTATGATAGAAGGACAACCAGCAAGAGCTGTGTTATAAAAACCCAGAGAGGGGAGGGTATCCAGAGGAGAAAGTGGTCAACCTTGCTGAGGTCAAGAAGGATGAGGACTGAGAAAAGGCTATTAGATTTTGCAGTTAAGAGACTACAGGACACCTTAGAGAAAGCAGTTTCAGTAAATCAATGAGGTTGGAAGCCAGATCACAAGGAGTTGAAAATTGATAGGGAGTTAGAGAAATGGAGGTAATGAGTATAGACGATATTTTCGAGGTGTTCGGCTATGAAAGGACAAGGGATTTTATGACAATAGTTTTATGGAATGGCTGAGGCAAGTGGTTTTTTTTTTTAAAAGAATGGGAGCAATTTGGGTATGTTTATAGGCAGCAGGGAAGAAGCCAATAGATAAGGTGAGATCTGAAATAAAAGAGACGGAGAATAATCAAGGCAGCATATTCCAAAAGGAAACTGAAAGGGACAGGATCGAGAATAGAAGGTCGAGAATACAAGGTTAGTCTCAGGTTTTGAGGTGTGGTATGGAGGAAAACAGAAAGTTTAAAGACCTCATTTTCTCGGTAAAGTAGGAATCAAGGTTCTTTGGTGAGAGGAAAAGTCGGGAAAGAAGGCATAGGTTGTCTGATGAGAGGAAGAATCAAGTTTGGAATAGGTGCTGTAGATAATGAAGTAGGAGAATCATAAGGGAAGAATAAAATGACTGCCATGCAGCACAAATCCAAAGGAGATTATATAACAAATTTGTGAACCTACTTAGCACAGTTCCATGAAGTTTCCCAGAAGGATTCAGTAGCAATAAAGGAAAACAATACAGATAACTTGGGGTTAGGGTTTGAGAAAAACAAAAAAAGTTAACATTGAAGATGAAAGATAGGACTAAAGAAATGAGACAGATGGTTTTGGTCAGAGATAGGCAGTTCAAAGTTCCAGCAAAACCATGAGAGGTGACAATGAGACCAGGTTATGACTAAGTGTGGCTGATGTTGAACAAAAAAGGAATTCACAAGAGTTTAGGAGGTTGACAAGCAAGGAGACCAGGATGTTCAAGGGGGTACCATCACACATGTGTTGATCTCTGCAACCAGGCAGCTAGGGGATAGGGTGGAAATAAAGTGGAAATGAAGTGTGAACCAGACAGTGTACTCCTGGAGTACACTCATCATAGAATGGCAAATAACCAGGTGATGTTGGCACCTAACCTATAAGGTTCTCTGTTCACAGAACATGGAGTCAAAGGAGCAGAAAAACGACTTCTGATACCATACTGCTGTTATGCAGTGTTGGGTGGATATATCTTTCTTTTCCCATTTGTTGTGACCAAGACACAATTTATCTTTTCCCAGGGCATTGCACATTCCTGCCCCAATCTAGAAAGCCTAGAACTAGAACAGAATAGTACTGTCATTGCTCTCATATATATAATTCCATAAAACTGAGCAGTTGTGAGGGAAATTAACCTGACCTTGTCTAAAAGTAAACTACTATCAGTAGTATTGTGGAGGGCGTTCTGGAAAAAAAAAAAAAAAAACTAAGACAGGTGACTGCTCTAAAATTCTGGGGGAGAAAAAGTGGTGTTTCTAAATCAAACCTCCCTCCTCCCCCCAAAAAAATCTTTCATGTAACTGTGTTGATTTTTTTTTTAAGTTAGCATGGCTCTTGTAATTTCTGATAGAGAGCTTTAAAGAAAAGATTTTGACAACTATGAAAAATACCTTGGCTGTGACCTTTGGAAGAACAATATAATTATTTTGACTCTTCCAAATACAATCTCTGAGATATTTTAAATAGCAGGCAGGCTTATTAGAAATGGGAAACACTGTTTAAAATAAATTAAGCTATAGAGGAAGAGAGCATTAGGCACTGTTTCTCCTCTTTGGAAAGCTACAGGATTCATGACTTCATGTTTAATAAAAATGCCACAAATGCACAAGGATGTTTCCAAGTTCCTGAGACTGGGAAAAGAATAAGAAATCACAAAATGGTATGAGAATGAGTGACTGAAAAGACCTATTGTACTACATCAGTCAGGTCAAAACACTTATTAAATGCACCACAACCTCCCTCACTCTCTGGCACCCATACTTTATATAAAGGATTTTCATGAGATTTTCTTTCTGCTCAGAAAGATTAGGAACATGGCAAGTACCAGTGTTTCCTCTAAGTTTCATGCCTGTGCAACATTCTTCACACAGAAGTCACCTGAGAGGAAGCCAGGAAATGAATATATGCATGCATTCATATCCAAGAAGTCAAATCCTACTTCCTGTTCTGGGGCCATCAAAAAATAACCACCAGAAAGGGTTCAAACATACTTGAGGTTCAAACATTAGCTCTGATGCTTAATAAATGCTAATATTTACATGATGCTTTAAGGTTTGCCAAGTACTCTACATAAATTATTAGATCTTCACCTTGCGAGGTTGGTGCTAAAAGCACTCCCTCTTTTTACTGGACTTATGATGATATTGGTGTTGGCAATTCCTGGGAAGGAACTTCATCTACCAATGCAGATGAAAATATTCACTGCAATTTAAAGTCAGAGAAAATTGCCTGGAACATAGAATGGCCGAGAGATTTTTCTGCTCCTTTGACTCCATGTCCACACAGGTTAAGTGTCAGAGGCAGGATGTAAACTTGGGTCCTCCTTATTCCAAATCCAGCACTCTGTCAACTACTCCAAGGTGCCTTTCAGGACAACAGTCTGATCTCGGGCAAGACACTTAACCTAATCAGGGGCCTCAATTTCCTCATTTAAAATGAAGATGATAATATCTGCATTATTTGCTTTATGGAGTTGTGAAGAAAACACTTTGTGAGCCACACAGTGTTTCATAAATGTGAGCTATTATCACTAGGTAAGTCAATATGATCCCATGAACAACACTGTGATCTTTCTATTGCCACTTCCATGTCATTTCAAAATTCAAAGAAAAAAGAAAGACAAAATGTTGGCAAGCACACCAAATGCAATTCAGTATCTAGGTAATGGAAAGAATTTCAAAATGAAGGAATGGTGTACGTACCTGTGCCACAGGATCTTTTGGTTGGCGTGATTAATGAGACATGAGCTATATCTGTGCATGGCCCACCTAGAAACAAAAAGGCAGTGATATCAGTCAAGTAACAGTCTCTATGACCCTGTATGTTTGGAAGCAGGACAAATGCAATGGCGACATACTGGGGAACATGTATGACCCAATTTTCCACACATTTAACATACTAAGGGAGCTATGAAAATACAAATTTAGTTTGGCTCTTAAGTACATAGCCCCAAACTATTTCCATACTATACCACGTTCATTAGTTAGCATTCAGTATTGTTGGTCAATAAGCATTTATCAAGTACCCACTTAACAAAGTTACATAAAAAAAATCAAAGATAGTCCCTGTTCTCAAGGAGCTCACAGCCTAATTAGAGAGCAAATACAAAAACAACTATGTACAATATAAACTATATACAGGATACAATGCAGATAAGCAACAGAAGGAACTAATATTAAGGGGATCAAGAAAGTCTTCTCATTGAAGGTATGATTTTAGCTGGGACTTGAAAGAAGCCACGGAGGGAGAGAAGAGGAGGCAGAGAATTCCAGGCATGGAGGACAGCCAGTGAAAATGCAGTCTGATGCTGGAGTGACTGAGATGAGTAACAGCAAGGAGACCAGTATCAATGGATGGTAGAATATACAGGGGAACATTGGGGGAGAGAGAGTGTAACCTGTAAGAAGACTGGAAAGGTAGGAAGGGGCCAGGTTATGAAGGATGTTGAACACCAAACAGGATTTTATATTTGATCCTGGGGATAATAAGGAGTCACTGGAGTTTACCGATTGAGGGTGATGGTAGGGTGTGACATGGTAAAATCTATGCTTTAGGAAGATCAATTTGATAGCTGAGTAGAGGTTAAACTGGAATGGGTAGAGACTTGAGGCAGAGAGATCAACCAGTAGGCTACTTCAACAGTCTAGGCACGTGGTGATAAAGGCCAACACTATGGTGATGGCAGTGTCAGAGGAGAGATGCTATAAAGGTAAAACTGACAAGACTTAGCAACAGACTGGATGTGTGAGAGAAAGAGTGAGGAACTGAGGATGACACTCAGGCTGAAAGCCTGGATGACTAGAAGGATGGTGGCAACCCAGACAGTAATATGGAAATCGTAAAGAGGAGGGTTTGGGGGGAAATATAATGCCCAGTTTTAGACGTGTTGTTTGTTATCTACAGTAAAGCAAAAAATAAAAAATCCTGAATGGAAATGTTCAAGTCCTGAAAAGAATGGGCACATCTGAGGGCAGTAAGTTTACACCCAGAACAGTGAGCAAAGGTGCTATCCCTTAGGCCTGAGTTCAACTGGGAGGGAGGGGTGCAGATCAATCATTTTAATGATGTAAGGAATGTTCCACTTCGGAGGCTTCGCAGATGAAGATCCAAAATTTAGTCTGAAAGAGCTGCCTGGGGGATTGAGAGTTTAAATGACTTGTCCACAGCCACATGATTAGTATGTGTTAGAGGCAGGACTGAAACATAGGTCTTCTGACTACAAGGCCAGCTCTGAAACCACTATGCCATTCTCCCTCTCATCAAGCAATTATGAATGAACAAGCTTAGTTTAAAAGTGAAATTCTCTAAAGAATGGCAAACTAGTTGAGGACTGTCTTAATGGTACAAAAAGGGAGCTACACTGATCAGTGAAGTTTTATTTAACTGCCATAAGTATGATATGAAGTTTAGGTCATGGGAAATTCATACTCACAGAATGAGAATATTTTTAGAACTGAAAGGGCCATTAGAGATCGAGTAGAAAAACCTACTCACTCATTTCACAGATGAGGAAAGTGAAGCCCAGAGTGGTGAAGTCACTGGCCCAAGATTTACAAACCAAAAATTAACCTGATCCATTTTCCAGTAGATGCTTTCAAGATATTAATTAAGATATTACACTATTAATTCCTCAATAACTCATTGGAAAAGACCTAAATGTGCCAATAACTGTTGCATAGTTCCAATTTTAGATAAGATTCTAAGCCTCCATTTCTTCACTGGTCAACAAACATATGAGTAGTATAAGTGAGATAATTTCCAGCTAAAAAATTTCTGATTCTGAGTCTAGAAATTTTGAGATTCAAATTTCTGGATACTCTAGAGCTTGGCATAAAGTGCCTTTGTCCAAAATACACTACTAAATGAATAGAGTCAGAATCAGTGAGTAAGGCTAGAGAAGCACTGATTCAATTTTGTAAACCTGAGACAGCCAGAGCAAACTGTCACCATTAACTAACCAAACAAGCAATTATTAAGTGCTGGTGTACTAGGCACTATGCCAGGAAATGGAGAAACAAAGACAAAAACAGAACAGTCCCTGCCACCAAGGTACATTCTATAGAGATCATTTCCCTCTCATGTACATTGGCCTTCTGCTCACTAAGACACAGTCAAGTTTCAATTATACAATTTCTGGACTTCAGGTCAGGTAGGGGAAAGAAGGACACTTAGCTGCTATAAATCATGTCTTTTCCTTGCTCCGCACTGGAGCATGGAAGAGAGAAGTCAAGAGCCTTACAACTTATCATACCTTCACACTCTATCTTGCTAGGTTCTTCAACAAGAGGCTCATAGCATCAGTACCACAACAGCAACATCCTCCAGAGGATGCAGCAAAGGGGAAGGGAGGAAAAACAGTGGTGGCAAAATATCCAATTCAATCACCTGGTGTTTACAAGGTTTCTATTATTTGCCTAGCATGGTTCTAAATACTGCGAGAATTTAAAAAAAAAAATTCCCTGCACTAAAGATGTTTGTTGTGGAGATGAAACTTAGACATATCAGAAAACAAAAGACATTATACAGGATATCCATGAAAGTCTTAGTACAGTTTTAAGCTGTTAAAACTATTAAGGCTTCAAACTATACTAAGACTTTTGGGACACCCTGTATAAAAATGTGCTAAATTTACTATATTCAGATGTCAAAATATAAACTTTCAAGGAAAAGTGTTACTACTGACCAGGCAGGGAAAAGATCGCTGTTGGTTGGAGTTACTAGAGAAGTCTCCACAGAGGGGAAAAATGAACACTTGATTAAGTGGTATGGTTCACATGAACAGAGAAGAGCAGGGTAGAAATACTAGGTGAAAATACTCTCACAAAATTCTTGGGAAAAGATTTCTACCACATTTCCTCTTCCTCTACCACCACCACCACCACCACCACCACCACCACCACCATAGCTAGATTTCATAAAACACCTACTACTTGGCAAGAATTGTGCTAAATGATTTGCATATCTTATCTTGTTTGATCCTGACAACTATCTTGGGATGCAGATGCCATTATTACCCTAACTTTACAGTTGATGAAATGAGGCAAACAGAGGTTAAGTGGCTTCTCCAAGTCACCCAGCTAATAAATGACTGAAGCTGCATCTGAATTCAGGTCTTCCTCACTCCAGGTCCAGTGCTTTCTTTATTCACTGGGCCACTTAGCTACTAGCTGTAAATGCTCACACTGAAAATTTAACAATGAACTCTCGAGCCAGTCTAAGTGGGCTCAAGAATATCCCTGGATATAATCTATATAAACAATAGCTTTTGGGCCTGTCAACAATTTTTAAGACTGCCAAGGAATCCTGAAACCAAAAAGTTTTGAGATTTGCTGTTACAGGATAATAGCAATGGAATCATCCTATCCACTCCATTAATTTTACAGATGATGAAGTATGAGAGGCACCAATGAGCGACTGCAATATAGTTATTGTGAAATTTCTATAACTTATGAAAGGGACAAGGAAATGAAAAGAATGTTCAACATTCTTAAATTCCATTCTCTTGGTCCTTTCCCTTACCACCAAGGACAATCACTCCAACACACTAGTTTCTAGGTTTCTTTATATAAGCATTCCTTCTTAGGTAGGTGATGGGAGGGGTAGAGCAGAATGAGTGGAAGACATGTTTGGGTCCTCTTAATTCCTCTACTCTGTTATGTAAACTGATGGGGCTAAACTTCAGAAAGGACTCTATAGAGCCTGGCTGCTCCAAGCTGTATTTGACTTTCATCAGATTTGCCACTTTAAATCTTGTTCTCATCAAGCTTACAAAGTGTATACACTCTAACAACCTCCTGAGTACCAGTGTGAATAGCCTTCTACTAGTCTGATAGCATGTTTTTTTTAGCAATTCCACTTCCCACTCCAGTTATCTAGTCATGGTGATAAAATTCCTGTGTAAAGCACAGAAGTGAGTAATCCCTTAAACTACCAGAATTTCATATAGGTAGCAAAATAATGCATTCTGATAAAATTCCAAAAGCTCAAGGAAGCCAAAACAAAAATTGCTGAAAAAATTTGGCTGGGACAACTGAGTTATACAACTGTTCATAATTATAAATGCTATAAATTGCAATTATTAGACTCTTGGTTTAATTCTGGATGAGAGTATTTACCATTATTTTTCTACCTCTCCCATAGACTGGATATCTGTAGGTTGACACACAAATAACTTTGAGGCTACCTAGCATATCTCAAGATGCATCATCACGAAAGAGTTCTCCAGAGATCTTGTTAAACTAACAACTCAATTCGATAAATTCACTATATTAAAATACAAATAAAACCACAATTGAGCCAAGACAAATTGATAGCAAGTGTAACTGGCAATAATAATGCATCCCAGCTTTGATAACTGGACAATATTACAAACAGAAAGACTGGTATTAAGTCCAGTCTAGTTCACTATTACTTTGAAGTGCCCCATAATCCAAAATGAGAACAGGGTTCTCTAGTGAGCAGGGCCAGTGAATTTATTACTGTGTTGTCATTTAAGATTTCCTCACCCCCAAATCAACCTAGCCGCTATAGAAAATTATGATTTTACCTGCCTTTAAACAATTAACATAAAGTCAAGGTTATTAAAAAGAAAAAATAGTAAGATGAGAGAAATTCAAACTATTCACAATAAGAAATATGAAAAGTGGTTATGTGGTTCTAGTGTAATGGCTCTTCTAAGTTGGAAATGATTAGTAAGAGAGTGAAGGTCAAGGGCCTGTACTATCATCAGAGGACATTTATTCAAAACTGAGACTATGACATAGGGCCATTGGGATTTTCTCATCCCTGGGTTCCCTTGAAACAGAACAGGACTTGACAAAAGACCTATGAGATGTCATGAAAGCAACTTTTCCAAAAACTCCATTCCCTCACTAGTTGTTTTTACCTAGTTTTGTAACCTCTCTACATAGTGAGTAGCACTGAGTACCCAATTATAAGAAGATTAGGCAGAATGGAGAGTCAATTTGGTGTAAGTGGAAACAAGCGTTGGACTTGGCAAAAGAACCTGTGCTCAAAATATGGCTCTTTCACTTATTGCATTGTGGTCTTGGACAAGTCACTTTATCTTACTTTCTTCATCTGTAAAATGAAGGGTTTGAAGTAGGCATCTTCTAAGGTCCCATTTTCAGATCTCCTATGCTTTTAGGGTCAGGGCTCTGAGAATAGGTTGTGCCTATCTAGGACCTAGAATCATTTATATATGTGAGGCCAGGATTTTAATCAGGGTGAGGGCTGTAGAGATTAGGCCTCAGATATCATTAGAGTCCATTGAGATTTTAACAATCTTATCTCACTTAAGTTTTCATTAAAATTCTTTCTCTTCACTAGAATAAATGTCCTGAGAGATAAGAGAAAACTAAGGTAGGTAGTGAAGGTAAGGTCAACCATAACTGAGTTAATTCTCAGCCAATCAAAATGATAGATTCTTGCATTTTTTCCTCCCCAGCATATAAAATACTTGATCAGTTTTCTTGTTTCTGCATTTGCAGGAGACATTCAATGAAAAGCTACTATCTGGCAGGAGGTACTTTATTTAGAAATATTTTACTTTTGTGTGATGTGTCAAGTTTCAACTATTTAAACTTTGAAATTTACATGCAAATAATGCATAGTGTATGAGCTTTATAACCAGTTAAGTTTGAATGCCCTATGCACTCTCTTCTAGGGTTGCTTTCTGTTCTTGTATTAAAGTTGTCATGCATAATGCAGTGCTACTATGGATCATCCCATTTGCAATTTCACACAATAACTATGATGCTAAATTCTTTTGTTGTGCTCCCCCAGTAAGTATAGATCTTTATACCATGTGCAATTGGATAGCATTCTCCCCCCCCACCCCCCACCCCCACCCCAAACACACAAACAGTTCTAATTCCAATCAGAAAGAAGATAACAGCAGAGGTCAAATCAGCATATTCAGTGCATGGCAAACCTTTAAAAGGGAAGGTTAAGTAAACACATTCCATTAAATATCAACACTCACATCTCAAGTAAAAGTAGGCAGATATTTAAATTTTCATTCATATCATCCTACAGATATATTGCCTGCATCAAGAGCCACTGATGTCCCTTTGCTAGCATAAACTAAAAGGAGATTATTGCTTTAGGTGGAAGTGCTCCAGATAGTAACAGTATGCTGTTCAGCAACGGTTTTAGTCACACAAAAACTAGGAATTTATCCCACAGAGAAGTAGCATTGTCCATCCTTTAACCTTGAAAATGCATACCAAAAACCTACTCAGACAGTTTGTTAATGAAGCTGCAACGTCTGGTTATTTTTGGCTCCTAGTATCACTGGCCCTCCTTGGCTGCTACAACACTGTGCACTAAAGACATCAATTAGGAAAAATGGATTGTCATGCAGTCAGTCAGCTAAAAATTGCCTGTAGCTCAATAATCAAACATTTTACTGCTGGTCTCCTGTAACTCTGTAAAACATTAATACACAAAAATAGCCATTCCTTTTGCAGATTTATTACACTTCAATATTCTTGTTTAATTAACATGACATTTACATAACAGGGCCTAATTAATTTCCTACTAAAGGCACTGTGGACTAATTAGAAATGCATCATCCCTTTGTAAGTAGCCTGTCAATTCCACTTCAACATAATCTGTATGATGTTTACCTTTGTATCTCCAAATACCTTATAATATCATTTTCTTAAAGGGAGATTTGGACAGCAGATTTTAAAGGTACAACTCTTCCCCAACATTCAGAAATAATGAATTATTTAATCAGGAAAGTTCTTGACAATAGTTTCTTGAAAAAAAAATCTTTCCAGTACAGACACTTATTCATTTTCATCTGATTCTGTTAAGAGTTTTATACATTTTTTTGAAAATCTAGGAAACATCTAATCATTTCTTTATTAATGATATTTTCTTCAAAAATCTTTTAAGACATTGGCCATTTTAGGATTTAACATTGACTGAATTATTAAGGAACAAATAAATCTGAGCAAGCAAGAAATGGGGAGTAATTCAGGGAAAAACGCTCCTACTACTTCCAATCACATCTCCAAACTGCAACTCAAGGACTACTTTAATCAGGGAGGACACACCTAATCTGTCTACATAATCAAGTTTGAAATGAATCATCGATTAAAAGCAGGAATACATAAAGATATAATGAGGAGGAATCCAAGAAAGAATGCCACAGAGGTAACAGCCCTTCTTTTCCATCAGATTAAACACTCAGAATTAAACCATTTTCAAAGATTATTACTTGAAATAGACTAAGCAAACAAAAACAGTGTTAAGAATTTATCCAAGTAGAGTTCTAATCCCAACTCCTCACATGGTATCAGGAGGGATAGATCTACATCAGTTAAGCAGCTTCAAGGTGGGTCAGAACTTGCCCGTGGTGACTACTTTGCACACAGTGTGTTTCTCTTCAAAATGCTTTTAATTTTATTCACCAAATACATTGTTACTTCTCCCTCTCCCCCATTTCTCCCAGTAATCCTACTCTTCCTAGGGGAAGAAAATAAAGTTCCCTATGTTTCTTCCTAGTCCCATATAAGTTATGTAAGTAGCAGGTCATAAAATGAAGTTGGCCATGTTTTAGATTTGTTCAGCATGGGAAGATTCTTTAAAGGCAAAGTGCCTACATGAGTTTCCTCTGGCTGTCACCACACTAAGCAATTCACTCTGGAAGCCATTCTCCATAGACTAGTGAGTGGTGGGAATGGAATGCTAATGACACAGTCCATAGCACTTATGGCTAATACCTTAGAGGTCAAGAGTTAACTAGGATCACACTGTCATTTTAGAAGTGAAGTGATTCAATGACTGCAATGTAAATGGAAAGAACACAAAACAACCAAACAAAACTGACACTATCTATTTATGATGACGGAGGCTAGCTCTGAAAAAGATAAGAAAAGTAAATCTCTGGCTGGAGAATACTGCATAAACAATCAGACTTTGTTGACTTATTGGTTAATTTTGCTGAATTATGTTTTTTTCTCTCATTCTTTGTTACGGGGGATAACTCTATGGGTAGAGGAAGAACAAGGAAATGGAGATGAGAAGTGGAGATGAGATAAAAAACTAAAGATACTAAAACTTTTTCTAAAGAAGTAGGATAGTGAATCATGTTTCTAACATAGGTTAATTAGGAGTTGATGTTTTTATCTGATTTCTTCATACTCTGCCTGACAGCCTAATTTGCTTGGGAGGTAATGGTCAATGCAACTGACAAAGATGGCCAGTGATCCTAGTTAACTCTCTTAATGAAACTGTTTTTTCTTTCACTGAATAAGCAGCCAAAGTGAATAATGGACAAATTCAGAAGCCACACTTTCAAAGCAGGACAACCACATCACTTACTCATGGAAGAAAGAATGAAAACATCAAACACTTGCTTCAGTGAGAACCCAAGAGGTCCGTGGCATTCTTGTTCCCTTTTCAAATGAAGTTTTCAGACAGCATTATCAACTTCAAACTTTTATGAATGTTTGTGGTTTTTCATTTGAGGCTGACCAGGTAAAATGTACAGGCATAGTAAGAATTCATTGCTCTATACTAATAGTAATTTGAATTACTAAATTATCTTAAGATTGCTAAAGTTACATAGAGAGTTTCAAAGGATTTTAAATATATACAGAACACACAAAACTAAAACCCCCAGATATGATTAAGTCCTGCAAGGCTAAGTGAAATGTAAAGTGTGCTACCATCTAGTGGTTTAAAATTGAAAAAATGTTTATTTTAGAGGGTCAGAATACAAACTGGCTAATTAAGTTTTCCGACAATCTTATTATTATAGTAAAACATCTGGTTATCACTTCACCAATTTCTATAGCTGTTCTGTTCGATTTAGATATTTACTTTAGAGGAAATTAAGATTTCCATGTTTGGATTTTTCCAGAAAAACAAAAAGTGGTTCTCATAGGAACATCAATGGAAGCCTATCAATGCTGAAGAAGTTTTTATCTTCTGACCCAGTCAAAGGCAGAGTATACTCAGGCACTTCAGTATCCTCAGAATTCCTGTCCATATCTGTTGTTGAGAGAGGACTGCAATGCCCTTCTTCTGAATGGAAAAGGGGCTTTATGCATGCCCTTCACAGGAGACTTCAGAGAATAATAGAAAAAGACTATCTTCTATTCAGACTCCAGGTATCAGAAATGTTTTTAAAAAAGAATTCTGAATAAAGTGTCTGGTCTTCCCTATCCCTTCTGTAAAATGGCTGTTGTATAGCAGCTGAAAGCAATGAGAGATGTCTCTATAAGAGCCTTGTCCTGGCACTAATCTTAGAAAATGTCACACATTAGGTACTTTGGAGCATAACAGATTTTAAACTTTTACCTTACCGCACCCCCCCAAAAAACAAAACAAAATATACACTAAAGAGTGGAAAACATCTCTATTCCATCTAACTCAGAGCTTTATCTTCATAATTAATGAAAAACGAAGGGAGACTTGGTGATGAAATCCATGCTCACAAATTCCAGGAACATCTATTCCCTTTTTGGTGCAATGCTCTTGTTGTCAGTGGAAGGCATTCATGTAATAATTAAAATAAGTCCACATAAAACAAAAGGGGTAACACTTCAAAAAACCAAACAAGATTCTGCAATGAGAATCTGTTTCTAGCCTGGCATTTCTGTCACATTAAAGTTTAGAATCTATTTAAAACAAGCACAATGTGAATGTTTCCCCATCTATGTAACAGGTAAACAGTGAGACAACCCAAAAGGAGAGGGGGGAAGGGCTGAAGCTATGTTAAGTATGATTGTTCGCTACAACCTTTACTTTCACACAAAGCAAGAGCATCTTTTAAAATTAGCACATAAAGAATATCTACTTGGGGGGAATAAAGCTGAAGAAGTCTCACTTACTTCAAATTCTGAGCCTGCATAACAATTTATGGGTAATCTCTTTCACAGAGACCGAGCAAAAGCTTTTAAATGAGTAACTCTAAAATAAGCGTTCATGAAGTCATGTCATATATGTTTGCATACTCTCCAGGGCATCCTTGAATATCTGCAGCAAAAATGAACTGGTCTTTAGTTGTTCCAGAAGGCACCCAGATGGTGAGAAGAACTCAAACTGGGATTTGCTAACCTGGCTACTCCAGGCAGGCAGTCATGTGCAAGGCTAAAAGAAAAAGGTGACACTCTAAACTCAGACTTCTGTCATCTGAAACTGAAGAACTGATTCAAGTCAAATATTTAATCTCAAAATCCAATAGAGAAATGACTACATTCTTTAGCTGTTGGGACTACAGTACCAAATAGATGATTGGAAACACAGGCTTGTTGCTTGAGCAAGAGCAACTTGAGCGAACAATGCAGCTAGAGATGCTCTTTACCAGTCTCTGAAACACTGAAACACAGTTAGGAGAGACCACACAAGTAAGCTAGTCTAAGCTCCTACCCAAGTTATGATTCTGTCTAAAAAGTGCCCAAACAAATGGCCATCTGACCTTTTCTTAAAAACCTCCAAATAAAAGGGGATTCACATTCTCACAAAAATGGCCTATTCTACTTCTGGAAAGCTGGAATTATTTTAACATAATTTTACCATAGGTTGAGGTGAAATCTGCTTAACCCATCCAATTGTTCCACATTCTCCCTGGCACCAAGTAAAACAAATCTAATAACTCTTCTACAGGAAAATCTTTCAAATACTTCAGAGCTGTCAGTCAACATGTCCTTTCCTAAGGCTTTTCTTCTCCTTGACGGATACCAATGTACTTTAGTCCATTCTCACATGGCATGGTTTCTAGTCCCCTCATCATTTTGATCAGCCTCTTTTAAATAGACTCTTGCTTATCAGTGTCCCTTCTAAAACACACCATCCAAAACTGGCACCTACATGAGGAACAATGGGGACACAGTAGAATGATACTATACATGCCTTTGCACAGGACACTATATTAATGCAGTGTAAGATCATTAAGGTTAAGAAACCTAAAAATCTTAGCTGCCATCCCACAATGCTGTGGGAACTTGCAGGTCTTTTTCACATGAATTGACTACAGTAGTAATCAAGCATTCCCCTACCCTCGTCTCATACTTGTGCATTTTATTTTTTTAGCCTAAGTGCAAGCCTTTATGTTTACTCCTATTAAATTTAATCTTAATAGTTTCATCTTACTGTTTCAGGCTACCAAAATGATTTTGGATTCAAATTCCATCATCTACAAATCTAATAAACATGATTCTATCACTGCACTCATATTATTGATAAAAATGCTGATGAGAACAGGGTAGGGAGCAATCTACCAGAGAAGGATTGATAGCCTGGGACAACATCTCTGGTGGAATGTTCTCTCTGTTCTGTTCAGTAAGATTCTTATTTTTATCGATGCAGGCACAGAAGATTCATGGATGATGGAATTGGAATCCGAAACACTATATTTGGGTCTCATCAGTCAACCAGTTTTGAATCCTCTTAAGTGTACTATGATCTTTTCACAAAGATATGGGGAGACACTCTGTCAAATGCCCTCTAGATACATTATGACCGTGACATTACCAGAGTAGGACTAGTATACCTTTCAAAAAAGAAAATAAGATTAGTCTATGCATGGCTTCTTCTTAAGCTTCTTAGCAAGCACTTTCTCCAAAGTGATTACAAACCATATCTTCAATAATCTGTTTTGGAAGTGGTTCCCAAAGTCCTTCCTCTGAGGAAACAACCCCTAATCCAGTCTAAGTATATCAGGCGATATCAAAGAAGCACAAGATACAGCCTCTGTCTGCAAGACTACAATCTCACTGCAGAAACAAAATGTACACAAGATAACATATAATTAAAAGTCAAAATTAGTGATTAGATCAAATGAGATAATATATCTTAGCACAATGCCTGACACATAGAAGGCTCTTAACAAGTGTTTGTTTCTCCCTTCAAAATTAGTGGTACAGAAAAACAGTATTCTAAGAATTCAGAGAAATGAAAGGTCAGTATGGGTTGGATAAGCTTGAGATGGGCAATGAAGCTCAGAAACAATCTGAATAGGTAGGACGAGAGTGGGGCAGAAGGCATTCTAGGCACGGGAAAACAACATAAGCATAGGTTTAGAAGCAGTAACTTATTATGAAGATGATAAAAAGATTAGCCAGGTTCACCAAAGTTTTCATGTGGGAAAACAGTAGGAAATAAGGGTGGACTCAGATTACATAGGCTGTTGCAATGCCAAACTGAGGTGTCTGAATGTCCTCTTGGCAGTGGGAAGTTACAGAATACTCTTAATCGAGAAGAAAAGGTTCGCCTTATTGTCTTAGAACTAAACTTACTCTTCCTTCCTAACTTGACGGAAGACATGTAAGTGACAAAACATGGGAGCAGTGTGGCATTAATAGAACATTACATTTCCCATTACAGAATCTGGATTTGAAGCCCAACTCTACTAGTTACCACCACCGTAACCTCAGACAGTTAGTTACACTTCATGTCTCTGGACCCCCAAAGGAGAGAGCTGGATTAAATGATCTCAAATATGCCTTCTCAGTTCTAAATCCTGTTGTTCCGTTTTAAGTGGGAATGAAGGTATGAGAGATCTATCTGTTCCTGCTATCCAAACCTCAAAGGTTTAGGGCAAGTGATATAGGGGCTGAGATACTAGGAACAAGATTTGTGTCTTTGGATATAATTTACTAAATGCCATTATCATTGCTCTCTGGCCCTGTGGGAACCTTGCCAGCACACAGGATCTCTTGAGAAACAACCATTCTACCTTGTCCACATAGAAAGGGGCTACAGCACCTTATGCCTCAGACTGCCCTTACTCTGGAAAACTGGGAACCTTAAACCTCTTTCTTCCCTAGCTCCAAATATGTAAAGTTTAATTTGCATATAAATAATACTTCTATTAGTTTGTTTTTAAAACAATCCTGACATCTATCAGAAACTCTAACACCCTGAACACTAGTTTGGAGATGTTTGTTCAAATCTAGATTTACAAGAAATGGAGATAATAATATTGAACAAGAAAAATAAAAATGACTTTGAAAATGAAAATCCTCCCATGATAAAAAAAATTTTTATATCTACCTAGTATCATGGATTAATAAACCTCTGGCAAAATATGATAATAAGTTCATTTCAGGTATTTATGGAAAGGTGCCTTGATGTGCCAATTCTAAATCAAAGTCTTAACGTGGTTTCTATTTTGACCATATGGATCTTAAGAGGACAACTGGAACATTTAAATAAGTTCCAATCCAGTTAGCATTATAGAAGAGAGGGATTGGGAAAGAAATACTTCATCTTGAATAATTCTTGCAAGAAAACACTGCTGAATGCTTTAGTCCTTTTACACTTTGACAGGGATTAACTTAATGGGCTCATACATTGATTCTCCCTGAATTACAGTCATTCTATTCAATGCAGCATGCAGCTGTACATCATACTATACTGCAAAATATCAATCTTTTTAGAACATGGCTCTAATGAAAGGAGCATGCTATACAGAACTAGCAACAAGATAAATAAATGTACTGGAAAAAACACCTTTAAATTAAAATCAAAAGAGACATTTCAAGTTTGGGCATTCTTCATTATGGGAAAGAATTTTCCACTTTGAGACTATTATATATCAAAAAAGCTCCATCTGTTGTATAATTATTTCTGATAAACGGTATGATGCTTTGAGCTTCATTAGAGAGAAGGGAAGAAAGAGACACAGAGAGAACTGTAAATAAATCTCACCACTATATTTCACTTAGAGCCAGCCCAGCAGGAAGTTACAATGAATTTTTATTTAGAAAAAAAAAAAAAAAAAGGTAGTATTTTCCAAATGCTCTACTAAAAGAAGCTACCTCCTCTGCCAAATATTTGGTCCCTTGGATTGGGCAGAGTCTATCTAAACGTTCACCCTAAAGAGAGAAAACATTTAACATCTTTCTCATTTCCTTGTCTTGAATTTCAACATCAGTAAAAAGAACAAAATCTGGTTTAGCCCAATGACAACAATGCTAATTTTCCAGGAGAAAAATCTGGGTTTGTTATATAGAACTGAAGACTTTTAGCCAGTGAAGCCCAATACGATGCCCAAGACCTAGGAAGAACCTGCCAAGGACAAGTTATAATACAACAACCATCATCATCACCACCATTTATATAGTGCTTACTATGTTCCAGGCACGGTGCTAACTACTTTACAATTATTATCTCATTTGATCCCCTCAACAACCCTGGGAGGCAGGCCTATTATTACCCTCATTTTACATATGAGAAAACTGAGGCAGAAGTCAATTGATTTGTCTAGGGTCACATAGCTAGTTGAGGCCAGATTTGAACTCTGGTCTTCCTGACTCCAGGCCTAGTGCTCTACCTACTGTGCCACCTAGCTTCCTCAATTTTTGCAAGAGAAAGATCCTGTAAAGAATGAGATGGGAACAATCAGAAAATAGGTCCTATAGAAATAACAATAAATCTCATTACTCAAATTAATTCAATTTCAACCATTGTGACCAAATCCTACTATTAAGCACCTACTATGTGCCAGGTACTGTGACAAAGTACCTTAGTGAAGATGGTCCAAAGCAACATTTTCAAATCAAAGCTTAATAACAAACAATTAATAAATTATTCCATAACATTTTGGTAATGTTCACATCCATTTTAGTCTTCTTGGTGACTGTTTTTACACTGTGCTTATCTTATCTGTTTGACTGCACTGTAAGATGATTTCAGTAGTCTTACAGCACCCAATACTCCAAAAACTCTAAAAATTCTTTACAGACAGTACTTAATATTCCAAATAAATGCTTAACTAGTTTTTCAGATAATGAGACAAAAATAGATGCTACCCACTCATGACTGAAGGTGATGAGACAATTTCTATTTTACAGTATTTTCCCTTTTCCAAACATCTCATTGGAATATTTTAAGAACAATTTGGTTGCTTCCTTCCATGGGGTTGCGTTAAGAGCCAACTCTACCTGCAAACCATAAGCTTTCAGTAAAAATTCTGTAGGTAGGAAACAGGTAGTAAACCTACATTTTTGTTTTGTTTGCTCTACCTTGCATACTATTTTCTTTTTTATAAAAATGTTACCAGAAACGATAAGGGGTTCCCCTCCCCAAACATTTTAAGTGTTAAAATTCTGAAACATTTGTTATTTTTGCAGGTGCTGTACTAAGAGCAAAAACATTCAAGACGCCCCCTTTGGGGAAGGAAGTGTAAAGGAAGGTTGAGAAGGTCAGCAAGAAAATAGACAAAGTGGAGTGGGCCTGTGTAGAAAGGACAATATTATGTTGGGCTTTTCCAGTTTTGAATTTTTTTATTAGTTTGATTTACCTGACCTTCAAAACAGACATTTCAAAAAATCATCTCACTGCTTTCTATACTGTCAATGTTTTTATTCTTCTTCATTCTGCATTGTTTGTGAGACAGAATTAATGGGGGGCAGCTAGTTGGCATAATGGATAGAGCACTGGCCCTGAAGCCAGGAGGACCTGAGTTCAAATCTGGCCTCAGACCAAACACTTGACACTTACTAGCTGTGTGACCCTGGGCAAGTCACTTAACTCCAACTGCCTTAAAAAAAAAAAAAAGATAAAATAGGTGGGCGGGATAGGATTAAGGGAAATAGAGTTAGTTTTAAAAAAAATATATAGAATTAATGTATACTTGTTTTCTCACTACTTCCTTTCAAATTCTTTTCAATATACTCACAAAACAAAAAGTCCCTAGGCAAACCCAGAGACCCTCTCATTAGAAGTGATTCGTGAACACTCTAAACAAAGTTCAGTGCTTTTGCTTACATACAATTTTAACTAATCTAGAGCTATGGCAGTCCAGAAATCACTACCTAACTTTGAAGTCTCCAGTACTCATCAGTATCCAATATGAAGCTATGAGACACATTTACCACTACAAAATACTCAAAATGGAATGTGCGATCTGGTTAATCCTTTAAAAGTTTGACTAATTCCTCATTGTTCACCTATTCATAAAGAATACTTTCAAAACTGGAACCAAGAGTTCTGATAAATATGGGTTGGATCACACAAGGATTCCAAGGTTCCTTTCAACCCTTAGATTCCATGATACCAGTCACCCAGTTTCTTAGCTCTATTAACATTTCTGCTCTAACACTGTACGTGACTTGTTCTGTTGCCATTGAGCTTATTCTTCTCAGTTTTACCCAGTCTACATCCCTTACGAACAATTTTTGTTGTTTAGTCCTTGTTCAGTTGTGTCCAACTTTTAGTGACCCTATTTGAGATTTTCTTGGCAGAGAAACTGGAGTGGTTTGCCATTTCCTTCTCCTAGGTAATTTTACAGATGAGGAACTGAGGCAAACAAGATTAAGTGACTTGCCCAGGGTCATACTGCTCGTAAGTGTCTGAGGCTGTATTTGAATTCAGGTCTTTCTGCTTCCAGGCTCAGTGCTCTATCGTAGCCCACTTACCCACTCCTTTACTGTTACTGCTCACCTCTACTATATCCTATGACACACCTATTCTGTCGTTAAAATTTCCATATTTTCCTTTCTATTTGAAAGTAGGCTTTCCCATGAAAGCACTTCTACTGCAACCCACTCCATCTCAAAATCTCTTTACCTTTACCCATCTTTTCCTCCTTCTCTAATGTCTTTTTCTTAGCTATATTACCCCTCCATTTTTACTCCAGAGGCTCTTTCTTAACCTCCTCTGGGAGGTCCCACTAATTGCAGTCCTTATAATAAGAGCTGACATTTACATATGACTTTAAAATTTACGATGTGCTTTACATCCGTTATTTCATTTGAGCCTCACAGCAGCCCTAAAGAAGCCCCATTTTACAGACAAAAAGACTGAGGGCTCAGAGATGAAGAGAACTGTCCGTGGTCACACAGTTAAAAGCCAGAAGCAGTAATCAAACCTTGGTTTCTTGACACCAGGTCTAGGGTTCTTCTCACTCCATGAAGCTGCCTTTTTCTCACATATAAATTGTCAACATTTCCTTCTCTACTGGCTTTTTCTTTAGGTCTAGAAACCCATGCTCAGCTCTGCTTTACGTTAAATACAACCATAACAACAAACACAAACCCTTCTTTAACTTGCCTCCTCAAACCAGAGAGATGTTCTCTAGATGGCCAGTAAGACCCTGGTGCAGGTCACTTAACCTCTCAGTGTTCTGGGCAACTCCAACACTACAAGGTGCCAGGGGGAGGGAATGTCCTCACCTACTCCTAACCTTCTGTCTCCCTACTCTCTCAACTCCTTTGTAATTGCCAGATTTCTTGGACTAGGTTTCCTTCTTACTCTACTTTCTCTTCAATCAAAGAGTTACTGTATTTCAATTTGGACCTGGGTATCAAAGGAGAAAAAGTACTGATCATAGGCTATCTCCACCCTTCTCCAACTTCAGAATATAGGGACTTACACTCCTCTTTGCCTGTGGAAGTTACATTCAATTCTGTCGAAAGCTGTTGCTGGTTGGAGTTAACAGTTGGTGTAGTTAAAGAGGTATTGCTGTTGTCACTGTTCATTTCTCCAGAAAACAAATCTGATTGGCTGTTGCTTGTACTGGGAGTGGAGTCATCATCTGGTTGTTTCTTCTGAAAATCTAAAGAGAGGAAAAGAAGTTGAGAAAATGGTGTCAATTCAAAGGACCAATGGAGTACACCTCCCTCCTCTTATTGGTAGAAAGATCATGGACTACAGATGTAGAATAAAGCATACCAGTCTGATATGGTTAATATGTTGCTTTGTTGACTATATGTATTTTTTGTTACAAGGGTAGAATATATCAGGAAGCAAAAGTAATGTTTTATAAAAGCATCAACAAAATATTTTTTAAAATAGTCAACAAATATTGTTGTAGATGCACTGGGGGACAAAGACACTGATAACTGAGTCTTTGAGCTCCTCCAAGAACCTTCACTTCAGTGGAAAGAAACAGTGTATATGAGGCTAGAGAAAAATACATAAAAGGCTGGAAAATCATACATAAAAGTAGAAAAAGAAAAGACATAGAAGGAATTCTAGAAATCTGAATGGGTCTAGACCTCAAATAAGTAGGAAATTAAGGACTGGAGCTAGCTTGTTTTTGTTAATGGAAGATCATTATACACATCACTACCACCACAAACCCTTACCTTCCCATTTATTACAGAGACAGAGAATAGTTAATGTCAAAAGAGAAAAAATATGTAAAGCGCCTAGCAAACTTTAATGCCTTCATTCCCTAGTCCATCACACAGATGCCTATGTACCTTACTTAGCATAAGCTCTTAAAGAGTAATTTTAAAGCTGCAAAGAATACTGGGTGTGCCTGGTGAGGAAGAAGTGGAGTGGTACATAGAATTCTGGTACCTGCCTTGCAGGGTCTTCAATCTCAAGCCTACACATTCCTTGCCACCAGACTGACAATCTCCAATAGCATAAGCCAAGGTGAAGTGGCCTGTTGCATTTGTATGTTACCATGACATGAAATAAAGGGCAACCAGGTGGCACCATCGTGCATGGAGTGCCAGGCCTGAAGTCAGGAAGACTCATCTTCTTGAATTCAAATCTGGCCTCAGACATTGTATGACCCTGAGCAAATCACTTAACTCCATTTGTCTTAGTTTCCTCATCTGTAAAATGAGCTGGAGAAACCACTCCAATATCTTTGCCAAGAAAACCCCAAATGGAGTCACAAAGAGTTGGACACGACTGAAATGAATGAACAACAACTGCCTGAAATCCCATTGCTGCTTCCTTCATATGCAACTTCTGCTTTTAGCCTTTTTCTTCCTGCTATTCTCCCTCCTGAATATTTTTCATTGTTGTGACATTTCAAAAATGCTCATCTCAGGTATTCATAAGTACCTCAAGTTTTTCTGAAAAGAGCTACCACATAAATGGAATAAAAATACTGTGATAATTATGCTTCCTCGAGTTTGTCATGTCATTACCTCACCTCAACCTTATGTCAATAATCCTTTTGTCCCTCCGATAACAATCTAAGGTATTTAACACAATAAGATTTCAAAGAACAGTAGCTGAGTCATAGTTGTACTATGTAATCTTCATTTTCCCTTACAGCATCACATACTTAGTAGGGTTCAACACAGCCTTAATTCAACAAATATTAAAAGGAATTAATATGGGTGATAGGAATATAAATACAAAAATGACACTATATTCAATAAGTTTACTATATTCTACTGCAATAATACAATATGTACACAGACAAGTAAAAACACAAGATTAATAAGGATAATAATCTTTAATAAAATAATTTAATAAGCATTAACAACTAGGGCTAAGAAAAGTTAGCCTTGAAGGACAGTAGGGATTCTGAGCCATAGAACAGAGGAAGCACTTTCCAGGCACAGAGGACCACCTGTGCAAAGGTATGAAGAAGCAAGCTAGAACGGCGAGTTTGGGGAATAACTAGTTGGGCAATTTTACTGAAATGTAGTGTATGTGATGGGAAATAATATGAAATAAGGCTGGAAAAGTAGCTTGGAATTAGAATGAGGGGCACTTAAAATATCAGACTGGGTAGTTTATACTTTATTCAAGAGTAAGTAAGCCACAAAAGATTTCTGAGCAGGAGATAATATAGTTAGATCTGCAACCTAAGAATATTAATCTGGTATTGATATGGAACATAGACTGGAGAGGAAAGGAGCTGAAAACAGGGAAATCAACTAGGGTCACTATAGTAACAATCAGGATTAAAGGTGATATGGACTATAAGTATAGTAGAGGCCGTGTGAGTAGAGAGAAGGGTACTGATACAAAAGACAGATTGAAGTGGTATAGACTTAGATAAGGTTTGGCAACTAACTGAAGATGGACGAGGAGGGAGACGGAGGTTTAAAAGATTATCCTGAGTTTTATTACAAACTTTGGCAACCAAACTGTTGTACCTTCAATAGAAATAGGGAAATTAGGATGAGACTTGCAGAAATATTTTATATTGGACATATTGAATTTGAAGTGCCTATGCAACATTCTGTTGGAAATATCTATCAGGTACAACAGGTTAGTCTCAAGTAGCTGAGGATGTGGTGCAAAAGTTCAAAAGAGAGACTAGGTTTGGATAAAAAGATACGATAGGCATATAGAAAGTACAACAATCAAAAAACAATCAAAAGTAAGTATTTCAAAATTACAGAGAACAAGCATGGCCCTAAAGAAGAGATATGAAAAAGCATCCTCCTCTTCTTCCCTACTTTGTAGAGGTGATAAATCCATAGGTATGAAACCATGCCTATGTTTTCAGATTTTTTTTTTCAATGTATTGATTGGTTTTGCTGATTTTTTTTCTTTGTTATATGAGATGGCTCTCTGATGGAGAAGGAAGGGATAAAGTGGAAAAATTAGGAGATATAAAAACAAGATATATTAATAGATTGTATTTAAAAAGAAAAACTGGAAGTCATATGCATAATGATAAATTAGTCTATTTGGAGAGCTAATGAGATCATCAAGCAAGCAGAGAGAAAAGATGAGCCTTGAGGACAACCATGCTTGGGCAAAGGACAGATGATACAAAGAAGACTTTTGTTGTTCAGTTGTTTCAGTCATAAGGAGCTCTTTGGTGACCCTATTTTGGGGTTTTCTTGGCAAAGATATTGTGGTTTGTCATTTCCGTCTCCAGTTTATTATATAGATGAGTAAACTGAAGCAGACAGGGTTAAATGACTTACTTAGGGTCACACAGCTACTAAGTGTCTGAGACCAGATTTTAACTCAGGTCCTCCTGACTCCAGACCTGGCATCTATCCACTATGCCACCTAGCTGCCCACAAAGAAGACTAAGAAGTAGCAATTAAATGTAGGAAGAGAACCAGTAGAAAGTAACGCAATGAAAGTCAAACTAAAAAATGCTCCCATGGTCACAGAGTGACTCATAGCTCTGAGCATCAGCATAATAAAGTCATTCAATTTGATCCAAATATTTATTAAGGGCCTAGTATATACACAAGGCACTCTACTAGGCACTTGGGATATAGAAATGAAAAATGAGATTCTGTGCCTCCAAGTAATTTAAAGGGGAAACAGGTGGAAGAGACTAAAGTTATCTAGTCCAACTCACTTCAATTTATGGATGAAGAATTTGAAGACCAAAAAGAAGATCTGTACAAAACCACAAAAATTTGAGCCTACACCCTTTGACTCCAAATCCAATACTTTTTCCAATGCACTCCACTATGATATATACACTAATATGGCACAGAACAGAAGGTAAAATGGGCAAGGAGAAAAGCAAAGTGTTTTCAGAAATTCTGAAGAAGCAATCATGTTTAGTTGGTGGAGATCTCAGAAAGCACCACTGAAAATGATGGGTAGCTGGGCCTTGAAGGAAAATACTTCCAACTGGTAGAGATAAAGGAGAGTGCTCTAGGCACAGGGGAGCTGCCTGCATAAATGCAGTGAAGTGGGAGACGACAGTGTAAGATACTGAGTAGTCTATACAGATGAGAGGTTTGGACTAGATCAAGGGTTCTCAGTCATTTTTGTATCATGGACCCCTTAGGCAATCTTGTGAAATGTATGGGTCTCTTCAAAATAATGTTTTTAAGTACATACAACAAAGTTGCAAAGGAAACAAAATTATACTGAAATATAGTTATTAATTAAAACAAAGTTCATGAACGCCAGGGTTAAGAATCCCTAGGTGATAATTTCTAAGACTTTTTCTAGTGTTAACAGTCTAAGATTCTATACTGTTACATGAAGACAACTTATCCTTCTCATTCTGACTCTGGTGTTGGCACATGGTGCTTCCTCCTTTTAAGCAATCCTTTCCTCTTGACTTTCAACTCTTTCACAGTGCCCTTTAGTCACAGAATGGCAAACTGGTTAGTGTCACTTATTACAAATAACTGCTGGCTCAAAGATAAGATTAGAACTTTGAGGTAATCCAAACAGCTAAAGGAGGGTTAACCTAAAGAAAGTTGAATTTCCTAAAGCTGAAAAAAGAGATACAATTATTCTACCAGTCATACAAATATATACCTCCCAGCCTAGGAGCAGATCACTAAATAATGGATAACTTCAGGCTGCATTCAGCAATGCTTTGACTTGTGGTACATATTATCTTGTATTTCACTGGCCTTAAAGAAAAGAGGCAGAGAAGGAAAACAATCCCTGTCACTGTATTCTATTGGAGCTCCATGCATCCTTGTTAATCCTTGGACTGTGTTCACAGATGCCAGACCTCTCATTTAGACTTGATGTGCAAATTATCAAAAAAAACATTAAATTTCACACAACATCTTTTACTTTATTTTTCACTTCCCACATAAACTTGTAAATTAGAGCACTTTGGGTTTTTCCCATCCCTATAGATAGAAAAGCTTGGTATTAATGGCTAAAATATATAATTTTCTAAGTGGATAGGTATATTCCAAGAAATTATTCAAGACTCAACTTTTATAGGAATAAAGCTATATAGCCTGAGTTGAGACTTGCGAATAAAGCTTGTTCAAAACAAACGAAATTCTTAGAACAAAAAAACCCAGCTCTGCCCTGCATCAGGCACCAGCTAAAATGGTAGATTATCATACTTAATGTTCTGACACACCCACTCCAACAAAACAAGACCAACCAATGAGTTTTCTTAGGTTTATTCTGCACATATTGAATATTTTTTTTCCAGATCTGAATGTTCCCCACAGACCTATCTTCCAGTTTCAAAACATACTAAAAATAGTTGGTATATGTGAGTAAGAATCTAGCCCAATCTGCCTTAATGATATGGACCATACATATTGAGGATTCTAATTAGGATCTTGCCCAATCATAAAGGAGTCACTTTTGCCACATTTAAGTTCCATTCTTGATGTCCACTGGGTACCATTAGATTTGTCAACATACTTAATACTTTTCCATGTACCCTAAACTGTGAGCTTAATTTTTAAAGCTGTTTTCAAAGCAGAGAGAAGAAACAAGAAATACACTAGTAATTTTGAAGCAGTTCAAAAATATTTTGTCATTATCCAAACTTTTTTAATACTTTAAAAACAAACTTTCTTCTTCAATCCTAAAGGTGTGTCTGTAAAAGCTTCAGGGTAGAACTGAAAAAGGCCCCAAACAAGCCATAACAAAAATCTACAAATGAAAACATCAGTAAAGATTCATTGGGGGATTTGAAATTAAAGGTTTAAAAGACCAAAATTGGGTAGGGGGATGTATGTTTAGCAGTAATTTCAAAATAGTCTATTAAACCTCAATCCAAAACACACATGACAGCTAGCTTTTAAGTTCCATTATTTTATTAAAGCAGAGGCCTGAATTGTAAATTCAGCATAATCAAATGATGTTTTATAGGAAGACAATCAAATCATGGTATGCAAGGTACCACTGGGTTCTTGAAGGCTTTGCCAACATGAAAGGCTTCATTATATGGACCCAGCAGAAGATTTCTTGCCTGTTCTATGAGGACTAGCCTAGCTAAGACCAGTGACCAGAAAGTCAGCAATAAGTGATAATTTTGGGGTACGGATGAGGCAATGTGTATAACAGCTCATTAAACACGGAGATTCAATTTATATCAGTGGAGAATGTACTGACATTTATGAAACCACTAATCTTTCTAAATATTGTAGTTTAAAAAACATAGTAAGTCCTATACCTAAAGTGATGGAATGCTTTTCCTAAAAGGCTATAACCAGCACTTTATCTAAGTAAGATTTCTGTAAAGAATATTACTCTTACTACTTGTGATCACTTCTATTCCTTCAATTATTAAAAATTAAAGTTTTAACAAGTCTTTTATCACCTCTGCAGATGCTACTGCTGCCAATATTTGTATATCAGATTTCAGAGATCCTGAGTTCTCCCAGCTTTCCAAAGTGGAAAGGTTACACTATTATCAAAAACCCACCTTTCATCATTACCAAAATTAAACTGAAGATCATACTTGATTCCATGTCACAAATAAGTTTTAATTTAGGGAATTCCTAACAATAAACTGCAGGTCAAGGATTTTTTTTTTGAGACTCTAATAAAAAGCAGTATGGTCTTATATACAGAAAAGAAAATTCTAGTTTGGGCTTTATTTACCTTAGCATTTATCAATAAAAAGAAATCAAGGTCCCTTTTAATGGGAGTAGGCTTACCTGTATCACTCCTGCTTGGCCTCCCCCTTCTTATTCCCAACTATGATAAGTTAGAGAGGCACATATTCTTCTATCTCTAGGTGGTCCTTGCCTTCTGGGCCTATAAAATTGGCAATAAGTTCACAAACCCTGAGTTTCTTATAAAAACTACTGACAAAACTTTTAGCAGTATCTTGCCAATTCATAAACCAGGCTCTTATCCTTCTGATTAAAATCTTAATAAAATCCTAGTGGCTAGATGTTAACCTCGGTTAATAGCCTCAACAAGAACAAACTAAAAGAAGAATCAGCAAAAACAAATAGGGCTGAAATGAATAAACATTTTAAACAAGTTTAACCTTAGATCCTTGATAAATAAGGAAAATTTACTTTGGAGTCATTTTGAACTGATACTATGGATTCCTCCAGCTTTCCAAAGTGGAAAGCCCTATACTGGCCTTTTTATGGAAGAATTTGCTTCCTACCTGATCCTTAATCTCTCAAGAATCCTTGGTTTGCATAACAAGATTATTTCAACTGACTTAGAAATGCTATATAGAAGATTCTGTTTTGTTACAGATTATAATCACAGGCAAACAATGGTGCAATTCAACAGTGGTGAATCAGGTTTCTCCTCCTTTGCTCATCCAAACTCCTAAACCCATACAAATTCAAGGTGCAGGTAAAACATTAAGTTCTTTCATGAATACTGTCTGACAGTTCTAAATTACTGCAAAATTGATTTCTGTAGGAGAGAAAAGACTCAATTCTGTACAGTGTGCAAACAGTTGGCACCTCTGCCAGAGACAGATAATGTTAGTATAAATTATTACTGGGCACATGTTATTAATCATTTTCTTTCTATTATTCATCTAGTACTGATAGGACCCAAAAGATCTCTCAAGAGCCTTCTCTTCTGTTTAGAATCAAACTGCTTAATCTACCAGTTACTCTAGTCATTTGTCTATAGATCACTAATGTTAATGCAGTAACTTCAATGCTTCTTACAAAAAAATAAACCAATCCAGAAATGAATGTTGTAGTTCAGGGCCACATGTGGCCTCAAAGCCACAGGATCCTCACCCCTGTTGTAGCTGATAAGTCAGAATTCAAATTCTTGCAAGTAATTTGGCTTATTATTTAATCTAGGTTATATCTGAAGTTACACAGTCCCACAGCACAGTGCCTAGCACATGATAGGTGCTTAATAAATTGCTGGCTTGACACCTACAGAAACGTGCTTGCAAGTGTGAAATAGCCAAAAAAAAAAATGGTAAAAATAAAAGTGTTTATACACTATCAGATTACACTATTAGATTAATTTTGGTCCATCCAGGGTCTGAAATAAATTAGACTAGGCTTCAGTGAAGTTGAGCTTCAGACAAACAGCCAAAAACACATTCCATTGATCTGCTATCTACTATTCCCCAAACTACAGACACTTACTGTCATGGCTTTGATATTAAAGGGTATGGAGAAGAACATGGGAAATTTATGTGAACTAGGCTATATAAGAATCTATTACAGTTTCACAGAGATCTAAGTATTTTAATACAGTGAGACTTCATTAAGCTGATATTGGCTTATTTAAAATAATGTGCCAGTTTAAAACAACTGCTCTTCCCCAGATCTTATGTAAGACCCAACTGCTAATACAAAAATATTAAATAATTTAAACCTAGCTAATTCAAAATTTCCTGCATTTTAAATTACTTAATTTGCTTTGTTTTGCTTTTCTCCCTTTATATTGGCTTTTCAGGGGGAAGTTTAGGGTAGAGGAAAGAGCAGAGAATTCTAGGAAGGGACTAAACCTAAGGTACAAATTCATACCAGAATCAGCTAAGTACTCAGCATCAAAATAGCTTTGATTTATTAGGTATGAAGGTATATGCATGTGCATGTACAGAAACACACACACTATGTAATTTTTATATTTTCCACTGGAAGCTTTTTCTTTTGTTCCCTGTCATAGGAACAGTATCCACCCCCATGTAAGATTAACTTGTTCTTAAAAGGCAATGAAGGAATTAACCATATCCTTAGATTCACAGATTCTACTGATAGGCATATACTCCAAGGAGGTCAACAACAACCAAAAAAGACCCCATATGTAACAAAATATTTATAGCAACACTTTTTATTATAACAAAGAACTGGATAAGCAAACCATGGGATATGATGGTAATGTAATATTATTGTGAAGCATATGCTCATAACTTGTGCTGGTTAAAGAAGGAGAGCTTGGTAAGTGGAGAATGGTTCAAGGCCGTACTTTTAGGGCCACTCAGAGGGACCCCTTCACTATGGTTTACAATGTCCTCGTACAGGAAAGTGCCATATTCTCTGCAGATACTTCTTGGAGCCCACGTAAATGACATTCCAAGTGGAAGCAGAACTCCCAATGGCTGCACAACAGCAGGTCTCCTGGCATCTGGCTGATTTTGTAGAAGGTGGCAGTGTTTGGCAGCAGAGCATCTCTGGCCCTGAACTGGTGCTGCCACTGGGAGAGGACAGGTGTGGAATCCCTTCAAGCACAGAAACTTCTAGGAGGTAGCAGCAGCTTGGTTTCCAAGTCTTCCAAGTGTTGGGGGGGGCGGGGTTTGCACACACCATGCACCAATGGCAACCTCTTTCTCTTTCTTCTTTCCCATGACCATGTATTGTTTGTCCTTTGTTTTTCAAGAGGACCAAATGACATCTAGCCATGGTCACATGTTTGGCATGAGGAGGGAAGTGAGAAGAGAAGGAACAGAAACATGCCAGAATTCCCAGGCCAGCTACCCACTAGATCACAATGAGGTTTTACTTTTCATTGTGGGGACTAAGGAAGACCTTGAAGACACACAGAGACACAGACATAGACACACACATACACATCCCTGTTCACTTAGATCTTCATTCTAAGATATCTGGCTTAGCCCTGTAGGGGTCATCTGAGCCCAGTTCCCATACCCTTTCTGCAGGTCCACTCCTCTCAGAGATATTGCTTAACGCCTGGTTGCTCTTAGCTCTGGTGCTGAGGTCCCACTGGCTAGACAGATGTTTCAGAGCTACACGCCATTACGGCAAAAATAGGGGCTTAGAAACTGCACCAAATTGAGCCAAATTGCTAGATATTCCACAGACAAACAGCACAATAAAACCTGTCTCTGCTCTTAAGAATCTTACATTTTAATAGGGAGATGAGACATAAAGGGAAATTGTGACTAAGCAAGGGATCTTTCAGGGGTACGGGGTATCACAGAGATTAGAAGGGAGGATTCTGGAAGATGGTGGAATAGGTTAGAAAATTCCAAGTCCTCCAGATCGCCTCTACAAATGAGACAAAACAGTGATTCTGGGTCAATGTAAAGCAGCAAAAATAAACAAGAGTTGGGGCAGAACAGTGGTACAAAGACAGATCCTGAGGTTGGAGCCAAGTGTAAACACCTCCAGGCTAGGTCCACTGAAATAGCAAGCCGAGAGCCCTAGTAGGGGCAGCTGGGTTGGAAGGTAGCCTCCACTTCAGCCACAGGAATTTTTACCTCCCAGACAGTGTGAGGAATTAGGCATCTGAGCTGGGGAAGACTCTGCTAACAAGGGATGCCAGGCCCAGCTGTGCCGCTGAGATGTGCAGTCCTGAGCAAGAAGGAAGCAGCACACACTGGGTGAGTGCAGAAGCAGTGGGGTGAGGATGCTGCTGGCTGTGGGCGCTTTCAGAAGAGCTCCAGGCCAGAGGGGAGAACTGAAGGTCATAGCCAATGGAGGATTCTCAGGGAGCAAGAGCTTTTCTAGCATAGTATACCAGGCCCCCTACTGTGGCTTGGAGGGGGAAAGGAGTCCAGAGGTTGGGACCAGGACAAAACTCAAAAAATAACTGTAAGAAGGATCTTAGGCCAGAGGCACCATCCCCCACACCCCCAGGATTAGAGGTGATTATGATAAAGCTGTTAAAAAATTAAGAAAAAAAAAAAAAGGAGCAGGAAAAGGACTAAAGAATTCAACCACAGAAAGTTACCATGAGAATAGAGAAGACCAGGGCTCGTCTTCAGAGGAGGACACTGAAGCAAAAAAAGCCTCTCCTATCCTAAAAAGTAACATCAAATGGTCACCTGCCCAAAAAGAATTTATAGAAGAACTCAAAAAAGACTTCAAAAAATCAGGTAAGAGAGATTGAGGAGGAAAATTTTTTTTAAAGTAACAACAATCCAAGAAAAACAAGATTATGAAAAGAAAGTCAACCAACTGGAAAAGGAGATCCAGAATCTTAAGGAAGAAAATGACTCCCTGAAAATAGAACTGGGCAAGGGGAAGCCAGTGAAGTTATAAGAGATCAAGAAATAACAAAACAAATATAAAGAAGGAAAAATGGAAGAGAATGTGAAACGTTTTCTAAGAAAAACGACTGATCAAGAGAACAGATCGAGAAGAGAAAACATAAGAATAACTGGAGTACCTGAAAGCTGGATCAAAAAAAGAATCTTGATACAATAATACAAGAAATAAACAAAAATGTCCTAAAGTATTAGAACAAGAGGGGAAAGTAGAAATAGAAAGGCTATGATATGATTAAAGCCTATCAGAATTGAGATATTTGTAAATCACAACCTTATAAAGTTTATCTTAAAACTCTTAGGGGCCTATAATGAACTCTGTCATTTTAAAATATCTATTTTAAACTAATTTTTCTTGTATATTTTCCACAAATTCAATTAAAATGGTACATTTACTTCATTTTTAGTCAGTAAGATTCACGTTTTCACATTATAAAATATCTGCATCCAATAAAAAGTCATGAGGCTTTTCACAAAAAGCCAATGGGCCAATATACCAAGCCAAAGATGAGAATCTTCTCCTTGGTTCTAAATGAAAAGCTGTACTTTCCCTCTAATATTATCAGAAAGCACCATTTCAGTTCAATAGCTAGATAGGTAACTTGAATCAAGACTCAAGGCTACTTCCATTCTTAATAACCTGAATATATCAATGGCAGATAACGCAGTAATGAGGAGAATCCCAAATGGTTAACATCAATTGGTCAGTTTTTGATGCCTTACTTGTTTGATCTTCAAAGTCATTTTCTACTAACTCTCCACCACTACAACACTCAGCTCATGGAGATTTGCAATTATCAGAACCCCTTTGCCCCTTCAAATTCAAAAGTCTAATGAAAAATGAAACTATGGAGAAATCAAAATTGGTTTATCAGAAAAAAGGGAGGAAACTATGGAGGGGACATTGAGAGGCAAATTTTCAAATTTGCCTGGTGGTCTAAGTGCCTACCTTTTTTACTTATAATGTTGGGCTAGAGTGCTATGCAAAAACTTAAGTCAGTACCATTTCTGTGTTTCATGGGAACCAATGATCTAAATTAGACCCAAAATTTAAGACTTATGCTACCCCTGTAAATATAAAATAATTTTGGAGTGATGAACACTAGCACAATTACAAGAATATCTGTAGTTAGAGGCATTAAAATATGGAAATGGCCTAACATAATCCACATAGGAGATGTGGTCCTTCCTCTTCTTCAAGTCATCATTTCATTCCAGTCCACAGTTGTTTCTAAACTTTTAAAATGAATTAAGAAAAGACATCTGAAGCCCTTCTGATCAATGCTGCACTTTATGGTTCAAAAGATTCAAATTCTGAAGAGACAAGGAAGACAAGAGGATTCAGACAACAGGAATTGGGGAGAAGAGGGAATTTCCATTCAACTGCCCATGCTAGGAGTTCTATTTGACTAAGTCTAGATATTCTGTGACAGGCATCAGAAAGACTTCTACAGGAGGGTCTTACCTTATGTTGTTGTTCAGTTGTGTCCAACTCTTCATGGTACTGTGGACCATGGCATGCCAATACTGTCCATGCAGTTTTCTTAGCATCATAACTTTACAGAATGATGCAGAAAGAATTATTTTCCAGTTGCTAGTATCTTGCTACACATAACTTATTGTTTTGGGAGAGGCACATAATTACAACTAACGAAAAGGCTAGTATTTTGCCATATCTGATTCACTGTTTTAGAAGGGGCACTTAACTCCAACTAGCCAAGGGGTGTATCTCCTAGGAAACTGCTGCCAGCAGCATTCTGATGATATTTCAATGAAGAGGGTCCTCCTGGGTAACTGAATGAAGTCAAAAGGTGATTTCCCAAGGGAACCTTAAAATCTGATATTGTATTGGATACTTATACCAGTTCTATGGACTATATAAGAAAGCATAGCTACAGAAAAGTATGTAACTAACTTATTTTTAAATACAGTTTACTATGCAAAGAGTTAAGAAAAAATACATTATACAGGAGAAGTAATTGGATCCTAGAGTTTCTGGAAATTAATATAAACCATTTTTTAAAAAGTTTCTCATTGCTTTGGCTTCAGAGCATTGAATTTATAATCATCTACAAATATCTTTACATTTTTAAAAGCCTTTGTATTTTTTTAACATAAGCATTTTATTTCCTGTGTTCTTAGAATAACCACCTGTGGTATAATTCAAATCACAGAAGAAAATGCAGACATCTTTGTAGTAAAAGAATTACATAGCACCTGAATCTTCCTTTTTATACCACTTGTTGGTACATATATTCATTTCCTGTGACTAGCCAACTCAAGATATTGGGTTCACTAAGAAATAATAATATTTGTGGACATTCTTTAAAAGTTTCAAAATTAAAATGTCAGTTCTCAGGTACATGGACAGAAATATATAGTCTTTGTTGCCTGGAAACCAGTAGGCATGATCTGAATAAAAAAATTTTTAACCCCTATAGTAAAGCAAGGCTCAGTGACTCAACTGTCTTACATACTAGTATGTATTTTGAAAATGAAATCTCAATGTAAACAAACATAATTGAGTCACATGTTACAGTTTTTAAAATTTTTTTTAAAGATTAGAAAGCATTTTAATTTTTGTTACTCTTGAGAAACATCCTTCAAACTCAGTTGTGGTTTAACAGAAAAAAGACCAACTTTAATACATGTATAAAATTTCCATAGCCTCATGAATCAAAATGTCAAAAAACCACAAGAAAGAAAAACTGACCTACATTTATGAAGTCCCCAAAGGTCAACGTGAAATCAACTTTTCAGTAAAACCATAAGGTGTAAAAACTTAATTTCCATTAAATTTTGACTATGAAACACTGATTTAGAGGCAGGGCATCTATTCTGAAAACCCTTGTTGTGATCAAAAGCACCAGATGTACAAGTAACAAGAAAAGTTTTTATAAATTTGTCCCAATAAAATGTAAGCTCTTTGAAGGCAGGGACAGTTTCATTTTTGTCTTTGTATCCCTGATGCCTACCACAGAGGCTGGTACATACAAAGAAAACTGGATATTTGATTAGCATATAGGTATACGTTAAACTCTTTCCTCCCCAACAGTAAGGACGGGTTTGTAGCATAATGTTAAACAATAATTATTTGCTAAATGCCTATGAGTCAATTATTTATTGTGCCAAGTACTGGGGATACAAAAGAAAATACTCCCTCCCTATCTCTGAAAAAGCTTATATTCCATTTGGTTAGACAGCATGTAAATAAAAAAAAATAAATACATACAAGGGAATTAAATGCAAAATGGTTAAGGAAGCAAAACACTAACAATTGGGAGGGGGGAACAGGAAAGGCTTCTCATAGAAGGTGATGCTTGAGCTGTGTTTCAAAAAGGAACAGAGGAATCCTATGGGGTAGAGGTGAGAAAGGAGCGCAGTTAGGCCGAGCCAGGCTGAGAAAAGCTTTAAAAGCCAAAAGAGAAGAGTCTGTATTGACATGGTCAGGTAGATGTAGGTTTCAAGATCATTTTGGCAGCTGTGTAGAGGTTGCACTGGAGTCAAAAGAGATTCTGACGTGAATATTTGGGAAGGATAAAAACACTCTCAGTTAGGCAGGTGAAATGAAACAAGGGAGAGAGATTAATGAGAGCTACACTGAAGAAGTAACACCTGAACCTAGAAGGAAGTGAAGGAATCGAAAAAAGGCAAAAAATAAGGAAAGAATACATCCAAGGGGGTGTGAGAGAAGATAGGGTTGAGGATGACCACAAAAGCACATGGAAGTGGGAGACAGTATTCTGACTTTAGGGAATAGCTAGTAGTCCCAATTTGACAGAAATGCAAAGTACTGAAGGGAGTGATAGGAACAAAGCAAGGTCAGATAAACAGGCAAGTCTTCAAGTTACTGTACATTATTCTCTATCACACATTCCACAGTTCCACCAAGCTGGACTTCTTGATGCTCCCCATACACAACATCAACTCCTACCTTGTGCCTCTGCACAGGCTTTCCTCCCAGGTTTGCAAAAGTCTCTACTACATATCTCAGTTCAAGTGCCACCTCCTATGCGAAGCCTACACGAATCCTACTAGAACTTACTTAGTATTTACCTTGTATATATTCTGCATTTAATATACTGTGTAAATGATAGTTAATAGACTGTAAACTCCTTGAGCATAGGGATTGTGCATTTCTTTTTTGTGTCCTCAGTACCTACTGTACTGCCTGACACAGTAGGGATGAAATGCTCATAGCATGAATCAACAGATGACATCTGGAAAAGGAAATGGGGGAAAAATTATACCTGGAAAAGGTTGATACATTACCAGCTTCAGCCATAGGCCTAAATTTTCTATCCCAATAACAATTACCTTCCCTTTCCCAGTCTGAGTTCAGATTAAGACCTTCCTGATTTTAGCTCTTCTGTCCCATATATTTTGGGTAGTACAGTGCTAAAAGTATAAGTTAGAAGAGAAAATGGTTCTAACTATTTAAAAAAAAAAAGGTCTGAATTCACTTGAACCCAAATTTAAACATAAAGGAGAGACTCAGACCTATAAAAGCTGAAAAAGCCAATGGCTTAGCACCAAGCCAAATCAGAATTACTGTCTACTCTACCTCTAAAGTGAGGAGAAAGAATTTAATTATTGATGTGCAAAATGAAGTATAATTCTTCTGCCAAAAATAAGCTCTCAATAAAAATCTTCCTAAAAACTCAGTATTTGTTAATACAACAAAATATAAAAGTATTTTTAAAATTTCATCTACCAACATCTTTTTTATGAAAACGTTTTTTAACTTTCCTTCTGCCTAAATATCTGAGCTACTTAATTGTAATTGTTTTGCCAGTTGTCTTTAGATGAATTATCATAACAGGATACAGACGTGCCCTATTATTGCATGACTGATTTACCCCCCTTGAAAAGCTTCAAGAGAAAACATTAAAAAGTACCTGCTACTTGGCATTCAGTACAATAAAACACAGTTAAAGGTCTCTCTATCCAAAGCATAGTTGCTAATTGTGTACTGAGTATTAACAATTATAAGCACTACCACAGAAAACTAAGATGGGATTGGCATGTAAAATTCAGTACAAATAAAGAAATGTGTGTAAATGGAAGAGTGAATAATCCTCCCAGACAGAGGCCAATGATTGCTTTAAGAAACTGGCTGTCATATACATGCTGTTATAATTACCTAGTAAAGCAAATCTGCAAACCATTACAGTGAGCCCTGAGTAAGCTTGGTCACACAGGTTTCAATGAGGTAAGGAGAAATACTGCAAGAAATCTGTTTTATTAACAATTATCCAACAAGCTGCTGAACCAAAGTGTTAACTCTAGACAGGAAAAGCAATCTGATGATATATACATCAGGAGGAAACCAATGGATGAACAGATGGGGAAGAATGTCGAAGATGGATCACCAGTCCCTAAACTGCTAGCTAGAACTCCTCTAATTCAGAAGGGTTTCATGACAAGATTTCCTCTAGAAAATGCTTTTATTCTTTTGCAAAACTAAAATCCTTGATTTCAAAAAAGGTTCTTCTTAAAAAGTAAAGTGTTTTGTGAATTTCCCACTATGGATCAGTATTTACTTTACATAGGCTTAAATTCCTGTAACAGACTGAGCCAAGTCCAAATTAAGTAGTCATTTTCTACTTTCTTGACATCTTAGCCCCAAAGGCCAAGAATCACACATTTTCAAACTCAGTTCCAGGAACTGAATTCTTGAACTAGTAGCATTTCTTTGCTTCTATTTTTGCCCTTTCATTTAAACGAGATCAAGTAAAGTTATTTTCATGGCTTCCATTTTTCTATAATAAAATTTCCTGATGGATTTCTCCCTTATGATACATACATTATTAATACAGTACTTTGAACAGTAGTTAACATTTTTGCATCTTGTATCCCCTTTTCCCAATCTAGTGAAGCCTATGGACACCTTCTCAAAACAACATTTTTAAGTTAATTTAAATGCATAAAAATAAAATAAGGTTACAAAAGAAACTAGTGATACCAAAACAAAGCTATCAAAACATTTAAAGAAATTCATGAATCTGAGAACCACTGGATTTGAAGAGTTACTCAAAATTGGTACTAGCACCTCACTTTTCTTTTCTTTCTTTTTTTTTGGTTAGGCAATGGGGTTAAGTGACTTGCCCAGGGTCACACAGCTAGTAAGTGTTATGTGTCTGAGGCCCGATTTGAACTCAGGTCCTCCTGACTCCAGGGCCAGTGCTCTATCCACGGCACTTAGCTGCCCCACTCACTTTTCCAGAATACAATAAATAAGCCCTAACAAAAGTCCTTTAGAAGACTCAAAATAAAGTCTGTTATTAAAGAATCCTTTAGATCTTCACTTAAAGACTATTTATTCTTATTTTACATACAATTCCACAGGCTGGGTTTCAAACTCAGAGCAAATCAGAAGTGAGGAACAATCAAAGTACTAACACAAGGTTAACCCTTATTTTAAGTGTCATTTTAATAACATGTATCATAAGGAAGAAAGCTATCAAGAAATTTTGTTTCCTATATTACAGAGAAATGGTAGCCATGAAAGCAGCTTCATTTGATCTCGTTCAAGGGAACAACAGCTGGGCAAAAAGGATGAGGATCTCCTTATCCTAGTTTAAAAACTTGTCTAAGAACCAACAAGACGTGGATTCAAATCAGACCTCTGAAAAAGACTGCCTGTGGGCAGTGCCTGGGAAGTCACTGGGAAACTCTCTGTTCTCCAGGCAATTCTAACACTATGAGTCATGGAAAACATGCTCACCTACACTACTGGTGGAATTTCCTCACATGGCAAGCATCACTTACATAAGTAAATTACTTGGTTCAGTCCCTGTACTAAGTAAATTACTTGGTTCAGGAACTGTACTAAGCACTTGGGAAACAACCACAAAGCTGAAATAGTCCCTGCTCTTAAGAAGCTTCCATTCTAATGGTAGAAAAGACAGTGTGTGTGTGACATACATGTGCAGAATATATACAAAATGAATACAAGGTAATTTAAGGAGGAACTGAAAGGAATCAAAAAAGGCTTCCTGGCATAGCATCCTGTAAAAGGAACAGCAAGTCACTGGATCACAGGGAGGGAAATGAGGAAAAAGAAGAGTGGAAAAGCCACGGCCAGGTTATGAAGGGGGGCAGAGGGAGAGAGAAGGGGGGGAAAAGAAAAGGGAGGGGAGCAAAAGGAAGATAATGCGAATGAAAATGAGAATTAATTTAAACTATTACTATGTGATGGGCACTGTGCTAAGCACAAGGAACACAACACCTACAAGGGAGCTGGGAGGTAAGGGGATAGCAGGCAGGAGACAGGTAGCGAAAATGCAAGGGAAAGGTCCCTGGGGGATCAAGGGTGGGTGGAGCTAGGTTTTAAGTGAGCATGACTGGGTTGGGTGATTCCTCAAATGAAAGATTCCCGGAGGAACTCATCAATAAATGACACAGATATTAAGTAACTTGTCCAATATCACAATGGAAGTGCGTAAAATGGGATTAAGACCTGGGTTCTCCAAATTCCATATCCACTGCTCCTTCCCTTGTACTGCAATCATTTCAGTTCCTCTTTCCACATGTGTTTTCTTTTTATACTTAATACTATTTTATTTTTTCCAATTACATGTAAAAGCAGTTTTTAACATTCACTTCTATAAGATTTTGAGTTCCAAATTTTTTTCTCCCTCCCTCCTTCCCTCTCCCCTCCCCAAGACACAAATAATCTGATACAGGCTGTACATGTACAATCATATTAAACATTTCCACATTAGTCATGTTGGGAAAGAAGTATCAGAACAAAAGGGAAAAAAAGAACAGAAGAAAAAAAAGAGAGAAAATACTATGTTTTGATATGCATTCAGACTCCATACTTTTTCTTTGAATATGGTCAGCATTTTCCATCATAAGTCTTTTGGAATGTCTTGGATCACTGTATTGCTGAGAAGAGCTAAGTCTATCAAAGTTGATTACCCAACAGTGTTGCTGTTACTGTGACCAATATTCTCTTGGTTCTGCTCACTTCACTCAGCACCAATTTATGTAAGTCTTTCCAGGTTTTTCTGAAGTCTGCCTGCTCATCATTTCTTATAGCACAATAGTTTTCCATTACATTCATATACCACAACTTGTTCTACCATTCCCCAATTGATACGCATCCCCTCAAATTCCAATTCTTTGCCACCACAAAAAAAGCTCCACTAAAAGGCAGTTGGGATAAGGACAGGGCATCCTTCACACCCTGACTCTGCTACCTACTTATTACTACCTCAGTGACTTTAAACAAATCACTTTATCTTTAGTGGGCCTTAGTTTTCCTCATCTGTAAAATGAGGTAGTCATACTTGAAATATATGGTGTATGAGCATAGCTGACAAAACACTAATAAGACTTACACTACCAGGGCATGAGATCAAACTTTAGTAACTAAAACATGCAAACAGTACCCTCTCTCTAAGAATAAACCACTCACTTAAATTTTAGTTCTGATAGGCTTCTTTCATACTGGACTCATGACAAGATTCCCTCTCTACAGTTCAGTCAAAGGTATTATGTAGCCTGGCATATTTTGGTCAATCAATCAGCATTGCCTTCCAGTGAAACAGGGGCTTGATCTAACTAATGCAGAAGCCATTCCTAAGAACCAGCCATAGTCTCATCCTAGGAACAGGCCAATGGCCAGGGCTGCTGCTAAGTTTTTTATACTTTTCACTACGGGTGTTTTAAGTTGTTTAGAACGTAATTTGGTTGGTAGTTAACTATATAAACTACTGATAAAGTTGTTTATAACATTTTTTCAGTGGTGGTCTATATTATCTGAGGATCAACGTTACATTTATCACTTATTTAATAAAACATACACTGTTATTCTCACTGCAATACTACTTTTTTTCCATGGTCCTTTCCAGTCCTGAATCTACAATCCAGTGATTCTTCTGAATCTTTTCAAATGAAAAAGTTTGTGTGCCTTTGCCATCTCTCTATTCTTGCTATTTACTGCTTTATACTAGATTCCTAAAAAGTCACTCTTTATATTGTTCCTCTCCCTCAACCCTCAGTGCAGCTGGAATGATATTTCTAGTTAGAATCAATTGTCTCAACCTTGCAAAAAACAAAAGAACAATCTGATTCCACAAAGTATTACCGCATAATACAGTACTATGTCTTGCTTCAAATGCAGGATGACCTCAGAGACTATTCTTCAGCAATTTCCATTGAGGTTATCTCTGAAGCTATTGGCAATGACCATGGACAACTAACCTACACAACTTAAAAGCCCCCTGGTCCTAACATAATCGAGTAGAGATTTTATAATCTACTAGGTGGCACAGTGCAGAGCTAGGCCTTCAGGCCTGAAGCCAGGAAGACGCTCTTCATGAGTACAAATCTGGCCTCAGGCACTTACTAGCTAGATGACCCTGAGTAAGTCACTTAACCTTGTTTGCCTCATCTTTCTCATTTGTAAAATGAGCTGGAGAAGGAAATGGCAAACCACTTCAGTATCTTTGCCAAGAAAACCCCAAATGGGGTCACAAAAGAGTCAGACATGATTGAAAAACGACTCAACAAAAACTTGTCTAGCTGATGGAAGGCTGGTTACAAGCCTAAAAAAAAAGGAGACAGTAAATGTGGAGGTAGATGGCCTTTTAATTTCTTTCCTGATCTCTCCAATCTTAGGCTATGAGATGTAGGTCTCAAGATTTAGTTTATATTCCTTGGTCTAAGATCTTCTAAGAGTAGTAGCTAGACCTGACCTGTTCTGTGAATGAGGATAGATCTGCAAGGTAAACAATTACAGATTGAATGGTCTGGGAAACCTGAAGTTATGGTATTCAGGTAATGTTATGAAATATACACTCTCTCATTTCCCTCAAGGAGAGAAATGCCATTCAAAAATCACAGAACACCTAACTATTCTGCCTTGCTATTTAAAAAAAAAAAAGCTGTACTTTTGGGTCTGCAACTGTCCTAGAAATCTTAGATCACCTTAAAGGTCATATTTTCAGATTGCTTTTAAGGCCAAACTAAATGCAAACAATTTAATATCCAACCTAAAAAATTTAGTTAATTTAGATAAATATTTTTCTTGGAGTACCTGCCTGTGTCACTCAGCCTCAACACCTCCTCCCCAATGAAATCAATCAGCCAATCAATTAATAAACATTTATTAAGATTTTACGGGGTGGCTATGTGGCACAATGGATAGAGCACCGGCCCTGGAGTCAGGAGGACCTGAGTTCAAATCCAGTATCAGACAGGTAACACTTACTTGCTGAGTGACTCTGGGCAAGTCACTTAACCCCAATTGCCTCAACAAAAACAAAACAAAAGAAACAAGAGTTTTACTATGTATTAAGAACTGTGCTAAACATTGGGAATACAAAGAGAGGCAAAAAACAGTTCCTGCCCTCAAGGATCTAAACAGAGGAAATAATATGCAAACAAACATAGACAAAGCAAGCAATGTACAGAATAAATAGATAATAATTAACAAAGGGAAGACACTGTAATTAAGAGAGGTTGGGGAAGGCTTCCTACAGAAGGCAGGATTTTAGTTGGGATTTAAAGGAAGTCAGGGTGGTATAGTCAAGTGTTTTTAGATCAAGTGAGTACTTGTTGAGAAGTAATGTGTAAGAGGATTGGAAAGGTTAAGGAAAGGCTAAGTAATGAAGGCCTTTTAATGCCAAACACAGCAAATTTTGTGTTTGATAGGGGCAACAGAAAGCCACTGGAGGGGAGATGGGGGGGGGAAGGACGGACACACAAAGAGAAAAACAGAAAGACCTCTAGAGAGAGACAGAGACAGAGAGAGTGCGTGTGTGTGTGTGTGTGTGTTTGTGTGTTTTGGGGGTGTGTGTGACATGATCAGACCTGAACTTTAGAAAAATCACTTTAGCAGCTGACTGAAGATTTGACTGGCAATCATGCTGCAGAGAAATGCACTATGAATTTATTTGAATGTATAAAACAAAGGAATTTTCCTAGATTTATTGAAAATGCTTTTCAGTTCTAAAATGACCTAGAATGCTACTGCACCACTACAGTGTAATATCGAAGTACATTAACAAACCAGTTGCAAATAAGTCACCCCATAGATCAATGGAAGATCTAAATCATTGCTTATATGTTAAGTATGACTGAGCAGGTTTATCAATATTGAAAAGTCTTGTACTCTCATTTTTCTGTATCTTAACCCAACTTGACATGATAAAAAAAAAATTGGGAGGGGAGATTCCCATGGGGGAAGATGATGAAATATAGAATTATTCTGTCATAATTACTCAGCAACCTCTGACACAGTGAACCAGTACAGGGGCAAACTTTCCCCATGCTGCCTCCTACTCTAATATTATAAACAATTGTCTGGTGATTTTTGACAGAGTTAAGAGTATCACAGAGACGGCACTGCAGAGGTCATCTAGTTCACACCATGCATGTTTTTTTTTATTAATTTATTTTGATTTATCAACAATCACTTCCATATGCTTTT
>NW_020954589.1:15333715-15333910 GCF_900497805.2 Vombatus ursinus | reverse complement strand
ATATGCTTCGATCTGCATTCAAACTCCATAGTTCGTTCTTTGGATGAGGACAGCATTTTCCATCACAAGGCCTTTGGAGATGTCTTATATCCTTCTTTGCTGGGAAGGGTTAACTTTATCAATATTAGTCATCACACAACATTCTCTTGGTTCTGCTCACTTCACTCAGCATCAGACCATATAAGTCTTTCCAGG
>NW_020954589.1:15325699-15333592 GCF_900497805.2 Vombatus ursinus | reverse complement strand
TAAGTGCTATTGCTGGGTCAAAAAGTATGCACATTTTTATAGCCCCATGCATGTTTTTAATACATTCAAGGAGTGGCCATTAAAGTTTTCTGCAAAGGGGGGGAGGGGAGGAGTTGGGAAAAGAAAAGGAGGTGAGAGAGAACCTGTGGTTGCCCCCAAACTGTCCATTTCACTTTTAGATAGCTTTATAAACATAAATTTTTCCTTACATCAAGCCAAAATCTGCCTCTTTGAAACTTCTATGTTCTGCTTGCTCGCTGGGGCCAAGCAAAACAAGTCAAATTCCTCTTACACATTAAGATCCCTCCAAATACTTGAACTATCATGGCTCTCAAGTGTTTTCTTTTTTAAGCTGAAGATCCCCAGAACCTTCAAATGATTTTCACTGTGTCTATCAACTCAAAGCCCTTCACAATCTACATTACTTTCCTTCTGGATGCCCTTCAGCTTAACAACATTCTTCCTATTAAGTGGTGCTTCAAACTGAACACAATATTCCAAATGTGACTAGGCCTGGGAAGAACACAGAAGGATTTTCTAAATGACCACCTACAACTGGCATTCTAAAGCATCAAATCTTCAATGGTTATGCAAGCTAGGTGACACTCAGCTTTTAATTACTGACAGAAAAGGGGTGCAATGCCAACTTTGGTTTATAGGCCTTTAAAATACATTCTTTGCCCTTTCTCCTCAAATCTCTTCCCCTGAAACTATCTACCTATACCTATATATAAACACAAAGACACACAGAGGTATGTGTGTATTCCTTGCAGTTTCTTTGTGTGCCTAAATGGCCTGGATAATCAATGGTGTCACTGTGATGATGGTAACAGGAAGTTGAAAGGGGATTTGGGTGGAAGATGATTTGGACATGTTGAGTCTCAGGTGGCTTCCAAGTATAATGAATGTATAGTAGACCATGCTTACTGCACACAGGACGGGCACTTAGGACGTATAAAAATGTGTAATGGAAAGAACATGGGGAAAACAATTGGGAAAATTGAGTTGTAGTCCTTGTTCTGACACTAATTTGCTATGTAACCTTGGGAAAGTTACTTTAAAATTTCATATCTTGTTTCTTCATCTGTAAAATATGGGAAATTACATTAGATTATAGCTGAGGTCCATTCTAGATCTTAAGCATCTAGGGATTCTAAAACTGTTAGAATTTGAGGAATCTTTATCATGTCATTGCAGTGACTCCTGTATTTATGGGCTATAAATATTTATTTATAAATATTAAAATATTTATAACATTTATAATTATAATGTTTATAGATATTATGTTCTATTTATAAGTTCTACTTTTTCAAATGCAAGTCATGCCTTTCCAACATCCTACTGAATATTTAGAACTGGATATCATAAACTTAACACGCCCAAAACAGAAAACATCCTTCCATTAAAAGCCACCTCCCTTTGACTATCCCCATTTCTGTCATTCTGGGACCTCACATTTGTAATCTTCGTTTATCCTTAACTCTTCCTTTACCCTATATATCTAATCAGTTGCCAACTCTGTTCATTTCTACTTCTACACCTCTCGCATGGTACACAAATACTTCCTGGCCTGACTTGACTGGAGAAAAGTGGTCAGGAAAATCACTCACACATATTGGGATCTCTTAAATCTGTGTAGTGCCTCCAATACTTGTCAGGTACAATTTTAGCAATGTTCCAAATACAATGTTCTAAAGTAAGCTTCAATAATCCATACTGATGACTTAGTCCTTAACAGTCAAAGTGACAGCTGGATTCAATCCCAAAAGATTATGAGAACAGAGAAGCACTACATAGATTTAAGGCTTCTGAATTTTTAGAAGAAAAACAAATACTTCTCCTCTATTCACACTAGTCATTTCTAGCCTTGGTTTGGTGATCATTAGGAGTGTTATTAATTATCTTAAAAGGTGTCAGAAAATGGAAGAGAGATGGTTAAGTCACATTAATTAAAAGGTATACACGCTATAAAATATTTTGGAGATGTGATGCATTTTTTTTTAAAATAGGGTGCTACAAGTCGTCCAAGAAGGTTAGGAATCATTCATTTAGATCTATTTATCCTGGCACATGGTAAACACTATATATATGTTAGCTATTATTATTATGTAAATTCTGGAGACTTGATATTTGTTCTGGTGCAATTTCCTCCAAAGACTGTGAGTCCTTTGAGATCATGGTCAGTTTTTGCCTTTCTTTATATCTCCAGCAGTTACCACCATGCCTGGTACACTTAAATACTTCCTGGCCTGACTTGACTAGAGATCAAAGTTTGGGAGCAAACAGGGTTCCACATAAGCCACTAAAAAAATCACTTCTTGGGAGGGAACTGAAAGCTAAATTTGAATGTTCTGCAGCTTGGGATAGAAAAAATGATAAGCATAAGGGTAAAGCCAATTTACAAGATGATTATAAGTTGATTTATAAGTTTTGAATACCAGTGGTCAGGAAAATCACTCACACATTGGGAGAGAAATTTCAGGAGATAATTTTTAAATTAGTTTAAAGAACAAGATTTAAGAAGTATAGTTCTATACTTCAATGTTTTCCTTTGTAAGTACCTATTTATTTATTGTTAAAAGGAACAGGGATAGAAGACAGAGAAATGAACTTCTGTTGACAAGCCATTGGTATTCATAATAGTGTGTTTAAGGTCAAATATCCCAATGACTGATTTATGTCTAAGATCTATTTCTGAGGGGAAAAAATGTCTAATCTACTAAACCCTATAAAAATAATTCCTTAAAGGTAATGAACAGAACCTGACCACTATTTGAATTATACAACATGGCTCCAGACAGTATTTTCTAAAGTAAAGAAAAAGCAAAGTCAGCCCAAGAGACAAAACTTACAATGTAATTCTGCAGGGGTCTATGAAATCCATCAATGATAAATAAACCAATGGCCATGCCAAGGGATTCACCAACACCATAAGCCAAGGGTAAAAGTCACAACTTAAAATTAAATCACTGGCACATTAATTTTGACCTTATTCTGCTGTCATGCTGAGGAGGAAGGGTCAATCCATGTATTCTTTATTACCTCACTACTCTTAAGAGTCAAAGGCATTTTTGTTGCAATGCAATGGGAGATAACCTCTTGAACCTAATCAAGCAGATCTGCAGTTGCCTGAGGAAATTAACTCAGAACAAGGACATCAAAGCCTTATAGTAAATATAAAATAGAACACAAGCTAATGTACTTTAACATTTCTGTTTTTTACAGAAGATGTGAAGGAGGGAAAGTTAAGAAGAGAAGAAGAGAAAAGGAACATACTTTTGAAATAGTATCACCACACACAAATCTGGTATAATATATACTTTAGTGGCTATTAATATTTCATAGGATCACAGATTTAGAGCTGAAAGGGGTCTCAGATGCCATTTATTCCAAGCCTCCACACCACAGCCAGTAAGCATGTAGAAAATACAGATTAGAGATGTTGAACTTTTTCATTTAAACTACAGAATTTTGGGTATAGTATAAAGTCTGGTTATATTAACTACATACTTAAAAATTTAAATCTTCAACATGAGAGAAACTGTAAAAGATAAAAGAAAAAAGGAATAAACTTTAGCATATCTTGAACTTTGTGATATTTCTGAGTCAGTAATATAATGCATATCATACTAAAAAACAAACTAACAAACAAACAAAAAAACCCTGGACTACGAATTGAAAAATCTGGGTTTGAATCCCACTCTGTTACTTACTATCCTGGAGTACGCTTAACCACTACAGGTCTCATTTTCCTCAAGCATAAAATCAGTGTTGGGAAAAGAGCTTTCTATAAAGCACTTCCTGTTTCTATGACTGCTTGCCTATAAAATGGGAAGCCAAAGGAAAACTTCAAATGTTCCACAGGCACATGAGCTTTCTTGTAAAAGGGTATTAATGGGGAGAATCTACACTTTCCATAGTATTAGGAGAAAAAACTAGACACTATCAAAAGCACATCCTCTAAAATCTATGAAAATGAGACTCAATCTCTGTGAAATGATGTCCAAAGACTCTCCACAGCAGGAGGAACTGATGCTGCCCCAATGATGAACATCAAGTCCACTTTTCACATTTACTGTGGGAAAGGGAAAAAAGTAAAAGCAAGTTCAGTCTTTGGTTTCAGTCAGTTGTGATTCTACCATGAATTGTTTTGCTGGCTCTGTGAGATGCTTTGCCGAGTCAGTCCTCCTCTATCCCTCCCCACCAACATCTGGATTGGTTTCATAGCCTCTGCTGAGACCATCAGCCTTTTGTACAAATATTAATATTTTATACCTACCAGGGCAGTCAGCCATGAAGAACAGTTTTTCTTCAAAATTCTGCTTCAATTCCCTCCCTCTGCTGTTGAAAGCTAGGTAAATTGTGAGCATGCACACTCACACCCCACTGGGTTTTCCTAGTCTTATTACATTAATTAATATTTTACAGACTTAATTCCAGAACAGCTAAACACCACACACACACACACACGCGCGCGCGCGCGCCCCAGCTTTTATATATGTGTGTATGTACGTAGGTATGTATGATACTGATGTATAAAGAGTTATCTTAAAAAGAGTAGGCTCTACTGCTGGGCACAGACTCACAAAGGAAAATAAATTTAACACTGAAAAAGAACACTTGCCATTTCTGTGATCACTGGCAAGTCACTTACTATCCTTTCTCATTTGAAAAGTGAAAATAGATGTTCCATCTGATCTGTGGATAAGCTCCCAGCCCATGATGGGGCAGTACAAATTGGATACATACATGCTGAAGATACAGTTCTTAATTTTGAACTGAGTCTAAAAGGTAGAAAAGGATGTGCCAATAATTTAGTGTATACAGCTTACTTTACTTTATATTACAATGAAATGACATTCTTGACTTTACTATTAGCACATTTGTAGTTTCAGTTCTATAATATGCCATAACTATGAATATTAAAATGAAACCTGAGATCTTACATTTTAAATATTTAATATTTCATGCCTGGAGAATATTTTTATTTTTATTGATATTTTGTCTTTATATTGCTCTGTTTTTTCTGTCCATCTCTTTCCCCCTATTCCTCCTAGAGACCCATTTCTTATAATAAAGTTTGTTTAAAAAAGAAGACAAAAGAGAATGAGAAGTTGAGCAAAATCACTATATCGAAAAGATCTAACATCATATGAAATGTTTCACATTTGCGAACCATCAACTCTGCATGGAGGGAGGGAGAGAGATAAGGATTTCTTAGAAAAAATGTTAAATTAGCAAAAAGTAACAGGAAAATTATGTTTTGCATCCAAGTAAAATATTACCTAGGCAATATAATATGATGCTCTCCACTAGATCTCTTTTAAGTTTCCTGTTAGATGGATGTAGAACATTCTTCATTTCGCCTAAATTATTCAGATAACTAAGAATTCCTGTAGCCACAAGAAGCCACACCAAATAAAATAAAAGTAGAAGGGATAGGGGAGCCCTGCCCACAGTCACACAGATAGTACACATCAAGCAGCTGAGGCCAGGGCTGGTACTCTATCCACTAAGCCACCGAGCTGCCCCAGCAAACATCTTTTTAAAAAATAACTACCTATTTTTGTACTCAATTTGTGCCACTAATTTATTATAATCAAAATATGAATCTAAACAGAAGAAACAGTAAAAATGCATACTATCAAGAAAGGCAAAGGAGAAACTACTTTGCTAGAAGTATCATACATAATGAACATCCAAATATTTAAAGAAAAAATTGAGTCACAACAAAGACATACAGCAAGACAAAAATTGTAGGTGTCTTAAACATGACTTTCAAGAAATTGTATGAAAGACCATTGGTGATTATGGAATAAAAATCTAGATAGGTATTTTTCAGTATTGTACTGTACTACCTTTACAAAAAATGATTACTATATACAGGACAAAAAGAATTCATAAATAAATGCAGACAGAAATATTAAATGATCCCTTATAGATCATAAAGCCAAAAAATGTAAGCAAGGGATATATGCAAAAGAGTCATGCTTAAATGGAGGTTAAATAATGTTATGCTAAATAATGAACTGGTCAAAGAATAAAATAATAGAAATATAAATATCTTAAAGTAAATGATGAGACAACTTGCCAAAATGTATGGAATACTCTTACAGTAGTCCTTAGGCAAGAATATTTCCAGATATTTAAATTAATGAGAAAAAGTTAAACGTACAAGTAAAAAAAGTGCTAAGAAATATCAACAAACTAAAAATCTCAAAACAAACTCAAATGTGTACATTTTGAAAATCAGAATATATAAAATTTAAAACAAAATACTACTAATCAGACAAACAAAAGACTAGTTGGTTTTCTTTGTTTGAAAGATCAATAAGACTATAGGGTCATAGATACAGAACCAGAAGGAAACCCACAGATCCCATGGAGGCCAGATCAGTCATTTTACAGATAGGGAAACGGTTAATTTTTTAAGAAATAAGAAACTAAATTAATCAAGATAAAAAGTGGTGCTTCATAATTAATAGAAAATAAAATTTTAAATTCTCCATCCACTTAAAAGTAAATTCTATGGTTTGAACTTTAAAATTCAAGTCTTATATTAAATTTAAGCTTATTGTGGCTTATAGGAAAAGATGTCAGTGTAAACAAACTCTGTTAATTGCTTTCCTATTCTTTCAGAAGTTCTTGTACTATAATAACAAACAGGGAATTCTTTCCCAAATAATTTATTTTTTCAGGTACATCAAACACTGCTATTTCTGATTCTTCCTGATCCATTTCATTCCACTGATCTACTTTTCTATTTTCAACTAGTACTAAATAGTCCTGATGATTACTGCTTTATATAACCTGAAGTTTGATAGTGCTATTTCTCCTTCATTCCTAATTTCCCCTCATTTTTTCCCTTGAGATTCTAGGTCTTTTGTTCCTTCAAATGAACGTTGTTATAATTTTATTTAGCTCTATAAAGAAAAGTGGATATCCCTTGGCAGTGTGACTAGTATAACACTAAATCTGCAAATTTATTTACATAGTATCATCATTTTAAAATTATACTGGCATGGCCCTGCCACGAGCACTGATACCACAGTAATTTAAATCATTCTTTACTTCTTTAAGGAGCGTTTTTAACATTATATCTATAAAAGTCTTGGATATCCCTTGTTACATTGCCAGATATTTTATGCATTTTGGAATTTTAAAATAAGGCTTCCTTTTTCTCTCATTTCCCCCCTGGATTTTGTTACTGTGAAAGAAAAATTAAATTGATATTTTTGCAGATCTGTTTTATATCTTGATACTTTACTAAAATTATTGTCTCAATCAGTTTCTTGGCTGAGTATCCAGTGTTTTCTAAGTAAAAATCATGTTATCAGCAAATAGGAATAATTTTGTTTCCTTTTTGTCTTTATGTCTTTAATTTTCTCCTCTTACCACTTTGCTATTGCCAGCATTTATACAAAAAAATATGACAAAATCATAAAAAAGAAACAAATTGGGGAGGAAAAAAATCTTTGTAATATTTCTAATCCAAGTCTGACATGCCAATATTTTAAGGAACTGACAATAAGAGTCATTTGCTAACAGGCAAATGGTAAAAGGATATGAATAGCTTCCAGGAAAAAAGAAATACAATAAATTATCTTAAATATTGTTCAACATCAAAGAAATGCAAATTGCTGAAGGACCTGTGGCAAAGCAGGCCTCGCTAATTCATTGATGATGGAGCTATGAATTGTTCTGGTTGTTTTCAAAAGCAATTTAGGATCATGCATGTTATTAAGTTGTTCAGACCTTTGGTCCCTGAGAACTATTCCCCAAAAGAAGGCTGCTTACAGTCAGAAGAGACTTATATTTACAAAAATCCTCTTCAGAACATTTGGTGCCGGGGGGGGGGGGGGGGGGGGGGGGGGGGGGGGGGGGGGGGGGGGG
>NW_020954589.1:15316492-15325673 GCF_900497805.2 Vombatus ursinus | reverse complement strand
GAATGCCTTTTTTCCGCCATATCACTTTTATGTATATCCTTCCTCCCCAAATGAATGCTCCCTTGTAACAAAGAAAACCAGTTAAGTAAAACTTCTAACCGTGTCTGACAGCATATATAACATTCCACATTCATATTCCCATCTCTCTCCACGGAAAGATATGTTTTTTCTTTACTTCTCTGGAAACAAGAATATTCATTGCTATTAATCTAAGGTTCTAGCGAATCTTATTTGTCGTAACAAAAAGCTGGAAATAAAATGTGTGCCCAATGACAGGAAGAAATGGGTGAATAAACCATGGTAGTAGAACATATGAAATACTGTTATTCAGTTGTTTCAGCGATGTCCAACTCTTTGTGACCCCCATCAAGGGTTTTCTTAGCAAAGATACTGAAGTAGTTTTGCTACTTCCTTCTCTAGCTTGTTTCACAGATGAGGAAACTGGGGCAGACAGGGTTAAATGACTTGCCCAAAGTCACATAGCTAGAAGTGTCTGAGGCTGGATTTGAACCCAGGTCTTCTTGACTCCAGGCCTGGTGTCTATCTACTGTGCCACATAGCTAGCCCAAAGGGTCATGACACACAGGAAATATTATTTAACTATAAGGAATGGGAATAAGAGTAATTCAAAGCAACAAGAGAATATTTGTATGAAACAAGTAAAGAGTTAAGAAAGTAGTAGAGCCAAAAGGATATAGGGTCTACAATTCAACATTTAGAGGCAACAAAATTCAGGTCAAATGTAATGCTATTTGTTTATACCATACTGACAAAATTAAAAGATGAATTTCTATTAACAATTAACTTGCAAAAGCAGAAAAGTAACATCCCACTAGTACTTTCATACTTATTACCAAGCATGTCATTTTTTTTGCAAAAATTTATAATTTTATTTTGAAATAAAAATTTTCATTCTACTATGTCTATTTTCGTTACCTTATGTAGAAAAAAAATGCACTGCATCAACTGACACAGCTTGACTTGTAGAGATATTCTTCAATTCTGGTCCTTCTAATACCTAGAAACGTATTTCGAGGTGGGGAGAGTATTAAGACTTGTTTGGGTGTTTCTTGGGAATTTTTACAATATCAAGGAGAGAAATATATTACATATTAATAACATAAATTTTACTTTTTTAAGTTAGATTTCTTAAGTCTAAGATACCTATGCATACTTTCTGTGGTGATGCCTGGACAGGAGTTTCCAGGGCAAATTCCAACAGAATATTCAAGAATAGTACTTTGAAGATGTGCAATGCACATCATTCTTCTTCACTGCCCTGAATTATTTCACCAATTAAACATCTAAGCTGTTTTAGGAGAAGCAAATCAAGTATTCTATTCAATGGGTAAAAAGCACCAGGAGTAATTATGAAGAATGAGTCAATGATCTCCACAAGACCTCTACTTCTTCGTAGTAACTCCTACTCTAATACATAAAACTTCAGAATTTCTAGGGAAGAAAGGCTATTTATCATATTGCCATTTTAACAGAAAACTAATTAACCCATGGAGAGGGAAACTCTACAGAAAAACAACAAGAACCCCAAGAATGAAAGGAATAGGTTTAGTAATGACAACAACCAAGTTCATCTGAAATCTAGAAATCTCTCAGAACTGTCATACATATAAACTGGCATTATAAATAAGGAAATGCTTCAACTAAAAATGTGAGATTAACGAATAATGTAATTGGTATCAGGAAATACTAAAATTGCCTTTAACAAAGTGTTACAGTTTATAGCAATAAGTGATTTCTAATACTGACCAACATTTTTCTCTGACTTCTTTACTGGTTCTTTCCCCCCAATAATACAGCTTCTATAGGTACTATGGGGAAAAACATCAAAGGGTCAAAACTATATAAGTAGAATTACTATTCCAATTATTATAAATCTTTTAAAAATCAATTTCTCTTTCAACTGTAGGAATTATTGTTGATCTTTCTACACAAGTAGTGAACAGCTTCTGCTTGGTAACATGACATTTTTATCGTGGGTAGAAGAAAAATCTTTTAAATTTAAACATTCTTTTCTTGGCAAGATAAAATGTTTCCTATTTGTCTCTGCTGAAAAGTCAGCTGTCTTTCAAAAGAATCATGTTCTGGGTTCCAAAACCTATAATGCTGTTCTTAAGAATGCAATTCTCGAAAAAGCAGAAGAGACTTATTTGCTAAAAAGATTCTAACAGAATCAGTATCTTTTCAAAAAAGGAAAAATATACTTACCTTTTCTTTTACACACAAAAACACATATAATGCCTTCCCTATGTAGCTTAAAAAATAAACTAAAATAATTTGCCTGGATACTAGAGGATTCAATAGGGCACTTGCCATACATTTCTTCCTTTCTGAAGTGCACTTACATGTGAATTATAACTTGATCTGATTAAACCTTCAAAACACACATGTTCACAAACATCTCCCATAGCTGCCCCAGAATCACAGGATTTCAGAGCTTAGAAGCAACCTTCTTCAAGATTATCTAGTCCAAACTCTTTAACTTAATGAAAAGGTAATTAAAGTCAAGTGAGAAATTTACCCAAATTCACACATCTAGTTTCTATAGAAGAGCTGACATTTTAGCCCAGGCTTCTTAATCTTTAATCCAGTGGCTTCCCCACGACTGCCTTAAAGTCAATCATAACATCTCTAAATAAGTAATTTTATTTGCCTGTTCTTATACGTATTACCACCAAAAAATAAAAACAACAACAATAAACCAAATAAATCAACTCATTCTCACTGCCCAATTTTGGTTTTAAATGACTGAATTTATACAAAAAGGTCAGGAAACAGTAACATTAAAGACCTTTAAATAAAAACAATCCCAGTGAATGACTAGAAAAAGAGAAGAAAAACACAGCAGTCTTCTCACCTATTCTGAACAATTAAGAGAATTATTAATAGATTCACTGTTTCCCTTGTAGTGAAAAAGCTGGCCAAATTGACCCCATAATAGTAATGTGAGAAGACTAGTAATCAACAGCTAGCTAACACCCAAGGGCTACCCCTGAAACCTCTTGCACTCTGGGTTCCTTAAATAAGAATAGGTGGTGATAGTAAAAGGCCAAACTATAATTTGTAGACCATTTTAAAAAACCAAACAATCTAGATTATGACACCATTTGATTTCCAAGCCACTGGATCAGAACTATTCCCACTTGTTTCACAGATAAAAGTATAGATCTGTCATAACCCAAAGATGAATGCTGAGATATAGTATAAACTTCCATTTGAATCATGTTTTTCTAACCAGTAGCTACCATAAACTGCCACTTCGACTTCCTAAAACCAACTACCAGAACTGCTCCACTCACTCACTCAGGAAACTGAATGTGTATATACAGGCCCAGTTCTATCCCTTCCCAATGCCAGGGTGAAGGAAACTATCTGCACCCATTATCACTTATCCACCAAGAACTTGAATGATGGTCCCACTGTTGTCTGCAAGGTCAGAGACCAGAAGGAGGGCAGTTAGTATTATCTGGTCACATTACAAAAGAGTTTTCCTACTTCTTTCTAAACCCTTCTCCTACCTCTCACTAGTCACATCCTAGTTCCTGATCATTCCTAAATTTTAGTACCACATAAATGTAAAACTTGGGGGGGAGGGGAAGAAAACACTGGTCTAAATTAAAGGGTAAAATAAACACCTACAAAAAGCAACATTCTACCTTCTTACTCCTATTCACCCCACCCACCCCAGGGACACAGTTAGTAGGCAATGTTCAGTGACTTTCATAGTCAAGTCATTAATCTTCTTCATATTACTTATCTCAGCTAGGATAATGTTTGATCTAATCTAACAGATTTTCATTTCAAAACCAATTGTAAAGCTCAGCAGGGTGCTGTATACAACTTTAATGAGAGCATGTTGCCTCAAGACTCACCCAATACTCACTTGTTCAGATTTGCTGAATTGTACTGGTTGAGGGTTTGAAATGAAGGAAGAGCAGGATAAGCAAAAGAATTTTAAATTGACATTCCCTTTTCCTTAAGCTCTTTCCTCACACAAATATACATATATCTATTATATATGCGCACACCCTTTGTAGAATGTGACCTAATTCATCATAGAACTTCTGTTTACTTTTAGTAATCCTTGGACCAGCTCTATGAAACTCTTTTACTGACACTTTTACATTGTACCATTGGCTCTTAGCAATTAATGCAGAGCAAGAGAGCAACCTTGTTAAACTAGCTGACAGCTGTTTAATGGGAGAGGTAGAAAGTAGTGGACATGTCCTGGCAGTGCACTTAATGGATACACAAACACCCACAGTCATCAGCCTGAAGTGATACTGGCAGAAAATTAACTTAGAGATACAAAGCTCATTTAGTGAGGAGACCCAAGGCAATCTGGGCAATATCAGCCTCTAATAGAGAAAGGGGCAAAGTGGGAAGATGTGTCTCTTGAGTTCTTCTTCACGGCAGAAGCTTATTTTAAATTTCACATGTCACTGTTTAGCTTTCTTGTGTTAGTGCACAAACCAGCAGTTATTTTTACTTTGTAAAGCAAATGTTATTATATGATAATGATTTTAAAGATTCATTGGATAAAATTGATCAAAGACACTAGTTGTTAACTTCTTCATATATTTCTTCTAAAATTTCATCAGATAATTTTGAACTGGCTTAACTATCAACCTATTTTAAATTTTAATCATTGCCACAACCAATCAGTAAAATTTACAAAGTAGGCCTACTAGTGTGAGAACTGTAAAAGCTGTTTTAATAGTCTCATATTTTAAATATTCTAATAAAATTTTTTACAGATTCAGAACTGGAAGAGACCAGAGGGACTGTGTAAATTCAGCAAAACTGGAGCATAAGGAACCCGAGGCCCAGAGAGGTAACAAGGTCACCTCAGTTGGAAGTAGCATAGGTGGTAGTAGAAGCCAGATTCTTTGAAGGACTCCAAATTCAGAGTTCTTCTGCTAGAATGTTTTCATCTATGTATCACAATCACCCAAAAGGTAGTACTGTAATTAATAAATGCTTGCAGAATTGAACATCTATTAAACAATAGGAAATTAGAACAAATCCATTAGAAAAGACATCCCCTCCCCAATACATACATGTAACCTCCAAATACCAACCATTTGCTGACAGCTTTGTTTTGAACATCTATGTTTCGATGAGGGTTGGGGCAGCATGGATTTCCTTGTAATGTACTTCAGATTATAAAACTAACTTGACAATTAGTTTAGTTATTTTATTTTGGTGGATAATGAACATTCCTTTAAAATCATAATAACTAATATTTATGTATCCTCATGAGGTTTGCAAAGTGCTTTGCAAATATTATCTCATTTGATCCTCACAGCAACCCTAAGAGGTAGGTGCTTATTATAATCCCCATTTTACAATTGAGGAAACTGAGGCAGACAAAAGCTTGAGTGATTTGCCAAGGGTCACACAGCTGGCACGCCTTAGGCTAGACTTGAACTCAGATCTTCATCACTCCAGTTCTAGTACTTTATATAGCTATTACACACTATTATAACTTGCTTTTACTAATGAATTCAATTTTCAAGTAACATGAGTTGACCTATCCTATACCTGATGTCCTCTAAAGTCCCTTCGAACCAAAACTATGAAGCTAAATAAGAAGGAGCTGTTTAATATAGTTCTCCTGTTTAAACAAAAAAAAAAATCTGTTCCATTTTAGAATCTCCTAGGAAAAACGTCCTAAGGAAAATGAAAGTCAAATCTCTCAGTAACTTCCATGAATTATTCTATCTTGTATCCTTACACAGTCAAGTCTTTCATGAGGTTCTCAGTCATTCCTTATGTATCTGATGCTTCACGGTTGTGTGGAGGTGATCCTAGATTCTCAAAGGCCATATCACAACAGCACAAGCTCTGGAAGGTTTCATTATGGCTTTGAGCACAAGCCTGACAACACATTAAACAACTCTGCTTTGTGAGATCAGACAAGGTAAGTATAGAGAGACTCAACTGTAGCAGAATGGACAAGCAAACCATGAAACAAATACAAAATGGTCTTCAATCCTGTGCTGTCGAAAACATAAGGTACTAAGAATCCATGTTTAGAAACTGTCTAAAAAAGTTAACATCTGCTGATATTCTAACTGGAGAACTTTGTGCAATTACCAAATGGATATACTACAGGGGCAATGAATTGTAACAATCTTGATATTCTTGAAATAAACAAAATCAGAAGACAGAAGCTAAATGGAAAGATGGTTCATGAGAGGCAAAGAAAGGAGATGGTAAAACCATCAAAAGCAACAAGAAACATCATTTCCTGGGATCTTTCAAAGCAAAGGTAGAACTGGTAAGGATGGCAAAATAAAATAAAATAGAATTGGAAAACATGGATCAGTAATAAATATTAAAAAAGATCAGCCTTACAGACAACAGAGAAGCCTCAACCAATATGTTATACTTTCTTATGTAAGAATATTTCTCTTATGAAAAAAGCAATATACACAGTAAACACTGAGTAATATTTAAAAAATGAAATGATTGTATGTTAACAAAAAGGAAACTACTCCCTATTCCTGAATCACTTGTAAACAGATCATCAACTTAAGAGAAAAGATCAAAATTAGTACAAAATTAGAAGAATAAGAATGAGAAAAACATATTTTTACAATTGAAAGACTCTACTCTGATCCATTTCAACAAGTTATTGGTGAAGAATAGTGGGATGTGGACAGAAGTGACAAACTGATAACAAAATTATAGGATCATACAGTAGTTAAACAAATTTAAGTCAATTTCTGTAATTAAACCAACAAAAGGGTCTAAAAAGTACTTTTTTTTTTTTTTTAGCAAACACTTGCCTTATTTACAAAGCAGAGAGAGACAGTAGTCAGAGGTAATGCTAATTTTCACACAGAAAACTACAAACAGAAGAAAACATGCTAGGAAAAAAACCCCCCAAAAAGAAGTGTAAAAATCACTTAGAGTAACATTAGAGCCCCATATGTGCTTATAAAGGAGGAAGAAATGCCTCTAAAGAAAACAAAGACTTTTGCAGCTATATTAAACAAACTATACACAGGGATCCATGCTGGAACCACCTATGGTAAAGTTGTTAAGAGATAAATTTAAAGATATGGGATCAGCAATCCTAGGATTACAAATAATAGGCCAGGGTTGGGGAACCTGTGGCCTCAAGGCTGCAGGTTCCCCATCCCTGTACCAGGCAATCAATGCCTGCCAAAGGTACCATGGAGGCAGAATACAAGTTCAAAAATAATTCCCTATAAATGTCAAGGATGTTCAGTTATTCCTGTTTATGAATGACATTATGTTGGCTATATCAAATCCTCAGAACACTGGAAAACCTCCTGGAAGAGATCCATAGCCACTGCCACCATACACACAGGAAAAATCAAATGGATGAATACTTATTTTCCAGAAGGAGGTACACAGCTAATGGTCAACTTACAGAACTCTTTCATCAGTATATATAACTTTGCACAGATGCTACAAATGGATGACTTAAGGTCAAAACTAAAAAAAAAAAAAAAATAGGCTGGCTTGCCTGTGGCAAAACACAGGTTTCCTTTAATGATTCCAAACTGCTATCTATTACAAAACTTCTTATTTTTAACATCACCATTCTGCGATTGCTGATGTATGGCTGAAATTAATGGAATACTACATTGTCCAAAAATTTAAAAGTGAGTAGCATTTAGAGGGCAATGGAGGGGCACGTAGTGGTAGTATAGTGTAATACCTGCAATACAAAAACTACCGAACTATGAAGAATCTGAAGCAAGGATATCAAAGAAATATGACCCCAAAAATAGGCTAGTCATGTGGTAAGATGAAGGAATAAACTACCAAATGCCCTATGTGCTCACTGATATTCTTGTGACACTTATGATTCAAGAGAAAATTAGGAATGAATGCTATGAGAAGACATGGATAAGGGTCCCATAGAAAATTTGAAGAGGTTATCATATATATCATATATCCATGGAGGAAATAGCCATGTTGATGAGAACACAGATTTGCTTTTTAATTTATTAATAACATTAAGAGGAACATAGTAGATAAACCTTCCTCTCTGATACTAAACTACCTATGACTCTGGACAAGTTATTTAAACTGATAATTACCATAGGCAACTCCTTAAAGACACATACTAGGTCATAAATTAGTTGCAATGGTTAGGACATGAATCCTCATGTTGACAAAAAAACACAGATTCATTAAGTATTTTTGCCTCCACTAAAAGTTCTCAATATGGGTTGAAGATGACCTAGGGTTGTTAAAGGCTAAGCCAGTGAGACTGAGCCTATGGTAGGCTGGAAAGGATTCAATTATACCCATGTCTATTTATCATTCTGCAGTTGTACCAAGTAGGTGTGAGGTTAGAGAAAATAGTCACAGCAGCAGGCTAGTTTAGGGAAGTCTATAGAAGTTCATCTCCAAATGAACCCAAGACAATGAATGTCTTTGCCAAAGCAACTCTCAAAGATTGTCTACCATAGAGAGGTTCTCTGTCAGTGGACAGAATACTCCACTAACAAAAATATATCTTTCAAATGCTGACATTTTGGTACATGGTGATGAGAATTTTAAAAACAAAGCTTGGTGCAATAACTTTTATTTTAATTCTATTTATTCTAGTCATCCTCTTACTCCCTGTGTGTCTGACAGACAGCAGAGAAAAAATGCAGGTATGAAACAAGTCAGGTAAGTTTATTTGACAACCACCTGCTACATGCAGCAGCTTTTTGTTTTTAATTAATTTATTTTTAGTTTTCAACACTCACTTCCATAACATTTTGAGTTCCAAATTTTCTCCCCCTATCTCCCGTCCCCCCACCAAAACACAGCATGCAATCCGATACAGGCTCTACATACACATTCATATTAAGCATATTTTCACATTAGTCATGTTGTAAAGAAGAATTAGAACTAATGAGGGGAACCACAAGAAAGAAGAAACAAACAAAAAGAGAGAGAGAGAGACAGAGAGACAGACAGAGAGAGAGAGAGAAAGTAGTATGCTTCAATCTGCATTTAAACTCCATAGTTCTTTTTCTGGATGTGGAAAACATTTTCCATCATGACTTTTTTGGAGCTGTCTTAGATCCTTCCATTGCTAAAGAAGAGGCAAGTCTATCAGAGTTAATCATCGCACAATGTTGCTGTTACTGTGTACAGTGTTCTCCTGGTTCTGCTCACTTCACTC
>NW_020954589.1:15298548-15316341 GCF_900497805.2 Vombatus ursinus | reverse complement strand
GAAGTGGTACCGCTGGGTCAAAGGGTATGCATAATTTTATAGCCCTTTGGGCATAGTTCCAAATTGTTCTCCAGAATGGTTGGATCAGTTCACAACTCCACCAACAATGCATTAGTGTTCCAATTTTCCCACATCTTCTCCAATATTTATCCTTTTCCTATTTTGTCATGTTAGACAAACTGATAGGTGTGATGTGGTAACTCAAGAGTTATTTTGATTTATATGCAGCAGCACTGAATACAGATGATTGCCAGATAGGATACTGGTTTAAGAAAGAACTTCTTTTGTTGTTTTGTTTGCTTAGAATTTTATGGGTTTAAGGAAACCTATTTTTCAAGATCAGATTTAAGGATAAAATAAACCATAATATTCTTGCCTACTGACTTCAAGGTCAGATATTAGAGATAATTAGTCTTTTGGACCTATGTATATGATATGAGAAGGAAGATCAGGAGAAATGATAGCTTATTGATAATGACTTGAATAAAAGTAATTTTAAAAACCAATTAACGTGTTTTGTTCTCATTTTCCTGTTTGTTTTTGCAATTGGTCAGGCTTATTGTCCATTTCTGTAACTGAGTCAAAAATTTTTTTTCCTAATACGTATGTAAACATTTCACCATGCCTGCTGCTTCATCACCTAGACTTTTGGCCATCCCTTTGGAATGGACCTTGGCCATTCAAGTGGCCCCGACATCCTTCTTGGGTACTTAATGCTCTCAGCTCTCCCAGCCTTGGGGCCACACTGTCCTAATGAATGAATCGCTTGGCCCCCACGCCATAATTCACATTCTACTCCAGTCATTTTCTGGCTATCCAGCCTGCTTTCTGCTGAATTCCCTGTACCAATGATGGATCTTGCCAAATGTCCAGCAGCCATGCATGTACTCTTCTCTTCCAAGATCAAAACTCCCCTCCAAGCTACTGCTCTCCCATCTATGTTTGAACCCTTCATTACATTATAATGTAAACTCCTTGAGGGTAAAAACAATCTTACTTTGGTATTTGTATACACAGTGCTTGGTTTATAGCAAATGTTTAATAAATATCATTCTGATTCAATTCATTCATCATTATACAAGCTATAAGAAAAATTTTATTGTTTTATGATCACACCTCATATTTACAATTCAATTCTTTCATTCAGCCTAGAAGAGGCTGAAATTAGTTGTTACTATTTCAAAAGAACTTATTTTTTTATTTCTTTTCTTTTTAAACTAAAATGTCACTCTTTACACACATTCTCCATCTGGGAATATTTGGGACCATAGTCCAATCAAGACCTGACCTATCAACATTGTAAGTAGCCTTCAGAGGCTATAAGTAGATATTTAATGTTTATTGAAATCTGCTGAAACTGAAGATCACTGAAAGCAGATTTCTTTTCAGATAGGCAATAACATGCCTCAGTACTAAGGAAGAAAAGATAAAGAAAACAGAAATTCTGAAAGATGAGATGAAAACAGTCTCTAAGAGTGGCTTCACCAAATACTAGTGAAGAAATGATGGGTGAGCTAGGAGTGTTGCAAAGGCAGCATCAAAAGCAGCATGATAGAGGACTTCCAACTAAGATGGCTGCCTAAACAGAGGCAAACAGCCCAACTCTCACACCTCTGCTCCAGGAAAAACCTAAAAATAGCACTTGACCAAATGATGACCAAAATATACAATAAGAACCAATATTTTATCGAGCCCAGAACTGCACAAAATGGTCAAGCCAATAGGATACTCTCCAGAAAAGCTAGCACAGAAAACAGTATGAAGGATACCCCTGATGACCAGAGATGAGCCAAATACATTAAGAGTTTACAAGACTCTGTATCTGGAGGCATTTAGTGGCTTCCCAGAAGAAGTTCCAGAGTGGTTGGAAACCCACATTAGAAAAGACTGGGAGCCCACAAGCTACGACACCCTAAGCCCAGGAACTCTAAAGGGCATAGTACTCAGTACTAAGATGTCATAGCTTTAAAGACACAGTGCTCCAAACATCCAGGGGAAGACTAAAACTTAATAGTACTATTAGCATCACTGTATTTCATGCAATATAGATCAGCAAAGGAATCCAAATGGCAGAGTTCTAGGCTAGACAAGAGTTGAATACGTGACCCAAAAACAGAGTAGGAGGCAGAGTCTGGCCCTGGCAAAAAGATCCAATTCAGGAACAAAGGCTGAGGCTATGATTAAAAAAAGAATATACTGGGGGCAGCTAGGTGGCACAGTGGATAGAACACTGGCCCTGGATTCAGGAGGACCTGAGTTCAAATGCGGTCTCAGATACATAACACTAACTAGCTGTGTGACTTTGGGCAAATCACTTAACCCCATTGCCTAGCAAAAAAAAAAAAAAAAAATACTGATAAAAATTATTATTGATGCAGAGACACTCAAAAGTCCATTGTGGAAGAAAAAAGTAACTACCATAATGGCAAAGAGAGACTGAAAAAAAAATGGATTTTTCACAAGGACTACATGAATCATGGAAAAATGAAGCAAGAGATTTTTTTTTCTGAGATTTTTTTTTTTTTTAATTAAGTAAGGTTTGAAGGAAAGACTTGGAAGAAGAATAAATAGCTTAGAATGGAAAGTTGCAAAGCTTATCTAAGTAAAAGATTTCTTGAAAATTAGAATAGACCAAACAGAATTCAATGACTCCATGGTTCCATAATGTACTAATATATTGGGATATATCATTAACGTTCTATACTATCATTAATATTTTATATTTATTACTGTACCAACATATTAGAATAAAATGTAAGATCATGTAGAAACAAGTCAAGGAGACATCATTTAAGAAATTACAAATGATTTGCAAAGGTAACAAAAAAGGAAAATAAAAGATTCTGGAGGGATTGTGGAAAAATAAGCATGTTAATAAAGTACTGTTGATGGAACTATGAACTGGTCTAGCTGGAAGGGCTGGGGAACCTGCACTTCAAGGCCACATATGGCCTTCTAGGTCCTTGTGACTAAGTCTAAGTTTTAAGAACAAATCCTTTTATTAAGGGGATTTGTTCTGTGAAGTTTGGATTGAGTCAAAGGGTCGCACTTGAGGATCTAAAGGGCCATGTGTGGCCTTGAAGCTTTAAGTTTCCCACCCCTGGTAGCCATTCTGGAAATGAATTTGGAATTGTCCCCAAAATTACAAAATTTTGCAAATCCTTTGACTCAGTGTTACCAAAACCCCAAGGAAATCAAAGAAATAGGGAAAAGACTCATGTACAAAAATAAAGTATCTCTTTTTGTGGCAGCCAGAAATTAGAAACTAAGGCAGGCAGGGAGAAGGGGGGTCTTCCTACTAGGGAATAGTTAAGCAAATTGTGGTATATAAACGTAATGGAATAATACTGTGCCATAAGAAATGACAAAATGGACAGTTTCTGATAAAACTGGGAAAATGTCTATGAAGAACATGGTATACACAATTTTGACAGACTTAAGAATGCTGATTAAATGAGAAGACTAATTATACTTCCAGAGGACACAGCATGTTGACATAAAGATTTATGATAAGCTCTGAGTATAGAATGAGACATATTTTTGGACAGGACTAATATGGGAATTTGAATTACCTGAGTATGCATATTTGTGAAAAGAGTTGTTTTTCTTCCCCTCCCCCACTAGGATGAGGGGAAGGCAAGAAGTAAAGGAAATGATTTTTTCTCATTAATTTTTAAAAATTAAATTTAAAAAATTGTAAGTCAAAACTGTCCAAATTTATTAGAACCAAAAGACAAAGTAAAAATACAAAGCTTATGCCCTTCACTTTCTTACAGAAACTCTAAAAGTCTCAAGAATATCACAGACAAAAAATCCAGAGTGTCGGGTTTTAAAAAAAATCATGTAAGCAGCAAAAAAAGGGAAGAGTTCAAATACTGAGGAATTACATTCAGGACTAAACAAGGCCTTGCAGTTTTACTATACGTGAGAGGAAAGGCAAATGGTATAGGTTTACGATAAAAAATAACTTACTCAGCAAAGATGAATATAATTCTGCAGGGGGAAAAAAGAGGCCTTTCAAACATTCTTAATGAAAAGGCCTGAGGTGAGCAGAAACTTGGAATGCAAACACAACAGTCAAGAGAAACCTAAAAAGGCAAATTTTTTTTTAAGCAATTAGGAGGGGCTTACATGATTATGAAGCAAACATTCTAAAAAAGAGAGAAACTATCCTTTGTCAAAGGGCACTGAAGGAACTAAAAAAGACCTGAGGGGGCGGGAGTATTGGGGAGGGGGTGATTAGTTCTATTCTGATGCTTTTAACAGAGGAAAGAAAAGGAGGGCAAAAAAATACACTAGACAGGAGAAAAAATGGGTTAGGGCTTGTTATTTCTTATAATGTATGTTAACAAGAAGCATATACAAAAACGTGGAGGAAAGGAGTGGGGGCAAGGGCATCACATGAATCTCACTCTTAACTGAACCATACCAGAGAGGGCTGACATATAATCACGCAAAAAGTTTTAGGTTTGGAATATAGCAAACTCAACAAGGAAAGAGTTGGGGATAGGGAGGGGGACTGATGAGGAGGGAGGATAATGCGAGAGAAAGAGTAAGTTTCAAGAAAAATAAAATTTAACTTTGGAGGGGGGATTAAAAAAGGGTAAAATAGAAAAACAAAGAATGAAAAACTTAGAGGATGCTCATCACTTGGGCAATGGTTGAATAAATTATGGTACGTAACAATAATAGTAATAGATGACATTTACACAGTGCTTTTTAAGACTTATAAAAATCACTTTACATATATTAACTCATTTTGGCATGTGAACATAATGAGAGTGCTATAAGAAGTGATGAAAAGATGTTCTTAGAGAATCCTGGAAAAACTTGTATGAAGAGATGTAGAATGAAGTGAGAAGAACTAGGAGAATAATTTATATAAAAACAAACATTGTAAAGAAAAATAACTGAAAGATTCAAGAATTCTAATTATAGTAACGAGCAGTTATAATTCCAGAGGGCCTATGATGTTGTTCTTCCTTCATTTTCAAAGAGGGTCAATTACATCATAGGTGATGTCCTGACTTACATGTGAACTGGATTTAAATGAGGCGGAGTTGCACAAAGTCCTCAGCCTCACTCTCTCTTCCTGAGTCACTGAAGTCCAATGGCAAGTCAGGAAGACTGGTGACGTCCCAGGATGCAGTGAATGACTGTGGAGTCTTCCAGGCTTCCAAGACCAAGCTATACAGGGGCTCCAAAGCATCTGCTTCAGTCACCTTCATGGTCATTACAATAAATAGTTCTTATCCACCCAGTCTGCCAGAGAAAAATCTTCACACACTTGGGGGGCTACCCCTAACATACTGACAGGTTTGAGGCCTAGTGATTACCCTTCAAGCTGGTACTGGCCTGTCTGCCTAGACTGTTTACCAGGCCACCGCTGAGCATGCTAGAGCTTCTTGGAGCCACAGATGGGAGTTGGGTGATAGGTGGGCACCAAACGTGGATGAGCATCCCAGAAAAGGGTCACAAAAAGGGCCAGTGAAACATTTTTTTAAATGCACAGACAAGAAAATATTCAGAATGAAATACAGACAAGCAAGCTAGCTTTGAAAGTAATTATTCAATTTATACTTCTAAAAAATACAAGTTGAATAGAAAAATTCACTATTCGTTATGAAATCCTCATTTATGTTCTACTTTGTATATGGAAATACTCATTTTTGTAGTGTTTAAATTCAGAATAAAACAAACTAAATTTAAAAAATAAAAGCAGCATGACAAATTTTAAATTATTTAAAACAAATGATCACAATGGAAAACAGCTAGGCAGGGAGAAATAAAGAACTTTACTAGAAGAAATGAGATCCTAGAAATCTGTTTTTTCCTTCTGTATTCTATTCATTTCATATGAAGTAAACAACACTTTTTTTAAGTTGGTTTTTTTTTTTAAACACCTGGAGGTGCTGCCTCCTCCCAACATCAGCATTTAAGAGATGAGAATTCTGAAACTTACATTCACTTTCAGTGCACTGTCTACCTTCAAGCTTACTACTTACAAAATGTGGCTACAGATTTTGCAAAAGTACCTTCAGATTAAGAAAAGAAAAGAAAAAAGAACAGGTTTAGTAGAACTAAGCAGATTTTATTTTAAAAACACTGAGTTACCTCAAGAACTCATGGCTCACTGGGCACACTAATAACTAGCTTCAAATACTAGTTGAAGCAGCTCTGGAATGGAAAGGCAGAATGTCAAATAGCATATGTGATTACCTATCTCCTCTGCATCATCTTCTTCTCTATACTAACACTGCCCCCTCTCTACATGGATTCTCTTTTTTTGATTTCTGGATTATCATTTCTAAAATTGATTAGCACTTAAGAAAAATGCAAAGCTGCCCAATACTGTGCTCCCTGTTTCTATTTTTTTTTAATTGTGCATATGACCTTGCCTCCAACCTAGAGCTAAAATTTCTTTCACTCAAGAGCTTTTCTAATATATCTCCCCAGTCTCCCCTCCCCTAAACATATTCATAGAGGGCTACTCAGCCAGTAAACTGTTCTTAACTATTAATACTTTCCTTCTCAATATCCCAATATATGCTCTGATGCTTCCTCAGAAGGCAAGCTTTTTAAAAAAAAAAGTCACTCAAAAACTGTCCCCATCCCATTAAATGTTTCATCCATTCTGTTTCATACATCATTGGCCTGTTCTTATTTACAGTTTTTGTTGAATAAATTCATTAGGGATGAGGATGTTAGGGGCTGAAATATTATAAGTAAATGAACCATTTTTAGAAGGTTTTTTTTCCCTTTTCAAAATTAAGGTAACCCATGAGAAAATCACAGAAACAAAGTTAATCTCAGTGATCTTTCAAAATTAAGTTTGTAGGTGGAATTCAGTATAGAATTACAGCTTTCTGTGTTTCCTAGATTCTGGCAAAGATTTTATATTTCAGAAACTTTTAATTATACCATTTATTTAAAAAATGAGGGACACTGTATGTACCCATACCATTTTCACATCACCATGCTGTCTCCTAATGAATAATATTACATTAAATGTTGACCTTAATGGTACTCAAGTATGTGAGATTTGTTTGGTTAAAGATGTGACCTGTTTATTACTACTGAACAAGAGGAAATACAATACACAACGTGCAATGAAATAAGGACTGGTTAAAAATTAGATACAGGGGTGGATAACCTATGGCCCCGAGGCCACATGTGGCCTTCTAAGTCCTCAAGTGTGGCCCTTGGATTCAGTCAAAAGGCTGTACTTGAAGACCGAAAGGGCCACATGTGGCCTTGAGGTCGCAGGTTTCCCCACCCCTGGATTAGAACTTTCCTGCTAAAGGGGTCTGTGTTAAAGAGGATATTCAAAAAATAAGCTGTGAAATATTCTTCCCAGAAAGGCTTTAAAAACAGAATAGGTTAGACGTATGTCTTGTTTTATAGTTACTTTAGTAGGAATGAGGATGGACTAAATGATCTTGAAGTTTCTTCTTGCTAATTCTATAAACATGCTTTTACTTCTTATATGAGTAATTCCCTGAAATAAATTGTGCAACTTATTGAATGAACCTGAAAGGTACTCACTAACAGGATAAATGCTTAGTTCCTGGTGACTTAGGAGAGAAGGGTAAGGAGATGGATAGGACCTAAAGCTCCATGCTGCATCACTTCTCATTCCAGAGACCATATAATCACAACAGTTAATCAACAAGCATTTTAAAACATAATAATTAAAATATAATATTTTTATTAAAGCAGAATAATTAAATTGCTAATTATTAAGCATCTGCTATGTGCCAGGCATTGTGCTAAGCTAAGCTTTGAGAATATGAAGAAAGGTAAAAGATAGTCCTTGCTCTCAAATAGCTCACATTCTAATGAGGGAGTAATAATAACTGTACAAAAACAAGAAATGTACAGGGTAAACTGGAGCTAATCAGCAGAGGTAAGGGGATAGCATTAAAGGGGATTAGGAAAGGTTGAAAGTGACATATTTCACCCCATCCAAACCCTCCCCATTTTCTTCATTTTATGAATGAGTAAAACTAAGGTTATAACAGTTAAGTGACTTGCTTAAAGCAGCAGCTCCCTCTTTGAGGGAATAAGCCCTCAGAGGGATGTTCCATAATCCTCCTCTAAATATTAACTTGGAAGTAGCACAGTTAGTTTCCAGCCACCTTTCATCATTCAAAAAACCAGGTACGTGTCTCCTCTTTTCAGAAAATGGGTCCAAAAAAAGATGGGAGTCCCACACCCACACAGTATCATTGTCTTGGAGAATGCTGCAGATGGAAAAGGTAAAAAAAATACCTTTAGTGACCTAACAAGGTGTCTAAAGTCTAGGGAAGTTGTCCCCTTCCTTCAACATAATCTACCCCAATATATTTCAATGATTCATTTGTAATTACCAAGGTACTTCTGAAGAACAAAAAAATCATCAAACATCCCAAGGAGAGGTTAAGACTATTTTCATATATATCATTGCAAATTATTTTAATCAGATAAGCTCCTTGGGATATAGTTCCCCTCAAACCTTTCCGATCAAAATCATTCATAAAATTATTTCTCTGGGAAAACGTATTACAGTTCTAAACGACTGACTGGCAATAACCTTTGGTTAAGACAATCCCTTTGAAAACTGTTAACTGCCTGTGATCAGAATGCCTAAAGGGGAGACTTTACAGAAACGGGGATTTTAGTATGGAGTTGGGAATATTAGGATCAGGTATTTTTGAAATCTGAACTGGAGCCAGAAATTACTGAAAGAAGGGCTGGGCAGGTGCTGTTTAGAAAAGGAAGTTGAGAAGGAATAAAGATAAACTTCACCTATTTCTTTATTTTGTTTAGGTCCACTAATAGTAGCAACCACCTGTATACTGACTGCTGTGTGCCTGTGAAAATAATTTTAGTTCCACTTTTGGCCTGCTGATGCCTGGTGTACTTCATAAATGCCGAAGAGGGTAGCCATGTCAGCTGAAACACTGGCCACACACTAGCAGCACACTTTAAACCAAGTACCACATATCTATTATTCATGCTGCAGAATTCTGGTTATAACACACTGGAAAACAGTCTGTTTTTGTCTAGGAAAAGTTTCTTCTAGCAAAAAGGCAAAAGAGGAAGAGAGTACAGAATGAAATTGGAGATCTAGCCGATCGCTGACAATTAGTGGAGTGGCACTAAACAGGGTGAGTGCACTGAGATCCTAGCATAGGCCCTATTTTAAATTTCTTTCTGGTAAGAAAATGCCTGGAAGTCAGTTACTAAAAGGAAATTAAAAACCCTAAATGGGTGAGGAATGAAGTCAAGACAAAGGGTATGAGGATTATCTCTAAATTAATGCAGGTATCTTTCAGGTAGTCTACAAAAAGGTTTTTTGTTTGTTTGTTTTTTGTAAAATGTATCCACAATGTGTAACCATTTTTATTTCTAGCAGCAATCAACAGTTTACATTGTGGCACTGAACAACTTCATTTCATTCAATACAACACCAACTATCTTGCTCATTCATCAACAGTCAAAAGATGACTTCTTTTTAATATCCAGATTGGGGTTATTTCTTACAAGTGAGATTTCAATAAATATTTATTGATTCAAGAGGGGAAAAAAAGCTTATCCCTTGATTTTTCAACTATTATGTCTCCTTTCCTTGAGAAGTACAACCATGGGATCTTAAATTTAGAGCTGAAAGGGAACTGAGGTCATCTTGTCAAAACTCCCTCATTTTACAGATGAAGAAACCAGGGCCCATAAAGGATAATCTGTCCAAGGTCACACAGGCAGGAAAACTAGCAGAGCCAGCTCTCCAGTCCAAGTCCTCTGACTCTAAATCTAGTGCTTTTTCCACTGCTGAAAAGGAGTATGTAAATGGCTGAATGTGCATAAAGCTAAATTCACATTTTTTCTTTGGGAAGTTATCCTCAATTAAGCCCAAGACTTTCAGGCCTACAATATTATCCCTTCTCCAGGCATTTGTTTAAAAAAGGCCAGGTCCCAGCACTAAAAACTAAATAGTAAAAATGAGGATTCCTATAATCCTTGGCCCCTAATCTATCTAATCTCAGTTTAAAAAATTAGTATCTTCAAGTTGCAATGCTAAGAAAGCAACCACTAGAGGGTAGGCAAGTCTGACTCAGGTTCACTCGCCCTTCACTTCTCGTAGGCCAAACATGACATTTCAAGTATGGCTAGGCTTTGACACCCAATTACAGAAATTAACTTGGTCAACTTCTTCCTTCATATCTTAATGATATATTATAATTTCTCAAACACAGCATGCAATAGCATCATTCTGTATTTCTGAAAGGTAATTTTTTTCCTGTTTTACTTAAGACTATATTTTGAATTCTAGTTATGAGATATATCCCTAAGATGCTGCTCAGTCTCCTTTCACCAAAAGAATATTATCAAATATAAAGGATGTTTATTATTCTGATACATATTAAAATTTTACCAAAATAAATTGGGTTTCTTATATAAAATATAGCTATCTTCATTAAACCCACTAGTCAAGATATAGGTAAAATTTTTAATACCATTTTCTAAAGTGATTTACATGCTTCCTACCAAAACATCCTAACAATCCAGGTGCCCTCACTAAAAATAAATCTGTAACGGCACTCCTCTACAATATTTATCACATTTTCATGAAAAGTAAATGTCAGTTATATTACTAACCAGGAAATTCATTCATATGACTTTGCATTGCAGTGTCTGAAGAATCAAAGTATTCCCAAAATATGACTATAATTAAATAAATAGCGATCAGGTTGTACTTTAACTTAAACCAATCATCAATGTATTTGTGTGTGAGCATGAATAGAGAGAAGAGGGGGAGGTATACACTGATAGGCACTCAGATTCTTCCCTACTGGGAGCTCACTATATAAAGTAGGTGACACGAGTGATATACATACATAACATGTAGAAGATTCACTAAATTTTATGCCTTTTACATTTCACGTATCAGTAATAGGAAAAGATACAAATTGATTAGTTAATAGGGAAGGAGGAGAAATTCAAGCAATTTGAAAATACTTGAAAGAGGGAAGAATTGCTTTAATTTGTCTACTCTGGATTACAGAGCTTCTACTCATAGTTAATTTTTATGGGTTTGTACTTGTAAAGACAGTTACATGTAAGACATTTTTATTAGTGGTGGTTAATTTACTACACAACATGGAGATTCATTCAGCCACTACTGCAGGACTTAACCCCAGACTTCTTTGGCAATCTGTTTAAATCTATGGATATATTTTTTTTGATGTTTTTAAATGCATAAAATAAAATGCACAAGATTACAAAGGAAACAAATTTTACTGAAATATAGACATAAAAAAATTTTAAATCCCAGGTTAAAAACTCCTACATTATTGCCTTATTGCATTAAGTCTAGGCTTGGAAAAATTCTCATTATCTCAATAAAAACCAAGTTTTTCAATTTCAGTCTCTTCCTCTGTATGGTAAACTCACATAATCATCAAGTAGAATGGAGGTATTAGAGTTTACTGAGTTTGGGGGTGAAAACGGAGCACATGACACAAGATAATCTGAGTAAAGGGTAGAGCACTAGTAACTAGGAAGATCAGGAAAGGCTTCCAGGAGGTGGTGGCACTTGAGCAGTCTTAAAGACGCTAAATATTCTAAGAATTAAAAGTAAGGAAGAAGTACATTCCAGCAGGGAGCTACAGATATGGCAGGTAGAATGCCCAATTCAAGAAATAGCTTAAAGGTCAGTTAGACACATTAAGGGGAGTAAAATGAAAAACTTCTGAGTACTGTGCCTCTCAATACAGCCCAAGATCATACATTAGCTTCCTTGGAGGTTGTACTACACATCACGGATTAGGCTTAACAGTTTACTAAAACACCCAGATCGTTTTCATTTTCACAAGGCCTACCATATACACATACCTCCCTCATTATATTTCTCTAGGCTACAACTTGTGTCTTAGGCCTTATCCTCCTCTATTTTCCTCCTTAGCGATCAATTACTTTTAAATAAATAACTTCCAAATCTCCAGTCATTACCTCTCTTTTGAACTCCAGTTTCACATTATGAATTGCTTGTTAGACATTACCACCTATATACCTTATTATCATCTCAAACTCAACCTGTCCAAAAGAGAGCTCATTGCTTTTCACAAACCCATTGGTTTTCTGATTTCTCTCATTTTGGTTGCTGGTACCATTAACCTTCTTATCACCCAAATTTGCAACAATTAAAGTTATTTTCTTGATTCTTTTCTCTCCCCCTCCTTTCCTTAACCTTCACATCCAATCTTTTGTAAAAATCTTGTTGCTTTTAAAACTACAATATATTTCACATCCATCCTCTCCTATTCATACTTCAATAGGTTCCTATTTCTCTTCTCTCCAATCCTTCACATAGATATCAAAATAATCTTCCTAAAAAACAAATATGACCATGTCATATCCCCCTCCTCAAAAATCTCACAAGGCTCTTTCTGCCTTTGGGATAAATGCAGAAGCCAAGCATTGAAAATATTTTACAATATGGCTCTCACCTCTCCAGTCATTTCATATTATTCCTCTTCACAAGCTCTATGTTCCAGTTTAACCAGCTTGCTGTTTCTAGTATACAACACTCCATCTCTCACCTCTCTGTCACTGCACAGATGGTCTTCCATACAAGCACAGAATGCACTGTTTGCTTTATTCTGCCTGGTGAGCTTTGTTTCAAGGAAGAAATCACCTCCTATTGAGTCCTTTTCTGATTCCACCAGGTGCCAGTGCTCTTCTTCTACTGAAATCACTTACACATTTTGCATTTACTGTTCCATGAATATTTTATATTCATCTAATAGAAAGTAAAAAAGTTAAGGTTTTACCTTTGTATCTTCAAAGGGAGTATTTAAAGGGAGAATGAAGGAAGTATTTGGCAAATGTTTATTACTAAATTTAACTGAACTAGTTAAGCTATTTCTTGGCTCAAAAATCTTCAGTAGCTTCCTATTACCTAATGAATAGAATAAAAAATAAAACAAAACTTTTGTTTGGCATTTAAAGTCCTTCATCATCTGAAGGCAACTCACCAAAGCTCTATCTCATAATATTTCCTCTCCACATAACACTTCAGCCACATCAGCCAAATCAAATGCTCTTTATCACTAGGGTTTTTCCCAGTGTCCTCAGTGCTTTTACTCAAGGTGGTCCTTATTCATGAATGCCTTTTCTCCTTTTCCTCTTCACCTGTTCTAAGTCTATTCATCCTTGCCCAGAGCAAATGCTACTTCCTGTATTATGACCCCTTTTCCTCCAGAGGAAACACAGAAAGCACCTTTGTTTTGTACTCAGTACCCTTGTCAAATATTACCATTATTTATGTTCAGTCATACACATGTATGTACATATATATAGTATAGTTATTTCCCTATAATTACATGTTTATATTTCCTACTAGTAGGAAGCTCCATGAGGACAGGGACTAAATCTTATTTAAACCTAGTATCATTTTCTGTGCTTAGTAATAATAGCTGACATTTATGAGCTAGAGAAGGAAATGGCAAAACACTCCAGTATCTTTACAAGAAAACCCCAAATGGGGTCACAAAGAGTCAAACACAACTGAAAAACACCACCTCCTTTGCCCCACTTCTAATAATAGCATTGAGGGCACCAAAAAGAGCACCTACCTTAAACAGTTTTAAGGTTATGGTCCAGCATTCCTCAAGAATTTTTTGAGTTTAAGTCACAAAAAGTTTTGAACCACAGGCACAAATGAGTAAGTACATATACTGATTCAGTAGAGGAAAACATTGCCTTATAGGTTCCTTCATAACAAAGTGTCTCCCATTGATATATCAAAATTATTAAGGATTCCTCAAAACATATAATGACATAGTATAACCCTGTTCTACAACCTTCTGATCATAAGCACAAGTGAGACACAAAACTGAGATGTGTGCTTGCCAAAGTCACCACTATGTTGGAGAAGATCCAACAAAGAGTTCAAATTGAAGAGGGATTCCCTGGGGATGGTGAGGTCCTCCAGATGCTAATTTGCAGACAACATTATGGTGATTCTATCAAGACCTGGAACATTGAAGAGCTTCTTGGCTATAGATACCTGCAATACCACGCTCCAAACTATTAAAAATGGGTTATCACACAACAGTGTGACAACAGTGAAGTGCTTTGTGGTTTTAACAGAAATAAACATATAATCAATGAGGAACTCTAAAGAATAACAAAACTAATTGTATGATTGGAAGAGAAAATGAGCTAGTCATTTGTCAAGGGTGATAAATGACAGAAAGGTCTCAACTGGAACCTGTACATATCAGGAGAAAGCTCAGAAGACTGCCTGTTGGGTGGACATCCTGTGGCAAACTTGTGGTAAAGTAAGGAAAAGGGATGGGCAGATGTGAAAGGGCTGGTATCTGTACTGTTGGAAGGAAATGTCTAATCAAGAGATCACAGATTCATTTGATTGAATGTACATGTAAATATTTATTAGAGACGTTTTTGGTTCTTATTCATCTTCCTATATGGACCTGTCCAAACCCATGACCTTTCAAAAAAATTGAAAATGAACAGCGTAGGCTTTGTTGTTCAACAAGATAAAAATTTAAAATTAAACAAGTATTTAACCATTACCAATCATGTGCCTAACACTGCCACCAGGCCCTACCATCTTCAAGGAGCTTTTAATCAAGTACTCAATTTTATACCACCTACTTAATAAAGACAATGGGGGAAAAAAAAAAGAAAGACAATGGGAGCCTGGAGACATAGAGAACAACATGGATAACTGGTAAAGATGTAATGGAGAATGCTAAAAATAAAATATCTAAGTTCTATATTTAAGTCTAAAAATATGAGTCTAAAATCATGCACAATAGAATTCCAACCAAATAACGTCCATGAAGGTTTATCTGAGTGTAACTCTCAAAAGCAACCAAAACATTAGCGATTAAGTTCTCCAAGGATTAGAATCCACAATTACAATTTTAAAACTCAGTGTTCCTGACTAAAGGTATATTTGACCACAATTGGCATGAAACTAGGATAGCCTGAGATTCATAAAATTGCTTGGCTAAATCTCCCCAATGAAGGAGACTCACAGACTATCTTCTCTTTTTCTTTGTCTCCCTACCATTAAGTGCTCCAAGTATCTAACATCTAAGTAAGCCCTTCACAAATGCTATTGACTGATTATAAACAAACCAACATCTGTTTTCTCTTTAAATTTTAAGAATTATGACCTCAGAACACTTTCAAGATACATAAACAAGAAAATTAAACTTAGAATAAATGTCCCCAATTGTTTTTGACCTAGGAATCGATGCAAAGTGAGGGGACAAGAATCAGGAAAACAATTTAAACAGTAACAGTATCATAAAGATAATCAGCTTTGATCAATACAATGATCAACCACAATTCCAAGGAGCTCATGATGAAACATCCTATCCAGATGGAGAACTGATGGACTCAAAAGTGTAGATTGAAGCATAGCGTCTTTCTTTTCCTTCTGAACAGGGATAATGTTAAGGATTACTTGTGTATGATTATACATATTTATAATAGACTTTGTTTTTCTTGCCTTCTCACAATGGGTGAGGGAGTTGAGGGAGTGAGAGAATTTGAAACTTAAAATAAAATATAGACACCATATACCACAATAAAAAAAGAATTATGATTCTGATTGACAATAATTTGTCCTATGTGATCATTTGCTTCCAATGCTACTGGAGTGAATGGGAGCCACACAACCGATCTTCAATCTTTTAAAAAATCTCTACATCGGAAGAATCTTCCTTCTTGGTCTAGTTCTAGTGACTTGAAATGACAAATGAACAAAACCGTATTTTTAAAAAATTCTATATTTTGAAATTCCAATTACAGGGCAAAAGAAACCCTAGAAGTCATCTAGCCCATCTTTGTTTCAGAGAAGACTGTCCCTAAACCATTACTCAACATTTGCAGGGAACAATTCTTTCTATAAACCCTCCATGGAACTTCATCTAGTGTTCAGCCAGCTACATAATCCAATAGCTTCTTATATTTAACCTAGATTGCTCAAGTCTATTCCTTTTGCAACCTCCACAGGATCTACTCAGCAAAACTGGCCACCATGCTTACTTTGAGGTAACTAAATTTTACTTATTTTTACTTCTGACTAAAAAATTATTTCTTTTTTTTATAGTTTCTATTTTGCAAAACTATTAACATTAAATATATATGTGTGTGTGTATATATATGTATATGCATGTGTGTGTGTGTGTGTGTGTGTGTGTGTGTGTGTGTATAAACACTCTTTATATGTCATCCCCCATCTTTGGGGATACATTCTGGAGGTGACTGGTTATTTTCCCTGGGTCCCATACAAGTTATCCAAATGCCAGCATATTATAACTATTGTGCACAGAATATAATGGCTATGTGCTATCTTCTGGCCAATACATTCATGTAAGATGGTATTAATTATAGTTTTTTAAGCATAATGTCATTATCTTGTACATTATCTCTATACTTTGCCCAAAAATTGATGTTTTCTCAGTGAGCTCAGTGAATCTATGCTTCAGACCATTTACTTTTTATAGTAAGGGAATATGTGAGTTTTTTGTTTTATTTGTGATAGAAGCTATATTTTTAGTTGAGTGGCAGAGGTGATCAAGCAGGCAGTAAAGCTAAAATTGAGTAGCTGCTGTTAAAGGATAAAGCAAATTTACATATATATATTAGAAGGGAATTCCTCTTAATTGAGCAACCTTTAAGTATCATAGATTTAGAGCTTTAAGGAACCTCTAAGCTCATCTACTATCCTAAAACCACCAACCCTCATTTTGCAATGAGAAAACTGAAAATCAGAAGCGAAAGTGACTCCAAATCCAGCATTGTTTCCGCTACACTATGCTGCCTTTCAGATGCTCTATTTTTAAAATAAAACAATTAGAATTACTTAGTGTGAAATAAAATTAGGTGTGGATTTCCCACCATCTCCTATACCATTACAAGTGGTAGAGACATTTAACAGTTGGTCAATTTAGCTTACATTTTCGGTTATTAAACTGTTTTTCCTGCCCCTGAAAACCCCACAGCAATTGCTCACTGCAGATTAAACAGGGAGACTCTGACCTTTCCTGAAGCCTGATATTTTCCAAGCTAAAGTCACCACTGTTTAAAAAAAAAAAACTGGAGTAAATAAATGATAAACTCATATTAAACTTTTCCAGTTGGAATCTTGGGGATATAATAGTCAATAGCAAACCACTGATGCTAATTAAGACTTGTCATTGAGTTCATCTAGTGGGCTCTATCAGGACTCTTAGATTCAATAATCTGTAATAAACTACTAACTTTTAAAAAGGAATTTCAAAATTTGCTTATAGGTTTAATAATATCTGGAAATGTTCACATATTAATACAGTAACTGAACTACACACTCCTCGTTTAGCTCATCAATGACCAAACAGAATGTGAAGTTCTCGAGACAAAGAAATTTTTCCATCTCTATCTTTGCATCAGCAGTATATTAATAAATACTTGTTGAAATTGAATCCTGTTGAATCCATTTGAACTTAAACAGGAGAACATCTACACAAATACAGTAATGCTCTGGAAACACGACCAAATTCAAAGTCTTTGGCAGATATATTTCTTCTTTTGGCACTTCACAGTTCATTAACTAAGCAGAATATAACTGTATGTTAATTAAAATGATTTATACAAATCCAATATTCATACAAATGGAAAACAATTTCTCAGAAATAGAAAGGAAACAAAGCTTATTCTGACTTTAATGACAGTTCTGGAAGACCTGCTCTCCACATTACACTGTAAAAATGATGACTGTAGGGCAGCTAGGTG
>NW_020954589.1:15276019-15298513 GCF_900497805.2 Vombatus ursinus | reverse complement strand
GTGCAGTGGACAAAGCGCTGGTCCCGAAGTCAGGAGGACCTGAGTTCAAATCTGGCCTCAAACACTTGACACTTACTAGCTATGTGACCTTGGGCAAGTCACTTAACCCCAATTGCCTTAAAAAAAAATGATTGCGTGATACCTGATATAACTTATTAACATTTTTATTAACATTTAGTCAATCATTCACATATGCATTCTCTATGGAGAAATGATCCTAGGAATCTTCCTCTGTAAAATGAAGGGGTTAGACCTGATAGTCTGTACAATATCCTCCAGCTCTACATCTATAATCCTATGACCTATAAATCAGATTTTCCAAAAGTTTCCTCCTACTTTCAAATGTTACATGGCACTAAAAAGGTACTTTATTTTGGCTGATTTAAGCACTGATAAACTTCCAGAAATCTATTTTTAATGAAGAAGGGAAGGGAAGGAGAAAATATTAATAATTTAAAATCTAACTTAAGACACCAAATAAAATGGGCATTTCAGTGACACAGAACAGAAAAAAGAGGTTTGTACATGAAACGGCAGATCTTTAACAGCTTTTCTTTTTTAAGTATACACTAAGTTCAACCAATATCTTTCAAAACTCTCTCGCTTGTGTTTTCTTTTTTGCCTTCCTTCTGTTTGGTTTTCTGCATTTGTTAAAGAGATTAAATCAATGATCCTCTTTTTCTTTTGTTTCTTTCCTATCATGCTTACCCTCTGCAACCCCTCCTCCATTGAAAAAATTAAAAAGAAAAACAAAGTCCTAGTAACAAATATGTGGGAAGAATAGTAATTTTCTCCTCATGACCTCTCAAACCCTTCCAAATAGGAATTATGAGCCAGAAATAAAGTAATTTCAGCTGTCTCCACCATCTAAGACATCAAGAACCCAAATAAAGTAAAAATTCAATGACTTAAAAGCAGAGAATACTAATCAATAATACAAATCAATCACTCAACACCCACCACCCTAGTGTTTATTTTTGCCATGTATTTGTTAAAGTTGCTCTGTTTAAATTTGTAATTTTTTTCATTTGGGGATAGGATTGAAGATGGTAGAAAAGATAGAAGAGTCACAGATTTATCTGCTTCAAGGTGACCTACTCCCCTGCAACAGAACTCAACTACACATTCCAAACCTTAAATTTCTCTCCACCCTTCTGCCAGTGCCCTAGAGATCCAAAAGGAAAAAATTTGCTCAGGTTGCGATAGGAGCAAGGAACTCAAAAGCTGTAAGGGCTGGAAGTACTTTGTGCCATAGCAGAAATCACAGAGTTTGGAGGAACAGAGGAATATAAGGCAGGATATGTGTGGAAGTGGGTGCTGGCTATGTGGCATTTTCCTCAGCATACAGCTGCAGCCAGTTCTACGCCAAGAGAAGTCACTTCAGTAGAAACCTAGGATGATGAACTGTGAAGTGCCCAGTATGGGAGAAGGCTGAAACACCTTTGACATCCAGGAAAAATGCCATCGAAGGGGAGAGAATCAGAAAGTGACCAACAGGATAATACTGAGAAAAATGACTGAAATTACTAAAGATCTCAGGAGGAAGAAATTTCAATTAAAGACTTTAAGCATAAGCTGATAAAAACAACAGTGAACATATTAGTAACAGAAAAGAAAATAGCTTCTAGATCAGGGAAAAGAAAAGAGTCCAGGCATCTACGAGTAAAGTGCTGCAAGACAAAGAAAAATAATCAATACCTGATGACAGAGAACCCTACGGATTCCAAAGGGAGCTTGAAACCACAGTGGGGTGTTCCTAACTAATTAAAAAGAGAAGAATCATGACAGCAGAATTTATGACCTTGATAGTAAAAATAAACAGAACATGAAAATTTGAATACAATTTGGCAAGTCTCACCAAAGAAGCAAAAGGAAGATACCTGACTGAGAATGCAAATATATGGAAGTGATCGACAATTCAGAAAAAGAGAAGCAAAAGTAATAACATGGAAAGAAAGCATGATCTCCATACAAACAAAACATACTCATCTTGAAGACAGGATGCAGAGGAGACAACTTAAGGATTATAGGTCTCCCAGAAAAACATGACAAGTCAAAAACCTAAAAACCATAAATCAAGAAATAACACAAGAAAATTGCCTACAACTTTTGAAACAATGAAAACAAAGTGCTAAACAAAAGAATCCAAAGATCGTCTCCAGAAAATAAAAACAAAAACCCTAGGCTGCAAACTCCAAGACATACGGTGGTTAAACTTAACAATTCCACTGACAACAAATTTCATAAGCAACCAGGGGAAAGATCTTCAAATACAAAGGAAAGAGAATTCAAATTAACACAAGACTATTCTGTAACCCACCAGGAATCTCAGAAGTTGGAAAACCATATACCAAAGAGCAAAAGAGATTAAGACACAGCCCAATGGGACCTACAAATGTGAAACTAACCATAAATGAAATAAAGATAGAAGTTCAATTAAAAAAAAAGGCATTTGAAACAGTCCTGGAAAGAACAAAGTCCTGAAGAAAGTATTTGCTTCTTAAATACTCCAAACAACAGATACAAAAATGTGAAAAATATGCACTATCAATAAAACGCTTTGCCCTTCAACATATGTTTTGTCTTATCTTCTATATCTTTATGACCTTTTTTCCTCCCAAACTGTAGACAGCATTATCCATCATCAGTCTTCTGGAGTTGTAGTTGGTCCTGTATTGATCAGATTTGTCTAGTCTTTCAAAGCTGCCTTTAGAATATTGTTATTGTATACATTGTTTTCCTGGTTCTGCTCAGTTTACTGGCCATCAGTTCATAAAGTCTTTGCAACTTTCTCTGTTATTTTTATAATTTATTATAGAATAAAAATATTCCATTTATGTTTCCATGTGGGGATTTTTCCAGAAATCTCTCTTTCTGAATCCCCCTCAAAAAATAAGTTTGGAAATCAGGAAAGAGTATTATGACTCTACTGCAAGAATTAAAAGTTAACAATCAACACAGAGATAATACTGGTTCTGAGGAAGTCATTGGTGTCAAGCTGAAAGTATAAGCAGTAAATGCTGACATATAGAGTCAAAGGTTAAGGGTGACTTTTCCAGGAACAGGCAGGACAGAGACAGTCATGATCAATCATTTAGTCTTGCTTTGTAACTGTTATGTTGTAAGTGTGTGCTTGTGGTCCTATCTGCTGATACCACTGAGACATTCTTACAAATAAGATACTGTGTGGACTCACGAGATGAAATAGTAAATTTCAAGAACTAGAAAATAAAGGTAAAGAAGTAAAAGGTCTAGATAATCCCATTATCAATGAAGTCTACGTGCATTAGAAGAGCACAAACTAATTAAAATTTATACTAAAGAAAAGTAGTTGAAGAGAACACCTGAAAATGACATTTCTTAGCATACCATGGAATTTCAGGGTTGGAAGGCATATCAGCAAGCTTTCTAGTCCAATCTAAATCCAAGAGAAATCTCTGCTCTAACACACCCAATAAATGGTCAATCTGTCTCTGTTTGAAGACCTCCAATGAAGGTGGAAACCATTATCTCCTAAGTCAGTCCCTTTCACCTTTTAACAGCTCTAGAGGTTTTTCTTTTTGCTTTTTGTAAGAAATAGAAGTATTTAATAAATATTTAGTTAATCATTTAAGTTGCAAAGAGGTAGTTTTATGTTTTTACTTTTTTAAGAATTAATTTATTTTCAGTTTCCAACATTCACTTCCGTAAGATTTTGAGTTTTAAATTTTCTCTTCCTCCCACTTCTTCCCTTTCCCAGATGGTGCACAATCTAATATAGGCTCTACATATACATTCATGTTAAGTATATTTTCCCATTAGTCATGATGTAAAGAAATTCAGAATGGAAGGAACCACAAGAATGAAGCAATAATAACAAAACAACAAAGGAAAAGGAGACCAAATGATATGCTTCCATTCTGCAAGTTTTTCTAAAAGCCTTTTCTTGACATATCAAGCTATTTATGCAATCTTTCTCTCCCTCTCTCTCCCCGTGTGTGTGTGTGTGTGTGTATTCATTCCCTGAAGAAGGTAAGATGCAATTAAAAAATTCTTGCTGTAATATTTACTTGACTTCACACATATACCTGCTTAGCTAGAGGTAGGTATGTATATATTACACACACACACACACACACACACACACACACACTCACTCACTCACTCACTCACTCAGATGTTCAGGACCATAACTTCATAGATATTGAGCTGGAAGGGTCATCAGAAGTCATCTAGACCACTCCCCTCAGCATATATATGAAAGGACTAAGGCCCAGAGAGATTAAATGCCTTGCCCAAGGTCACTCAGGTAGAAGAGGTGAGATCCGAACCAAATATCTCTGAATTCAGAGGCAGGACTCTTTCCATTGCGCCAATACATTTTAATCAAGGCTCTTTTTTTTTCTGTTTATTTTTAAAACAAAAAAGCTTACTAAAATACTCAGCACAAGTCATTATCTCTCAGCATCGGTGGCCTCCTTTCAAATGATATCTGCCTTCTTTCTCATAGAATGGGATAGCTAATGGCTGAAAAATATTGCATTGGTCCTGTGGACAGGGTAAAAAGCAATAATATATTTACTGAAATTTAGACCTCTGAGGCTTTGGCAAATAGAATATTATAATCCATTTCATGTTGCTATGTTCTGTAACAGATCAAGCAGCATTAGTTGAAAAAAATCAAGGAACATGAAATAAATTGAGAAGGAAAGTATACAAAAATGAAGATCATTTATAACAGAATATACACTGTCTTACAAGAAGCATTTGCACTAATTCTTCAGGTTCTTGGGCACCTTATAACTTCTAGAAAATCAAACACTAGTTGAAATGGATGAGTGAAAAGGGGAAATGTGTGGCAGCTGTTAGGAATTTTGTTTGGAGACATTATTCAACTTTGGGAGTCAAAAACTCCAGGTTTATGATCCATTTAGCTAGGATAAACAAAGATGAATCAGACTACTTTACCATAGAGGGTTCATTTTTGGAGTTTACCAGCATTTTTCCCCTTTAAAAAAAGATGCACAAGTTCTCTTGTATTTCTAAGTAATATTTCATGCTTCGACCTATTTTCCTTTGGACAAAGTTTGCTTTCCTGAAACATGGAGCAAACTTTGGTTTTTATATTGATGCAGCATATAAATGTAATTTGATATAATTATGTAATACATAGTAACCATAATTATTTTATTCTACTAATTGATCCCAAAGAAGTATGAAATAGAGGAGAGGTCGAAACACAAGACCAGAATCAGGCTGTGCACTGCAATATTAGCTCTATCATGAACCTAGTGGGAAGGAGATAGGAGAGCCTCGTTTCTCAATTTCTCAATTTCATAATGTGGATTGGAAAGACTAAAAATTAATGACAAAATCAAATGCCATTCAAGTGGTAAATAGGAGAATCAAGAGAGTAGGGCAGGGGAAGTTAAAATTTCATAATGGAGGGGGCGGCTAGGTGGCACAATGGATAGAGCACCGACCCTGGAGTCAGGAGGACCCGAGTTCAGAACTGGCCTCAGACACTTAACACTTACTACCTGTGTGACCCTGGACAAGTCACTTAACCCCACTGCCTAGCCCCGCCCCCAAAAAAATTCATACTGAAAACTTCAGTAAAGCAATAAGAGGTTTTAATCTCTTAAATTTTTTTTTTTACTTTCCATTTTTGCCCATTCCCTTCTAATTCAGTTCATTCATCTTTCACCTGAGTCCCTTCTCACTTCCAATTTAGTGCCTCCTTTTGGACAGGCTTTAATATCTTATACATCATTTCCTTCAATGATCTACACAATGTATTCTTTCCTCTTTGTTCAAAGTCAATCTTTTGAGAGTACAGTAAAATACTTATACTAACCAGTATTAGGTCAGTGTTGGACTTGACATGCAAAGAACTTTATTAGTATGTAATTAACATCCAGTTCTTTGTCACCACAAAAAGTGCTACTATAAATATCTTTGTACTTTGTTTCTTTCTTTGATCTTCAATTAGGAGAATGGCCCAACATGCTGTGGTATATGAATGTAATGAAATACTGCTCTGCCATAAGAAACAACGAAAGGAACAGTTTCTGAGAAACCTGGAAAGACTTATATGAATTGATACAGACTGAAATGAGCAGAATCAGGAAAACAAGTTATGTAACAACAAACAACATTGTGAAGACTAACAACTCTAAAAGATTTAGGAACTCTGATCAACCAATTCCTAACTACAATTTCAAGATGGATGATGAAACACACTACCTACCTCTTGACAGGAAATGTATTCAGGGTACAGAATGAGACACTTTTTAGATATGGTCAGTACAGGAATTTGTTTTGCTTGACTATGCACATTTCTTAAAAGGGTTTTGTCCCATCCATCTTCTTCCCCCACCCATACCCCACCCCCAATGCCACCAACATTTGGTTGAGAGGAGTTGAAAGAAGAGAAAATAAGAATTTTTTTTTTTGCTGTTCATTGGAAAAATAAAAAATTTAACTTTTTTTTAAAAGTATGTAATTAGCAAGACAGGTTTTTAGTAAACTACATACAATATGAATCAACAATATAAAAGCTTGGCTGTACTAACTTAAGCAGCATCCAGAATGAGCAAAGTGGTAATGCTTCTGTAAACTGTGTCAAATCAAATCTGGAACGTTTTGTTTAGTTCTCAGTGCTTTAAAGACACTGGCAAACTGGAACACAGCCTGAAGAGAATAAGCAGAAGGGTGAAGAGACTCAAAACCATACCATATAAAAATCTGTTCAAAGAATTGAGGATGAAACTTCATCTGCTTGGCTAAAGAAGACAAAACCAGTTACAAAGGATGGAAGCTGCAGAGAAGTAAATATTGGCTTAATATGTGGAAAATTTTCTTAATAATTAGAGATATCCAAAAATAGAATGAATTAACTCAGAAAGTAATAAATTCACCTTCACTAAAAGTCTTCAAGTAGAAGTTAAATGGCCATCTGTTGCGGTCACCAAGAAATGATCAAGAAGGGAATATACTAGATTTCTAAAATTGCTTCAAACTCAGATTTTTAAAATTAACTGAGTTTCTATGCTTAAAGGGCTCAAATTGATATTGAAGGTGCATAGATCAATGGAATGAGACAGGACCTATTAAAAGGTGTGACTCACACATACATACAGGTAGTGTGGGGACCTGGGCTAATCACCTAAACCTTAACGTCCTGCGCAACTCTTAAAGACAGATTTTCATAAACTTTTTTGTGTGCCATGGACCCTATTCTCAGAATTGTAAAAATAACTGAAGAAAACGCTAAATTTCAGTTAGAGGTTAGGGAAAATAAAGATGAAAATTTTATTGCTATACAAGTTCTCCTGAAATCTATCCATGGACCTCAGGTAAAGAACCTTTGCTTTAAGACTAAGATAAACTAAGATTTGGGGAATGACCCAAATGAAGTGTGGTACATGACTGTAATGGAATATTACTAATATTACTATTGCTCTAAGAAATGATGCATGTGATGAATACAGAGAAGCATGAAAAGAATTACCACACACCAAAAAAATCAAAAGTTAACTATAACAAAATTATAAGTACCCATTAAGAGGGCCTGGAATAAAGAGATATGTGAAGACACCCCCATCCTACACCTTTGTGGAGGTGGAAGGCCCACAAGATTTTATGTTTTTGGACTTTTTCAATGTACTAATCAGTTACGGTGACTTTTTTTCTCTCTCTAAAAAAATACTCTTTGTCATATGGGATGGCTCTCTGAGAAGGGGAGAGAGAGGAATACTATGGTAATGTAAAAAATAGAAAACATCAATAAAAACTTATTTTAAAGTTACCTTTAATTTGTTTTAAATTGTTTAAAGGCAAACTAAGATTAGTTTAAGGCTAATTACTGCCTTAAAAGTCTAAATTTAAGACTACTATATTGGTAGAGGGAGTTTCCTTACCTGCTACTTTTCTGTATTAGGCCCTAGTCTCTATCCAGTGCTTTGAAAGGAAAATGGGGAAATAAATGGTGTACAAGGTACCCAGGGCTTCCTGAAAGGACACATCAAAGTTAGGGGCTACAGATGCTAACAATTTCAGTGGATTGTTAAAAATTTTATTCATATATACATATACACATACACACACATATGTAGTTGGCTATTCAGTTATGATGTTAATATGTTAATGGCTTTTCAATGCAAGTTTGGGATAAGGGCTGAATATGTGATTTAACTGACATAGGGAGGTACCATGAACTCTTTCTAGTAATGCTGGATGGCCCCTTCTTTGAAAATTACAGTGTTAGAGAATTGCCTAGAAAGAACACTGATAGGTTAAGTGACTTTCCCAGTATCACACAGCCACTGTGGTAGAGCACTTAATGTAATGGTCAATCTCAAGTAATTTGATCATAGATTTAGTGCTAGAGGGGACCTAAGAGGCCATAGAGTCCAACTCCATGTGCCCTTCTACCCATTATGCAAATGAAGATACCTGAGAGGTTGAAGTCACATCAGGTCACACAGCTACTCAGAATCTGAACAAGGATCTGAACTCAGGTCCTTCTGACTCCAAGTCCAGCACTTTCCCACTATGCCACCTAGCTGCTTCCAAAGGAATTCTATCCTAGCAGTGGTAGGATTGAAGTTCACATTTGTGGGGAGATTGAAGCCTAAATACTGCATTTTAAAACACTTGGCTACACTATGAATCAGGGACATATATTAAACTAAGATCTTCCTGAAGCTTAGTTCTTCTTTCTCCATTATAATGTAATGCCTTTTTTATACTTTTTAATATGTCTCTTTTTTTGATGAGGCAGCATGGCATAGCAGATAGAAGACCAGCCTGAGAAGAATAGAGAAAAGAAAGATGAAACACTATTCCAGATTATCAAATTAAATTTCTACTAAGAATTTATTCCAGAAGAGGAAAAAAACATTTAATGATCTTCAGAGTCAATAGCTGTCTTTCTGCGTTTGACATAGCATACTAAGCCAATACATCTAATATTCTTATATAAATGTCTCCAGTATTACGATGTTGTCAACTTTCCTTTTGTACCCTCACCTTTTACTCTTCCATTCAATTCACTGTCACATTCAATAGAACTGATCAACTTCTAGCTACTGTAGTAACAAAGGCAGAGTTTAAACTTAGAATTGCCAGATCAGCGGGAGACCACATTCCTGAACACCCTCATTATATTTCATTCCTCTTTCATATAAGACAGTATGCTAGGCTCCACCGTATAGTACTATACTTGGGGAAAATGCTGGCAAAAATGCAATCCTGGGTAAATCTTCGTTGTCTCAAATTACTTCAAGTGAGCTGAAAGATGTAACAAACTGCTTAATCCAGTCAGATTTGTAACTAAGTAGTTGTGTTTTATTGATGGAAATTGGAAGGTAAGCGTTACAAATCACATATTTAATATCATAAAGGCATCCACATTCCATCTGATAAATAATGATACCCTGAAAAAGTAAAAAACTCCCTTACACTCTGCCAAGAGCACAATGTCAAAACAGTGAAAAATGTTCAGACTTCAGTCCATAATTAGTCATTCTGCTGCTAGGAGGTGATGGCAGGCAATTTCTAGGGAAAAAGTAATGTCTAGGCTCAGGAAGAAGTAGTCTCTCTCTCTCAGAGGAGTGGACACTTAAGAACTGTTTCCGTCTGCTCATAAATATTCTTATTTGCTCAGAGACATTTAACAGGTGGACTACCTTCGACTGATTCAGAGAACAGGAGACAATGTCAGAGCACTTCCAATTTTCATGATCCAAGTAATAACAGGAGAGAAGCCATCTATCCTTTAGGAACATTTCAGTTTTTTCTTCTCCTAAACCTTATGCCTTTAGTCCAGCAGCTTTAGAATCAACAGAAGTTGCTTAATTCCACTACCAGGTAACAGACCAGTATTGTCTAGTATAACTCAAATGTCAAATTCTTCATGAATTAATTTACCAAAAACCAACCTGAAATTTATTTCATATTTGAACACTCATCATTAGTAAATGTTAAAAGTATAGAAAGCTAAAAATCAAACTGTGTCACTATGGATACTACAAAACCCATTAGGCCAGTGGTCTATTAATCTAAATCAGCTGTGTTGACTCTTTGATGGAGAGACTGCCGGTATTTAAACTCTAATGCATCTATCTAAAAATGATGACAAACCATAATATCACCAATTTAGATCCAACATATCCAAACCAATACCGCTGTACTTTGAGTTTTCATGCGGGAAAAAAATATCTTGTTTAATATGCACTAGTTTAGATTTGGTTAGGATTTACAATAGGTCACCAAATTCATCAGGAAATCTTATTGTTCTTCATAAGTGAAATCTCTGAGGGATTTACAGAAAACAAGGAGCCCCTTACAACTTCACAACATGATGTTATCCCTTGGGTTGACACACACTCCTAAGCAATCCATCCCATTAAATCAAAAGGTTACCTAAGAGACTATCTAACAGAAGAACCAAAGAGGGAGAAAGTCTCTACAAAAAAACAAAACAAACAACAACAACAAAAACATTTTATAATGCTCAGGTTGCAAAAAAAGGTAGGAGAAATGTCTGTTCTCAGGCCCCTTGGCCTGCTGTCTAGGTAGGGGGAAAAAAACCTACCAGTTTTAAAGTCAGTTATTAAAGAGCTGTGGGAAGGGTCTGGAGAAGTCACTCAGTGGCTCTGTCATTAACATTCAGCCACTTTTAGACCTCTGTTACGAAGTGCCTACAATCCCCATTCAAAATGCCATCAAAATCCTTGGAACTTTGCTCACACTAACAACATATCTTCAATCAAATGCTGACATACCACTGGAAGCAACGAAGGATTCTAAAGTCTTCCCCCAACCCCACCTAAGTAATAACTGGCTATGAAAAATAAAAAATATATATATTATAAGAAGACAAATTCAGGAGAGAACCTGGGTGATCAGATTCGAAAGCTAAGGCTGGAAACAACAGTTCCCCATCCCTTACTTTATGAGCTGAAAGAAAAGTCCTGATCAAACCTGAAAAGTGAGCAAGGGGAATGAAACTTTTTCCAAAAATGCAAATCTCATCCTCCATTTATAAATTTAAGTATGTTATAAAAAATCATTTATCATTTTATAAAAGGCTTAACATTTTTAGCCAAAAAAGAACACTGAATGAATATAGAAATAGTTGTATTATGTTGTTTTATAGTATCTCAATATTAAAAGATTAGGAAAAAATCTATGGGAAGCAAAATAATGTTTTTATATTGAGTCACAGTATACCAGATTAGCTTAAAAAAAAAACACAAAGAAACTGTGCAGTGCACTTAGTAGGCACTCAATACAAAATTTTATTGAAGATAATAGAACACCGGCACCAAACCGACATCAATTAAAAATGAAGTTGCTATTCAACAAAGTATCAGCAGATGGGGAAGTTTTCTGCTTGAGATGGCAACAGAGACAAACCAGTAGCAAGGGCACTAGGACACCATGGTTATATCAAAAAGAAATCATCAGTCCCGAGAGACCTTCCCCTTTCACAACAAGGAGGCTCTCCTGGATGAAGCAAGGTAGAGATGCTGAGAAGATACTTTACAGAACTGGCTTCTGCCCATCAGGGATACCCTTCCTATAACTGGCTCCTAGGGGGCCCACATTCTGGTAGTAAAAACATTTTGCTACTATATATACTGGCTTTATGAACATGGTCTGTTGGGTCAGACAGGTATGAGGGAAACCAGAAGAAAGTAGCAACACGTGAAAATTAAGAGAAGAGGGGCTATCCAGGAGGAAAAGGTGGTCAACAACAACTAGCAATAAAAAAGCAATAGCAAATCATGATGGTCTTATAGTGGGGGAAGGGTAATGTAGAGAGAAGCACAGGGGTGGTGTTGACTATACACTACATGCTGTGAGGCAGCTTCCATCGGCCTATGGAGATTTGAGAGTAAACTTTCTGTGGGCATTCAGCAACTAGGCATGAATTTGTCTTTTTAAGACATATTGTAAACTGTCATTTGCTGCATTAGCATGATTTTTATATATTGGGGTGACAATAATCTACAGGAACCATCAGATAACAGTAGTTACAGGCTCTCTCTAAAGACTATAATTTGGGGACTAAGAACTGTGCTGAACGAACTACTTGGGATCTTTTGTATGGCACTTGGAACTGTGCCACATGAACCTTGGTTCAAAGAACTGGGGGAAACATTTGAAAGAACAATGCTTCATCTTCTCCATGAAACTGTCCTGCAATTGGAGATATAGAAAAATGTATCTAATATACCCAACTGATTTGCTGAGAATAAAGGGGAGCTGTATCAATTGTAAAACTTTTAAAGGAGAGAGTGCTTCTGTTCTCATTCCTGTAAACTGGTACTCTTTTTGGGCTGGAAAGTAAGGGTTGGGTACCTACAGAGTGAGCCCCAGCATAGGAAGGCAGCAGCAATGGCAGGTCTTAGCCCCCAAAACAGTGCAGTACCAGTGTCTACAACAAAGCTCAGAACTCAGCCAGTGGGGAAGAGGGAGACTTTGGCGGGCCCTGACATGGGGAGGCACCAACACAAAGAGTGATACAGATTCCAGTGGAATAAATACTGGCATAAGCAGTAAACTAAGTAGGTCCAGTGAAGACCTTTGCTTACTGTAATCAAGAAATGAGAAGGCCCCTATACATTGCTGTCAATACAATACCCAAAGTTCACTGAATAACTTCCCTAAGAGGCTTGGACAGTGATCTGCTTTCTGGTGATTTGCCCCCAAAGGGGCAAAGATCTGATACTGTCTTCCCACTCCTCCCACTCTCTACCCATCTCCACCACTTCTTTCCTCTCCCAATGTGGTTCGAAGGGAAGAGGCGGTCTTGACTGGTGGGGTAGAGAACAATATGAGTGGGTGGTGGTACAGGGCAATGACCCTTGATGAGGATTAGTAACTGTGCGTAACTGTCATCAGCAGCAGGATCACCCTAAGATACCTTGTGTCCTACTGCTGCTCATTTTCACTGAACTACACTGAGTGAACCACTGGGAAATGGAAAGATTAGGTATCACTCACCACGTGAACCAGATCATTGAAATACAGGACTGAGTCTTTATGAAGGGGAAAGAGGAAGTTTGGTATTCCTGGTCTTTGTTCTCCTCCATATTGTCACTTTCAGGAAACTTTTACACTGATTATAGTTAAATGGGGTTTTCTATTTTGGTTTTTCTTTTCCCCTTCTTTTCCTTCCTATGTTAATAAGATTAGAGTTACCCAATAAAAACTCTAAAGGAATTTAAGCAATAAAATGAATACCTCTGCTATCTTGCCACCAAGGGATCAGCTCAGGCCACTGATATACCTTCCTGGGGGCCTAAGTACAAAAGTCAGCCTATGAAGAGGCAAGCATTACCAATGCAATACCTTACCAGTGCAATATCCTAGACAACACAGTGGCAGGCAAGCTACACTTAATGAATCTATGCTATATCCTTTCTATTCTATGGTTAGGTAAAACTCCTTTTGTTAGCCATTCCATTCCAAATATAAACCTGAAGCACCAGGCTGGCCTGAATCAGGTCATTTAAGTCTGACATGAGAATTTCTGGGTCACATGACCAACAAGATAGAAGATTAGATATTTTCTGTAATTCTTACAACCTCTAAAACCTCTCCAAAGAGAAATTATGCAAAGATAAAGCAACTTTAGCTTTCTCCATGGTCTAGGACACAAGGAATCCAAAAGAAGGTTAAAAAATTCCATTAACAAATGCCTAATTTGAGCTCAAATGGTACTCCTTCTCCCACCAATCATGCTACCAGCAGCATGGCAGCACTAGTTGACCTAACCCATGCATTTCCAACAAAATGCAACCCCACACCTTGGTCTCCCCTCCTTCTTTCCAGTGCCATAGAGATCCAAGTTCCAAACTGCAGAAATTTGCTGAGCCCTCCATAGGTAGAGCCATAACAGTGTACTGAGCTGCAAAAGATTTCTGCAAGAAAGAAGAGACAGAGAGAAGAGGGCAGGACACTTATGCGGGCTAGAAATAGTGTTTAACCCCACACCACAAAAGCTCAAACCCCTTCCTCCCAGAGCCTTGAAAAAACAGAAATCAACTCAGGCTGCAATAGCCCCAGCAAAATAGCACTATGTACTGCCAGGCCAGAGAACTGAACAACAGAGGAATGGGACAGGATTTGATGTGGAGGATTGTGTAACAACCCACTAATCCAAGGGAGAGAGCCCAGCATCCAGCCGGTTCTATCCTTCCAAAAATCACTTGGGACAAGGACTTAGGCTGTGAACAATGAATTGCTGTGCATGGGAGAATGCTGAGATGTTTTGAGATTCAGCCTCCAGGGAAACCATTATCAGAGGGGAGAAAGTCAAAAATAGGAGAAAGTGGGAAAAAAAGACAAATTATCATAGATCTCAGGAGGAGAAAGTGGGAAAAAAAGACAAATTATCATAGATCTCAGGAGGAATAAAATTCTAAGACCTTAAGCATAAGCAGATAAACAGCAGATGGAAATTTGGCTTCCAGATACAAGTTCAAGCATCTATGAATACATATTGTAAAACAAAGAAAAACAACTCAACATTTGATGAGACTGAAGATCCTGTGAATTTTGAAAACATAGAACCACAACATGCTGATCCTGAGTGGCTTAAAATAGAAGTGAGAATTGTGAGAATAGCATTCATGGTATGCATAGCAGAAATAATTGGCAGAATAAAAAAACTAGCATCCTGAAATAAAGAAAAAAGAGAGAGAGGACATCTGATTGAGAATGCAAATATCAGAAGTAAAGGACAATCAAAAAGAAGAAGAGCAAAAAGTAATAGCATTAAAAGAAAACATGATCTCTATTTAATACAAATCATTGATTTTGAAGACAGAATGCATAGTGACACCCTAATGATTATAGGTCTCCCAGAACATAAGTACAAAAACTTCAATACTACAATGCAAGAATATAAGAAAAAAAAAAAAGAAATAATATAAGAACACTGCCCAGAACTTCTGAATATAGAAAACAAAAATGAATAAATAAATTAAAGAATATATAAGTTGCCTTCAGAAAACAACCAAGGTTGCAAATTCCAATATATGGTGATTAAATTTAACAATTTCATTGAAAAACAGTTTCTGCAAGTAACCATGAAAAGAGGCCTTCAAAAAATACAAAGAAAGTTCAAATAACACAAGACCATTCTGCACCCAACAGAAAATACAGAAGGGAATGGAATGTGTTCCAAAGATCAATGAAACTCACAATATAGCCCAAAGTGATCTACAATACAACCCAAAGTGATCTACCCTACAAATCTGAGATAAACCATAAATAAAAGACAGACACATTCAATAATAAGGAAGCATTTGAAACATTCTTAGAAATAAAGTCAAACCTCAAGAGATTATTTGCTTCTTGAATATCTCAGACACTATAATTTAGGAAGGGTGAACAAATGCAGCTATCAATGACACCAACAGCAGCAAAATGACAACAGAAACAATTAAGAGACTTCTTTCTAAATGTACAGAAGGAGACAAGGGTGAAGGCAGAAGTCAGGTGGAGGTAATGGTGGAAATATAGGCCTGGGACATTATGGACAGAACATCTTCAGATACCCTGCCTACAAGTTATTGGTTCTTGTGGGATTATATTACAAAATAAGAGAGTATATAGAACAGGAGAGGGGAAGGAGAATAGAAGGGAGTATGTGATGTGCCCTGGTCAAGTCAAGGACTAGCAATGAGGGGTAGGTAATTCCTGTAGTCTCTCAGGAAGAGAAGAGCCTAGAGGGGAGTAGGGGAGTAGAAGAGGAGTTAGGGAAGGAGAGGGAGTAAAGTATTAAAATGAGAAAGGAAAAAAAGAGAGGCCTTGTTTTGGTACTGGGGGGGGGGTTCCACTTATGAATGTTCTTATGGGGAAGGAGAGATATTCTGTGAAGGGAGACATGGACCTCACACTTTATGTGTCTTCAGGGATTTGGAGCTTAAAAAGACCATTTATCCTTGAGAGGCAGGGGGTGGGGGCAGTTACTGGGTGCAATTAGTGCCTGAGGAAATAGGAAGGCATGGAGTTAGGGAGAGATTTTTTTAACAGTATTTTTTTTTCTAATTACATGTAAAGACAATTTTTAATATTCATTTTTTAAAAATTGAGTTCCAAATTATCTCCCTTCCTCTCTCACTACCCTCTTTTCCTTAAGATGGTTAGTAATTTAAGATAGGTTATGTATGTGCAATCATGTAAAACATATTTCTATATTAGTCATGCTGTAAAAGAAGAAATAGGCCAAAAGAAAAGAACCAGGAAAAAAATAAAGAAAGTGAACACAGTACACTTCAAACTCCATTAGTTCTTTTTTTCTGGATGTGGACAGTATTTTCCATCATGACTCTGTTGGAACTGTCTTTGATCACTGTACTGTTGAGAAGAGGTAAGCCATTCACAGAAAATCACTGCACAATGTTGCTGATACTGCAGTACAATGTTCTCCTGGTTCTGTTCACTTCACATTGCATCAGTTCACGTAAACCTCTGAAGGTTTTTCTGAAATCCACCTCCTTATCATTTCTTACAGCACAATAGTATTCCATTATATTCTTATACCACAAGTTATTCAGCTATTTCCCAACTGATAGGCATCCCTTCAATTTCTAACTCTTTGCAACCACAAAAAAAGTAGTTATAAATATTTTTGTACACATAGGTCCTTTCTCCCTTTTTGTCTTCTCTTTGGGATATAGACCTAATAGTGGTATTGACAGATCAAAGGGTATGCATAGTTCCAAATTACTCTCCAGAATGGCTGGATCAGTTCACAATTCCACCAACAGTGTGTTAGTGTTAAGGGGAGAGATTTTAAGACAGAGAAGAATGGTGACTGCGGAGGGTATTGGTCAGTGGTAAGTTTTATGGGGCACTATCCTGTCACCTGCAAAAATTGGCATTTTTCTTGGAGTGAGGAAAAGGGGCATCTGTGGGGCTCACTCTACAAAGCTGTGACAGAAACTACTTATAGAGGACAGCCTTGAATGGATACCTCAGAAGTTTTGAATCCATGAAGAATCCAAGGAAGAGAAAAAGACTAAATAAGTATAAGAGGCCCCAAACCAGAAAATGAGCATCTATAGTACACAAAAAGAGATGATGGATAATGAAGAGAAGGAGAGAGAGAAATCCTCTCTAAAAAGGGGCATAAAAAATGAAATTTTAAAAACTAATAAAAAGGATTAGTTGAAGGGGAAGAGAGGAAGGAGGAATCTACTTGACAGAGGGGAGAAAAACAGGGAAAAGAACGGAAGAGCCAGATAAAAGTAGAAAAGAAAAAAGAAATAAGCAAAACTCCAAAGGAGAAAAGGTAACAAGAGAGGGGCATTGAAAGTAAGGGAAGAGTCAGCAAGGACAAGGCCATCCTAAAAAAAAAAAAGAAAGAAAAAGAAAAAAAAGATTAAACTAAAGTAGCTGAAGAGACAAAATACTGTGTTCAAAGTGGAAGAGATTTTTAAAAATCATAACTTGGAGGAAATTTTGAATATTAGAGACAAATGGAGGAAAATATATCCTATCCTCTCATAATTTTAAATATGAATGGATTAAACAATCCAATAAAATCAAAAAGAATAACAGATTAGATAAAACAAAACCTTACAATCTAATAAAACTGAGGAGATGGAGGGAAATTTTACTATATATGAAGTAAATCCAAAAAAGTAAGAATTACAGCTGTGTTCTCTGACAAAACAAAAACAAACTGGCTACAAACAAAACAGCTTAAATGGGAAAACTACATTATGGGCAACTAGATGGCGTAGTGAATAGTGTGCTGGGCTTGGAGTTAGGAAGACTCATCTTCCTGAATTCAAATCCAGCCTCAGACATTTACTAGCTGTGTGACCCTGGACAAGTCACTTACAACCTGTTTGCCTCAGTTTTCTCATCTGTAAAATGAGCTGGAGAAGGAAATGGCAAACCATGTCAGTATCTTTGCCAAGAAAACCCCAAATGGGGTCATGAAAAATGACACAACTAAAAAAAAAAATGACACAACAGAAGCAACAACAACAAACACCATGCTGAAAGAAATCACAGACAACATATCAACATTAATAACAAAATTATATATTCTAGGTGCATTCAAATTTATAAAGAAAATATTACCTAAGCTATAAGAATATATGCAGTAACATAATAGAGACAGAACACTTCAATGTCTCTCTCAATTTTGGAAAAGTCTAACACAAAGATAAACATGGAACTGAACAAATTACTGAAAAAACTATAGCTAAAAAACATATTCTAAATAGAATTTCAAAAGAAATTGAACAGGAGAACAGCTCTAATTATATGCAGAGTAACAGAATGGGTAATCAAAAATGACAAACAAGTTTTAGGGCACTGACATTTTTGGACATGAGAAGGAAAAAAGGTTCTAACAGATAGGGCAAGGTACCAAAGCAAGAACAAGATCTGGCAAGACTGAAAAGGTCAAACTGGAAAAAACTACTGAAACTACACATTTACACAGCTTTACTGGGACAGCAGCACTCAGTTCATATGAAGTGATACAGAAAAAAAAAATTTATGTGCTGCTATGGTTATCTGAAGGAAAACATCCATCAATCAACCCAATGGGGATAATGCAGCTGGGCCAGCACAGATATAATGTTTCTATAGCAACATTTGCTTCCAGTTTCCACCACTCATTGAAAAAATTAATATTTCACTGTTAATGTAGCTTCAAAACTTTTAGAAAAACACACACCAAAAACCATATAGTTAATAGACTACATAGTCGATTAACTATAACAATCAGGTTTTAAAACAAGAGCCTTATATAGCCTTATATAATAAATAAATAAAACTAATTTCCAAATAGTTCAGAGTCCATCCAACTGTTGTTTCTGAAGCATACAGTATTATGGATACATACATAATAGCAATTATCACATTCCCCTTTTTAAAACTTTCTCCAGGAAGAGGAACTATTACATTTGTATCTCAAATTGGGTTCTTTCACACCTTAGCATTATTTTAGGTGTGAATAAGGGTCCAGTTGATCACAGACACATTATTTAATGTGTAGTCTTATTCCTAAATTGAGTCATTGCATGGAGTAGGCTGAACTATTTGGAAAAGGGAAGGGGAAAATGGGCAAGAATACCTAGCAGGAATCTTAGCAGCAGAGCAAAAGTCCTCATATACAATGCCCTAAAAGAAATAGAAATTTGGGGAGGGGGAGTAGGAGTGGTACAGAGCAGAGAAGAGAGTAATAAGAGAAGCCATAATGTCAACAAGCCTTCTTATATCTCAAGGGCAGGCTAAGTGTGGGTCCCTGCTGCCCACAAGGGATTAAGGCTATGGTCAAGAGATCCTGTTCTATTGTCTAATGTAAATGTTCCTTCTCTCCTAGCAATGACTTCTCCCCAATCTCCTTCCTAGAAGTAACCATGACCTCCTTTTATCAAAATGGAAATTTCCTGACTTCTCAATCCCAACTTCTCCCCTTTTTGGCCAAGTATTTATAATGTTTAATAAAACCAGGAATGTAATATACTTTGCTAGTACGTACAATCATCTATTACAGTACTAGGAGCTGGGGGGGGTGGAATTCAGAAGAATTTCTCAGTTATGAATCTCTGCAAGAGATATCAATCTCTGCAAGAGATATCAATGTCCAAACTCAGTTATCATGCACCCCTAATAGTTTGGGGTGGGGGGAAGAGAAGAGCACATACCTCCAATGTGAATATTTCTTTATAAATTATATACATATATTATTACACAAATAATCATGTATATATCATAAAACTTACACACAAAAAAACAGAAATTTGTAAAAGATTAAAGATGAAATAATATAGGATCTCAGGGTCAACATGGGGCCACTGGAGTTTACTGAGTAAGGCAGTGACATGGCAAGACCTACTGCACTTTGTCAAGTTCGTACAGGACAAATTGGAGAGGGTTAAGTGACTTGAGGCAAGGATACCCATTAGGCCATTCGGAGATTATTGTTAAAGTTTAGGCAAGACGTGAGAGACTGGACTAAGATGATGGCTATGTGAATGGAAAGCAAGGAACAAAAGAGGAAAAAAAAAACAGAAGAAATAATGACAAGATCTGGCAATTGACTGGATATGGGGCAAGAAGTCAATGATGATGACAAAACTATGAGCCTGTTTGACAGAAAGGCTAGTTAGTGGTGCTGTCAAAAGACATGGGGAAGGGTTGAAGAAGGGAATGATTTGGGGGGAAGATAATAAAATTACAACTCATCTCCAATGCCTGCTCAGCCTGTGCTACTCGCTCTTTTTCATCAAATAACAAAAGTTGTTGGGGGGGGGGGGAAGAATGTGGAAACACTGGAAGATGGGATCAGAGAACTGCCTGCTGCATGTGTCTGGGATGGAGTAGATTATTATGCTCTGATAGGTCCTTGCCCTGCATGAAAGAGAAGAAATTGGGAAGTGTTTAAAAAGGGACTGTGTAGTTTGTGTTTAAGACAAGCTCATGATTGGCTGGAAGGAGGAGGAGGGGGGAGGAAGTGACTCTGTCATTGATCACAGCCTTTAGAGAGCACTACCCCTAAATCATCAACTATATTTAACACCCTTAAAACATACTGTAGTTATAAGTAGGTGTACCAGGAAAATTACTGGAGGCGATAAGGCAAACTTCAACAAGTTACGTGACAAAATCCTGTTCCAATATCCTCTAACCCCAAACTGACTGGTTATTATATAAATTCACTTTGTTTTCATCAAGAGAACATGTGTCTACTTAGCTAACTTCAATAAACTGCCAATATGAACAAATGACTTGCTACTTAAAAAAGAGGTAGAAAGGGAACACCTTGGTATTCAGGTGTCTTGACTTATCAAATTCTCTAACTCAATGGAACAGAAAAGTAAACAAGCTAAGGACACAGGTTGGAGAACGAACTTCATCTACTTTACAATTTGCCAAGGAATATCCTGATTCTCTTCCACCTTCCACCCTGCTAATACCTTAGGCATTCCAACAACACTAAATCTGAGTGCTTAGCCTAGTTTACAACACTCAAAACTTAAGCATTTTCTCAGAATGTTTTTAAATGTATAAAACAAAACACAAGGGATTACAAAAGAAATAAATTATTTTGAAGTTTTCAAAATATTAAAAAAAAAAATCCAGACCCTCATGTTAATAATCCCTGAACTAAACCAAGGATTTAAGTTTTTTTCTTACTCTCAAAAGTGTTTTAAGTTTTAAAATATGATACTTATATTCTATTATTATTATTATTATTGCTAATGACAAACTTTATACAGTGCTTTAAGGTTTGCAGAACTTTACAAATATCTCATTTTTTATAGAAGAAATTCAAAGGTTAAACAACCTGCCCAATAGTCACACAGCAAATGGCAGTAGAACTCGGGTCTTCCTGACTCCAGGTTTAGTGCTGCATTCACTGAGCCCCCTAACTGCCTCAAAACAGTTAAATTAAGTTATAATTTGCATCACAAAAGGATTTCTTTAAAAGGAAATCAGTGGTGAGAATTTAAGTTTTGTTTTCTAGATCTTCTCTTACATGACAGAAAGGATCATAAGATTATTAGATTCTAGAGTAGCACCTTCTAGGACATCTAGTCTATCCTCTCCTTCTTAGATTAAAAAAACAACAACAAAAACAAAAACAAACAAAAAAACAAACAAACCAAAAAAAAAACCAGAAGGGCTGCTAGGTGGTACAGTGGATAGAGCACCGGCCCTGGAGTCAGGAGGACCTGAGTTCAAATTCGGCCTCAGACACTTGATACTTATTAGCTGTGTGACCCTGGGCAAGTTACTTAACTCCGATAGAAAGCAAGAAAGAAAACAAAGACCCAGAGAAGTCTACTGACTTGTCTAAGGTCACACAGGTAATAAATAGCAGAAGTGGCATCTAAACCCAAATTTCAAAACCACTAAGCTTTTGTTAGAAGCCAAATACCAACTGAAGAGAGAAAAAGAAGAACATGCCAAATACAAGAAGAATAGTTTGTATAAATTAAAACATCTGTGGATACCTGGTAACTACGGTGATTTCTCTCCTGAATTGTTAGGCTTTCATAAAAAGAGACTTTTGTCCAAAGTTTCTTCTTCATCAGGGTTTCATAAAAGGCACTTAACAGACTGATACTGACAGTCTTACACCAATCCAATAGGGCCCCCATATTCTGTTTGGGGGATGGATCAGAGGATATTTTTTCTTAATTGTTAGCTGGTTAGGTTTTAATTTGTTCTTGGCTTCTTGCTGTTCAAGGTGGGGACTGGTGCAAAGATACACCTGGACAGCAACAGGAGCACAAAAGTTTCTCTTTCCACCAGAATTATATACAGGACTCTTCTACTAATTGGCTGTGTGACCGTAGGCAGGTGACAGACTCTCTGGTCCTCAATTTCTTCATCTAAGGATAAACTACTGAATTTCATTCTATCTATAAAAATGTTATTATACACTAACTCTCAATTTTGGGAGTTACAACGGCCTTTTTTTTTTTTTTTTTTTTTTTTTTTTTTTTTTTTTTTTTTTTT
>NW_020954589.1:15274562-15275976 GCF_900497805.2 Vombatus ursinus | reverse complement strand
CAAATCCAGAGCTCTATCCACTGCACCACCTAGCTGCCTCAGCCTATTTTTTTTTTTAAATTAGACTGTATGTGGGTTAGTCAATTAACTGGTTTGAAAATGCTATTAAACCTTTTCAGAAGACATGGTGGGGGGGAAGGCATCATAAGTCAGAGCTGGGAATCATACTACACAAAGAGATCCAATACACAGGCTGGGATCAACTCTGGGTGTGTTTAAGAATGTGTGAAAATTCTATCTTTCCTTATAGTCAGAGGAAAGGCAGCATTTAGTTCTCATTTTTCAAGTAAGCCATGGATCACAGCTCTCCTTTCATTCTCCCTAAAGGTTTTGATTAAGGCCAGACTCTGAATTACTAGCTTTGACCGCATATCACATTTCAGTTCTAAATTTATCCTGATTTAAGATGAATTTTATTCCTGTGAACATGGGAAGATCAAGGATAGCAGGGAAACTCCTTAAATATCTAATTAAGAAAAATGTTCCTATTCCACCAGCCCCATAAACCTCCATAGCATTTCCCAATATCTTTGCTGAAATACAGGAGGAGGGAGCATAGGTTAAGAAGTTTTTTCAGTTATCCAGCCCCCTTTGTCTTTTTACTTTTCCGAGATTGCTAAATTCCAATTAATTGTTGAAACTCACCACGGTCCCCCCCATCCTTCCCTTTTCCTGATGTCCTTGGTAGTATGTTATGACTCTGCTTTTTCCTTCATTATGAACAAGAAGAAAGCAGTGAAATAAATTCATGTTATCTTTCCATGAGGATTCTACTTCACCAAGCAAGGTACTGCTTACCCTACAATTAATTTTAATACTCTAGCAGGAAAGATTTTTTTTCCTTTATGTTTTGATCTGGGGACAAGAACAAATGCAGTAATAGAACGTCAACATTAATTTGAAGAGAGATGAAAAATAACTTAATAACACTGCAGCAGGATTAATATTGTACAATAGATCATGGAGTCATAAAACTCTTGACAAATTCATTTTTGTATCACTATATTCTTGCTAATAGGGCAAGGCACATATGAAAAACTTAATACCTTACTGAATAAACAGAGATCAACTCACACAAGAAAGAATACTGGGGAGCAAAGGTGAAGATGGAGACCATTAGAAGCAAATTTTACTCACTCACCTGCTACAATTTGTATACAACTGCAGCACTGGAAAAGGAGTACAGAGTTAGAAGTGGTTTCAAGCAGGAAGCTAAGGCTTAAAATCAAGAGGCACAATTCAGAAAATGAATTTAGGCTTTTATCAGGAAATCTGTCTCCACTTCAAGACTAAGGAGAAGAACAGCTAGTGATATGAGAGATTTTACTCAACTAGATAAAAATAAGGTGCCAAGATTGCATACACACACACACACACACACACACACACACACACACACACACACACACACACA
>NW_020954589.1:15224439-15274517 GCF_900497805.2 Vombatus ursinus | reverse complement strand
GCCTGTACAAGAAAGACAAACACAGTAGGACTATCAATTGGTACCTAAACAAAAAGTAAAATAAAGACAAGCTTAGTTAACTACATGCTCACACAAGATCTTGTCCTTTCCACTTCTACTAATAACTATTCTTTTCCCTTTTGCTTTTTTTTCTTTAAAAGGCTTTTACAAAGCTCTCAGTAAAAGCATTTCTCATTCTGGAATAATGTCTTTCACATTTCCCCCAGGTTTTTGCATTACAACTAGAGTGCTTTTACTTAATGAAATGTGTTAGAGAGTCCTTTCACCAAACTGATCTTCCTGCAAGCCTATTTATCAGTGGTAGATTAATATAGATCAGGCTCAGGGTTGCCTTGCTTGGTTCAAGGCCCTGCTATATACTGGGGGGTTGGGGGCAGGGGAAGCAAATTACTGGCTTCCAGCAACTCTGTAGAAATCTTTCTGGTTCAAAGTGACTTCCAGAGAAAGAAAGACATTTCTACATATTATTTATATGGCACTCAATGCCATAGACCGTATGAACTAAAAAGGCACACTGCTTATTGCTGTTATTAAACTGGTGAGAAAACTGCAGAATCAGACGGCTAAATAATTTGTGCTAGGAGCAAATTTGATGAGGGGCAAATCTGATGAAGGGCAAATATAGATTTTCTGTTCATGACTAGCCAGTTCCTGAGGTTCAAGGGCCATGCCTCACTTCACATAACTGTATATTTCTGAAAATGAATTTTTATAAACTGAACTCTATTTTCACTGAAATCTTTTTTCAAAGTCATTGCCAACTAATGATGTAAAAACACTTACAGGCATTGAAAGGGGTCTTTAAAGGAATTGTTTCTTTTGTTAAGCAAGAATTCTTTCATAATACAAATAATCCATTCCTTAGTTCATTAGCCTGTAAAGTTTCTTAAAGCAGAAAACAGCTAGCCAGGAGATTTTTCTGAGAAAACAACCCGTGACAGATGTGAGAAGTGGCCAGAAGAAGAATTATTTACTGCTGCAAAAACACAGCCTGCTATTGCTACTTCCAACACCAGTAGCTTTGAGTAAAGGAAAAGTTGATTATTTCCCTGTAGTAGTAAGCAATAAAGTCTCAGGTCACTAAAACTGTCTCTTTGAGATAGAGAGCTAACCTAATCTACAAAGCAATATAGCAGCCATTGTGTATTCCTCATCTGAAGCATCACTAAATGTTTTACTATACCAGAAGAAAGAGAACACTTTAGAAGTTTCCTAGAAGTTTAAAAAAAAAAAAACTTAGGGAAGGAGAATAATCTTTAGTTTATTTTGTGAGAAGACCAACAGAGAAACTAGATATTCCTGTCAATAAGCTCCACTTATGTAAGGAGGCCTTCTAAGCATTCTCTTCTAAAGTTATCTATCTTCCTCTCCACTCCCTTTTAAAGGTTTCCTTTCCAAGGAAGGAAGAAGCAATCCAGGAGTCCCCTGAAAGGAGAGGCATGGTCTTGGCCACATCATACTGAGGATCAGACAGGCCCTGACCCCATCATTCAGTGGCAGAGTTTGACCCCAGCACAGGCAGCTCAAACTAAATACTGAGGCTAGAAATATCTTGTTTTAACAGACACTCTTGGGATATCCCCTGAGTAGGATAGTAACCCCACAAAAATCCAGGTAAAGCCTCAGAGGGAAAAAATGTCCTGGCCAAAAAGATTACAAGAGTACTTGAAAGAAATTTAAAAATATAGAACAACATGGTACAGCCAAGAAGAAAAGAATGGCAAAGAGAAATGACACTTAGAAAAAAACTATGGAAAACCTTATTCAAGAACCAAATGCCCTAAAAATTAGAATGGACCAGACAGAGTACAATTCAATAAGACAAGAAATATTAAAACACTGTCAAAAGGTTAAAAAAAAAGATGAAAATGTAGAAATACTGTATCAAAAACAACTAACCTGGAAAACAAGTAAAGGAAAAATAATCTAAGAATTAGCAGATTACCTGAAAATTATGACTAAAACAAAATCTAGATATAATAATTCAAGAAATTATAAATGAAAACTGTCTACAACTCTTAGAATCAGAAGTCAAAGCGAAAATAGAAAGAACCCACTGGTTACTTGCCAAATGAAACTCCCAGAAATATCACTGCTAAAACCCAAAGCCTCCAATTCAAAGAAAAAATACTACAAGCAGTCAAAATGAAAGAGTTCCAGTATCAAAGAGCCACAACAGTAGGGATCACAAAAGGCTGGCAGCTGCTACTATGAAGGAGAATTTAAGACTACAATAGTCTAACAAGCAAAAGATAAACCTTACTACAACCAAGGATAACCTATCCAGCAAAACTTAACTATAACCTACAAGTGTGAAAATGGACTTTTATGCTATAAATGAAACAATTAATGGAAGAGAGATTCCAAGGATTCCTGATGAAAAGGCCAGAACTGAGTACACATTTGAAATGGAAATGCAGGCTCCAAGAAAAGCAGCATAGAAAGGTACACATATCTGGTTAACTGGAAGGGAATATGTGGGCAGGAATTATTGCCATGTGAATAGGGAATAAGAAAGAAATGTCTTCTCAGAATCCCAATATAATTCAAGGTTAATAGAGAAAACTGAAATTGACGTGGGACCTGTGGGTGGTTTTTTTCTGTCTTTATGGTCAAGTAGAAGAGAAGAGATACAAAAGAGAGAAAACAGTCTGTTTAATTTATACATTCTAAATGCCAGCATTTATAAAGGGAGGGAGGTGGTAGGAGTAAAGACAGGAAAAAGTACAAAAATGACAAAATGGAGAGAATTATACATTTAACAATCACAATCCTAAAATGAATGGAATAAACTCATTCATAAAATGGAAGAGGATAGCAGCATGGATTAGAAAACAGAATCAGACCAAAAAAAAATTTTTTTTACAAGAAAAACACTTGAGGATTCACACAAAATCAAAGTGAAAGACTGAGTAAAAGCAATAATTATGCTTCAATTGGGCTCAAAAAAGCAAGAGTATAATCATGATTTCAGATAAGGCGTCCATAAACATGGACATGATAAAAGATATAAGCAGGGGAAATTACATTATGCTTAAAAGTACTATAGATTAAAAAAATCAATATTTAATATACATATGCCCAAGGGCAGAACCATCTAAGTAAAGGAAAATTTAACCAAATTAGGAGAAATAGGTAGTAAAACTATAATAATGGGGGTTTTTAATGAACCTCTTTCAGACCTGGACAATATAAACAAAAGATAACCAAAACAGAAGAAACAGAACATTTAGATAATTTCATTTATAGATTACAAATGTCAGGTAAATTCCTTTATTTCTCTGATGATCCCTTTTTTTCATATATATATAAATAGAAAAGGAGCAAAGAGAAGAAAAAGTACAAGAGGGCAGGATGAAAGGAAATAAACATTAAACAATAATAGTCCCAAATGTAAATGAAATAAATTAGCCCACAAAATATTAGATGATAGCAAAAATGGACGAGAAAGCAGAATTATACAACGTGTTGTTTACAAGAAAAGATGTAAAGAAAACTTTAAGAAAATTAGAAATGATAGGTTTATGGCAATCCCTGAATGGAAATAGAAAGTAACTTACATATTTCTCAGATACACATTCATACACAGAAGATTGTTTACAAAAAAATTATGTACTGGGACATAAAAACCTTTCCAAAAATACAGAAAAATATAAACCTTAAATGATGTACATTATTTACTAATCACAATATAATACAAATTATAATCAATAAAGGACACGTAAAGAATTTTAAAACTAATTGGAAAATAAACAACAATTCTAAAGAACTGCTGACCTAAGAACAAATTATAAAATAACAAAAATTTTAGTGGAAGAAAATAACATAACAAGACAACGTAACTTAGTGGAGGGGAAATATTATACCTTTAACAAGCTTTCATCAACAAAAGAAAAATCGATGAACTAGCTACCCAAGTGGAACAACGATAAATAAAAATTCTACAATTAAGCAATGAAACAGAAATTCTAAAAATTAAGAACATTAATAAAACTGAAAACAAAAAGACCACTGAGTTAATAAAACTATGAGGTGGTGATGTGGGGAAAACCTAATAAACCAGATAAAACAATTAGCTATTCTCATTTTAAAAAGAGAGGAAAATTAAATTGTTTGCATCAAAAGTGAAAAAGGAGACCTCACAACAATTGAAGAGGAAATAAAAGAAATGATCAGAAACTATTTTGCCCAAATATATGATAATAAAACTGATAAGAGGAAAAAGATGAATATTTAAAATAAATACAAAATATCTACATTTACAAAAGAATATTTAAATAACCCAATACCAAAAATTTGGATAAACCATAAATGAAACTGCAAAAGGAAAAAAAAACAGAGAATCTAATGATTTTGAGTGAATTCTAGCAAAGATTCAAAGAACAACAAATACTAATATTACATAAACTGTGTGTAATAATAAGAAAAGGCACTTTTCCAATCTCAATTAAATACAAATATATATAGTATGGTTACCTAAACCAGGAAGAAACAAAGCAGAGGAAGAAAACTACAGCTCAATTTTCCTAATGAGATTTGTGCAAAGATGTAAGATATTAGCAATCAGGTTAAAACAACATTACTAGAAAGAATTCTTAACATTATGAATAAGCAGGGCTCATTGAACATAATAAATTATATCAATAATATAAAGAATAACAGGTATGATTGTATCAGAAGAAATTTCCAGCATGCATTTCTATTAAAAACTCTAAAGCATAGGAATAAAGGATCTTTTTAAAACACAGTAAACATCTAAATCAAAGAGCAAATATTATGTCATTACATATTAGAAAACTTAGAAGCTTTTCCAATCATAGAACAAGGATAAAGCAAGGAAGTCCATTATCACCACTGCTTTTTAACATTGTGCTAGAAATGCTAGCTGTTGTAAACAAGAAAAAGAAACTGAGGAAATAACCAGGCAAAGAGGAAACCACGTAACCACTATTTCCTATCATTTACTTAGAAAATCCTAGACTCAACCAAAAAATTAATTCAAACAATTTTTAAAATTCAGCAAAGCTGCAGAATAATAAAATGAATCAATATACATCATCAGCATTCCTGTATATTACCAATAGAACACAGTAGGAAGAACTAGAAGAAGAAATTCCTTTCACAATATTTGGGAATGTATCTACCAAGCTGCATCCAATAACTATATTAATCCAACTATAAAACACTCTTTGCAGAAATAAAACAGAAACAAACACTGAAGTATGATATTCAATAAACCCCCAATCTTCAGTTATGTGACAAAAACTGCTGAGAAAACTGGAAAGCAGGCTGGTAGAAATTAGGGTTAGACCAGTACCTCATAACACGTACCAAAATAATCTACAAAAAGATGCATTACTTAGATATAAAAGGTGACATCATAAACAAATTGGAGGGACAAGGAAGAAATTCCCTCTCTAATCTATGCATGGCGTAGGGTTCATAACTAAACAAGTGATAAAGCCTATTACACAACACAAAAGATACTATTTTGATTATATAAAATTAAAAAGTTTTTGCACAAAGAAATCTAATATACTTAAAGTTAGAAGATAAACACAGGTAACTCAGAAAAAAAGTACTATAGCAATTTTTTCCTGATAAAGGAAAGAAGTGATATTCACAATAAGCAAGGAAGATTCAAATTTTTAAGACTATGAGAGCCATTCTCCAAAAGACAAATATTTAAAGGAGATGAACTTTTCAAAGGAAGAAATCCAAGCTACCAACAACCACATGGGGAAAAATGCTAATAATTAAAGAAATGCAAACTAAACAACTCTGAGATTCCACTTCACACTTATCAGACTGGCAAAGCTGACAAAAGAGGGAAAAATAAAAAATGTTGGACAGGTTGCAGGAAAGTAGGCACATTAGTGCACTTCTGATGGAGCTATAAGTTGATCTCACCATTCTGAAAAACAATTTGGAACTACGCCCAAAATGTTACAAAAATTGTGTATATAGTTTGAATCAGCTATACCACTACTAGGCCTATACCTAAAATGGATTAAAGAAAGAGGAAAAGGTAGCTCTTTACATGGTTGCCAAAATTTGGGAACTCAGGGGGTGCCATCCTAATTGGGAATGGCTAAACAAGTCAAGGTATGTAAATATAATAGAATAATATGAAATGCTCCAAATATCTTTTCCCCAAAAGGCCTTTGGGAATATCTCGTTATTGTATCATAAGAAATTCTAGTTTCAGAGGAAACTGTGAAGACGTCTGAACTGATGCAGAACAAAATAAGCAGAAGAGAAGAAAAATTTTTACACTGATTATAGAGGAAAACAGTTTGAAAAGACTTTAGAACTCTCATCAATGGCATAGCATGCCATCAGTCCAGAAGACTGAAGGAACACATCACTTACCTCCTGCCAAAGAAGTGATGAATTTAAAATGCAGATAGACATACATTTTCAGGCACAGACAATGTGGTCATTTCTTTTGTATACTATGGAGGTTTATGATGAGGGTTTAACTTTTCAAGTTTTGTTGATGTTCATGATGATAAATTGGAAGTGAGGAGAGGACACACAATGAGATATTACAAATGTATGTAAAACTAAATATATTTAAGAAAAAAAGAAAAAGTTAAGAAAATACTCAAAAGTAAATAAAAAGTATGATACAACCAAAGCACAGTAACACAAAATAACAAAGAGGACCAAGGTTCAAATCTGCTCAGTAATGATGAATCAGAGGACATGTATTCAAACTCTCACTCTTCACTTTCCTGGGCCTCAATCCCATCTACAAAATAAGGGGGGGTTAGATTATCCATAAGATATTGAACTACAATGCCCAAGCACAGTTTCATAAAGAAAGTAATGCATTTCCCTCCTTTATTTACAGAAGTAGGAAATTCTGGCTGTAGAATGGTATATATGCTGTCTGACATAATCAAAGTGGGTAGGTTTTGCTTATACTTTCTTTGTTACGAGGGAAGTCTTACAGGGTATAGGAGGAGTATATATGTAAAGGTATACTTTTATAAGTCATCTCTTTCTATCACAGCCTTTAGAGCATATGGACAGTATTAAAAAGGTTTAGCGTAAGAAAAGAACTAATTATCTTTTATTTTATTTATTTTTGGCCCTTATGACAGCATAGTTTCTTAAACAAGGGCCCTTTGCTTCTAACTAAAGGCCTTTTACTTACCAGTGTGACTTGCAGAGGTGTTCTAGCAAAGAAAGGAGCACAGATTCTGTATCCTAAGCCTTTGCCTTAGATTTTAGCTACTGCAAAGTTCCATCAAAATCTAAAGTTACTCAAACTCATTCAGGCCCCTTTGAAACATCTGAAGGGTGACAGAGAACAAAATCATGATAACTTTGCCAAATAAGCAAATCAGTACGTGTGTGTGTGTGTGTGTGTGTGTGTGTGTGCATGCCAGGTTCATGCACATATATGTGTGGATAGGGAAAGTCTAATGCACACAACCAGCAAAACTTTAGGGCTAGTTTTTTTAAAAACACTTACAATCATACCTCATTTTATTCCACTCCACTGCACTGTACTTTACAGATACCGTGTTTTTTACAAATTGAACGTTTATGGCAACCTAGTGTCAAGCAAGTCTATGGGCACCATTTTTCTAACAGCTTGTGCTCACAATCGTGCTTCTCTATCACAGTTTAGTAATTCTCACAATATTACAAACTTTTTCGTTATTATTACATCTATTAGGGTGATCTGTGATCAGTGATCTTTGATGTTACTACTGTAACTGCTTTGGGGTGCCACAAGTCATGACCATATAAGACAGCAAAATTAACCAATAAATGTTGTATATGTTTCAACTGCTCCACTAACGAGTCATTTTTGTCTCTCTATCCTTGAGTCTCCCTATGTCCCGAGACACAACAATACTGAAGAATATTACATAAACTTAGCAACAGGGTTTGAGAGGATTGACTCCAATTGTGGAAGAGGTTCAAACAACATCACATGCTACAGAGAAATCTTTTATGAAAAGAAGAGTCAATCAACGCAGCAAACTTCATTGTTGTCTTATTTTAACAAATTGGCACAACCACCTCAACCTTCAGCAACCATCAGTCAGCATCCATCAATATCAAGGCAAGATCCTCCACCAGCAAAAGATTATAACTCACTGAAGGCTCAGATGATGGTTAGCATTTTTTTTTTTTGCAATAAAGTATTTTTAATTAACATGTGTACATTTTTTTAGACATTATACTATTACACAGTTAAAAGACTACAGTATAGTGTAAACATAACTTTTATATGCATTAGGAAACCAAAAACTTCATGTGACCTGCTTTATTGTTGTATTTGTTTTATTGCAATTGTCTAAAACTGAACTCACATTTTCTCTGAGGTATGTTTGTATTTCCTTTCAATAGCTGTTATCTTTCTCCATTCTAATAAAATTACACCTTGTTAAAGGATATAAATGTTGGCAAACTACATGGATAATTTAGGTCCATTTTTAATTAAGTAGAATTTTTATTCAAATTGTATTCATTAAAGTCACAGTAACCTGTCCCAGCTGACAGCAGATGACATTACATTCAAGGTACCACAGTTTATAAAGAAAAGCCAGCAATGCCTTTAGCTTTGATAACTTAATCCTAAATACAAACTATGCCTTAATGACACACATTTAAAACATTGTGCAATACACTCTCTTTTCTTTTTGTCCCCCATTCCTTTATATACTTCTCCCCACCCCTAATTTGCAAATGCATAGGTTCATTTACATCACTGATTATTAAGCAAAGTTATGTGGCCCCTATAAGAACCTGTACAATAGTTAAAATTCACAATATGTATATATATATAATATATATAAGTTTTTGAAATTTTATATAGTCTATATAGATGTGCACAATGATATCTGTTTTTCTAACACCAGGACACTACTATATGTGCAAGTCACCATTATGGGAAGTGGTCATGTGGGGCTGGTTTTCATTATTAGAACAATCATTAATTATTCCTGAGAGCTCACAGAGGCAGATACAGACTTTGGCCTTGGAATGGCAAGAATAAAAAAGAGCCAACTCAATGACCTGAGTGCTCTTAAGAGTGGTTTGCTGATGGGCTACAAAAGCTAGCTTTGTTGGAGTTTCATGCGCTGGAGCTTCAATCACAAGAAAACAATGATCCAGGTATGACAGTTGGGGACACCAAACATAAGGTAAAATTGTACAGGAGATGATAGGAAGCAGAAAGCTATAGCCACACACCTAGGTTTTGATTCATTCTATATTCTCATCATTTATACACCCAAATACCCTCTGCAGGGGTCCCTTAATTAAAGGGACACCAATTGACAGCTAAAAACTTGATAGAGAATCAGAATGGCAGCAACATACTTATTTCTGCTTTTAAACTAATAAAAGATGACTATGACAATATAGAAATCTAGAGAAAATGAAGGAATTTGGACAAACAAAAGAAAAACCAGAGCAACCAGTTAATCTCAGCTACTTGAGAGTCACAGAAACACATTCTAAGAAACCTTAGAATTCATTTAGGGGTTAAGTTAATCATGGTAGAACTTAACATGCAAAGGAAATATGTCTGAAACTTTAAGCAGTTATCAGCAACAAATTCTATGAGTTTGGTCTGATTCAGATAATTAACAAATCAACAAGCACTAAGAAAACAATCTCAATAAGGGAGGTACCAGGTCAAAATGCACCCAGATATGATTAAGGCCAGGATCATTTCTGCCTATTCTTAAAAGGTGAGGTACAAAGTGGCTTGAGAAATTAAGTCACAGAGCTTTTCAGCTATAGGTTTAACAGTTACTAACAAAAAATTATGGGAAAAACCACATAAACTCTTTGAAAATATAAAAAATACTTGAAAAAATTTAACACTCTCTACTTCAGATAGTTATGAGAAGCATTCTGTAGGCATATGTTACAAGCTAGGTGGCATCACTGGTACCAGTGAACCTATAAACAAAATCAGAAAAGTTCATGTCAGACTTCACAAAGATATTGAGGAAGAACAAAAAAGTTTTCTATATGAAAGCACTTTTAAATTTTGCTAATTATAGAATCTTTTATTCCTGTCTTGTATTTTAGCTAAGGAACTTTCATTTCTTAGATCAGTAAGCTGTGCTCTCTTTATCATAGTCCTAGACATCATTCCACTGAACAAATTCTACCACATAATGTGACATTAAGACTGGCTCCCCAAGAAAGATAGGAAAAGAAAGGTTCTCTGCCAACAATTTCCAATTCCCTACACAGAGGATGCAAGAATGTCAAAGGATATTCAACTTTTAACTTTTAAAATACATGCCATATAAAACTGTTAGGAGGAGGCAGATATATTCTGAAATAAGTGATAGAGCACTGTAACTCCAAAAAATCTGGGAAGCTGTTTATTAGTATATAACTGGGAAGCTATTTTATGCTACATAGCCCAAAGGCCAAGCTCGGGCAATCTCCATCAAACATGACAGGCTATACCCTAAAGGTAGGAATACTTTGGAAGGCATAATTGAGTAACTTTTAAAGAGACACATATATGCTTAGGGATACAGGACAAATAATTGGTCTCTTATGACAAGTCATGTAAGGCACTACAGATCTCAATGAATACTGCGACACATCCACAATGACAGAAACAGATAGGTGGCATAGAGGGTAGAGTGCTGGCTGGAGTCAGGAAGACCTGAGTTCAAATGCTCTTTCAGAAACTCGTCCCTAGGCAAGAAATTTAACTCTCTCTCAGTCTCAGTTTCCATGTTTTGTTTTGTTTTTAATGGCTATAACAATAGCACCTATCTGCCAGCGTTGTTAGGACAATGAGATAATACATGCAAAGTACTTTGCAAATGTCAGGTATCATTATTATCTTTAACCATATTGAAGACTCAAAAATCATTAACTGAGTTCCAAGGAATTAATTCCCTCTCTTCCTCCTGCCAAAAGAGGATAAGCTACTTTCTGAACTTACTGACACTTCTTAGATCCTTATAGAGTCAACAGCAGTCAAGTGATGACAAAACACTTGGAAAATGGTAAGCATTGTAAAACACAAGGTGCCTCACTAATGGAAAAGGTCAAAGTAAAACAAAGAGGAGGAAATGATATATGAATGGATTACTGAAGGGGAAAAAGACCGAATAAAGAAAAAGAGAGCAAAAATAATGTGCTGAGTGTGAAAAGATGATAGGGGAGAATCATTTCAAGTATATGAGGCCTTGCAGAGTACCAAAGAGATTAAATTGAGTAAAGAAAAAAAATCATTGGAAAATTTGTTTAAAAAAATGTACCTAGTATAAAACTATCAATTGATCAATTAAGTATTTATTAAATACTATGCACTGAGGGATATACACTGGAGATATAAAGAATAGCTCTGGACTTCAAGGGGCTTATATTTTCTGATGAAGGAAAGACAACGGAGAATGTGTTGGAAAGAAAATCCAAAACGGGGGGAAGGGGGGTGTCAGCAAACTACAGCGGAAGGGCCAAAGATGTAACTTTCACTGATTTCCAGGGATTCACAGGAATGTCGCTGCCATCATACCCATCTATATTGCTTCCAAAGAGAAAGAAAAAGAGACAAGTTACTACTGCAAACACTATGGTTAACCATTCACTCCTTCTTCCTACCAATTCCTTCCTTCATTTTTCCTTTTACTACAAAAGAACAGGGATTCTTAGAACCTTGAAATTTTGTGAAAAGCTATGATCCTTGTCCTATACTTTTCTGTTTTATGGAAAAGAGTGCAACAACTTAATAAATCATTTAGATCCTTAATTTTATATGTGTATATATATATATATATATCTATATCATTACACTTAATTAATAATGTCAAGATATGAATCAGAGGTAGCTAGGTGGTGCAGTGGATAGAGTGCTGGACCTGCAGACAGGATGACAGGAGTTCAAGTCTGGTCTCAAGACACTTACTAGTCTTGTGTGGCCTTGGACAAGTCCCTTAACCTGTTTGCCTCAGTTTCCTAAACTGTAAAACAGGGATAATAACAGCACGTACATTACAGGGCTGTGATCAAGATCAAATGACTTATCAAATTGACGAATTTGTCAGATGACAAATCAAAAGCACTTAGCACAGTTATATAAATATAACCATAGAATATCAGCTGAATAGAAGTCATTAACTCCCAAAACTTAACTAATAATGCTCATTATCATACCCCAATAAAAGTGATCTGACAGCCCTACTTTGAATACATACAGTGCCTGGATATTCAACATTTGAAGAGGGAGCCCATTCAATTTGGGGCAGCTACAACTGTCACAAAATTCCTAACCTGAATCAACATCTATCATTCTACCACCTCTACCTTCCAGTTTCTCAAGCTTCCACAGGAACAGAAAATAAACCTAATATTCTTCCAGAGAATAATCCTTTCTATATTTGAAGCCAAATAAGATTTCCATTCTGTTTATTCCATTAAATTAAATCAAAGTCTCCTATTAACTAAATTGCCAAATTTTAAAAATTTGACCATTTGATATTAAAACTGGTTATTAACTATTAAGATCATTTTGGATCTTGACCCAATCGTTATATCTATAACATAACAGCTATCTTTCCAAACTTCCTGTGAAATATAATAACCTAATAAACATGCTATTGATGTCTTTATCCAAGTCAGTGACTTTAAAAAAGTTAAATAAAAGGTTGAAGACAACAGTGCAAATGACGGAACTCTGGGACAGACCACTAGAAAACTCCATTTATGTTGGCCCTTTATAGAGTTGTTCAATAGTTCTGAATGTGTCTGTGTTATGATCCAGCCGAGTTTTCCAGTCAATCAACAAGGGTACCAAGAGAAACTCTCATCAAATGCTAAAGATATGTTATCTCTATGGAATTCCCCTAAACTATCAGGCTAGGATCAATGGATTATGGGATCATTGCTTTAGAGTTAGAAGGAACTTTAAAGATCATCTAGGCTGACCTCATTTTATTATAGATAAAGAAACTGAGGTTCAGAGATATTAGGAACTTAGTGGAAGCAACAGAAGTAGTTAATTGTTGTATTAGAGGTAAATAAGGGAGATCCTTAAATGAGGGTTGTGCATTAGAAAGATTATTTAGGAGCAGTAGCATATAAAATATATTAGAAAAAGGATAACTGGGTCTTCCTACCTCTAACCCAAGAAACACTTTCATAAAAAGTCTAGATGAAAAGAGATGAAATCCTAACCTAAGGTAGATGGGATGGGCCTATAAAGGAGAGAAGATATGAAAAATATTGTCAAGAAAGAATTAATATTATTTATTAATGGATTAGGACTGGGTGGAGTTGAGAGAAAAGGAGGACCCACTTCTTGTGGAGGTCTTCACGGACTTTAAATATGAACTATAAAGTAACAACAGTAATGGATTGTGAAAGGAGATAAATTATCATAGAAATAAAAAGTGGGAGGGAGTAGAAAGGAAGAAGTCACACTACAAGGGTCATATCTACTATGTGCCAGGCACTGTGCTGAGAATCAGAAATATGAAGATAAAAATGAAATAATCCAGGCCCTTAAGAAGGCTATACTTTTTTGGAGAAAACAAGAACATTATATAAGTATACAACAAATATATACAAATTGGGGAGTGAGGGATATTAGCAGCTGAGGTGATCAGGATTATAGGATGACTAAACTGTACACATTCTTTAACCAAGTGATGCCACAACTAAGCCTAAACCATAAAGAGATCAAAAGAAGAGTAAAAGGATCCATATGTACAAAATTATTTAGAGCAATTTTTTGTGGTAGGAAATAAGCAGAAACTAAAGGGTCCATTAAGTAATGACTGGACAAACTGTGGGACAGGAATGTAAAAAAATATTATTACACTCTGAGAAATTATGTATCAATATATTTAGAAGATATTGACATGATACAATAGCCATTCCTGTTAAAACAGCCAGTCAAAAAATATTTATTAAGTGGTCACTACGTGACAGTCACTGTGCTAAGCCCTGGGGATACAGTTTCTGTTCTAAAGGAGCTTACAGTCTAATGGGGGAAACAACATGAAAACAACCATGTACAATAAAAAACAAAAACAAAAACAGAAACAAACATATACAGAACAAATTAGAAACAATCAACAGAGTGAAGGCACTAGCATTTAAGGGGAATCAGGAAAGGCTTCCTGTAGAAGGTGGGATTTTAGCTGAGAATTGAAGCATGCCAGAGAAGCCAGGAGATACAGATGATGATGAACATTCTACGCATGGGGGACAGCTAGTGAAAATGCCCAGAATCAGGAGATGGAGTGTCTTAAGGAATAGAAAGGAGGTCAAGGAGATCATTTTGTTGAAAAATATATGGGGATGGGGGGAAATTAAGGTGTAAAAAGACTAGAAAGGTAGGAGGGGGGCAGGCTTTGAATGTCAAATAGAGGATTATATGTGATCGTTGAGGTGGGGGTGGGGGGGTGATAGAAAACCACTGGAGTTTGTGTGATTTGTCCTTCATTCTTGAAGGCAACCATGACATCAGGAAGATGATGATATGACTTGCAAATGAACTGGATTTGAGTGATGGAGGGCTGTGCAAGTCACCAGCCTCAACCTTTTCCTCCAGAGCCATCTGGGTCCTGTGGCCAGATATAGATCAGGATGACTGGAGATGGCCCAGGATGCAGTGGGAGGCCTTGGCCTTTTTAAGTGAAGGTCTTTCCAAGTTCTCATTCTGAATAAGGCAACATCCACTCAGTGAATAGGTCGGTTTAGTTTGTTTAAGAAGTGAGTCAAGGGACGGCCCCTTTAATTTAAAAAAAAAAAATCAGACTTGGAGAGAAGACCTTCCAGGTTGCTGGCCAAATGAGAAAAAATTATTATTTACATGCACTCTGAGCCAGGAAGGTCCAAAAAATAACTATTAAGTGGTGCTTAGGCAGGGACTTATTTATTGTTGGCCAATCAAAGAGAGCCAGAGTAAAATGGGTTTAAAGCACCGTCTTTAAATAGAAATCTAGCCAGTAAGCCACTGGAGTTTACTCAGTAAGTGTATGGGTGGGGATGGAGTTGAGAGTGAAGAGGACAGGGGCGTGAAATGGTCATTCATGGAAGATTACTTTGATAGCTAAATGGAGGATGGAATGGAGAGGGGATAGCCTTAAGAATGGCAGACCAATCAGCAGAATATCCCAGCAGCCCAGGTATGAAGTGATAGAGAAGAGAGCATATGCAAGAGATGTTATACAAAGTAAAAAAATCAATAAGCCTGAGTGATAGATTAGATATTAGAGGATGAAGGCAATGAGAAGTTGAGGATGTGAGCCTGGGTGATTGGGAGGATGATAATATGCTTGACAGTAACAGGGAAGTTAGGAAGAGGGTCTCAGAGTTTAGGGGAAAAGATAATGAATTCAATTTTAGACATGTTTAATTTAAGAAATCTATAGGACATCAAGTTTGAAATGTCCAAGAAACAGTTTGAGATGTGGGAATGGATGTCAGGAGAGAGGTTAGGAATCGACAAATAAATCATCTGCAGAGAGCATATCATTGACTCAATGAGAACTGATGAGATCTCTAAGAGAAATAGTAGAGTAGAGAAGGAGAAGGAAAAGGAGGAGAAGAAGGAGAAGAGAGCAGGAGCCTTAGGGGATACCTACAATTAGTCGTCAAGACTTCAACAAAGAACCAGCAAAGGAGACAGAGAAGGAGTAGTCAGAAAAGTAGGAGGAGAACCAGGAGACAGTGATGTCCTGAAAATAAAGAGAACATCAAGGAGAAGAGAGTGACTCACAGTATCAAAGGCTGCAGAGATATCAAGAAGTATGAGGATTAAGCAAAGGCAATTAGATTTCTCATTAGAGATCAATGGTTACTTTAGAGAAAGTTCTGATGATGAAGGTGGAAGCCAGGATGTAAAGAGCTAAGAGAGTGAAAGGGAAAGAACTGGAACAACCTATTACAAAACGTAATCTAAAGGAGTTTAGCCCAAAAAGGGAGGAGAGACATGGGATGATAGTTAGCAGAGATGGAAGGCAGAGTTTTTGCAGGAGATGGACATATGTTTGTAAGAAGTAGGGAAGCAGCCCTTATAGAGAGACTGAAGATAAATGAAAGAGGAAGATGTGATGAGATGGAATTATTTGTGCATGTAGAGGAGTTGGCCTTGACAAGAGGAAAGACCACTTCATGTGAGACAGCAGTGAAGGCAGAGACAGTGACAGAAGACATCTAGTTGATGTGAGATGCAGAGGAGATGACAAAAGGGAGTTCTCAGGAAATGATTTCTCTTTCTTTTTTTTGAATATGAAGTTACATATGATGTTACATTCTCAGCTAAGACAACAGTGATCAGGGAAATTATGGGAGGTTATCTGATGAGAGATCTAACAGTCTGGAAATATCACTGTGATGAATGGGATGGTAAGTCAATTACAGAGGTGTAAAAGGATTGCCTTCTTTTTTAGGCTGGGCCCAGCTGAGATTATTTTAACATAAATTTGAAATGGACCTAGTCAAGCACAATTCTCCAGCTGTGATTGGCAGCATGTGAAAAGGAGTGGAGGCAGCAGATGTAGGAGCAATCCAACACTTGGATTTGGCAGGACAAAATCAGCAATAAGATAAACAGGAAAGGTATTCAACAGAAGACAATAATATTAGAGTTGAACTGGTTCACTAAAGGGTTAAGATGGGGAAGGAAGAACAGTATAGTCAAAGGTAAAAGTGAGAATGAAAAAACAGGGTTTGGTCTGTAAGGTAGAAGAAGAAGTAGAATGACAACAGATTGTGATCAGATAACAGAATTTCAGAGTTAACGAACACGGATGGTTTATTTGTGGGTGAGCACAAGATCAAAGGTTCAATTATCTGTGTAGAGCAACAGGACAAGAAAAAGTAATTTTGAGAATAAGCAGAGCCAAAGGGGAAGCAAAATTACTGCTTTTTACAGATGATTATGACGGTTTACTTAGAGAACCCTATAAAGTTAACAACTAAAAACTGAAACAGAACAACAACAAAGTTGCAGGATATGAAATAAACCTTATAAATATTCAACATTTTTGTAAGCCCAGAAAAAAAGATAAGAGAAATTCCATTTAAAATAACTGCAATATAAAATAAAATATTTGGAATTGTACCTTTGAAGACACACAAAGGAATAATAAGAATGCAACTACAAAGCATTCTTGATTCTTCCCTTATCCATAGGTCCAACAGGTAAAATATCCCACGCTCCCCCCAATCTGTTTATAGTATCATTTATGTCTAAATCATGTATTCATTTTGAACTTATCTTGGTATATAGTTTGAAATGTTTGTCTATGCCTAGTTTCTACCACACTGCTTTCCAATTTTTCCAACAATTTTTGTCAAATGTAAGTTCTTGTCCCAAAAGTTTGGATCTCTGCATTTATCAAACATTAGATTACTATGGTCACTGACTAATGTATATTATGTATCTAATCTATTCCATTAATCCACCATTCTATGTTTTAGCCAGTACCAGATTGTTTTAACGATTACCACTTTGTAATATAGTCTGAGACACAGTACTGCCAGCAAGACCTTGTTTCACATTTTTTCTTTAATTCCCTTGATATTCTTGACCTTTTGTTCTTCCAAATGAATTAGTTACTATTTTTTCCAGCTCTATAGAAACTGTTTTAGTACTCTGATTGGTATGACACTGAATAAGTAAATTAATTTAGGTAGAACTGTCATTTTTATCATCTTGGCTCTGCCTACCTGTAAGAAATTTAGATTCGTTTAGATCTGACTTTATTTGTGTGAAAAGTATTTTATAATTGTGTTCAAATAGTTCCTGGGTTTATCTTGGCAGATAGACACACAAGTATTTTATACTGTCTACAATTATTTGAAATGGAATTTCTCAATCTCTTGCCGATGGACTTTGTTGGCACTATACAGAAATGCTGATGATTTGTTTGGGTAACTTTGCTGAAGTATTTCAACTAGTTTTTTTGTTTTGTTTTGTTATTAGTTAATGATCTAGGATTCTCAAAGTATACCATCATATTATTTGCAAAGAGTGAGTTTTGTTTCCTCATTGACTATTTTAATTCCTTCTACTTTTTTTCTTCTCTTATTGCTGTAGCTAGCATTGCAAATACAATACTGAATAATAGTGGTGATGATGGGAGTCCGTGGGTATCCTTACTTTACCCCGGATCTTATTGGGAAGGCTTCTAGCTTATCACCATTACAGATAATGCTTGTTCTTTGTTTTAGATAGAAACTACTTATGATTTTAAGAAAAGTTCCATTTATTCCTATACTTTCTAGTGTTTTTAACAAGAATTACAAGTATTTTAACAAGCAGTATATTTTGTCAAAAGCTTTTTCTGCACTTACAAAGATAATTATGATTTTTTGTTGTTTTTGTTAATGATATGGTTAATTATGCTGATGCTTTTTCCAAAATTGAACCAGTCCTGCATTCTTAGTATAAATCCCACCTGGTCACAGTGCATGATCTTTGCAACATATTCCTTTCACTTCTTTGCCAGTATTTTATTTAAAAATTTTGTATCAATATTCATTAAGGAAATTGGTCAAGTTTTCTTTCGTTGTTTTTGCTCTTGTTTATTTAGGTAACAGCACCATATCTATGTACTAAAATGAATTTGTTTAGGACTCCTTCTTTTCTTATTTTTCCAAACAGTTTATACAGTATTGGAATTAACTGTTCTTTAAATGTTTGGTAGAATTCATTTGTGAATTCTGGCAGTTTTTTTCTTAGGGAATTAATTGATGGCATGGTCAATTTCTTTTTCTAAGATAGGATTATTTAAGTATTCTATTTCCCCTTCTGTTTATCTGGGCAATTTATATTTTGGTGACCATTCATTTCACTTAATTGTTAGATTTACAAATAACTAATAAAAATAATTTCTTTAATTTTGATTAATTAATTTTAATTTCTTTTAATTTAATTGCTTTAATTTCATTTTCACTGGCAGTGAATTCACCCTTTTCATTTTTGATACTGGTAATTTAGTTTCCTTTTTTGTTTTTAAATCAAATTAACCAATGGTTTATCTATTTTCTTGGGGACTTTTTTCTTCATAAAACCAGTTCCTAGTTTTATTAGTTCAATGATTTTCTTAGTTTCAATTTTATTAATCTCTCCTTTATTTTCAGGATTTCCAATTTGGAGTTTAATTGGGGATTTTCAATTTGTTCTTTTCTTCTCATTTTTTTTAGTCGCACGCTCAATTCACTGATCTACTTTTTTTCTATTTTATTGATGTAAGCATTTAAAGATACAAAATTTCTCCTAAATGTTACACTGGCTGCATATCCTATAAATTACGGTATGTCATCTCATTGTTATCATTACCTTTATAATAAAAATATTTTTTCTATTATTCATTATTGGACCCACTCATTCTTTAGGACTAGATTCAGTTTCCAATTAATTTTTAATTTATGTTTCCACAGCCTTTGATTGAATGTAATTTTTATTGTATCATACTCTTAAATGGATGCATTTAAGATTTCTGCTTTTCTGCATTTGGCTTTGAGGTTTTTATGCCCTAATACATGGTCAAATTTTGTATAGGTGCCACGTACCATTGAAAAAAATGTATATTCTTTTCTATTCCCCTTCACTTTTCTCTAGAGGTCTATTGTATCTGACTTTTCTAAAATTCTATTCATTTCCTTAGCTTCTTTCTTGTTTATTTTTTGGCTAAATTTATCTAATTCAGAGAGGGGAAAGTTGAGGTCCCCCAGCAGTACAATTTTAGTTATCTATTTACTCCTTAATTCATTTACCTTTTCCTTCAAAAAGCTGGATGCTATACCATTTGGTGCATATATGCTCAGTATTGATATGACTTCACTGTTTATAGCACCTTTCAGCAAAATGTAGTTTCCCTGCTTATCTCTTTTAATTAGATCTTTTTTTGCTTTTGCTTTGTCTGAGATCACGATTGCTATCCCTGCTTTTTTTTACTTCAGTTGAAGCTTAACAAATTCTGCTCCAGCCTCTTACCTTTACTCTATGTATGTCTCTGCTTCAAGTATGTTTGTGTATCTCTCTGCTTCAAGTGTATTTCTTGTAAACATTTCTCTCTCTCTCTCTCTCTCTCTCAATCACTGTCCCTCCTCCAAAGTGTTTTGCTTCTGTCCAGCACCTCCCCAAATATGCCCTTCTGTTACCCGCCTCCTTTCCTATTTCCCTCTAGGGCAAGATAGATTTCTATACCCAACAGAGTGTGCATGTTATTCCTTCTTTGAGCTCTGCTCCAGGGGTAGAGGATGCATTGTTCAAAGTTTCAGGTTTTTCCTGCTGCTATTTTCATATCTAGTTCTAGGGGTCTGTAAGTTTTCAGTTCTTGCAAGGTGGTATGGTCCTAGGAGAGGTGTGGTCACTATTCTCCTAGTTTGTGACTACATAAAAATGAGCAGAACCAGGGTAACAATTTTTACCATAACAACTTTGCAAAGAAAAACTTAAACTTTGATCAATGCAAAAACCAACCATTAATTCCTGAGGAATAAATTATCAACTTTCTATTTTAAAGGATGAGTGATAACATATGCTATCCAAGGTGCAGAAGAGGACATTTGTTTTCAGGTATGATCAATGTGGCAATTTGCCCTGATTGATTATGCAATTTGATATAATGATTTTGTTTTTTCTTTTTTCAAATGAGAGTGGAAGACTAACAGGGGTTACCAAAGTGGGAAAAAAAGAAGAGAGCCACTCAAGTATTTTTTAATGCATAGAACAAAAGGTTGGTAGGAAACACAGATAAGCAAGACATCTCTGAAAATAATATTTTGTATCATATATTCAAAAACTAACGAAAGATGTATATGATAAAAAACTGACAGCTTCACAATCCCTTTTTTATTCTACTTTGCAATGGAAATATTTCTTATCTTCTAGTCATCTAATCATCACTAGTATGTGCTGTTTCCCTTCCCATATTCTACTCATACTCTACTCCATAGTCTAGGTCTGCAGCTTTGCACTGTCCTCCATGACTGAAATGCACTCAATTCCCTGCTCATTTCTACCTCAAAACTCAGCTCAGTCACCAACTTTTCCTTGCCTAAATGGTGCAAGAGATAATATCCTCTCCTCAAAATTTTACCTGCATTTATTTTGTATTCCCTTATTTATATACACGTCTCTTCCTATAGGATATAAAGCTCCTTGAGGATATTGATTGTTTCATTTTGTCTTTGTATACCCAGAATCTAACACACTGTCTAGCACATAGCAGCACTTAATAAAAACGATGTTCTTCCCAAGTTTCCTGTCACTTCTTCACCAAGTTCTTTCTTGTTAGTTGGAATTAGGCCTACAGCAACAGTTGAGTCACTTGCTTTAACTCCTAACAACTGAAATTGGTATTGTCCTTAAAACTTAAACATTAAATAGATCAGTTATTGGAGTCATAGTGCACACTTTAAGCAACGAAATTCAACTTCTGCTCGATTAGTATCCTGTCCTTGAAAATTTGCAGTGTACCTTTTTAGAGAACAGTTAAGGATCATCAAGCTAAGTCACTATTTATGTCACCAACTGAATTTGGACCAGGAAGGATAGGATATAAAAAGAGTCAAAGATAAAGAAGAACAAAATTTCAGTAATTTTCAGAAAAATAATCCTTTCCCCTAAATTCAATGGTTCTAACATTGCAACATTATCATCTATTTTATTTCAACACACCACAATCTGCACATATTTCACAAAGTGAATTAAATTTCTCAACAATTTTTAAAAGCACTTGACAAAATTAACCAGACACACTCCTCATTTAAGACAAAAATAAAGCTATGAAAAATTGCTCTCGGTGCATACAGATCTTAAGTTTTTTCTTTTTATCCTTCTTTGGTAAATTTAACAGATTTCTACTCTTGATTTCTAGGGACACCTGCAGATTAGTCATCTATAGGGGCAACAAATGAGAATTTAAAAACAAAAGCAATTCTCCTTTCCTTGAAGAAGGTAGGGGGAGGGGAATCTTACTTAGATTAAGTCCAAGTGACAATTAAATTCCAAACATGCCCAAATTAAATACTGTATATGCATGCCATTGTCCTTATCTGAAAATTAAGCTGCTGATAATGCTTCTTCACAGCACGTTTTGCCAAAAATATCAAAATGTTATGATCAACAGTCCTTTCCATTTTTTCACATTTGCCTTTTCTTTTATAGCTATGGTCTTATATTAGTAGACTGTGCTGTCTGTGACTGCATCAAAGCCTTTCTTCAAAATGAATATCCTTGGGGCAGTTAGGTGGTGCAGTGGATAGAGCACCAGCCCTGGAGTCAGGAGGACCTGAGTTCAAATCTAGGCTCAGACACATAACACTTACTAGCTGTGTGACCCTGCGCAAGTCACTTAATGCCAATTGCCTCACCAAAAAACAAACAAACCAAAATGAATATCCTTGTCTAAATGTTTACCTACTTTATCACTACAGTTTCCTACATATCTACAATCATACAGCCATATCTGAAACTGAGCTCCAGGTATGTCTTTAAAATTTCTTATGTCCAACCTTTTTGTGACTATCCCACTTTATTTTACCATGCCTCTTAAGACATCTTACTATAGTCATCCTCCACCAAAGGCTATAGTTACTAGAGAATGAATAATCAGCTGGTTCAAAGGGGGTTTCCTTATTTCAAAACAAACATCTAGTGAAGGACGACTATGGAAGTGTTTTACATAGCGCATAAAGAGAAGAAACAGTAACAAGAAGTTCCTTTAAAAAGGAAAAGATTCAATTGATAGGAATCTTATTTCTTCAATATTATTCAATGCCACATGCTTTCTTTACCTTGAGAGTGATACAAAAAGAAAGTTATGAGAAGGGTTCTGTTCTCTTACAGCTTTACCTTCAAAAACACCACATGGACATATAGGTTAAACATATCTTTGTGAATGTATGTATATATGTTATATATACACACACACACACACACATATATATATACACACACACTACAAACTATTTATAATATCTACCGGCACACACCTTCCCTTTTTTGTTCTTTTAATTTTTACTTTCAGTTTCAATTCTCTCCCTCCCTCCTCCTCCACTCGCTACAAAGAAATAAAATGTCCCTTACACGTAGGAAGTCACACAAAATTTATTTTCACATTAGCCATGTTATAACCCCCCTCAAAAAAAAAGCCAAGAAAAATAAAGAAAGTAGAAAAATAAGCTTCTATCTACACTCATCAGTTCTCTCGCTGAAAGTGGATAGCATTTTTTCATCATAGGTCCTTTACAACTGCTGAACTACTGGATCAGATTAGCTACATTTTTTATGGCTGATTATCATTATAATACTGCTGTTACTAAACACACATTTCTCCTGAGAAGGGCATATGGCAACTGAATAGTCATACAAAGTAGGGGTAGATGGAAACTACTTTCAGTCAGAAAAGAATTTGAGGAGAAAGGAAATGAGAAGAATGGAAGGGACCACACAAGCTAAACCATAAAGAAAAGGTTTAAAGATTAGATAAGGAAGACAGGGTCATTAATTGGTTTACCAAAGCATAGTAGAAATCGTTTACAGCAAGCAGGAGGAATACCAGGTATCTTAGTCTGAAAGAGATGGTGAAGCTTGTTACTGAAGCTATGGGTAAGAATTTTAATCAAAGAAGAAAAGAGTCATATGCAGGAGAGAACATTGGTTGTGGCACTCAAAATTACCAAGAGGGATGGTGTACTGAGAGTATAGCCCAGTGGGTATAAGGCATAAGAATTCTATTTAAGAGATTATCAGGGTCAAGACTAATTGTCAGTCTATGTGTGGTATTTTTATAGGGAGGAATAAGATAAAGGAGGGCAGAATAGAAGAGAAACAAAAGGATTATGACAGAAGAAACAACTGAACTTAAAGACTTCCCAGCATACAGCAAAGAATTATCAAAAGTTCTATACGTAATGAAACACACCACCACCAAAATCTCTACTTGTTAGCATCTTTCAGACATCCATACGTAAGTTCACTTACATTCAAGTCAGTGATCATTAATTAAACCAAAGCACAAGTGTGTATTACTGTGCTAGACACTAAGTCAAAATCAATACAGATCTCTCCTTCATGGAGTTTACAATATAGTTGGGATAGTTGGAGGACAGGAGGGGAAGAGGAGAGGAGTGTCATAACACATATACAAATTATAATGAAAAATAACACATAAATGCATTAGTGAGATGTAAACAATGTGCTATGAGCTTAGAGACAGTCAAAGGTCATTACTAACAGGGCTAGAAGGTATCTGGAGATAACATTTGAAATGGAGTTTGAAAGAATAAGTAGGGGAAGGTGGATCAAGAAGTACCGCTAACTGACCTATCCCTTCTTTCCCTCAATCCTCCAAACAGATCCAGAAAACTCATCAGAACAAATACTGATCAGGAAATATAATCAAAATGAGTCATCTTTCAAGCCAGGTACGCACAGAGAGATGCTGTATACCACACGAGGAACAAGAAGAGACCCAAAGATACAGATGAGTGGGTTTAAAAACAAGTGACAACTGACAGCTGTATCGTTCACTACCCACAGGTTCCCAGCAGGAGAAAACAATCAAGAAATGGGTATTGGCTGACCTTTGGGGGCAGAAAGTAAGAGGTAAAATACATTGCTACCTCTATTAGTTATAAATGATTCTTGTGCTAAAAAGACATGAGTCCTTCAAGACTTGGTAGTAATAAACCATAAGCAGTCATCTATAGTACATTTATCTGAACAGAACTATTATCAGAATAACTAAGAATACAGTTACATCATGTTAGATGATTTTTACCTAAATTGAAAAACGAACCAGAGCCAATTGTGTTCCATGTTAAGACAAGAGAGTAGCTGTTGCTTAGTTCTGGTGCTAAATAAACGAAGAAAATTCAAAATGGGAAAAAAAAAGTCATGAGAAAGCAGAAAATGTCCTTGTGCAATGAGATCAGTGAAGACTTTAATTAACAAGTGAGTCTTAGGTCCCAAGGACAAGAATAAAAAAATGTTACAGATAGCAAAATGTATACTAGAGAAATTAAGGAAAGGAATTCAAGTAAAGTGGTAACAAAGAAAGAGCTACAAGATGTCCCTGAAAATTGTTTGGACAAATATAAATGACCAAAAAGGGTAGCCAATAGAACTCTTTAAAGATTATAGAAGGCAGCAACACACTTTCAGGGAAAACATCTTTTCCTAGGTATTTTAACCTTCTCTCCCTCTGACAGGGGCATCTATTCTAAGAGCCCTGAGTATAATCACTGAACTTTTCATGTGTTAAGTCCTCTGTTTTACCAAACAAGAGTAAACTTCTACAGGATAGGAGGTGATATAAACTTGGATTCCCTCCTCCCCCAATATCTAATTGCACAGATTCAATGAATTTTTGTTCAAAGAATTTGTTTTCTCTAAATCAAAAGCAGTTGGTGTAATCTGAAAGTTTAAAGAAGTTGTCCACATTTACTTTCAATTCAATCCTAGTTGTAGAATGTAACTATAAGGGCAATTTTGAAGGCTTTTGGAAAGCAAGAGGAATGAGTTATAGAACCACAAGTAGGCATCTATCAAGTGAAGAATGGAAGTTGGATTGATAGATGGATAGATAAGTTCTTACTATGCGTCAGGCTAAGCTCAAAGGATACAAATAAAAGGAAACAAAACAGTTCCTGTTCACGAGGAGCTTATATTCTAATGGGGGAAAACAGCACATAATCGGAAGTGGCAGAGGGTAGGGCAGAAGGACTGGGCATAGAAGTGGCTCTGATAAATAAGGCAAAAGCTCACCTACTGGAACTATGGTACCTAGGGGCAGAGTTCAGGTTACCTGGGAAGGAAGTGGGGGTGATGGTCCATGTAGTAGAGCAGATACCGTAGTAAAGTGGAATCTCCCCTCCTCCTACCAAAAGCTCACTTATCAGAGGTAGAGTCCAGGTTGCCAGTGGGAAGAAGATAATACATCTATATCTATCTACACAGACACATAAAATGAGTAAAATGGAAACAACTAGTATGAGGAATTCAGAAAATCATGGGAAGATCTGTAACATCGAGCAAAATAAACATAACTGTTTTAGTAATAATATATATTGCTTTTACAATGTTGGTGAAAACAACAGAAAAAAGGCAGCTGAACTCTTATTAATTGTAATGACCAATTCCTGTCCTGAAGAAAGAGTGATGAAACATACCTGTCTGACAAGAGAGCTTGAGATCCACGACTATGAAATGGTGCCTGCACTGTCAGACTGTCTCTCAACATGAATTTTCCTCAACTTTTTTGTTGTTGTTACAAAGGAGTGTAGTATGTCAGTGGGTCAATAAACATTCATTAAGCACGTACTATGTGCCAGGCATATGCTAAGCTCTGGGGATATAAATAAGAAAAGGAAACACAGTCCCTACCCTCAAGGAGCACACAATCTAATGCGGAAGACAACAAGCAAACAAATATACATATGAACAAGCTATGTAGAGTATTTTAAGAGGGGAAGGGAGAGCCCTAAAATGAAGGAGGATCAAATGGAAAGGCTTCCTGTAGAAGTTAGGATTTTAGTTGGAACTTAAAAGAAGTCAGTAGGCAGAGCGATCATGAACTAAGTGGTATAAAAACAAAAGGCATCAATAAACCTTTAAAAAATGGAAACAGGCTGCAATGTCATATTTTACCTTTAGAATTGCACATTTCTATTTAGTAAGGGACTAAAGACTATAATGACTTTTAGGGAGGAGCCATAGCACTTGATTTCTCACAGACCAGTTGGAATGATGCAAAATAGTTAAAAAGCAAATTCTGGGAAAAATATAAAAGAACTTTTGACATATTTGCAACTCAAGCTGCTTTTTATGCCAAGTAACTATCTAGTACATACTTTATCAATGTTATCAGAACGGTTATTTGGCAAATATCAAGGTAAAAACATCTCAACTCTCAATAACCCACGGTAAAGAAGAGCTGTATTAACTACTGCTTTAAGAACAGACACGGTAAAAAGCAAATGCTTATTTACATTCACAGGCATGAACAGAGAAATTCCAAACTGGTTCAGTATTTGCAGTCCTAATACTAATGCTGTTGCTTTAATGAGACTAGAATAAATACATTTGAAGAAAACTGTCATCACTGCAGATAGAAACTACAATGCTAATATTTAAACAACATTTTTGGTGGTGCCCATTAATCTTACAGAGCTATAAGTTTGATGTATGAACTACTGTTTTAACTTGGGCTACAATGAATCATGTTGATTAAAACAGTAAAATTAGAACAAAGTGCTACATTTTAAAATATTCCATAAGCAAACCAGTACAACTAAGATTCCCCTCTTTGTCTCCCCTGAAAAAACTCATTATATCATCCTTGTGCACTTAGGACCCAATATCACAACCCTTTCCCCCAAGCATTATTGATATCTAGGTCAATGAATTCTGACAATGACAGTAAGTACTCAAGATTTTTTTTTTAATTTTCTTGCCTTTGTGTGGTCACTTGGCCTCTAGTCTTTCTTTGAAAAAGAATAGGTTGGGTGATGTGTTTTCTAAAGTCTCCCAGATCTATAATTGTACAAATAATCTAAAAGAAACTCAAGAGAGATCTCACTACTCTGTATACCTCATTCCTCTTTTAAGTTTTACTTTATTAAACAGAAGATATCATAAAAATCCAGGGTAGAAGTAACACTGGAAAGAATCGGGGGTCCAAATCTCAGCTCTGCCATTCACTACCTAAACTTGGAAAGTGACTTGCCCTTCTCAGGACCTTGGCTTGTTCACATGTTGGATGAGGAGGCTGGACTAGATGACTCTTAAAGTCCCTTTCTAGCTCTAAATCTACAAGCTCATGTTTCTGGGAAGTCTCATTTAGCCAAATATGTTTTGTACTAGCCATATGCTATGAAAGACAGACAGCTCCAGTGTGGGAATTCTCAGTTCATGCTTAAATAGTGTGCTAAGTAGCCTTCTGTCTTTTACTAGTTTATGCTTAAAGCAATAGTTAATACAACCTTTTTAAACTGTGGGTTGAGTGGTGCTATAATATCTGACTTTAATATCTGCAAAATTCTGTACATTCTGATAGCATGCCAAGTGTGTGCTAATGAAGAGAAACTACGGATGGTGATCATATGAACGAGAAAAACAGATGTTTGTAAATTCAGTAATCTTTCTTAGAGAAACATCTACTTAGTTTTCTACAAGCCAACCCACCCACCCCACCCCCCAAAAAAAGCTTGGATGACAGTACTGAAGCTGACCAATCCTGCATTAGAGATACTTTTTATCCAGAATTTTTAGGTATGAGGCAGACAACGCAGCCTCACACTCAAATAATGAACTCCTCAACTCTTAACACTAGCAGCAGTGGGGAAAAAAAAATCTGGTTTTGATGTACAAATTGACAAAATTTGATCCATCACTGAACAAAACATGTTAAAAAGTCATATATTTAAAAAATTCTCTTAACCACCCTTTAAATGCATCCTGGAAAACTCAATTTAATTTTGCCTTCTCTGTCTTTGATCAAATGTTCTCTTATTTGTGTATAATAGTTTTGTACTAAACACACAGAGAAGTCATAAACTATAACACACTATATTATATATGCAAAATATATTTCATTTTTTGCACAGGCCTATGAATAAATTATTCTGCTCAGAATGTTTACTAGAATCTTACTACCTTTTAAACCACCACTCTCATTTGGTAGAGATCACACGCTTTTGACAAGTGTTATTTCACAATTTCAATCTAAGTATATGGACTATTGGTGTGTGAAAGCACTGACAAATTCCCAAGAAAGGATCACACCTCCTTGTTGACAACCACCAGGTTAGCTTTCTTGCATTACCAAATTTCTTAGATAGAGAGAAGCTAATAATTATATTTTCATTCCATGAATGTGTTATTCATTCGTCCTTGTGTACTATCTCCCTACACTAAACTTTAGCTATAGACTCCAACAACCCTTACTAACCAAATTTCCAACGAAAAAAAATCTAATGACCTCTTATATAGTACACTTAAATTGTTTCCTATAATTTAGATGATTGGTTTATGTCATGATAGTTCCGCTTTGCCTTTTCCGTGAATCAGATAGTTAAAAATCTTTGTTTATAACGACTAGGTTTACTCTGAGAAGAATAGTTAAGTGGTTTGGTTACTTATAGGAAAAATAGAAAACACCTGCCTAAGAGACAAAATAAAGGGCAGATCACTGAATCATGCTAAAATAATGAAAAATACTCACAATCAAGTCCCAGAGACCTGAATACTGAAAACAACACGGGAATAAGGAGTTCAGTTGTATGGAGAAACTTATCTACTGATGTTACTTTTAAAAGATACACACTGGCACAAACGTAATATTATTGTCACCCATACCTGTCAACAACACTTACTGTTGAAAAGTATCCTTAAAGGAGATTCTTACAGTTTCCTAAAAACAAATTCCTTACTTAATACACATAACTCAGACTATTTAGAGGACATCAAAAGACCTCTTACTTCAGGCTTTATTCTTTTTTTACCTTTAAAAAGTTTTACTTGCCATCTTTTTTTTTTTAAATTACATTACTGTCATTTACCTCCTATCCCCACCCTGACCCCAAAGTACTTTTTCCTTATAACAAATAAATAATCTCTTTTTTGAGGTCATTATATTTTCACAACATTCTATTTTGGTTGTTTGCTGTTGAGATGTGAGACACCTCCCTGTCTTCCTCCTCACTCCTTTGTAGAAGTGGTGGTCCATGGGTATGAACCAGTCTTTAAGTTCATTGGTTTTACTGAACTTTATTTCTGTATATTTTATTATAAAGGATAGCCCTCTAGGAGAAAATATAGCAGATATAAAAACAAACATTTTTAAAAATCTATTTTTCAGAAAGTTGTTATTTTTTTAAAAGGACAAACAAAACAAACCAACACATTGAACATATCTGAAAGCATATGTCTCTCTTTTTATACCTCTAGTCTACCACCTCTCTGAAGAAGCAGTAAAAGTATGCTTCATCACCAGTTCTTATGAAGTCATGATTTGATTAGTCACCAATGCGATTAGTGTTCTGAAGTCTTCCAACGCTGTTTTCTTGTTATACCATTGTGATAATCATGTGAATTGTCCACCTTGTTCTGGTAATTTCTCTTTGCATCATTTCAATCAATCTTGCCAAATTTCTTTGAAATCTTCCTATTTGTCATATATTATAGAATAATCATATATTAGATAATGCTCACATACCATGATTTGTTCAGTCATTTCTTGCGTTGATGGGCATTGATTTTGTTTCTATTTCTTTTCTACTACAAAAGGGAGTACTATCAATCTTTTTCTCTATGTAGGACCTTTCCCTCTTTTGACCTCCTTGGAGTATATATGCCTGCCTCCCTCATGGCCCCACAGTATCCATCTACCACTGTAAATTATTTTATATTTGCTTGACATGTATTTTCTATCTATTCATACATGTATATGTTCTTTCCCCCAGCAGAATGGAAGCTCCTTTAGCATACAGGCTTTTTGTTTCTTTCCAAGTACATAATAGACACTTAGCTCTAGTAGTGGTATCAATTAATCAATCAATCAACATTTATTAAATGTCTACTATGTGCCAGAACTTCTCTAAGCACTGAGGACACAAAAAGAGGTAGTAAGAGACAGTCCCTGCCCTCCAAGAGCTTACAATCTAACGGGGAAGAAAACATACAAATACAAAGCAAGCTAAATAGGATAATTTGGAAATCATTAAGAGAGAAGACTCTGGAATTAGGAAGAGTTAGGGAAGGCTTCCTGTAGAAGGTGGGATTTCAATTAGGACTTAAAGGAAGCCAGGAGATCAGCAGTCAGAGAAGAGGAGGAAGAGCATTCCAGACTTGGGTGATGGTCAGAGAAAATGCCAGGAGGAGAGAGATGGAATGTCTTGTCTATGGAACAGCTGGGAGGCCAGTGTCACTTGCATCAGAGAGTATATGTCAGGTAGTAAAGCACAAGAAAACCGGAAAGGTAAAAGTGGATTAGGTTATGAAAGGCTTTGAATTCTGATCATTTCATATTTGAACCTAGAAACAAAAGGGAGCCACTAGAATCTATTAAGTAAAAGGGGGGATTAGAGGGTAGAAGGAGAGGTGTATGTGACATAGTCTGATCTCTGTCTTAGGAAAATCACTTTAGTGGCTGAATGGAGGATGGATTGGAGTGGGGAGAGACTTGGGAAGACTGACTAGTACAGACATGAGGGGCTGCACTAGAGTGATGGCAGTGTCAGAGGAGAGGAAGGGATGTATTAAGGAACTTTTAAAGGTGAAATCAACAGGCCTTGTCAACAACTTGGATATGAAGGGTGAGAGACAGTGAGAAATCCAGGGTGATGCATAGGTTGGAAGCCGAGTGATTGGGAGGGAGTAACAGGGAAGGCAGAAAGAGAGTGGGGGGAGAGTCTGGGAGAAAGATAAGTTCTTTTTTACTGGGTCAAGGTTTGAGAGAAAGATAATAAGTTCTGTTTCAATGGGTCAAAAGTATATACACTTTAATAAATATCTGGATGTAATTCCAAATTGTTTTCCAGAAGAGATAAACCAATTCACAGCTCTACCAACATTTCTTGGCATGTGTGTTTTACCATATCCCCTCTAATATTTAATATTTTCTTCTCTGACAGTATAATGTATATAAAGTATGAAGTATGTAACTTCAGAGTTGTTTTAATTGGCATTTCTTATTAATAATAATTTGGAACATTCTTTCAAAAGGATGTTGATAGCTTACATTTCTTTTTTTTTAAATGTGCTTGTTCATATCCTTTGACCACTTATCTATAGATGAACGGCTTTTTCTTATATATTTGTACCAACTCTCTATAAATCCTGAATATCAGATCTTTATCAGAGCTGGAGCTATTTTTGTTCACACATTCGCCATTTATTGTACCCTTGGCTTCTATGACGTGGTCCTCTCTTGAACCACTGTTTATCACACACTCAAATTCAAAGATGAATGAACATATACCTACTTCAAGCAGCTTACACTTCATTACTGTGGTTCTGGTGACTTCAATTTAAGTACTCAGTTACCAGATCACAGTAAACATACACTCCATGTTACTCTTCCCCTATTGATTATTAAATCAAGCGTGGGTTTTGTTTTTTTTGTTTTTAAATAAACTATCTTTATTTGGGGCCTAGTACAGTATTAGGGAGATAATAAGCACTTAATTACTTCTTGTTCAAATAAATTAAGAAACCGATTATTACGCCTACTCACTTCCTCAGTGACACAGGGCAATAGCTGTCCATAACCATGTTACAGACTCAAATGCATCTCCTCTGGGTGCACAGAACGCATCACTGATGAAAATAATTACGCTTATTATTATAGTGTTAGAGATGGAAGAGGCTGTAGCATTCATTTAGTCACAAGTAAGAAAGAAAGGATCTTAGTGGCCACTGAGTTCAACCCATAACTGAAAATGAATCCCCCCTACAACATTTAAGCTTAGAATTAGCCAAGGGAACTTTGCTTGGAGACCTAAAGAGCAGAGGAAGTGTACTACCTCCCAAAGCACCTCATTCAATTTACAGATAGCTATAATTGTTGGGAAGTTTTTCCTGACATCTAATCTAAATTTGTCTCTGCAGGGACAGGTAGGTGGCGCAGTGCAAAGAGCTCTGGCCTTGGAGTCAGGAGGACCTGAGTTCAAGTCTGGCCTCAGACATTTGACACATACTAGCTGTGTGACCCTGGACAAATCACTCAACCACACCTGCCTCACTAAAAAGCATGCATAAATAAATAAAGGAATGAATGAATGAATGAACAGATGAATGAATGAATGAATGAATGGATTTGTCTCTGCACATTCTATTGTTCTTGGTTGTACCCTCTGGAGGCCAAACAGGACAGGTCTAATCCCTATTCTACAATTAAAGTCTTTCAAGTCTTTGGCTTCTCACTTGCCCTCCAGTCTTCTCCACACTAAGCATCCTCAGTTTCTTTAAACAATTCTCATATGACATGGACACATAGTTCTTTACTATTTTAATCACCCTCCTCCAGTACTCTCCAGCTATCCAAGATGTGGTATCTAGAACTTAACACAATACTTTAAAAGTATACCTCAAGCACACTGTCTTGTTTGGCCACCAATTTCGCTGTTGACTTGTATTGACCTTTAGTATTTTAAAAAACTGCTAACTATACACCTGTTCCCCAACTTATACTTATGAAGTTGATTATTTGAAAACACTTTATTTTAAACACAGGGGAAACCCAACATTGGGGAGAAGTGACTTGCCCAAAGGCACACAGCCCTTGACAATATGGCAGAGAAGGGATCTAAAACCCTGGACTCCTGAGTTGCATGGCAGCATTCTTACCACTACACAATGTTGCCTCTCACTACAAATCTCTAATCTTTTAATCTTTATAAGATTGGAACAAATAGTTATCACACATATTATTTAATTATCCTGTTTGGAGTTTCTTCAAGGCAACTTAATCTTTAAAAGGCCAAAATATACTAAGGATTTTGTGTCTCTTCCTCTTTTCTTCCTAGACAAGATCTCCAAATGTCTCTTACCTTTCTTTTTATTTCTCCTTTAAAACCGGCCATGATATGGAACTGAAGTGACATTTTTAATATTTATACATACATATGACATTTATATATTTCACATTTTCATCTACTTTATATTTAAATTTTTATATGTTTCATGTTTTATATAACATTTTAACATTCACTAGCCAAATTAAATATTTTTATATTTTGCTAAGTAAAAAAAATTTAAGTGGCCTTTTATTCCTCACCCCAAAACAAGCAAAATAAAATAATAAATGAAGATAGTTTTCTAACTATATTTCTTCTGTATCTGAGTTTCCTCATCTATAAAAATCATATTGGACTAGATGACCTCTAAAGTCTCCTCCAACTCTAAATCTAAGGTATTCAATTTATATATTAACCTTTCACAGCCTGAAAAAAAAAAGTTTTTTAAATCCATGGAAACACAATCCAATTCAACAAACATTTTATATATCAGTGTATCATCTGTAACACACACATACACACACACACACACACACTCTCACTCTCACACTCATCTCCCTCTCTCTCTAGAATATAGACTGGGAGAATAGAAGAGAATACAGAATTAGGAGAGGGAAAATTCAGGTGTCTGAACATTATTAGTTCTTCTGGATAAATGGAAGATTAATATAAATGGCATGCCCTTAATATTCTGTGTTAAGACATACAGTACTCTTTTAAAAGTGACTACCACAAAATAGGGTTAATGATCTAATAAATTAAGGGGTAAAAATAAGACAGAAGCAAACAAGTCAGGGTCCCTCTCTCATTGAAGTGAAGGCCAATCAACTAGCCCACCCTTCCTCTGGATGTTCAGTTTCTAAAATCATAGTTTGTTTTTTTCCTAGCCCAGAGCTGCAGAATTACAAGTGGTGTCAACAGCAAGGAGCCTGGAATATTGAGGGGTTTCCTGGCAATTTCCCTTCCAATCTCCATTCTCTTCCTTCTTATCCCAACTTTTTACTAGACCTGGCTGCCTTCAACTTCCCCTCTGCTTCATAGACTAACTTTTCTAATAATCAGAAATTAAGCAAAAAACCCAAATCCTAAATGAAAGCCAAAAAAATAATTCTAAAACAAAAATTGAAACTATATTTTTTCCCCTTAAAACGTATTACACATATTCATTTTAAACACTGCTCTCCTCAAGAAATACATAATTAACCATTTCGTCTTATCTATTATTACGAGGGGGGTTTTGAGAGCAGATGACGTATCTTTTGAGAGCAAGAATTATCTTTTGTCTTTTTTTGGATCCCCACTAATTTAGCACAGATCCTGGTATTTACTGTGTGCTTAATGACTGTTGACCAACTATGGTCAGGCATACAGTTACAAAACTCATCTTCATAAATATCCTACTTTATTTTGTACTTCCTATTGAGATTATAACTCCACAAGTAAAGAGGACTACGTTGCCAAATGAGTAAGACAAAACAATTAGCTACACTTTGCTACAACTTAATAAATGATGGTAAAACCTGAAAGAGGAAAGACTCTTGTCAAAAGCAGAAAAAAGAATTGTATTCAGGATTCAAATCAACTTCAAATGCTGCATAACTCTTTAAAATTATTTTCCAAAGCAACAGAAATCAGTCCCTTGATAATGTTTGAAGAAATTCAAGTCCCAATGAATTGAAGAGATTGCAATTAATTTTTTTGGCTAATTTTTTAAAAATTCTTAAGAAAAGCAGATATTGAAAAGTAAAAATATAAATCAACAAGCATTTTAATAACCAAACATTTTGTAAAGTTTAAAATGGGAAAAGAAAATTATCAGAAAAAATTATTGTAGTTATATAGTGAAAAGGTTGTTTTTACTTTAAAAAAAGACAAATGTACACATTCAAATTGAAGTAATTATCTTTTTGCTAAGTGTTATTATTTTCCTGTGTGTTGCAGAAATATATAAGAAAAGGTCCTGAAAATGTAGAATATGTCATTTTCCACCAATGGCAGGGTGGAGCTGAGCAGAGGAATACTAACAATGTCAGGTGATCCAGAAACACTAACTCAGTAAATCTCTTATTAACCAGAAGTGAAAGAATTTCCTTTGTGCCACATGAAGCTCAAATACGAACAAATACATGAAATCTGACCTTTACATTTTACTTCAAAAGGGCTCCCTTGGTTGCAGCTAGTTCTCTTTCCTCTCTTTTGTCCTTCTCTTTCTCTGACACATGTTGGTATGGTGCTTCCAATGCCCCCCAATTATTTATTTCTGAGTCTATACATAAAATATTTTCCATTTATTTCTATCTGAAACGTGCAGAGACATTGTGGGAAGTTTTAAACAGTAGAGTTAGGTTGAGAATGAAACAATAATCCAAATATACAGATTTAAGGGGCAGTGCTAGTTATCTGAATAGTACCTAGTAGCTTCTCACCTGACAATGACACACTACATTGGTCAAACACGTATGGAAATAATAATGCATGAACCAGATTTGCCCAGAATATTAAAGAGAGAAATGAAGCTTAGAACAAATTGAAGCTGTTCAACAGTGGCATACTTAAAATATTTATGAATGCATATGAATCAAGTATTTCCTTTCTTTCAAAGACTCTCTCACAGGCGACAGACGTACTTTAGATGCCAGCAGACAAGTTGCCAGTGATCTTCCAATGCAAAAACTTTGCAGTTTTCCAAGATGTTTTGTATTCAATTAGAAATGTCTCTAAATGCAATACAGAACCCTTCCCACCCCTCGTCCCCAGATAATAAAGTAAGCGTAACTGTCAAAAAACAGTTTGTAAATGGTTTCTCAAGAATCTTCAGCACTAAACTTTTAAGTGGAACTACCACTAAGTGATGCACTAGCCTTGCTGTCAGACACAGAGATTGTATCAGAGTATAATAAAAGGCTATCTACACCAGGATCAACCTACCTGCTTTTCTCACGTGGTCAGGCAACACTGTCACTACTGATCAAGAGTTTGTTTATTGAGGGTGAAAAAATTACACTAAAAAAAGTACAGTCCAAGAGTAGATGGTCAGACTAACAGAAACAGGCATCATTCTTCAATCTAGCAAAAACTCCAGACTCGGCATCAGCCACCAAGTATATCCTATCACTGATTCCTTTTCTGAGGGAGGCAAATAAATAAAATAAATCTCAAATTGAGGTAGAAGGGCAAAAACTCAAGACCTCTTGCCAAAGAAGAAAAGAAAAACAGATTTATAATTGTTGATTTTTAGTTCAACAAAGACAAACTTTGACCTGATGCACATAAAGCTTTTGCAGAGGGAAAAAAAGATCTCCCACTACAGTGTTCTGAGAATACTAGTGAATTACATACAATTTTATTTTACAAAGCACTTTGCTGACCAACTACCATATGAGAAGTAACATAAGTATTATTCTCACTTTATGGATTAGAAAATAGCCTCAGAGACTCACATAGAAAGTCGCATATTTAGGAAGTGTCTAATCAAGGACATGCACTTAGGTCTTCCAAATCTAGTCCAATGCTTTCCCCCGCCAAGGAAATCATCCTAGTAGAATTTATCCAGGGAAATGTGGTTTGGTTTTATCATCTCAAAACCCAACTCTGAGCATTATTAATCACTTGTTTTCCAAATGTTAGTGAAGATTCTTTGCAAGAGATGCATCTTAATATTTAAAATCAATATCTATTCTCTAGAATAACAGTACTATCCAACTGTCTCTAAAAATCAGGAGGTCCTGTGAGGCATTAACAAGCATCAGTGGTATAGCACCAAACCATAAATGAACTTTGGGTATATTATCATTTTTATCATATCGGCACATCCCAGCCACAAGAACTGAATATTCCACCAGATAGTTAAGTTGTTCCTTATTCCTGTAATTTTACACTTTTAGTTGAATCTATACAAGTTTCACCTCTTCTCTGGAAGATTGATACCTAAATAGTTTATGCATTCTGTAGATATTTAGAATGGGATTTGCCTTTCTATTATTGCCTATGTTTGTGCTCTCTGGAATGATTACTATATTTTTATTACATTGTGGTCTATAAAGGATATATTTACTATTTATTTCTGCCTTTTTACATTTATTTGCCAGTTCTCTGTACTCTAATACATAATCAGTTTTTGCAAAAGCTCCATGTAGTACTGTGAAATACATATGTTCTTTAGCAGTTTCATTTAGAAGATGTCAAAACTCTCTTAGCTCCAGTTTCTCCAGTAATTTGTTCAGTTCTATATTGGTCCTTTTCTTTTACTTTTCTGTTGGATGTGTCCAAAATCAAGACGGGGCCTTTAAATTCTCTAGTGACTATCGTATTACTGTCTATGTCTTCTTAATTTTTTAATTTTTCCTTTACGTTAGGAGAATTTAAGTTTAAATACTGATACCAATTTGTTGACAATGGTTCTTTACAGTATAATGTATTTTCTGTGTTTATCTCTTTTTATGTGAGGAATGTTTGTATTTGCTTTGTCTGAAGCACAATGACAATTGCTTTTCTGGAGTCACCTAGTGCTTTCTAAATTCTCTCCCAACCCTTTGGAAGTTTTTATCTCCAGCAAAAAGTATTTTGCTTTTCGTGTATTGTAACTTCCTTCTTGAGTCATCAAAAAAACAGGCAAAGTTTTCAAAAGTCAATGTAAAATATGTGATTTTCCCAAAGAAACATATATAGAAATAAATTTTCATCAACCCAAAGCCCATCTTTCTATAGGCTTCAATAAGCCAGTATTCTTAGAAAACTCTTTACTGTTGAGTTTCTTCAAATCCTGGTGCCTCTTGCTACATTCTGACAGATGAAATGTCCATCTCTAAAAAAGGATTCTTATGGTCTTAATTTAAAGATGTTCAGTAAGGTACAATTTCTTCCTAAAAGTTAATGAAAAAGTTTCAAATCCTGAACTCTTCAGTTACTCTAAATTTTGACCCTGAGTTATGGCAGAACTATTTCTATAAATTAGTATTAATAGTTATCTACCACACATCCATCAGATGAGTGAAGTGGCAAAAGAGGAAAATGGTAATTGTTGGAGGGGCTGATGGAGAACAGGATAACACACTGTTGGTTGAGCTATGAACTGGTCCAACCACTCAAGAAAACAATTTGAAACTATACTCCAAAATTAACTAAACTCTGTACCACAGCTAGGCACAGGCACATATCCTAAAAATGGAAAATGGATAATGGAAAAATGCTAAAATGTTTCTCAACAGCAGATTTTGTTGTAGCAAAGAAATGGAAATAAGATGGGTGCCCTTTAACTGGGGAATGGCTAAAAATATTATAGTATATAAATACAGGGCAGGTAGGGAGGGCAGCTAAGTTGCACAGTGGCGATGGCTCAGTGGATAGAACACTAGGCTTGGAATCAGGAAGACATCTTCCTGAACTCAAATTCAGCCTTAGGCACTTAGTAGCTATGTGACCCTAGGCAAGTCACTTAACTCTGTTTGCCTCAGTTCCTCATTTATAAAAATAAAAAAGAGAAGGAAATGGCAAACCACTCCAGTATCTCTGCCAAAATATCCTCTTCCCCCCAAAAATGGTGTCATGAACAGACATGACTGAAACCATACATACACTTATGTATATATGTATGTGTACATGTATATTATTTTATGCATGCGTGTGTATACATGTGTGTGTATATATACACACACATAAATATAACAAAATATTACTGTGCAACAATAAATGGGACAGATTGAAAGAAACTTGCTATAAGTTACAAGAACTGATAAAGAGCAAAGCAAGCAGAACTAGGATAACAATTTACACAATGACATTAATAACGTAAAGGAAAACAACTTTAAAAGACTTCAGAATTGTGATCAATCATGACTTTAGAATAATAATAATAGCTACAGCTATCATTTATTTAGCACGTTAAGTTACGCAAGGCATTTTACAAACACTATCTCATTTGATTCTCACAATAACTCTGGGAGGTAGGTGCTATTATTATCCCCATTTTGCAGATCTAAAAACTGAGGGAGACAGAGGTTAAGGGACCTGCCTGGGGCCACTCAGCTATAAAGTATCCGAGGCAGAACTCAGATCTTTCCAAATTCAGGTCCAGCACTCTATCCATGGGCCACCTAGCTGCACCTAAGAGAACAGGGATGACAAAGAATCCTTCCCACATCTTGTAGAGAAATAATAAAGGATAAGAGGTAAAGAATGAGACATGTTTTCAGACACAGTCAATGTGTTGATTTCTTTTGTTTACACTGGTTACAAGGAAGAGTAGGGAGAGTTGATGGGAAGTGATGAAGAGTATCAAGGAAATGCTAAAAAACGGAAGACAGCAAAATGAAGTTCATAAAGGGAAACAGTAAGGACAGTTCTGTTACTACTGTCAATCAATCAATAAACATTTATCATGACCACTTTCTTTTTCACGCTTTATATACTGAAATTTTAATGTATTTTAATGTTTCATAACCAGTCAGTCAATAAACACTTATTAAGGGCTACTATGTGCAAGGCACTGCGCAAAAAGAAAGGAAAAAGATAAAGAAGTCCTTGCACTCATTCAGCACATAGTCTAATGGGGGAGAAACAATTATGTACAAATGAGGTATGTGTGTATATGTATATGTATATGTACACATTTATATATGTGATAAGGAAATATTGAACTTTACTGAGTAGGGGGTGGGGGTGACATGGTCAGACTTGGACTTTATAAAAACAACTTTGGCAGGTGAATGGAGGATAGACTGGAGAGGAAGGATTTGAGGCACAGGAGAACCACTAGCAGGCTATTGCAATAGTCCAAGGGATGGTGATAAGGGCCTGCACGAGAGAGGTGGCACTGTCAGAGGAATGAAATAGAAGTACATGAGAGATGTTGCAAACATAAAATCAACAGGCCTTGGCAAAAGATTGTAAGAGTTAGTAAAGAGTTGAGGATGATATCTAGGCTGCAAGCCTGGATGATTTGGGAAGATGGTCAGACCTTCAACAGTAATACAGAAGTTTAAAAGAGAGGAGGAATTTGGAGAAAAGATACTAAGTTCAGGAATGGAAATGTTGAGTTTATGAGGTATGTGGTACATTCATTTTGAGATATCCAATAGGCAGTTGGAAATGTAAGACTAGAGTTCAACAGAGAGGTTAAGAGCTGTGATTAGCAAAGAGATAAATGAATCCATGGGAATTGAGGAGAACATCTAGTGAAACAATATAGAAGCAGAAGAAGAGGGGGCCCCAGAGAGCTCTGTGGGACAACCACTGTTAGTGGCTATAATCTGTACAAACATTCAGCAAAAGATTACAATAAAAAAGAGCAGGACAACTTGCTGAAACCATCTGCATGAGGAAACTGGTGAAATAAGACCTTCCCCACGATGTGAATATACTGTAAATATAAAAGTGAATCTGTACCTTTGAACATTTATGCCTGATGTGTCCTGTTGAAACTGTAACTGGACTTTGAACACAATAAATACATCACTGGTTTTTTTTAATGTCAGCTTCTGGATTCTATAAATATTAAAATCTTATTATATTCGGTGACAACAGGAGAAAAATTTTGTATTCATGCTAATAACAATAAATGTAAAGTTCCGGTAGTGAGACATGGGTAGAAGTTTTAACTGGACCACTTTATACACTCACCTTCCCTTGAAATGAATGGTTGGGAGCTAGAAATTGGAGCAGACTGATATTCTAATAAAGATTTTTTATGTTGATACCCTATGTGGCCATGAAAAAGAACTGAACTTCCCAAAGGCAAACTTCTAAATATGACTGGTCACATGTGGAAAATTGTAAATTTTCTTACGTTATAAAGGCAAATATTTTCACCTTTACTTCTTAAAAGGATTGATCTTAGACAGTAGCCTATTCTTTCTTAGTCCAAAAGTTAAACCATCTCTTTATTCCCCAGTGACTGTCAGTCCCACTCAGAGGTGCCATGTTTTATTTAAAACACACTCTCTCTCAGTAACCACTTTGTTCTAATTGGCAAGGCAAAGCTAAGTCCCCAAAGCACACAGCTCGTTACATTCAGTTTGGATTACAAAAACACGATGAAACAAACTGCATCGAAATGTACAAATTAACGGCTCAGGAGTGCACGACAGGGACGTGGAATTAGATTGTAATATGGAACAAAATCCACAGGGAGGCTAGGGAACAAATCACTAGTGTCTCTATAAACTATACAAGGTTTCCAAATGAGCAAATACACAAAGCAGAGCACAGGCTTTTCCATAACTCAACCAAATTGCTAAATATGAATAGAACAGGAAAGAAGACTTTTTTTTTCAAATATTATGCATATATGTATAAGCGAATGAAGCCACAAACAAGGCACTTTCAACAAATGAAACCTGAAGGTTCTACTATCTAAATATGCAACTCATTTTTGCCTTCAGATTTTACAATGGCCAAGTATCATTGCAATTAAGTCATTGTTCCAAATTTTTTTTTAATCATTTGTGAAACAGAAACACAGGGGATCAAATTAGAAATGGTGTTTCAATATGCAGTGCAGAGAGCAAGGTTAATGAGCTTAAAAGTCATATGAACAAGATATTCATGGAATAGCAAGGATGTTAAAGAATGGAGATCTCACCAAAGACATAGAAAACGTACTAGACAGAAATACCTCCCCCTTGCAACAAATCAGCTGCTCTTAACAGTATCCCTCTAATTTTTTTTTTTTCAAATCTTAAGTCAAATAGCCACCGAGCCACCTCAGGATAACGCGTATAGCCTTGTAACCACATGAACTTTTCACATATGAAAAGGAACAGACTTATTCAAAATTGCTACCATATTCTCACACCTTTTCTGGTCATCTTCAGGTTTACTGGCTTCTGCTGCTTCATTTCAGGGTGCTATACATAACTGCTCTTTCCTCATGGCCTTTTCCTCCCCAGGCTCACAAAATCACAGAGAGACATTAGTTCACCATGTTCTTGTTCCATGATACCTCAGGAACATGTCCAGAATGCATCCCACCCTCCTTACATACATACACACATACACATACATACCACACCCACACCCGCACCACTCCTAGCCCCCACAATTTACAAAATATTGTTCTATTATTTGCTTTTTGTCTTTTAAGACTACACATACCACATTCTCACCAGAATATCCTTCAGTCCATGTATATCTTTACAACATTAATATTTTTATACTTACATATTAAAAAAATTATTCCAAGCAAAACTATTGTTTAAATTAAAGGATTCAAGATAGTTAAAATTTTCTTAAATTTTAAAAATATCCATTCTATAAATGATTTTTAAATAATACTTTATTTTTTAAAAAAGTTTTGAGTTCCAAATTCTATTCCTCTGCCCCCACCAAAGATGGTAAACAAAAGAAAGAAAGCAAGCTTCAGTCTGTATTCAGACAGTATCAGTTTTGTCTAGAGATGGATAACATGTTTCATCTTAAGTCCTTTGGGACTGACTTGGATCACTGCACTGCTGAGAATAGCTAAGTCATTCACAGTTTTTCATCATACAATACACTGCTGTTACTGTGTACAATTGTCTCCTGGTTCTCCTCACTTCACTTTGCATCAGTTCATAAAAGTCTTTCAGTTTTTCTGCAATCATCCTGCTTGTCATTTCTTATACAACAAAAATATATAATTGATTTTATTAAGAAATGACAAAAATGACCAGGACTAGAATTTTTAAATTATTTTATATATTCAAATATTATGTTTTAATTATACATTAATAATAGCATGTATCTGGATATTTTCTAGTACACTGAATCTGAAGGAAGAACAAATAATATATGACTGACATGAGGCTGAGAGGGATAGTATTAACAAACCAGATAACACAACTGGAATCCAAAAGGTTCACAACATGATAGAATGACAAGCCAAATCTAAAAAGGTTTAATAAGAATGACTAAGTCCTATGCGTAGGTATAAGTACAGACCAGAAAAGACCTGACTAGAGAACAGTTCATATGAAAAAAGACCTAGTCATTTTAGTTCATTGCAAAATTGCTGACTAAACATTGTAATAGTGTGAATGGGCTGTCAAAAGAGGTAATGGAATCTCAAGCTTCATTATGAGAAATAGTGTCCAAAAATGGGAACAGATAGTCACTCTGCACTCTAAACTAGTTAGACCACTTCTTAGGAGAGGACTGACAAAAATAAAGGACAACCAAAAAGAAGGCAACTGGTGTGGTAAAAGGACTTTAAACTATATTACGGGAAGAAACTGATGAAATCAGAGACAGGGAATTACAACATATCAGAACCAGGAAGAATAGAATGAAGAAATTTGAAATAGAACGAGCAATCTACTTAGGTAGTAACTTCCTACTAACGCAGGTCCTTCAAGCCAAGGCTAAGTCACCATTTGGCACCAATTTTATTGAAGGTAATTATGTGTTTATAAGGATGGTACTAGATGACATTTTGGGTCCATTCAAATTTTGAGAATCTATAATTGATAATGACTTAGATTTTTTATTTTATCATTCATTCAGATTAACAATTCACCTGAAATTTGTAAGTTTAGAACATTGTCAGAGATCTTTAGAGGTTAAGTGACCTATCCAGGGTCATACAACTAAAATGTATAAAAAAACAGAACTTGAATCCAGGTCTCCCTGATTCAAAGGCCAGCCATCTGTCCAATATGCTACACCACCTCTCAAATTTATAATTAATCTCTAATAAAAATGAAACTTCCCCTCTTCCAGTTCATCAACTATATCTCTACAACAGCTCAACCAAGGAAGAAATAGATAAATGCTTTAGCTTCATATGGAAGTAGCCAAAGTAGATCCCAAGATCACAGAATTAGAGCTGAAGAGGTCTAGATCTAGTCCAGCATCTTACAGATGAGGAAACAAAGGCCCAAAGAGAAAAAATGACTTGCCCAAGGTTATACCAGTAGCAAGCAGCCAATCTAGTATTTTAATCCAGGTTCTCTTATTCCAAATCCAGAACTTGTTCCACTGTCGTATGCTAGCTACCTTATAGAACCACTAACTCTTAAGAGGCACTAAGCCATTAGAAACAGCACAAATGCAAAAGTTTTCTGGAGCATCTATCTTCCAGATAACAATCTGGAACAAACTTTATATTCCACTTCTGAAAAAGACCCTAGGACTCAGAGGGAATTCCTCAACTACCTAGCTCGACAAGAAAACCTCACTTAACCCTTCCAGCTAATCAGATTCTTACCTCATGTCCTATATTTATGAAGACATTAACATGTAACTAACAATATTTGCCTGGTAACTGGCCTCTTAAAAATCTGTCTGTCTGATTTGACTTATATTAAGTCACTGAAAATATTAATAAAAGAAGAGAGAAACTCTAGAACAACCTTTCAGACTTTGAAAGGTTATTTAGAGTTCTATGCTGAAACATATAACAGGCAGTTATCTAACAGAAAGAATGTAGAGGATAAGACTAAAGCAAATGGAGACACAAGAGCTACTGATTTCTTCACTCTCCCTATTAATGTACCTACCTAAGACTTAAAGGCACTTTGCTATTCTTACTATTTATCAGCATTGAAATTGGTTTCTCTTTAGAAAAGATCATTATTTTTGACATGATCTACATAACATCTTTTAAAAAACTGCTTCATTTACCTTGAAGAACACAGTGATTCACTATATAATTTAAAAGCACTAACCAGTAAGTGATCAAACTAATGTGGCATTTTCTGGATACTCAGTGCTTACTTATTCTACTCACCATTTAATACATGCTATTAATCACCATTTCACTGGACTTTCTAAGGTATATCACTGAAAATATAGTTAGTTACTAGCCTGAAAACAGGGGTTTGACCTAAGAGAGCAGGTGGCTGAGACTAAAATCAGAAAGAAGAGAGGAAACACTGTAATATATTGTGATGAAAAAATAAAAGCCATAGACAAGAGGATCAAATGGCTTCTCAATTAAATAATGAATACCAATAGCCATTGATATTCTACTTCGGGAATTTCTGAGCACACTACTTCAGAAAAAGTGTATGTATATCAGTAACCAGGACAAAATAATTTTATGGAAAGCAACAATAGCATATTATAATGTTTGGCAAATAGCAACAAGCTGCCTTTGTTTAAAGGTGAGATACTGTGGAAAGGCCCTGCTAGCCTCTACTAATAATTGGTAAACTTTTTTAAGATGCTGCTGAAAGCTTTTTGTTTTGCATTAATATTATGCTCATAGAGTGAAGAACATTTCCTGTACTGTACATAACAATTAGAGAAATACAAATTAAAGAAACTCTTGAGGCTCACCTGCTACCCATCGGATTGGCAAAAGTGATAAAAAAAAAAAAAAAAAGAAAAGAAACACTAGAGTAGCTGTGGGAAAGCAGGTACATTAAGGTACTATTTGGTAGAGCTATGAATGACAATTGGGACCACTTCAGAGAAACCCGGGAAGCCTTGTATGAACTGATAGAATGAAGGGAGTAGAATGAGAACAATAATATTACTATACAATAGCAATACTGTAAAGACAACTTTGATTCCATTATGAAATATGCTACCCACATCCTGACAGTGAAGCAGGACACTGACTAATGGATTCAGGGTACAGACTGAGACATTTTTTGTTTTGTTTTGTTTTCCTAAAAATATAACCAATGTGGAAATTAGTTTTGCTTGACTATACATATTTGTCACAAAAGTTTTGCTTTTTTCTTTCTTTTTTTCCCAATGAGGTAGAGAAAATTTTAAAGGTAAAATTCAAAAAATATATCACTACCTATGCATACCAAGGCATCCAAGCTTATACTATAGTTTTATATACTGAAACTAGGAAATACAAATCTTTGAGTTAAGAAAAAACTAAAGTCATCACAGAGGTACCTAAAGTTTAGAGACGTCAAATTATTTATACAAGGCTATTGAGTTATAGGGTTTTACTTACATTAAAAAATGTTTATTCCTCATAACAGAAATATAAACAGAGCTTACTTGGGATTTTCATGGGTTTTTCTGCTATTAGCTCCTATTCAACCATAAGTCATTTTATTTATTTGTGTGTGTGTGTGTGTGTGTGTGTGTGTGTGTGTGTGTCTGTATATAAAATCTCAGTAACTGAAACTAATCTGGGAGTATACAAATTATTAAAAATCTAAATTAAGGAATTTTTTTTCAAAATAATTTTTTAATGTTGTATTACTTTTTTTTTTAACAACAGCCCAATCCCAGAGAAGAACAAAAAAAATTTCCCCGCTTCTTCTGCAGAAATGGTCAGAAAGTTGATGTTGGTTGGTTTTCCTGAATTGTTTTGCTTTCATTTTTAATCTTTGGTTAAAAATATTAATTGCTGGGTAGAGAAGGCTTAAATTCCAAAATTAAGGTAGTTTTGAGACAAAAAATATCAGTAATATAAAATAAACAACTTGTCTCAGACATTTAATACCTATATGTGACCCTGGGCAAGCCACTTAATCCAGTTTGCCTCAGTTTCTTCATCTGGAAAAATGAGCTGGAAAAGGAAATAGCTAACCACTTTAGCATTTTGCAAAGAAAACCCCAACAGGGTCATGAAGGGTCCGACTCGACTGAAAAATAACCTAGGATAATAAATTAAAAAGCAGATTTTGCAGTGAGTACATTGCTTCTATTTATAAATGGGTACTTTTGGAGAATAGATACTAGAAAAAAATTTATTCCCTTTAATATTGTTAAAAATTCTCTAATTTTGTGCAAAATAAGTTTTTTTCTAAAGCAGTACTGTGGTAAAGCCAGTCACAGTCCAAATTATTACAAATTTCAATTCAGAGGCACCTGAATTAAAAAGGTTTTATTGTCTTCATGTTTGTTTTAAGCCCACACATAAACTATCCCAACAGTTTGAAGAATCTTTGCATAGGCTCTGTGTGATTCTTGCTTCTTTTCTAGGATTAATCTTGGTTCTGAGAGAGGTACCCACTAAGTTCCTAAGACAGTTTTTCAAGAAATATGTACAAGTATGATTTCGTGAGGGAGGAACCTGGGGAAGGACTGTGAAAAGTGGGTTGAGAAAGGAAGAGGAAAGAAATTAAACAATGACAGAAGAAAAAGAAATATGAAAATTAGTTTTTAGGAAAATTAATCTCAGTCGTATCCTACAGGAATATTTATCATCTACTCGTTACCTCATAGGAGGAAACAAAATCATGAACTTCAAGAAGTTATTAAATTGATTTATCCAGACTACTTTAGAATTTCCCGGAGAACTTTAGCACAGAAATATTTTCAGGATAATACTCTAAAATACAAAGCTCTTTAAAGATCACACACAACCATAAAGTTACATAGGTAACACACACACACACACACACACACACACACACACACAACCATAAAGTTATATAGGTAACGTCCAAATGAAGTCCAGTGGCTCCACTATTTAAAGAGAATGGTTGCCAATCTGGGAACTTCCCATGGTCAAGTTCAATAAGTCAAAAAGCAATTTTCAAGCTTAGGGAGCCAAAGCAGACAACTGATAAGTTAGACCTGAGAGAGATATCCTAAAATCTGGAAAAAAGTCAGCCTCAGGGCAGTTGGTAAGCCCAGTTAAACATGAGCCACAAGTTTCTTTTCAAGCTTGTCTAGGGCTATAGCCATGACAAATCCTTATTTTCTCCAAAGTCAATGGAAGAGCCAGAACTGGACATTCCTCTGTAGGAAATGGGCTGCTGAGAGAAACTAGTTGCTGGGGTTCCACTTCCCAATAACTTCTTCAACAATTCTTTTAAAAAACAACTAAGTCTGCCTACCCCTTTGTCCCTTTTTACTGCACTCTTCCTCTCCGAGTAACACACAGAGACCAGGGACCAATGATAACAAAAAAAAATGGCTGGATAGGCATTTACTTTGGGAATGTGTTTTCTATTCAACACAACATTATTATCAGAAAGTTTCATCCTTTCCTTCCTCCCTGCTGAAAGTGAGCCTGACAAACTAGTCACTTGTGTTCCTGCAATGGTCTAGCCCACTATCTCAAAAACAACAGTGAATACATTTCTCCACACTACATTTCACTCACTGTTATCCAAAAATATTATGTACAAACTATGTTTTTCTACTGTATAAATTTACTTCCAAAAGAAAATTCACAGATCTCACTAACCCACAGTATCACATGAAGTTTTGTTTGTTTTTAAGCAACTTTCCAATTTACCTTAATTTAACAACACACATTTGAAGTATTTCAAATCATTATCAATAGTTGGGGTTTGACAAAAGTTACCTTCACACTGTGAACTGTTCTCCACTACAGTGTTTCAGAATTAATTCTTATTTTTTCCTACTGCTTACTCTGATGAACTCACCAAATGAGATTTTCAAGTTCACTACCGTTCTGTCTCTCTCCCCAGATTTCTAAATTCAAGAGAATGGGGGCAAAGGGAGGAGTGGCACTCGTATATACGCAGGGAACACATATGGAACTTCTCCCTCTAGACTGAAGATAACTCCCTTAAAATTCTAAAGAACAAAGACATCAAAGAAAATTCGGGTAGTCAACAAGTGCCACAAAACTTCCAAGACTATAAAGATCTGGGGCCTAATGAGGAAATAAGGAACAACCAAACCAAAAGGGAAAAAAATAAATTAAAAAATCCAAACTACAACAGTTTTTTTTAAAAAACCATGAATTTAAAGTTTTCAACCTGTTTCAATAATGACCAACACTAACTGTAATTTAGAGAACTTACAGCAGATTATTCAAAAGTAACTGACTTTTCTAAAAGCCATCTTCATAGAAATAAAGAACAGTGTCTTAGAAAACAAGTCTTCCAAAAAACACAAAGTTTCAACATAAAAAAAAATTTAAAGTTAAAGTCTATTATCAGTGAAAAACCATTTATTTAAATTTGTAACCTGTGTTCAGGTTCAAAAAATATCATTACACTTACATGAAACATCAGGAAATGAGTAACTATTGTATCTAGTGTGAAAGTTAGCAAAAGAATTTTTCTTTAGGAAATGATAACACACCACTTAAAAATTCCAAAAATTTTAGCAGGTTTAAAGTGTCAACTTTTACTACACTTACCATGGTATACTGTGGTCAATAGTTTTCCAATCACAGCTGACTCTTCATAACCTCATTTAGGGTTTTCTTGGCAAAGATACTGGAGTGATTTGCCATTTCCTTCTCCAGTTCTTTTTACAAATGAGGAAACTAAGGCAAACAGGGTTAAGTGACTTTCCCAGGATCACACAGCTAGTGTCTGAAGCCACATTTGAACTCAGGGCTTCCTGACTCCAAGCCCAGCATTCTACCCACTGTGCCACCTAACTGACCCTTGGTATATTATCAAACTTCAAATCAAACATTCTTCATGACTTCTCTGCACTACTTGACATGTTGACCACCTCCTCGATACTGTCTTCTCTCTGAATTTTGGGGGCACCACTTGTTCCTGGTTCCCCTCCTACCTATCAGAATGCTCCTTTGCTCCTTGGTCTCCTCTGATGAATTCTCATTCAGATACACCATATCTAATGATAGGTATTCTCACAGGGCTCTCTCCTGAGTCCTCTTTTTTTTTCTCTTCTCCCTCAAATCTACATATCTAGCACTCTCTGCTGACCTCTAGTCTCATATCTCT
>NW_020954589.1:15034580-15224276 GCF_900497805.2 Vombatus ursinus | reverse complement strand
ACTAAGCCCGTTATCTTTCACTCAAACCATTCCTGCTTCCAAACTTCGATATTATCGTTGAGGGCGCCAATATCCTGAGTCCTTCAGCATCTCAACCTAGGTGTCATTTTTCAATTCCTCACATCCTTACTCTCCACCCCCATACCCAACCTGCAGCCAATGCCTATCAATTTCACCTTTGTAACATTTCTCTACCATCACCCCTTCCCTATAATACTGCCATCACCCTGGTGCAGACCCTAATCACCTCATGCCTGGACTACTGTAATAGCCTGCTTGTCAACCTATCTGCCTCAAATCTCTCCCTATTCTGATCCATCCTCCATTCAGTCACCGAAGTGATTTGCCTATTTCACAAGTCCAACCATGCTACTACTCCCCTACTCAATAAACTCTACTGACTCCCTAACTCCTCCAAGATCAAACACAAAATTCTCTATTTGCCATTCAAAGCCCTTCACAACCTAGCTCCCTCCTACCTTTCCAGTCTTTTTACACCTTGCTCCCCAAACATATGTGCTTCAATCCAGTGACACAAGCCTCCTAGCTGTTCCAAAAATAAGGCACTCTATCTCTCAGCTCCAGGAATTTTCTTTGGCTCCTCTCCATGCCTGGAATGCTTTCCTTCCACATCTCCATCTCCTGGCTTCCCAAGCTTCCTTCAAGTCCCAATCAAAATCTTCTACAGGAAACCTTTCCCAACCCCTCTTAATTCCAGTGTCATCCCTCTTTCAATTACTTTTCATTTATCCTATATATGGCTTATTTGTATAAATTTGTTCCCCTGTTGTCTACCCCATTAGATTGTAAGCCTTGAAGGAGTGAACTGTCTTTTGCCCTTCTGTGCATCCCCCCCCCTTTTTTTGTGCCTGGCACAAAGTAGATGCTTAATAAAGAATTATTGACCAATTGACTTCTAGAGGTTCCAAGGTTACAATGGAATACTGAGATTATTTTCTTATGGGGAGTCCAAAAAATACAATTAAAAGTAAGTGAAAATGAAGTGGCTGAAGAACGAAAATAATTTTAGTCCAATTAGACTCTCTCAGGTTAACAACACTGGATATGAAGACCTTCTTGGTGACAGTTTTAGAACTTAAAGGAACCTTAAAGACTATCTTATCCAATTCCCTTTTTTTAATAAATGAGGAAAATGGCCCAGAGGAGGGAAATTACTTGCTCATGATCATATAATACAGTATGTCAGTAGAAAGTCTACTCGTTTAAATTAAATTGGAACAACCATGGAAAGTAAATTTCATTATGGTGTTTACTCTAGAATTTGAAAGATCAAAGTCTTACAGATTACAAAATCATTTATATTGAGTTACTATGTGGGAAGGCAACATTCCTCATTAAGGAGTTAATTATTCAAACCAGGATGAAGGACTGAAAATATTGCCATATTAAAACAGAGTTTTACAGTTCAGGGTCATATCAGACATCTGTAAACTCTGAGTAAAACTTGATTGGTCCATATACACAAGAGGATCTTATATTACGCACATTGTAGATTGTTTCAACAATACTAAGCAAATTAATGAAGCACCAAAGTGAGGATAATCTGATTTCACACAAACACTAAGAAAACAAAACCCCATGCATATACCCAAAGGAGGTGCCAACCATATGACTTAAATTGTCTAAAAACAACAAAATTAAAAAACAAAAACAAAAACAATAACAACAACAACAAAAAAACCGCCTTTTACTGCACTTACCAGCAAAGCATTTGGAACAGAGATTCATAGTCTTGCTGGACCTGGGGCAAAAAAAAAAGAAAAAAAGAAAAGAGCTAAAAATTCAGTATCATTCTAATCCATATACAGGGGATTTTTGAAGGGTAGGTATCCAAAATATTTACTAGCCAGGCATCTGGACTAAATAAACAAAAAACAAGTCACTAGTCAGGGCAAAGGAAAACGTTTTATTTTCCTTCCCCCCCCCCCCAGACTTGTTAGTCAATCCTTTTCTAAAGCATAACTAACTAGTAGCTTAATTAGCTAGGGATTCAAAAAAGACAACCAACAATTCTCAATAAATTTAAAGACATCAAATAAGAAGACAAGAGTCTGTTTGATTATCACAGTAGCTAAGGAACTACTGTTTTCTGTACTTAGAAACCACAAATGTCATAACTAAAACCCAAAAGGAAAGATTACCTTTCCAGTCCCTTTTAGAGACTTGTATAAAGGTTAAGATCTTCACTGGATTCAGAATTTCTCACTTCTGCTTTCTAAATGTATTTATTCATTTGCCAAACAATAGGATTTTCTCCTCTACAAAATAGCCAAATCTACACCTTTCTCTCTATCTCAAGGTTTTATCATTACAAAATTACTGCCATTTCTTTCTTCTGGACATCCTCTCTCTTCTCTTGCAAAGTTATTTTCCATCTCCGCTACTTTGAACATATCACAACTCTACACCTGCCCTTCCCTATCCCGATTAGATCAAATACAATGCTTTCCAAACTCTCAACCTGAGTGTCTAATTCTTCTAATTCTCATTCTAAAAATGATGGTCTTCTTGTAACCTGTTCTTCCTTATGACCCTTTTTGAATGAGGGGGGCCAAAACTAGCCCTCAAGTCTAATCACATCTCAGATTTAGAACTTAAAAACTGACTAATCTCATGCCTTCATTTTATAAATGAAGAAAAAGGGACTGAGGCCGAGCAGCCCAGAATGTGGTAAAGATACAGGTGGTAAAGAACAAAGTCTAGGATTCAAACCTAGTTCCCAGACTACATGTTCATCATTGTCTTTCACTATATCACATTATCTCTCCTCAACCTTCTTCTTAGCTGATTGCACAACAGGCAAAATTTGCCTTATAACTGTACATGCATTAAAATTGAAAAAATTAAATATAAAAACTTATTTTAATAGAAAAATTAAACACGCAGTTATGTTATTCTTCAAATGAAGACGGGCATTGTCACATTATATCCTTCCCATAAATTTGATTTAAAAAATTTAAAACCCTGTGTGACCCTGGGCAAATCACTTAACTCTGATTACCTCACAAAAAAATAATAATAACAATATAAAAAATATAAAACCTCTATCCTTCAGGAAGTTATCCCTAAATTAACCCCACCTCAGTCCCTAACAAATACACACAATACCAGAACTACTCTCCCTATCCACATAATTCATTATGCAAATTAATGAATAAAGCATTTGTTAAGTGCTTATTATGTGCAAAAGTACTGTGCTAAACAATGAAGATATAGAAAAAAAGACAATCTCTGCCCTCAAGGAGCTAGCATTATAAAGGAGGATATATAACACATATGGAAGGCTTCAGTAACATGGAAAGCTCCCACAGTCCTTTTTTGTTGACCCTAGAGTCATTTCACTTGTGCTGGACTCTTCATAACCCCATTTGGGTCTTCCTTTAGCAAAGACACTGGAATGGTTTGCCATTTCCTTCTCCCAGCTCATTTTACAGATCAGGAAATAGAGGCAAACAAGCTTAAGTGACTTGCCCAGGGTCACACAGGTAGTGTGGGAGGCTACATTTGCACTCAGGGAGATGAGTCTTCCTGACTCCAGGTCTGGCACTTTATCCAAGGCACTGCCTAAAATACCAAGGACTTAAGGGACTGGTTACAGACTACTTAAGAATGACTAACACAGAAACAGGAGAATTATGCTCATCTGAATCCAGGCTTTTTCTTTGATGAATATCCTGTACTTTCCCATGAAGGATTTTCTCCTCCTATGGCTAAGGAAACCTCCTTTTGTTAACGAATAAATCAGCAGTATATTATTTTGTTCCAATTGTGAGCCTGTGGTCCACTTGGCCTAGCAAGAAATGGCCATCCACTGTTACCTTGAGATATTCACTCTAAGCCACAAAATTCTGCCCTACCATGCTGTTTGCCAGATCTAAACCATAACATTAGAACTGTGAAAATAAAAAGTCATATTTTTACTGTCCATCTCATATTTATATTTCTACCTCTATAAAGCAATCTTTCAGTAGCATGATTGGTGTGGCTATAAATAAGTTAAATACTATTGTCATTTTTATTCTATTGGCTCAACCTATTCCCACAGTGAATACTTCCCCAATTATTTAGAACTGTCTTTATTTGTGTAAGAGTGTTTTGTAATTGTATTCATATAATTCCTATGTAGGAAAATTAGATTTCCAAGTATTTTATACAGTTTAGAGTTTTTTAAATGGAATTTCTCTTTCTATATCTTTCTTCTAGGTTTTGCTGGCAATATACAAAATCTAATGATTTATGTGAGTTTATTTTATATCATTCAATTTTATTCAAGTTAATTATTTCAATTAATTTTTCAGTTGACTCTCCAGGAGCCTATAAGTAAACCATCATAGCAACTGCAAAAATCAGTATTTTCTTTCCTCTTGTAAGCTCCTTTAAGGCAAGGCCTATCTTGTCTCTTTTTGTATCCCCAATACTGACAGTGCCTGGCACCTAGTAGGCGCTTAATAAATGTTTGACTGACTATTTGGCTATGTTTATTCCCTCAATTTAGTTTTCTTGTCTTATCATTATAGCTAGAATTTCTAGCAAATAATAAAAGTGATAATGGATATCCTTGCGTTACCCCGACCTCACTAGAAAGACCTCTAGTTTATCCTCATACTACATAGTGCTGGCTCTTGGTTTTAGATAGATAATATTTATTAAATTAAGGAAAGAATCATTTATTTTTATGCTTTCAAGTGTTTTTAATAGGAATGGGTTATAGCTTACCAAAAACTATTTCTGCATCTATTGATAAAATCATAATTTTTGTTGCTGTTATTAATACGGTCAATTATGTCTCCTAATATTGAACCGACCCTGCATTTCCAGTATAAATCCAACCCTGTCAAAGTATGTAATCTTTTTGATATATTACAGTAGTCTTCTTGTTAATAAAATACTTAAAATTTTCTGAGATTCATTATGGATACTCCTCTATAGGCTTCTTTCTCTGTTTTGATTCTCCCTGGTTTAGTTATCAAAAACCACATTTATTCCACAAACAGGAATTTGAAAGGATCTTTTCTTTTTTCTGTTTTTTAAAATAACTTTTGTAATTTTGGAATTAATACTTCTTTAAAATGTTTAATAGAGTTCACTTGTAAATCCATCTGTTCTTGGTGTTTCCCCTCTTTTGGGAGCTCATTCAGGGCTTGTTCACTGGGTATTTAAGCTCTTGTTCTGTTTACCTGGGGCTTTTATATTTTTGTAAATATTTAACCATTTCATTTAGACTGTCAGTTTAATTAGCATATAACTAGGCCAAAAATGCTAATATTTCCTATTATTTCTTCTTAACTTGGTGATAATTCACCTTTCATTTTTTTCACAATAGTAATTTTGTTTTCCTCCTTTTTAAAAATCAAATTAATCAATGGTTTTTTTTATTACTTTTTAAAACCACCTCCTCCTGGTTTTATTGATTTAATGGGTTTTTTGTTTTCAATTTTGTTCATCTCTTCTTTGATTTTCTGGATTTCTATTTTGTGTTTAATTTTTATAAGTGAAACATATTAGGTACACAATATGCAGAAACGAACAAACACAGTAGCCTAGTGTTTGAAAAGCCCAGAGTCCAACTACTAAGGTAAGAATTCACTATTTAATAAATCAGTCTCACACTGTATGTCAATATAAGCACCACATGGAAACATGACTTAGATATAAAGGATGACATCATAAACAAATAGGAGTAAGGAAGAAATTACCTGTCAGATTTATAGATAGGGAAAGAGTAGACCTAGCAGGGTATAGAACATCACAGACAATAAAAAGGACAATTCTGATTATATATTAATGTTTTTACACAAACAAAACCAATACAGCTAAAATTTAAAGAGAAGCAAGTAAATAATCAATATTCATTGTGGTCATGCAGTTTCCTGAAAATTCTGTGGTACCAAAAGGGCCCATGTGGAATTCAGAAAGGATAAGATGTCTTAATTGTATCCCCCTAGTGTTGAGGACTTTTCACATACATAAATAGAAAGAAATTTTGTTATTGCTCAGTCATTTTCAGTTGTGTCCAACTCTTCGTGACCCCATTTGGGGTTTTCTTGGCAAATATACTAGAGTGTGGTTTGCCATTTTCTTCTCCAGCTCATTTTACACATGCGGAAACTGAGGCAAAAGTGACTTGCCCAGAATCACAAAACAGTTAAGTGTCTGAGGCCAGATTTGAACTCAAGAAGATGAGTTTTCCTGACTCGCATTCTATCCACCATGTCACCTTGCAGCCATAGAAAGAAATACCTACATACAGATCAACAATCCACATATATAGATAGAATGACATATACATACATACATACATACAACAGAACTAGCCAAAAATTTCATTCTTCTAAGACCAAGTTTCCACACGTTCCTCCATTCTCCACTGTTGCAAAAGTTATGAGGAATTCCCAAATACTGAGTCAGCTTCCTGTTAACTTGAGAGAAAAAACCCTTAGTTCACCTTGACTTCCATCCCCTCAGCAGGAACTTGCTAGCTCCATGTCACTTCTATGGGAATTCTGAGGTTCCCCACAGACAATGAGAAACCAAATGTTGGCAAAGGGTTCCCAAAGGAAGGAGATTTTTCTAGTTGTTAGGATAACTTGAGAAGCAGGCTCTGATGTAGTCCTTGTCTCCTGTCCAAGCAATATCAAAGAGAGCCAGAGGGAACTGACAGACCTGCCACTTTCCTTGTTTCTTGCTCCAAAAGGCATAGTGGGGAGTAGGCAGAGGGAATTCACGTCAACTCGTATTTGTCACCAAGTGCCATAGTTTTAACACTTGAATTTCACCCCCAAAAAATTGCACAGTAGAATTTCCCTCATTGTCCCCTTAATCTCACAAATATTACTTATATATAAGCATATAAGAAGGCAACAAGCATTTGCTAAGTGATTATTATGTGCCAGGTCCTACTGTGCAAGAAGCTGGGAATACAAATACAAACAAAAAGAGAGCCCAAGCCCCTGAAGGAGCTTCCATTCAAATGGGGAAGATAATACACAAAAGAGGTACATTTGTAAGGTATATTCACTCCATACCCTGGAGAGTTAGAGAGGAGGAACCCAAAATCATAGTGATGACTGTAGTTTAATTACTAAAGAGATTAAGTTTTTCACAGACAGGGTCCATGAATGTCACTGCTCTGCACAGTGCCAAAAAAGATCCTGTATATTCAAATGTCGTTCAGAAAACTGTCACAAGTCATGTGGTTTGCGATAAAAATTAAACAATGCCAATATCAACTAAGTAATAAAACAACTAAATAATGAACCAGAAAGAACATTAGATGTGGAATCAAGAGATTTAAGTTCTTGTTCTAGCACTTAGCATTTGAATTTCAGTTTCCACATCTGTAAAATGGAGATCATGGTACTTAAACTACCTGTTTCATAGGGCTGCTGTCAAGAAATCTCTGTTAAGTTAGCATCTATCACTCATGAGACTAAAGTGACTGACAGTTGACAGTTCCTTAAGTCAGGTTGTAAAAACATCTTTAAGATCAAGCATATTCTTCTAGAATAATTTTTTTCCCCAAATTTAGGATGTAATTGGTTCAGAAAACATGCGTTTGCTTTAATGTAGAATCAATCCACATAAAGCCCAATTCATTAAGGGAATCCAAATAGCTTTAATTGTAAAATATACTAATAAATTCTCATAATGTCTTTTCACACATATACAATAAGACCTAAGCCTAGAAATAAAATTCCGAACCTGGCCCTTCAAGGTTAAGTGACGTTGTGAGAATGACTTTAGAGAAAATCTGCCTGCTATTATCTATACTTGCAACTTAAAAAGCCTACTTCCTTAACAACATGCTGGGGAGCAGTAAATGACTGCTAAGCCATTGCACCCTAACCACCCCAGGACAGGAAGGAAAAGGCCAGCTTAAATGGATGATATCGTGGCTGGCAATGACAAAGGAGGCTTTCAATAGTTCATCCACACTGTGTGAAATGTTACACATCATTTGATATCTCTGAGACTATTTTTACAAAGGCAAGAAGTAAAAAGTACCAAAGGGAAAAAAGAGCTGATAAAATTGGGTTCCGCTCATACAAAGAATATACTGTCCAGATGCTAAGCACTGAGAGGTCACATTCAATATTTCCAGCTTATTTTGTTTTTTAAAAAATACATTTATGATGAAGAAATATTGTGGCTTGTAGGAATTTTTTTTTTAATCTTGTAATCAGGTATTCAATTTTATATTTTAAAAGAGAGGCTGATGATCAGAATTGAGAATTATAATACAGGGCCTTGTGCCTTGCCTTGAGGAGTGTTTTGGTGGATTTTTTTTTTAAAATTTCCTATACTGTAACTGAATCCAAACTTAAAACAGTTCGTTTTTGTCCTATGCTGTTTTCCTATACTAATTACTAAAAGCTCAAATCAGTACCATCTGACAAGGTGTCTGGAAGGGTAAGCCATCACCATCAACAAGCTTGGTGAAGAAAAGAATAAGAAACACTGTGAAGAGCTTGTGCAACAAATTGTGGTGGGATGAGGTGGTAGAAAGTCATGTAACAAATAAATGAACTTTTAAAAGTTTTCTAGGTAAGACACCTACAGTCTAATAGCACAGATATCAAATCTTGGAAATATACTACGTCTAACTAAAAACACATTAGTTAAGCAGATTTAAGTTGCTCTAACAATAAGGTAAAAAACCTCAGCATAACTTCTCTCTAGAGGAGAGAGTAACAAAAACAAAAAAATACTGCTATACTTTTTTGTTGGATGATCCATTTGGAGAAAAATTCTGATTAACTGCTATGTTAAAAAGGAAAAGTATTCAAGTCACATATTTGAATTTTAAAACAAGCAAAAAAAAGTTATTTTCTATACTTAAAATTGAAGAGATCAAAGGATCAGGAGAAGACTACAAGTAACAGTAAAACAACATGCCACACTTCACAGAACTTAGTATATTTCCATTTGTTCTGTGATATGCATATACTATAACTGTACATACTTTAAAGACCCTCTTTCCCCACAGATCTTTTATAAATCTAAAGTATGGCATATAAAAACATTTAGTAATAAATGTAAATGAAAATGTTATTTTATAGGAATTTACAATAACTGTAATATACAAACACTACTGACAAAAAGCATTCCTTCTATTCCTCTGGCCACAAGAGTCCCAAATATTCAATACAGTGCATCACTATGTAAAAATCTGAAATAGACAAAATCTGAACTTAGTCTTCTCTCCTTCTCCACTGAGCTTCCTGGTGGTGATGTTACAACCAGTTAATAAAGTATCTCTAAAAAGAAGAAAATAAGCAAGAATATCAGCCTACAAAATAAAGAAGTTAACCCATTAGAGAACAATCCAGAATTTGGCTACAATGCAGATATATTCTTTTTACATATAATCACTACAAAATTAAGCAAAGCTATTACCAAACAACAAAAATTCAAATTATCAACCAAAAGGTTAGAAAATCTGAAAACAGGAGTAGGGTAAATAAGAATAAGAAAATGCAAAGCATTTTTTCCAAGTATTGTTCAAGTGCCTAGAATGACCGTCACATTTAAGTAAGATGTGAACGAAGCCAAAACCTTTCCAAAAGAGAACGTGTGTATTCTGAATACATACTGCACACCACTTCCCAAAAGAACGTAATCTCCTTGAAGGCAGAGACTGTTTTGTCTTTGCATTCCCAGTACATTGCTAGCTGCTTGTTGAATTAAATTAGAAATTTTAAACTAGGTCTTCTCCCCAGGTTCAGAAGGGTTCCCTCTAACACTCAAGTGAAAAATTAACCATTACAATCTCTGGGATCAACGAGTAGTTATTCACAGTGGATGGCTATGCATTTATCACCTTTCATTATTAAGATAACTTAAGCCTGCTGTCAGTGGAACTCACATCCATATTTATGGAAAATTAGATGAAATAGAAGATAATTTTAGTAAGAGATGAAAGGTAAACCTTTGGTATTATTTTTAGCTATTTGTATGACAGCCATGTAACTGAAGGATGATAGTTACTTTTATAGTCAAGAACAAGGTTAAACATACTACCAAGGACACCTTCAAGACTGACAAAATTAAAAAGTACAAGACCCTTCAGGCACCTGGAAAAATCCCAAAGAGGGTGAGAGTTATTAAATGGCACATATAAGCCCTTTTCCTCTTTTTCTTTAATCTTTCTGGGATATTCACATCCTCATCATGGTATTATTGGGTCAAAAGGCATGCATATTTTAGTGAATTTTTGGTTATACTTCTGAATTAACCTTGTAGAAGGGCTGGACCAATTCAGCTATCGACAATGCCTTATATAGGTGCTGTTTTCTAAAACAGAATCAAAGTATTGCCAGAGCATTCACTAAATATAGGAGAGGTTAAAGAAATAATAACTACGTATTCTAAGGGCTTTACCCTACTTTTATAGTTAGAATAGTTGCTATTTTACAAAAGAATACATTATTATGATCTACATTTGATATTCCCTTTCTGCAACTGATATACAGTAAGGAAATGAGGATAGCCAAGTTCAGTACTCATTTTCAGAGAACAGAACAAGAAAAAAGACCATAATTCTCTGTACAACTGTAAGTATTCTGATACAGAAATGAAAAAGTTCAAGACTCAACTTTAACCAAGTTTCCATTTCTCAAAAACTTTAGGGTCATTCATCAACATAAACAAGAGAAATAAGGTAGTAAAGGAAAACTGATCTTCTGTATAGTTGCTACATACACTGAAGGGAATTCAAAAGGTCATCCAGACTATGATTCTATACTCCACATAAGATTTTGCATAAACCACCACCCCCAACTACCCTTTTTTGTCTAGATACCACTAATTCCATCACAATCATTCAAATCATTACTTTCTAATGTCTAACTTAAACATCTCCTACTGTAATAAAAGTTCTCTAGAGTTTATAGGAAAGTTTAGTTACTAAGTACTACCTATAAAATAATTTTTATATATTTGAAAATTACTTTTAAGTTCTACCTTCAACATTCTCTACACTAATCTCATTACTTTCCAGACAGATGGACTTACATATCTCAATCGATCAAGTTTTCCTTTATCCCAAATCTTTCAGTGAGTATTTGATTATTTTTTTGTTTGCTTGATTTTTTATCAATGGTCCTGAGTCACAACAGGAAGCAGCACGGCTGTTTTGTGGGGTTTTTTTCTTCAAATTATGTTTTATTATCTGTTGATCAGTATCATAGTTAAATAAGGGCAAGGGCATTGCCAAATCATATATAATTCATGGTCTGTTGTGGGGTTTTTTTCTGCATATGATACCAAGTCAGTCATAATCTTATGCCGAATTTTCATGTTTTCTTTCTGTTAAGTTATCATCTCTGTTCTTCTTAAATGCTATATTATTTCTATCCTACAACTTTTCTAAATTGCCAAAGAAATTCTTAATTTTTATTCACTTTCCCATTGACCTATAGCTATCCAACCCAATTACACATTATAGGTCTACTTAAAGACCATACTCTATGTTTCATCATCAAAGTCATAAATGAAAGTATTAAAAAAAAAGCAGCAGACTTAGGACCAACTTGACAGGAACTCCATTAATGTGCTGGTTCCTCACCTTCAAATGGCTGACCCTGATCCAATGCCACGTACAGCATACTAACCATGTGAAGTAAACTCTTGATAAGGTAAGAGAACACATTAGATTCCTACATTGGCCTGTCAGCTGCTTTGTGAAGACATTCAGTCACAAAGTGAACCTCAGATCCACTGGACATTTATCTAAAACAGCAGCTGTCAGTCACATAAAGGACAAATTGAAAGGATATGGATGAATAGAAGCAATTCATTACAACTCCTACTGCTACCAATATCAACAACAACATCCAACAATAATAATAACAATCTCTATCCTATCCTGGAAACCAGAGTCTAACCAACACAAGCTTATTATCGTCTGCCTAGCAACTTCACATATACACACTTTGGGATTAGTCATTAAATTAAATCAATTCAACCATGGTTACAAAAAAGAACATGATTAAATGGAGAGGGGGAGGGAGGGGATGTTCCAATTAGCATTTTTTCCCTCCTTCCTACCTCCTCTACACCCAAATAAAAAACAAAACAAAACCAATGTAACAAACATACAGTCAAACAAATCAAATTCAGCACTGGTCATGTCCAAAAATGTATCTTGCATCTGGCATCTTGAATCCATCAAATTTCTTTCAGGAGGCAGGTAACACTTTCATCCTGGTCCTCTGGAATCATAACTGGTTGTTGCACTGATCAGAATTCTTAAGTCTTTCAAAGTTTTCATTTCTTATGACACAACAGTATTTCATCACATTCAAATACCTTAATTTATCTAGCCTCATTCCTTAATATGTGGGCAAACTCTTATTTTCTATTTTTTTTGCCACTGCAAAAAAAAAAAAAAGAGGCTATAAATATTTTGTATATATAAGCCTTTCCCCTCTTTTTCTTTAATCTTTTTGGGATATACACATCCTCATCAGGGTATTGTTGGGTCAAAAGGCATGCATATTTTATTGAATTTTTGGTTATACTTTTCAATTAACTTTCTAGAATGGCTGGACCAATTCACCCATCAACAATGCCTCAATTTTCTCTAATTATAAGGCAATGTGAAACATTTGCTTTTCCACATGAGCTGAGAGCTTAGATTTCTTTCCTTTGAAAACTGCCTAGTCATATCCTTTTGTCATTTGTTTTTCATATGGCTGTTGATAGTTTGAATTTCTTCCTTTAACAATGGCTTGACCATAATTTCTGATTATGTATCTACTGGGAAATGGTCCTTGTTTTTATAGTATGTACAATTACAGTATATGTATATTATAGAACAAATGGAAATATACATCTTGGTAAATATTAAATCTTTATCAGAGAAATTTACTGCAAATATTTTTCCCAGTTAACCGCTTCCCTTCTAATTTTAACTGTATTGGTTTTAATAGACAAAGCAAAACCTTTCAATTTTATGTAATTAAAACTCTCCATTTTATGATCTGTGATCTTCTCTATCCTTTGTTAGGTCGTGGATAGTTCTTGTTCAAAGATCCAAAAGTAATTTCTTCCTTGCTTCTCTAATTTGTTTATGATGTGACATTTCATATTTAAGTCATGTAACCCTTTAATACTTATCTTGGCCCATCTGTGAGGTGCTGATCTAAATCTAATTTTTACCAGAATGTTTTCTAGTTTTTATTAAATGTGAATCCTTACCCCTATAGTTGGAGTCATTAGGTTTACTGAACATTAGGCTACTAGGATTCATCTGTTTCGATATATTATTAATCTAAATTGTTCTACTGCCAAGCCAAAAAAAAAAATCAAATAAAGAAAAAAAGGAGAAAAAAATCAGTAAAACTGATTAAAACATTAAAGTCTGAAAATATGTGCAATGTTCTATATTAGTAGACCTCCCCCCTCTATAAACAAAGGAGGTGGGGTGTTTTCTTATACTTCATCTTTCAAACCATGCTTATCTTTGTAATTTTGGAACATTCAATTTTGATTATTTTGTAGCTGTTCTTTTGTTAACATGCTTAAAGTCACTGTACATATTTTCTTAGTTCTGTTAACTTCATCGGTTCATATAGATCTTTCTCTTTATTCACCATAATCATCATTTCTTACAGCATAGTAATATTCCATTACATTCACATAACATAAAGATTTGTTTCACCATTCCCTAATCAATGAGCATCTATTTTGCTTCCAACTCTATGCTATCACAAAAAGGGCTGCTACAAATATTTTGGTATGCATGAAAACTTTTTTCTTATTAATGACTTCCTTAGCCTAGTAGCAGTAGGTAAAAGTGGGTAAAAGGATCCACCCATTTTATTTTGGCTCCACCAACACACTGGATTTTAGCATCCCCACAACCTTTCCAATTCCTATTTTCTGTCATCTTTGCCAATTTGCAGGGTACTAGGTAGAACTCAAGGGTTGTATTGATTTGCATTTTTTATTATTAATTATTTAGCACATTCTTTCATATGGTTATTAATGTGTAATTCTGAGAAATGTTTGTTTCTATCACTTGATCATTACTGTGAACAGCTTTTAGTCTTAGTGCAGTTTTAAGCTTTAAGATCTTAAGTGGTATGAGGTATTTTAGATTTTGGCACCACCTTGTAATTCATTGTTTATATATCATGGATATCAAACCCTTATCAGAAAAATATGATACAAAGATTTTTCCCCCATTCAACTATTGCACTTCTTAACCTTGGTGCACTCGTTTTGTTTCTGAAGAAGCCTTTCAGTTTCATATAAACTTTTTAGTTTTTAATAGAAATGATTATCGTCAAAACCTGTTTCTTCATAAATGATGTTTGTTGTTCTGTTGTTCTTATTAATATATTTATAATTTTCCTAATATTAGGCCAAGCATGCATTCCTGGTATAAATCCAACCTGATCATGGTGTACAATATTTTGATATTTTACTGATGCCTCTTGGTTAATACGGTACTTGAACTTTTTGTGTGAATATGCATTACAACGAACATATACAATGGCATACAGTTTTCTTTACTCCATATCATTTTTACCTAGGGTCAAGTAACAAGACTATAGTTGTATCAAGGAAGGAATTTAGTGTACCGTTCTATTTTTGCAAACAGTTTATATGATATTGGAATTAACTGTTCTTTGAATAATTATAAAATTCACTTGGCCTTATGGTTTGATCAACTTCTTTTTCTGAGATTGGTTATGTCCTCTATTTCTTGCTGTCTTGATTTTGTATTTATATCCCCATTACAAGCACAGTGGTTGGCAGACGTTAACCATTTCATAAATGTTTTTTCTTTTGTGCAAAGGGCTGCATCCAAGCACAACTTCCCTGTATTATGGCAGACTGACAAAAATGACAAAGATAAAGTAAATAAGACAGTATTATTTTTCTTCTCATATTAATGGTGGAGGAGGTAGTGGTTTATTGTGGGCACATGGTAGGCAAGGTACCAATTCAAAGCCAAAGTCTAATATTTCAAAATTCTAGCCATAGTTAACCTACAAGATGGTGTAAACATTGCAGCAAGCCACAAAGTTCCAAAATCCAATGCAATTCAACCAACATTTATTTAATATCTATAGAGAACATAAAGCTTGGGCACAGAGAGAAAGAGATATGGTCTCTGTCTTCATAGTTACATTGAGATAAAATTGACACAAATACAAATTACTACAATACAATATGAGTATATGAGAGATGTGCAAAGAGTACTCTACATAAGGTCAAATACAAATAAAGATCATTACTATTTGAAACTAGGAACCAGAATTAGGGAACGTTTCTTGGAAATAGCATTTGAATTGGGATCTCAAGGCTGAACAAAAAACAGGGTGAACAAGGGCACAAAAGTAGGAACTGTATGGAGTGTGTACTGGGAGAGGGCCAGTGGTCTAATGTTTGCCAGAACATAAATAAACTCAAGAAATCAACTAGTCCATAGACCAACATCTCACACCACATACCAAGATAAGGTAAAAATGGATAAACGATTTAGACATAAAAGGATGATATCGTAAGAAAACCGGGGGAGCATGGAAAAAAGTACCTGTCAGATCTATAAATAGAGGAAGAGTTTAATGATCAAACAAGAGATAGAGGAGATTCCAGGAAGTAAAAATTATTCTCATTACATAAAATTAAAAAGCTTTTGTACAAACAAATCTAATGCAGCCAAATTAGAAGGAAAACAGTACACTGGAGGGGAAAACTTGCAACAAATTTCCTTGACAAAGGCCTCATTTCTCAAATATATAGAGAACTAAGCCAAATTTATAAAAAATAAGAGCCCAATTGATAAATGGTCAAAGGATATGAACAGGTAGTTTTCAGAAGAAGAAATCAAAGCTATGAATAGTCACATAAAAAAAAAACACTCTAAATAACTACTGATTAGGGAAATGCAAATTAAAACAACTCTGAGATACTACCTCACACCTATCAGATTGGCTAACAGGACAGAAAAGGAAAATGACAAATGCTGGAGGGGATGTGGAAAAATTGGGACACCAATGCACTGCCAGAGGAGTTGTGAACTAGTAAAACTATTCGGGAAAACAATTTGCAGCTACACCCAAAGGGCTATAAAACTCTGCATACCTCATTCCCCAAATGATAAATGGTCAAAGGATATGAACAGGCAGTTCTCAGGTGATGAAATTAAAGCCATCTATAGTCATATGAAAATATGCTCTAAATCACTATTGATTAGACAAATGCAAATCAAAACAACTCTGAGGGACCACATACACCTATCAGATTGGCCAAGATGACAAAATAGGAAAATGATAAATGTTGGAGAAGACGTGGGAAAATTGGGACACTAATGCATTGTTGGTGGAGTTGTGAAATGATCCAACCACTTTGGAGAGCAATTTGGAACTATGTCCAAAGGGCTATAAAAATGTGCACACCCTTTGACCCAACAATAGCACTTCTAGGGCTATATCCCAGAGAGATCATACAAATGGGAAAAGGATCCACACGTACAAAAATATTTATAGCAGCTCTTTTTGTGGTGGCAAAGAATTGGACATTGAGAGGAGGCCCATCTATTGGGGAATGGTTGAACAAGTTGTGGTATATGAATGTAATGGCATACTATTGTGCTATAAGAAATGATGAGCAGGCAGATTTCAGAAAAATCTGGAAAGACTGTATGGTCTGATGCTGAGTGAAGTGAGCAGAACCAAGAGAACGTTGCACACAATAACAGCCACATTGTGCGATGACTAATATTGATAAACTTAACCCTTCTCAGCAATTCAAGGATCTAAGACATCTCCAAAGGCCTCGTGATAGAAAATACCATCCATAAAGAAGAAAGAACTATGGAGTTTGAATGCAGATCAAAGCATACTATTTGCTATTTTTTTTTCTTCTGTTGTGTTTTGTTTCCTCTTTCTGGCGGTTCCCTCCTATTGGTTCTAATTCTTACTTACAACATCACTAATGTGAAAATATGTTTAATAGGAATGTATATGTATAGCCTATATCAGATTGTGCGCCGTCTTGAGGAGGATGGTGGGGATGGGGAGAAAAATTTTAAACTCAAAAACATATGGAAGTGATTATTGATAAATCAAAATTAATTTTAAAAAATAAATATAAAAAAAGAAGTTTGGACAAAAAAGGGAAAAAGAGGTAGAAATAAAATCAACGTATAAAAAAAAACAAAACAAAACAAAACAAAAACTGTGCATACTCTTTGACCCAGTAATACCAGTACTAGGTCTGGAACCCAAAAAGATCAAAGAAAAGGGAAAAGGACTTATTTATACAAAAATATTTATAGCAGTTCTTTTTGTGGTTGCAAAGTATTGTAAATTGAGGGGATATTCAATAATTGAGGAATGGCTGGACAAGTTGTGATATATGACTGTAACGGAACACTATTGTTATAAGAAATGACTGGCAGGAAAGTTTCAGAGAAACCTAGGAAGACTCGTATGAACTCATGCACAGCAAAGAGAGTAGAAAGAGGAGAACGCTGCACATAGTAACAGTAATATTGTAAGGATGACCAATTGCGAAAGACTTAGCTATCCTGAACAAGACAATGATCCAAAACAATTCCAAAGGACTCATGATGAAAAATGCTATCTCCATAAAGACAACTGAAGAACTTTGAATGTAGATTGAAGCAAACTTTTTTAAAACTTTATTTTGACTGTTTTATTTTGTTTATGTTTTCTTTTGCAACATGGCTAATGTGGAAATATGTTTGGCATGACCTCACACATATAATCAAAATCAAAGTGCTTGCCTTCTCAAGGAGGGGGGAGGGGCAGGAAGGAAAGAGAGAACGTGGAACTCAAAATTTTTAAAATTAACTGCTAAAATTTTTTACATGTAAGTGGGAAATTTATCCAGCATTTCTTCTTCCAGTAAAGATTTTAGCTGCTAGACCTCAAAAATATCCTCTTCTGTATATATATAAATATTCCAATACCAAATTCATAAGAAAAAAATCTTGTAAAACACGAACTCAGAGAGCACCATAATACCACATATTTTGCTGGCATTTTTGAGATAACTGACATAAACAGAAGCTTTGTCCCCCCAAAAGGTACGCTTCAAGCTGTAAAATACACTTCCTTTCCAAAACAACAAGTTCACAGCTAACCCTTCAAAACAAAGAGGTCCATTCTGGACCTGTAACACAACTTTTCCTTCTAGTTCCACTGTCCAAGATCATTGATTTTTTTAAAAGTCAATAAAAATTCAAAAATGACAATTCCCAAAATATTCCTGAGGAACATCAGTAAACCTATGAACCATAAAAAGGTTGAAGTATTAAAATAATGTATATGCTAGATCCAAAACAAGATAATTGGATAGTAGGGAAAACTCACGGAAACCCTAACCTTCTGAGTTTGATATTAGGCAGCACCTATACTCTCCTATAAAATGTCCCATAGTGTATATGTCAGCGACAGACTGCTCTCTTTAGTGTACTTTAGTACAAGCCAATATGCTAGTTCTCATCCTTCAGGCTTACACCAAAGAAAAAAGGCACAAATGGACCCATCTGACAGGGGTATACAGATTTAATGATAACATTTAATGCAAGGGATCAAAGATTAGGCAAGCCAACACATAAACTACACATTCTTCTCATAACGTTTGGAAGACTTGCTTTTAGTGCAGCACATCTGAATCTTTCTAATTCCTTTCAATAAGCACCTACATACAAAGCACCGTGCTAGATGATGGAGACAGAAACAAGTGGTTCCTGTCTTCAAGCAGTTTGTCAACTTTAATTTGTTTTAATGGAATGCTACTGCTTATTAAAAATTTAGCTGTACCCTTGCTATCTGTATTTAAAGAATATCACAGCTCCTGAAAGTAAGGCCTACACCCTTTTCTAGTACAATTAATTTATGTGTAATATGCACATGAGCTTTTTCAATAACCCTAACACATACCTTCCTTTAATTTCTCTTTATTACATCTTTAGATAATAAATGACTGTATCACTCCTTTCTATGCCTTTCCAGGAATTTTCACAGTAAGTAGGAGGTCTGGTTCCTTTAAATTTTAATAAGATGCACAGAAGAATGTATGTCCATATAGCATTCCATTACTATTTCTGAGCAATTGGAAAATCCCAGAATCCACATTCTATTGGGCTGAGACTTTCCAATATGCCTAATAATGATTCTTTATGACCTAGGAGTTCCAATGAATTGGTAGTAAGAAAACATTGATCTGCTTCAGTGGCACTGTAATTGGAATAGTGATTAAATGCATCATGTTAAATTTACCCTGGGCCTTTTCCAGTATGGTGAATATAAAGCAGGCTATCAGCACTAGCACAGCCTAAACCACTCTCTCCCTCTAAAATTATCCCTCTCCTCCATGTCAAAAGTGATGCCTGAGCTTCCTCATTAATAACTGTATGGCACAACATATAGCATGCAGCTTCTAAGCAGTACCAGCCACAACAGGAAGGACACAGCTCATTTAGTAACATGGGACAACCTCATATATGTCTGAGCAGTACACTGGCACCACTATAGTTAATGGTCTGTCAGCATTTCCATTATAAAGCAATTTTCAAAGGTTTATTGCTCCACTGAAGAATGTGCTCTGAGCTGAAATTTGGCATTCCAGAAGAGCAAAAACTATAGCCCGTAGATGTTTATTTCCATCCAAATAGGACACTAGAAGTTACATAAGTTGCAAAGAAAGGCCATCTGGGTCTTTATTCATCATTTCCTCAAAAAGCCTTTTGGGTATGTCTAGGAGACTACAAATAACCCCGTACATAAAGAGAAGTGGGTTGTTCCTTTATAATACTAACACAGTGGTAGATACATAAAAGATACCCAAATTCTTACTGATGGAAAGTTTCATTATTAAAATCAAATATTTCATGAATTACAATCTGTAATTTTTTTAAAAGTTTCTCAGAGCACAAGCTTTTATTCATTTTCTATGCAAAAGGAATACTTCCAGTTACTAACATATTAATAACTTAAAATCTACAACTCCTTCTCTCTAAAATCCAATTCAAGAATTATAAGCTTCTCTTTCTCACCATTTCTCTAACCATTAATAAATTAATATTATTTTCAACTTTTCTTCCTTCTACTGTTTTTCCCATTAGTGGATGGGTTAACTGAATGATACCAATCAAAAACCAAAGGGTAACAAAGAACAAGCTATCACTGGGATGCTACAAAAAGCCATGACAACCCAGATGAATAATCATTCTTTAATAAAAAACATGATGATACACAGCATTCACTTGGTTAAGGATTCCTGGGACTATCCATTACATGACTAATCAGTTAGAAGAGGTCATGCAATTTAACAGAAAAAGCAATGGACCAAAGCCCAAAACCTGGATTCTCATCCCAGAACTCCACAACTTATGTGATGGGCAAGTGACAATATCTGACAACTTCATTTTTCTCATTTGCAAAATGACGTGGCTAGACTGGAATATTTCAAAGATCTTTTTATTTCTAGTACTCTTTGATTTCTGAGTTTTTACTCATTTCTCTAAGAACCCTCTTATTAATTAAGACCTATGGTTGAAAAGTTCAAACTTCAAGACAAAGAAAAGATTTATATCATTAGAACGATTTTAATATTTTGATGTTCTTGTTCTAAGATCTTCCAATACTAATACCATTCTAATGACTGTTTTATCATTAATACCTTTGTTTTAACACAAGAATAACTTTATGCATTTATAATTCAATACTTGTATACAAATATATACACAAGAAGATTTACAAAGTCTACCACGATGACTCTTAAATTAGTGATCAAAATAATTCATTAAAAAACACAATCTTAGTGCCTTCCCTCTAAGACTACCACCAATGTATCCTATGTTATCTCTCACTTGCACATAGGAGTTTGCATGACTCCCTCATTAGACTGGGAGCTTCTTGACAGCAGGGGTCTGTTTTCAGCTTTCTTTGTGTCCCCAATGCGTATTAGCACAGTGCTTAGCACACAGCTTAATAAATACCAGTGGAATGACTTTCTTCTGATAAGTCCCCATACATATAAAAATATTTATAATAGTACTTTTTGTGATAGCAAAGAATTGGGAACAAAAGAGAAGTCTATCATTGGGGAATGGTAGACAAACTGTGGTACATAAATGTAATGGAATATTACTGTGCTGCAAGTAATTATTTGTGGATGAATTCATAGAAGCACAGAAAAATCTACATGAACTGATGCAGGATAAAATAAGCAGAATCAAGGAAAAATATAAATGACTACAACAAAGTACAGGCATACCTCATTTTATTGCTCTTCACTTTGCTGTACTTCACAGATACTGCATTTTTTACAAATTGAAGTTTTGTGGCAACCCTGCACTGAGCAAGTCTATTGGGGCCATTTTTCCAACAGCATGTGCTCACATTGTGTTTCTGTATTACATTTTGACAATTCTCGCAATATTTCACACTTTTTAATTATTACTTATCTGTTATGTATCTATGATCAGTGATCTTTGATGTTAATATTATGATTGTTTTGGGGCACCACAAACAGAGCTCATGTAAGGCAGAGAACTTAACTGATAATGTGTGTGTTCTGATTGCTCTACCAATGGGCCATTCCCCTATCTGTCTCTCTCCTCAGGTTTCCCTATTCCCTGAAATACAACAATATTGAAATTACATCACTTAATTACCCTACAATACCCTCTAAGTGTTCACGTGAAAGGAAGAGTCAACACAGCAAACTTCATTGTCATATTTTAACAAACTGTCACAGGCACCCCAACCTTCAGCAACTACCACCCTGATCAGTCAGTCAGGAGCCATCAACATCAAGGCAAGACCCTCCACCAGCAAAAAGATTACAACTCACTTAAGGCTCAAATGATGATTGGCATTCTTTAAAGTATTTTTAATTAAGATATGCATATTTTTTAGACATAATGCTATTGCATACTTATTAGACTACAAAACACTGTAAACAATTTTTATATGCACTGGGAAACAAAAAAGTTTATGCAACTCGCTCTTTTGCAATATTTGTTTTGTTGTGGTGGTGGTCTGGAACTGAACCTACAATATCTCCAACATATGCCTGTAAACAGAAAGAATCACCAAAGAAAATTCAAAAATGAATACCGCATGAGCATAAAAAACAAGAATCATTCAAAAGAGGAAATATGAGAAGACCCCACGTCAGTGCAATAGTACGGGGTCTCTACATGTTATACAATACAAATATTTTCAAACTTTTTCGATGTATTAGTATTCGATATGCTTTTTTTCCACTTCTTGTCTCTGACTTTAAATACTATTTATTGTACATGAGATAACTCACTGGAACAGTGGAAAGGGAGATACTGGGGGAAATTATGGTATATAAAAAAAGAATCAATAAAAGTGTATTTTAAAAAGAGAAACTGTTTAGAAAAAAAAAAAGAAAAATAACAAAGCCAAACAAAAAAGGAAGGTCCCCATAAACATCAAAATATTTACAGCCACACTTGTTATGATAGCAAAGAATTGGAAACAAGGTAGGTACCCATGGAATGGTTAAACAAATTGTAGCATAAAGATAATGGAATGTTACTGTTGTAAAAAAAAAAATTACAAATATGAATACAGGGAAGTATGGAAATATTTACACGAACTGATACAGAACAAAGCAAGCATGGCTAAGAAAAAAAATAGACAATTACTACCACTACATTTTTTTAAAAGTTACAAAAACAATCAAAAGTTAATGTCACAAAATTAAAAATAACCATGGTTTAAAAGAGATACCCCCCCACACATCCCAACTTCTTTCAAGAAGCCCACTAATGTGGTACATATATTTTACATATTTTCAAACTTTTTTGATATATTGATGGATTTGGCTGATTTTTTTCCTTGTTCTTTTCTTTTTCTTTAGTAAATACTATTTCTTAGATGGAATGGCTCTCCAGAAGGGGGAAAGATAACATGGGAAATTTTGGTGATGTACAAAAAAAGAGATATTAATAAAAATGTATTTTAAAAAGCAAAAACTTATTTAAGAAGAAGTTCAAGGCACTCATTCAAATTTAGCTAACTCAATTCTTTTTTTCAGTGCATTACTCTATTGGCTTTAAATAATTCTACTGGCTATAAATTAATTCTAAAGACAAAATCTAGCATACAATGTAGGAAAAAAAACACCTAACTTAAGATGAGCTAGGTTCAAATTCTAGTTATAAGTTACTTCCGACCTGTGTGAACTTATCAATCTGTTTAGGGTCGAGTTTCCTCATCTGTAAAATGAAGGGAGTGAACTAAATGATTTCTAAAGACCATTACACTTGTGTCTCATGAACTACCTAGGTCACAGGGTTAGGGATGGAAAGAACCTTAAAGATCATCTAGTCTAACATTATTTTTTTTAAATTATTATTTCAATCTATCAGAAAAACATTCAGAGTGCTAGAATTAAATTATCCATCCAGCCCTAAAGAGTGACTCTATTTCTGCTTAAGAAACTAAAGGGAAAAAAAAGTTAAACTGACACATGAAGCTAATGGAAGTCCATACTCCCTGAGTCAAAAGTTTTACTATTGCAGGCTACCGTCCTTGTCCTCTATTAAGCGTTTAAACTGCTTTATTATTTTGGAACGTATGTCTGTCTATGTGAATTTCCTCAAGTGTTTATCCTCAGAAACTGTATATCACTTCAGCTTGTTAGAAACATTTCAAATCATCAGGTATAAGCTAGGTAAGGGTGAACAATGCTAAAAACAAGCAGCTGTACAAAGATGAGAACCATAAACCATTAAGAAGAGACTAGAAATTTCTAGTCCAACTCAGCCAATTTATGTATAAGCAAAAAGATTTCAAGTGTCCCAGGTAACAAGAACACTAAAAGTTGAAGTTTGTACAGCAGAATAACCTACAGCATACTACCTTCTGAGTGTCTTAAAATTAAACTTGGAGGAAAAAACCAATGCTGGAAGAGTTATGGGAAGACAAAAACACTAATACATAGTGGTGAATCAGTCCAAACATTTTTAAAAATAATTTGGAATTGTGGGGGGAAAAATAACCAAAAATGTTAATTACTAGGTAAAAGTTGGAGAAAAGGTTTCCATGTCTACCAAAATATTCATAGTAGCACTTCCTGTAGTAGCAAAAACACAACACACACACACATACACACAAAGTACATTCCATCAATTAGGGAATGATTAAGCAAAGTGTGAAAGTAGAATATTATTGTGCCATAAAAACTGACAAATATGAGGAATTCAGAGAAATTGCAAAAGATCTGTACGAACTGATAGAGTGAAGGAACAGAAACAGGAAAAAAAATATGTAACCATAATAATGAAAATCAAAACAATAAAAGACACAAGAATTCAGTTTAATATAATGATTACTCTTAATTCCATAAGATTGTTGATGAAACATTTTCCTATTGCTGATAGAAAAGTGCTAGACTACGGATGCAGAGTGTTAAGTGTGTTTTGCTTTTCCTTTATATAACAGTGGGTTCAATTGGGATAAATGTTATTGGGACATGAGAGTGATATTTTTTAAAAAGATCAATAAAAAGTTTTTTTAAAAAAAATATAGAAGGTATAGGGTGTGCATCTAAATGCTCATTTTTTTTAAAGCTATTGCCATTGGTTTTTAACCAATATTTGAAAGACCTGATGATGACCCCATTTCCAATTTAAAATGATAAAAGGATTTTAAATAGATCAGCCTGGAAAAGTTTTTCAGCCACTTGGCCCTCAGTCAATTCTCTCCCCTACTTTTTATTTAAATAACCACTTTCCTAAAGTAAGGAGTAGAAACTACTAAATGATTTAGTATTCAAAGGTGAATAGAAAGACTTACATGGCAAGAGAGATAGCAAGCAGGTGCCGAGCTCTAATATTACCATTGGACCTTTAACATTACCGTAAGTTCAGCAAGTTCCATACTTGCTGGGGCATATGCGGAACCCTGGTTTTCTCTACTTCCCAAGACAGTCCATTCCCTTTTGAGCTGTGCTAATTATTATCAATATCTTCCTTACACTGAGTTCAAACATGACTCTCTTCTACCCTTCTGTCCCAGTTCTTAGGGTCACAGATGAAGAACTATAAGGGGCCTCATTTCTCAAATATATGCAGAACTGAGTCAAGTTTATAAGAATACAAGTCATTCTTCAATTGATAAACGGTCAAACGATATGAATAGGCAGTTTTCAGATAAAGAACTCAAAGCTATCTATAGTCAAAATGAAAAAAAAAATGCTCTAAATCACTTTTGATTAGAGTAATGCAAATCAAAACAACTCTTAGGTACCACACCTCACACTTATTAGATTGGCTAATATGACAGAAAATGATAAACGTTGGAGAAGATATGGGAAAATTGGGACACTAATACATTGTTGGTGGAGTTGTGACCTGATCCAACAATTGTGAAGAGCAATCTGGAACTATGCCCAATGGGCAATTAAACTGTGCATATACTTTGACCCAGCAATATCACCACTAGGTCTGTAACCCAAAGACATCATAAAAAAGGGGAAAGAATCTACATGCACAAAAAATTTATAGCAGCTCTCTTTTGGTGATTAAAAAAAACTAGAAATTACGTTGAAAAAATTGTAAATTTAGGGGATGCCCATCAATTGGGGAATGGATGAACAAGCTGTGGTATATGAATGTAATGGAATACAACTATTCCATAAGAAATGATGAGCAGGCAGATTTTAGAAAGACTTACATGAACTGATGCTGAGAGAAGTAGAAAGAACCAGAAGAATGTTGTACACAGTAACAGCAACATTGTGAGATGACCAACTCTGATAGACTTAGATCATTGCATTGCTGAGAAGAGCTAAGATAATTCAAAAAGACTCATGATGGAAGGTGTTGTCCACATCCAGACAAAGAACTGATGTAGTCTGAATGCAGATCGAAGCATAATGTTTTCTTTCTTTTTTTTTGTTTTTTTTTTCTTTCTCATGGTTTTTCCCTTTTGTTCTGAGACCTCTTGAGAATTGTATCTTTATTAGGGTAATTACAAGGGGTATACATAGACAGAGAGTGTGGGTTATCAGTTGACTTGATGTGATGCTATAAAAAAATTAAAGGGTGAAAAAAAGGATTTTACTGGGAGAAAAGGAAAGAGGGAGGCAGAATAGGGTAAATTTAATCAAGAGACCTATTACAATAAAGGGAAACAAGGGAAAGGCATGAACACTGTTTGAACCTTACTCTCATCGGATTTGGCTCAAAGAAGGAACATACATATTCAGTTGAATACAGAAATATATCTTGCCCCATAGGGAAGTAGGAGGAGAAAGAGAAAAGAAAACGGAAGGGGGCAGATAGAAGGGAGGGCAGATTGAGGGAGGCAGTGGTCAGAAGAAAACACCAGTGAGGAAGGAAAGGGTGAAAGGAGAGAGAAAAGTATAAACAAAGTATAAATGAGGAAAATAGGATGGAGAAAGAGACACAGTAATCATAACTGTGAACTTGAATGGTATAAACTCTCACATAAAACGGAAGCAGATAGCAGAGTATATTAAAAACCATAATGCTGTAACATGTTGTTTCCATCTAAGCAGAATCTATTATGCTTCAATTGAGAAAAAAAAAAGAGTAGCAATCCTGATCTCAAACAAAGCAAAAGCACAAACAGATGTAATCAAAAGAGATAAAGAAGGAAACTACATTCTGCTAAAAGGTACCATAACAATGAAGTAATATCAATACCAAACATATAGGCACCAAGTGGTACAGCATCCAGATTCTTAGAGGAGAGGTTAAGTGAGTTACAGGAAGGAAGAGATAGCAAAAACTATACTAGTGGGGGACCTCAACCTCCTCCTCTCAGGACTAGATAAAACTAACCACAAAATAAACAAGAAAGAAGTTAAGGAAGTGGAAGTGAACAAAATTTTAGAGAAGTTAGATATGATAGACCTCTGGAGAAAACTAAATGGAGATAGAAAAGAATATGCCTTTTTCTCAGCCGTGCATGGAACCTACACAAAAACTGACTGTGTATTACGGCATAAAAATCTCACAATCCAATGCAGAAAGAAATATTAAATACATCCTTTTCAGATCATGATGTAATAAAAATTATGTGTAATAAAGGGCCATGGAAAGACAGGCCAAAAATTAATTGGAAGCTAAATAATCTAATCCTAAAGAATGAGTGGGTCTAACAACAAATCACATAAATCATCAATAATTTCATCAAAGAGAATGAAAATAATGAGACAACATACCAGAAGTCGGGATGCAGCCAAAGCAATTCTTAGAGGAAATTATACCTAAATGCTTACATGAATAAATAAAGAACAGATCAATGAAATGGGCACAAAACTCAAAAAGCTAGAAAAAGAACAAATTAAAAATCCCCAATTAAATATCAAATTTAAAATTCTGAAAATCAAAGGAGAAATTAATAACATTGAAAGTAAGAAAACTTTTGAATTAAAAAATAAAACTAAGAGCTGATTTTATTTTTAAAAAATAATAAAATAGATAAACCTTTGGTTAATTTGATAAAAAGAAGAAGAAAACCGAATTACAAGTATAAAAATGAAAAGGGTAAATTCACCACCAATGAAGAAAAAATTTAAACATTCATTAGGAACTATTTTGCCCAACTATATGCCAATAAATCTGACAATCTAGGTGAAATGGATGAATATTTACAATATAAACTGTCCAGATTAACAGAAGGGGAAATAAAATACTTAAATAACCCCATTTCAGCGGAAGAATTGAACAAGTCATCAATGAATTCCCTAAGAAAAAAATCTCCAGGGCCAGATGGATTTACAAGTGAATTCTATCAAACATTTAAAGAACAATTAATTCCAATATTATATAAAATATTTGGAAAAATAGGCAAACAAGTTCTACCAATTGTTTTTATGATACAGATATAATGCTGATACCTAAACCAGAAAGAGCCAAAACAGAGAATGAAAATTGTAGACCAATTTCTCTAATGAATATTGATGCAAAAATTTTAAATAAAACATTAGCAAAGAGAGTACAGTAATTTATCATGAGGACAGTACACTGTGACCAGGTGGGATTTATACCAGGAACGCAGGGCTGGTTCAATATTAAGAAACCTATCAGTATAACTGACCATAACAATAACAAAACTAACAAATCATATGATTACCTCAATAGATGCAGAAAAGGCTTTTCGACAAAATACAGCACCCATTCCTTATTAAAAACACTAGAGTGACCCTGTGCAAGTTACTTAATCCCACTGCCTATGGGGAAAAAAAAAAACACTAGAGAGCACAGGAATAAATGGAGTTTTCCTTAAAATGATATGTAGAATCGATCTAAAACCATCAGCAAGCATTATATGTAATGGGGATAAGCTAGAAGCTTTCCAAAGAAGATCAAGGGCAAAACAAAGATGTCCGTTATCACAACTCTCACTCAATTTTGTACCAGAAATGTTAGCCTTAGCAGTAAGTGAAGAAAAAGATACTGAAGGAATTAGAATAGACAATGAGGAAATAAAATGGTCACTCTTTGCAGATGATATGATGGTATAACTTAAGAGAATCCTAAAGAATCAACTAAAAAACCACTTGAAATAATTACTTTAGCAAAATTTCAAAATATAAAATAAACCCACATAAATTGTCAGCATTTCTATATATTACTAACAAAGCCCAGCAGCAAGAGATAGAAAGAGAAATTCCATTTAAAATGACTGTAGACAATATAGAATATTTGGGAGTCTCCTTGCCAAGACAAATCCAGGAACTATGTGAACACAATTACAAAACACTTTTTCACACAAATAAAGTTAGGTCTAAATAAATGGGAAAAGATCAGTTGCTTATGGGTAGGCTGAACTAATATAATAAAAATGACAATTTTAGCTAAATTAATTTATTTATTCAGTGCCATAACAATCAAACTACCAAAATATTATGTCTATAACATAAAAGCAGCTAGAAAAACCAATAACAAAATTTATCTGGAAGAACAAAAAGGTCAAAAATATCAAGGAATTAATGAAAAACAAATGCAAAAGAAGGTGGTCTAGCTATGCCAGATCTAAAACTATATTATAAAGCAGCAATCACCAAAATTATTTGGTACTGGCTAAGAAATAGAGTGGTGGATCAGTGGAATAGGGTGGGTACAAGCTACAATAGCCAATCACCATAGTAATCTACTGTTTGATAAACCCAAAGACTCCAGTTTCTGGGATAAGAATTCACTATTTGACAAAAACTGCTGGAAAAACTAGAAAACAGCATGAGAGAAACCAGGCATAGATCAATATCTATAGCAAGATAAGGCCAAAATGGGTACATGATTTAGACATACAGGGTGATAACATAAGCAAATTAGGAGAGCAAGGAATAGTTTACCTGTCAGATCTATGAAGAAGGGAAGAATGTATGACCAAACAAGAGATATAAAACATTATGAAATGTAAATTGGATAATTTTGATTGTATTACATTGAAAAGTTTTTGCACAAACAAAACCAATGCAATCAAGATAAGAAGGAAAGCAGAAAGTTGGGGAGAAAATTTTATTGTCAGTGTTTCTGATAAAGGCCTCATTTCTAAAATATATAGAGAACTGAGTCAAATTTACAAGAATACAAGTCATTCCCCAATTGATAAATGGTTAAAAGATATGAACAGGCAGATTTTTTAGATTAAGAAATTAAAGCTACCTATAGTCAAATGAAAAATAAATGCTCTGAATCACTTTTGATTAGAGTAATGCAAATTAAAACAAGGTACCACTTCACACCTATTTGACTGGCTAATATGACAAAAAATAAAATGATAAATGTTGGAGAAGATGTGGCAAAATTGGAATACTAAAGCATTGTTGGTGGAGTTGTGAACTGATCCAACCATTCTGGAGAGCAATATGGAATTTATAGCCCAAGGGCTATAAAAATGTGCATACCCTTTGACCCATCAACACCTCAACTAGGACTGTATCCCAAAGACATCATAAAAAATGGAAAAGGACCCACATGTACAAAATGTTTAAAGCAACTCTTTTTGTGGTAGCAAATATCTGGAATTTGAGGGGATGCCTATCAAATGGGGAATGGTTCAAGAAGTTGTGGTACATGAATGTAATGGAATATTCTTTTTCTATGAGAAATGAAGAGCAAGCGGATTTCAGAAAAACCTATGAAGACTTACGTGAGCTGATGCTGAGTGAAGTGAGCAAAAGAACCAAGAGAACACTGAACATAATAACAGCAACATTGTGCGATGTTCAGCTTTTGATAGACTGAGCTCTTCTCAGCAATACAATAATCTAAAACAACTCCATAAGACTCATGATGGAAAATGCTATCCACATCCAGAGAAAAAACTATGGAGTCTGAATGCAGATCGAAGCATATTATTTTCTCTTTTTTTCTTTCTCATGGTTTTTCCCTTTTGTTCTGATTGTTCTTTCACAACATGACTAATGTGGAAATGTTTAACATGATTGTATATGTATAGCCTATGCATCAAATGGCTTGCTGTCCTGGGGAAGGAGAAAAAAATTTGTAACTCAAAATCTTATAAAAGTGAATGTTGAAAACTATCTTTACATGTAAGTGGAAAAAATAAAATACTATTAAGCAGGGGAAAAAAGAAACATTAAAAAAAAAAGATATACTCATAAAACTGAGAAAATGGGAAAAAAAATTTACTATATACAAGTGAATCCCAAAAAGCAGGGGTTGCTATCATGCTGCCTCACAAAGCAAAAACAAGCATTCAAAAAATAAGTAATAAACAAGAAAACAATATTATACTGAAAGAAATCACAGAAAACAAATCCTAGTAATAAACATCTGTTTCAAATTGCTTAGTATTCAAATTCATAAAGAAAACATTATCTGAGCTACAAGGCACCAAAGATACTAACATAATAGCGGCAAGAGATTTCAATATCCCTCTCTCAGTTAGGATAAGTCTAATAGAAAGAAATCAAAAGGGAAAATATGGAACTGAACAAATTACTAGAAAAACTAGCATTAAAATTAAGACTTGTGGCATCTTCTAAATGGAAAAGCAAAAGAATATACATATTTCTCAGCACCACATGGAACTTTTGAAAAAAACCGACCATGCGCTAGTCTACCAAGATATTGTAAACAAATGCAAAATGGCAGAAATAGTTAATACATCCTTTATAGATAACAATGCCAAAAAAATAAAAAAGATAGTAATTGTTTCAGAGAAAGCTATCTACATTTGCCTTTACCTTCCTCCCCTCTTTCTTCTTAATATTTTGCAATCAGGATTCCTATTTTATCAATCAACAGAAACTGCTCTCTCCAAAGTTGTCAATGACCTCTTAAAATCCCTATTTTAATGGTGTTTTCTTAACCCTCATCTTTTTTGATCATTCTGCAATATCTGACACTGGTGATCAGCCTCTCCTAAATATTCTCTTCTTTTGGTTTTCCTAACACTGCTTCTCTTCCTATCTGATCTTGCCTCATCCTCACTTGCTGATTTTTCATCTATGCCACTGCTGCTAACCACAAATGTCTCCCAAGACTCCTTCCTGGGCCCTCTTCTCTTTTTGCACTCACTCCATTATCTGATCACGTCCCATGGGTTCAATTATTTTCCTAAGCAAGGGATTTCCAGATTTTTACTTATCTAGACCAAGCCTCTTTCCTGAGCTCTAATACCACATCACCAAATTCCTAAAAGACATCTCAAACTAAGTATCTCATATCTTAAACTCAATACATCCATAAAAGAACTTATTATTGTTCCTCCAAAACTCTTCCCTCTTTCCAACTTTCTAGTTACTGTCAAAGACTATGATCCATCAAGTCACCCACACTCACGACCCTGAGTGTCATACTGACCTCACTCTCACTCACCACACATACCCAATCCATTTACAAATCTTGTCAAATCCACCTTATATAAATGCTTTTCTTTCCTCTCAATACAAACTCCACCCTGGCTCAGGATCTCATCACCTATGTAACTGGTTTCCTTGCGTCATATCTCTGCCCACTCCAATCCATCTTCCACTTAGCTGCCAAAGTGATTTTCGTATAGTACAACTCTGACCACATTCCACAACACCATCCCAACTCCAGTGGCTATTATCTCCAGAATCAAATATAATGTCCTTGGTTTAGCTTTCATGACCTGTTCCCTTCCTACTTTCCTTTCTTATAGTTATTCTTAAAGAAATGGTTGTGAGGGACTGTCTGATGTTGGCAACTACCAGGTGGGCACTGTGGCAAGATTAGGGGTAGAATCTGGGTATCTGGAAGTCGAGGCAGGGGCTGTGGTAGGCAGAGTCGTGGTGGACTGGGATGGGCTGGGTACGGAGAAGCCCTGAGGCAGTGGGCAGTGCTATGTGAGATAAGGTGGGTGCAAGGAAGTAGCCGGAGCTTGTGCTCCTGAGGCAAGGGGCGGTGCCACGTGGGAGTGGGACGGCAGAGGACTGAGTTCCCTTTGCTTAGTCCCCTCCCTATATGCAACGTCAACCCCAGACGCCTCCTTCCTGTGACCTTCCTGACTTCCTGGGTCCCTTTGTGCAGCACTGACCCCAGACGCCTCCTTCCTGTATCCGGTCCTAGCCTCCTACGTCACTCCCTCTCCCTTGGTGTGCTAAACTCAGACAGCCCCTTCCAGTATCTGACCCTACAATCATTGGCTAGTAAGTGGGCTGGGGAGGAGGGGCTTAGAGGTACTTAAGGAACGAGAGTGGTCAGATCACACGCTCTCTTGGCTCCTGCTCTGTTGCTCTGGCCTTCCTGCTTGGCCTTGCTGTGATGGTTTGCTGTGATGGCCTCTGAATAAAGCTCTGGTGTTGGCGCCTCCCAATGGCTCGTCTCTGTGTGTTTATCCGGTTGAGGACCGAAGACTGATGAGTGAGTATGACTCTGGCAGCCTGCTCCTTATAGGAGGAGTGTTCGGCGTGGCTGCTACAAATGGTGATTAATGTCTTATCCTAATTTAAATAAAATCTACCTCAGAAGAATGTGTTTTGCTTTACTATATATGTTTGTAACAGGGCTTTTGTTTTTCTGCTTTATCTATTAAAGGGGAGAGGCAGGAGAAAGAGAGTTCAGATACGAAAAAAGAAAACTTAAATTTTTAAAAACTCATCCCAGGAAGAAGCCAAAGGTTATGTCAGGATCAACTGGAAAGCAACTATGACTTGGCCTTAACCTCAGAAACTCTGTCCAGTGGCCAAACATCCTGGCCATTTTGTCTCACCTACTTATACTTTTAATTTATCTTTTGATTTACCTTCTACAGCCTTCATATTAACAAATTATTATACATTATATGTAATATACATTATAAACAAAATAAAAATAAAATATTTATACATTTCACAAACATGCCAACTTACTTTTTGAGGAAATGGGCTTTTTTTTCTTCTACACTGTCAAGCCTCAATCAGAGAAAGTTAGGTTAGAGCAATTAAAAAATGTACAGGGTCTAATTTGCTCAAGTCAAGAGTACCTAACCAATAATTAAATCAATTTTTAAAATCTGAGTTTATACATTTTCAACTGCCTTTACTAGGAATTCACAGAGGTGAAAGGGATTTAGAAATCTAGAAAAATCACAGTCTAATAAGACTCAAATGGCTGAGAGTCCCAGGATACATTCTATATATGCAGGAAAAAAAAATCAAAGAAGAATTTTCTTCCCTTTCCACATACTTTTTTAAGAATAAAATATTAGTATTAATAATAACAACAATGATGGCATAATTACAATACTTGAAGAAGCTGCAAGGTCATTGCTGAGGGTATACACCCTACTTAAGCAGATCACAATCCCTCCACAACCTGGCAGCTACTCCTCTGTTAAGGAGTCTCTCCCATCTTAGTTTGAAAAAAAAAAATTCAGTTTACTCTAATAACAAGGCCTTTTTCAAACTTAGAGGGCAGACCACTATAAAACAGAGTAGGTAGGTCCTCAGTAAAATAAAAATATCACCATAATAAATGAATATCCACTAAAATTAAAGGGAAAAGGAAACTTTGTATCTCTAAACTAGAGAAAAGCATTTTAGTAATCACTCTAGAATTTCACCATTGTTATACTACTAATTAGGAAAACTCTACTTCATGTGGAAAGGGGTAAATGAGGCAAGTGAGGTCATACAACCATACTGAATGCATATGCAATTTAAAAGGTATGAAAAGTTAAGCCCCCAAAGAATAAAACATCTATTGGTGATTAAAACATTAAGCATTGCTAGTGATGTTATAATTACACATTTCAAAGATTAATTTTACTGAAGGATACAATATTATCTGATTTCATTAAGCTAGTCAGAGCTCAGCCCTGATGATCTATTACTCTTGTCTTTAATAATGTAAGAAGTTCTGCATGACATTCAAACTTTAAATAGAGAAAATTTTGTTTTTTTCCAATCAATTTATCATTTTTTAAAGATCAAAATGTGTGAAGAACCAAGTCACACACCCAAAATAAAGCAGCTAAAACAAATCATTAAAGCTATATCTTGCAAAAGTCAATACCTTACTAATCAAGATGTGTTAGATGAGCAGTGTCTTCCCCAAAGTAGTCTTAATAAAAAATGCTTGATTGAAACAAATTCATGTGACTCCACTACAAAAATCTTCTATGGAGTAACATTCAGAAAATGGCATTTTACCAAATCTTGTTAGTCCAGTAAAAAAAATAAAAGATCTCCTTTTTTTAAGGTGAAATTTAAGTACAATAAAAAAAGCAGCATAGGCAACTACGAATCTGTTTTCCAAAGTCTTTTTTTTTTCTGTAAAGCTGAACATAAATTTCGCTAAGAGAAACAAGTATTCCACCTTATTGTCACTATTTGCAAAAATAAGTAATCTATTTGCAATAGAAACACTTTCACATCATAAAGAATACTTAATTTCTATTAATTATTTTACTAAAAGTAGCCCTATAAAATATCAGCTGAACTGATATATATACATATATATTTTTAGCTAATTAGTAAAGAAAACTCAGTAAATCCTGTGTTTAAAAAAATTGCTTCCAACATTGAATATGGTCCCCACTTTCAGTATAAGACACAAAAGAATTGCAATTTTATATTCATATAGATTTGAAATAGAAAACTTGCTTAAACTGTCATCTTTCTATCAAAAAATACATTTCAAGGAACCTACCACAAACTCACCCCAAAGAGACGTAATCTGATTGATTCACTATTTTTATAAAACATAAGTTTATAATTCTTCAAAAAACTCTTCAAGTTAAAATCCCCATAAAAAAGCAAAACTCCTAGTAAACCTAAAGTGTTAGTAATTTCAAAGAGGAAAATCATGACAATTGCATATGTGATATAAATTCTAACGTGTGCCAAGAACAATAAAAACATTTCTTTTAAACTAAGAAGCAGATCTGATGCACTCTTGCTACTGAAGAATTACTCTCATTTTTCTGCAATTTCGCTACTTTCAAGCCCAGAAACAAAATTTTTATCAAGAATGACATTTAAGGGGCAGGTGGGTGGCGAAGTGGATAGAGCACCGGCCCTGGATTCAGGAGGACCTGAGTTCAAATCAGGCCTCAGACACATAACATTTACTAGCCGTGTGAGCCTGGGCAAGTCACTTAACTCCACTGCCTAACCAAAAAAAAAAAAAAAGAATGACATTTAAATGAATAGAGCTCTGGCCTTAGAGTCAGGAAGACCTGAGTTCAAATCCAGTCTCAAACATTTAAGACTTACTAGCCATGTGGCCCTGGGCAAGTCACTTAACCCCGACTGCCTCACCAAAAAGAAAAAAGAAAAAAAAATAATGACATTTAAAAGAAAGACTAAAAAGTTTTCGTCTTTAATCATACCACTATACCTTGAATACTTTATTTCCTTCAAAATCTTAATACAACTATTAAATTAGGAACTGGTGGCATGGCACAAAAATCACTATTTTATTGGCTTACGTTTTTAACAGAATGCAGTGCTAGTAATACATACACACATATACACATAGATGTAAACATGCTATATATATATACATACACACACATACATACATATATATTTTACATACACTTTGTTTTGAAAGACAACAATACTGCTGCTAAAGTATAGAAGTACTGAATTAAGATGAAGGGGCCTTATACTTCACCTAAACCAACCCCCTCACTTCATAGATGAGCTCAGAAAGTGACCGTTTCAAGGTTAATGATGTATTAAGTGGCAGATTTAAAATATGAACTCTAGTCCTCTGACTTCAAATCCAGCACCTTTTCCACTTGGAGGCTATGTTGTCCTTTCCAAACTATGGATATATTAACATCCTCTTAACACAATTTGCAGTTACTGTCCACACAAACAATGTCAGTCTTCCATCACGCCACTGACTTGTAGTTCAATCAATTAATCAACCATATTTATTACGTGCAATCAGATACTGTGCTAGGTGAAATAGATAAAATACAAAGAAAGAAACATAATCAATAGTGTTTATTAAGTGCATACAATCACATACTGCACTAGATACAAGAGATAAAATACAAAGAAAGAAACAATCCTTACCAGCAAGAAGCTTATATTCTAACAGTTTATATTCTAAAGGAGAGGTAACAAGTACATATAAAGGAATATACAGAATATAAAAAGAATAAATACAAGTTAGTTAAATAGAAAGTAGTTTGGGAGGAAGGGCACTAGCAATTGGGAGGATCAAGAATGATGCAAAGGGGGCACTTGAAAGAAATTCTGTGAGGTAGAGATGAGGAAGGAGTACATTTCAGATATGAGGAACTAGTTCAAAGGCAGAGATGGGAGACAAAGCACCACACATGAGGAAAAGAGAAAGCTAGTTTGGCTGAATCAAAGTGTTCGGGGCTCAGGACCATTCCTTCTGCAACTTTTGGTTAACTGAAAGTCTGTCTTCTGTTCATGTTGAACTCACCTGACAAAAACTTGTCCCACGTAATGTAAAATTTTACTTAAGGTTTTAAACACTCCTTAGATAAAAAAGCAGAGGAAGAATTTCAGTTGTCTCTGACTTCTGGTGATATGTAAATTTTTCTTCTCAACTAGCCCATTTGTGAATCCTCTAAAAGTGGCTTAATGTGTAACCTGACTTAGTTTATAAAGTCTGTTTAAATAGGTTTATGTATAAAATTATGAGTCTGTTTAACTAAGTCTATTCAACTTTTATGTCATTGAAAGAAGCATGGAATTAGGGAGTCTGTGTTTTAACTTTTATGGCCTAAGAGAAATGTACAAGATTGCAATATGTAAAAGAATTATTTCCTTGTCACTCTGACATAATTTTGCCTATAAGAGGCCCTGTTAGAATTCTAACGATTGTGCATATTTATTATTTTCTCTGAGGCCTGAACCAATGCTTGAGCATAATAATAAAACTTAGTTTTTTACTTTTGTAATTTCTGCATTGCGGTAAATATATTTCAGCAACAGTTATCTACCACATGAACTCAGAGAGGAGATATATCTCCCATAACGTTATCATACTTTTTTATAAATGAAACTTAAAACAGCTTTATCTGACTTCATTATCAAACCCATTCCCAGAGAATTCATATGGAAAGAAGATAGACAATATCAAGAATGAGAAAAAGAAAATTAGTGAAGAGAAATTAGCACAACCTGGCTTCAAAAAGATAATATTAAGTAGAAATTATTTTAAAACTGACACTGGAAAAAACAGGGAAATAAAGTAATGGAACATGGGAGAGAACCCAGAAATAGAGATTAGCATTTGAGAAACACATAATTAAAACCATCATTCAACTTTTTAAAACTATTGGGAAAATTGGATGGTTTTACAAAAAAAAAATTAATTTAGATCAATATTTTATACCACACACCACAATAAATTATAATTTTACCAATAATCTACATATTTTAAATCAATTTTTAAATAAGAAAAAGGTCAGAGGGAAATACACTGGAGAAAACAGGAAAGAGCCAAACTGTTCTTTGATGATAGGCTCATTTTTTTAAAACAACCCAAAGTTATTTGAGGTCAAATTTGGAGTAATAGTCAATTCAACAAACTTTTTTCCTACAGAAAGAAAAACAAATGTTGTTATTCCCATTACATAGTTGGAAACTATATTTACAGAGCTAGATGAAGGTATTTGAGGGGCAATATGGAAAAGTGCAATATTTGGGCTGGTTTTGATAAAATAACTACTTGCTCTACTTGTTAAACTCTGGTTCTTTTAACTGCTATGTCACCGCTGTCCACCTTAAACTGCAGATTTAAAGAGCTCTTCACCTAGCTCATTACTCCCTACATTCCCCTCTCAATGACCTGCCATTGCCCATATAAAACAGGTACTTAGTGGATGTCGAGATAATAAAGAGAAGAAAAGTGGTAGCAACCAAAGCAAAAATTAAAATTGGATGTTCCTACTTCTAATAATTTGTTTTTTTAACTAAGCTAACTTATTTCTTTTTTCCCCCAAACAGCTACCCAGAAATATTTGAATAGAGAGAACATTATCACTAAGTCAAGTGAAAAAATAATATTACTTTGAAAACCTAATTAAATATAATATTGTTTAAAATACAAAATACAGGATTAAAAACAAACTAATAGTCCAGTTACTGAACAAGCATTTATTAAGTACCAACTCTGTACAGGCACAATAGGTCATGAGGATACAAAGAAAGTCCACCCTCAAGGAGTTTATATTCTATTGGGGGAACAACAGCCACATAGATGCAAACATAAAGAGGGAAGTGGGCACCAAAAATGGGGGGAAGGGAAAGTGGAGGGAGAAGACCTGTGAAGGGAAGACACCCGAGCTCAGTCTTGAAGTAAGCTAGGGATTTAAAGTTATAGGTGAGGAGGGGGTATACTGCAGACACAGAGAAAATGTTATACAAACGTAAGAAGGTGGGAGAGGGAATTTTGTGTGCAGAAAACAACAGTCTGATGGGAGGGTACATGGAGGGAAGTATTGTGCAATACATCTGTAGAGAGTCTTGAACCAGATTGTGAAAGGGTTTAAATGTCAAGCAGGGGAGTCTGTCATAGAGGCAGTTGGGAGCCAGTAGTTTCAAGGAAGGGAGAGTAACAAGATCAGGCATATACTTTAGGAATACTGATTTAGCAGCTGAGTGGAGAATGGAATGGAGAGACTGGAGGCCAGGAGACCAATTAGAAGAATACTGCAACATAATATAGTGTTCAACACAATAACAGCAGTAGGCAAGTGAACAAAAAGAAGACAGATGAGAGATGTTGTGGAGGTAAAAATCATTTAGATTTGGCAACTGACTGGATTTGGGCAAAGGAGAGTCAAGACGACTCATTTCCCCAAGGTTGCTTTGCAATTGAGTGGTGGAAAGGCTGGTAGTGACACCTCAACAGAAATCAGAAAGTTCGAAAAGCGGAAGGTTTTGGGGAACAAGAAAATGGTTTTGGTTTCCAATATAGGATCAAAAGATCATAGCTGGAAAAAGGGTGTCCTTTACCTCAAAGGTCAGCTAGTCCAACACCCTCATTTTACAGAGGGAGAAACTGAAGCCCAAGGAGGCTGAATGACTGAGCTAAAGGATATGAATCTACATTCTCTGACTCTAGAAGGAATGTTCTTTCTACTATATATTGAGTTTGAGATGCCTACAGAACCATCTAGTTTGAAATGTCCAACAGTCAGTTGGGGATGTGGAATGGAAATTCAGGAGACTAGAGTTGGATATATAGATCTGAAAATTATCAACACAGAAATAATTTAAATCATAGTTAACTAATGAGATAATAAAAGACAAGAGTTTAAAGATGGCAACGCGGGATAGCATACAGGGTACACCCAGGAGAAGGAACAATCCAAGAGGTGAGAAGAAAGCCGTAAGTGAACAGTGTCATGAAACTCAGGGAATAAAAACTGAGAAAAGGTCATCACATTTAGTCATTAAGAAGTCCCTGGTAACCTTAGAGAGAGCAGTTTCAACTGACTGATTAAAACATTATCTAATAGACTGAGAAGTAAGAGGAGAGAAAAACAGAAGCAATGGGTGTAAGATGGCTTCTTCTAAGAATGTCGCTATGAAAGGAAGGAGACATGTAACATAAGGGCTTGGAGGGGATGTCCTGAAAGAAACAAGAACATGAACAATTCAAATAACTACTATAAGATTTATAAGAAAAGATTCTAAGTAAAGAAAGCAGAATAAAAAAAAGACACAATAAACATAAGGAAACTGACTGAACCTGTGACTCTCTCTACCACAGCAGGTCAAATCTTTTATTTGCAAATCAGTCTAAAGGAGTTTCCTGGGGCACTAAAAATTTAAGTGACTTTTTCAGATTCAGATTCAGACTTTTTCTGATTCAGATTTCAGATTCAGACTAATTTAGATTAGCCAGAATGCATCAGACGCTTAACCTCCTATTCCTATCTAGTTCCAGAGACAGCTACTTATCCATTATACCAGTGCCTCCTAAATACAACATAACGGCAAAAAAAACAAAACAAACAAAACAAATCTTAAATTCACACAAAAGAAGTTCAAAAGGGGACAAACAGGGACAGTAGATACAGCTCTGGCCTTGGAGCCAGGAGGACCTAAGTTCAAATTCAGCCTCAGACACATGACACTTACTAGCTGTGTGACCCTGGGCAAGTCATTTAACCCTGACTGTCTTATCAAAAAGCCAGAAAAAGAAGGGGAACAAGCAAGTCCATTTCACCATCACCATGTTAACATTACTATACAAATCTTTTGCTTTGAGTTTGATGATTCTAACATACAAGTAGCCTTGTTTTAAAATATTTGTTGCTATTTATATATTTTGAGGACCTATTCTTTTCCAAATAAAACAAACTTTTTTTATAATACATAAATGCATCACTTTCAAAATAGAAATAAAGGCACAAGATAAAATCCTAGTTCTTACCACCTTTCTTGTCTTTCCTATCATGCCCAGCAAGAAAAGTTATTGCAAATATTAGGGGATACTTTGTGAAAATATCTGAGTGCTATTAAAGTTACAGAGAAGAAAACCTGTCTTGACATCTATCTGTATTACTTCCAACACAGGGATATACTCACCTTTAAGTACAACTAGAATTCCTTGAGAACTCCTTTACTAGATAAAATATGGATGACTAATGATTAGCAGAGGGAAGGCACTCCAAGAAATGTTGATCAGAATATGCTTTTAAGGAAGGAGTAGCCTCTACACATTTTTTAACAGAATGAAATCCAGCTAAATTTATTTCTGAAAAAAATAAAATTACTGTGTGCTAAAACATAACTAGAAAATTTGCTGAATAAATCTTAACATATTGGCAACAATTTTTCTACAACTACCAATGAAAGGAATAAAATGCTTACAAACTAACATCTGATTAAAAAAGCCTCGACTAGTAAATCTACTGTACGTAATCATGTATTAAAGTTTCTATAAATGTTTCAATTTAAATAACAGAATTATAATTAAAGAGAAAGATGATTAAAGAGAAATTAAACAACCACCATTCTATAAAGCAAGTACAATTTTCCAAATTCAGTGGGAGTAAGTCAGGATTTCCTCCAGGAAGTCAACCTTTCTATCACTTGGTCCAACTTGCAATGTACAGTTTTTCAGAATGATTGTCTCAAACACACTGAACTGGACCAGAAAGATATCCCAGCTCCACAGCCCAAAAACTATAAAATGACTGGTGATAACAACCTCCTTATACCTTGAAAAGGTCTAGAAATCACCTTCAAAATCTCCATAAATGGTGTCTACTATCCTACTTTAATGAAATCTGCTTTCTTCTCAAGCACCAACATTTGGGATAAAGCATTATGTTTTATGTAATGTCTTCCTGCTTTAATTACTAAATACTATGTTATATTCCAACACTAGTTTTTACTTCCAACGTACAACAACTCAACTATACTAAGAGTTAGGTAGACTTTTTAGCTAGTCAGAGAATCTAATTACAACTCTGAACACTATTCATATGAGATGAGTCCCTCACAAAAAAAGACTTTAAGAAACTGTTTGGATAGTACCTGTATAGTCAAAAATTGCCAAACTGAAGAGATATGGACAGGTAGGATCAAAAAAAATTTAAAGTTTTGCCAGTTGATTATTCTTTCCATATTGCTAGTCGAACAGTAGTATTCTTACGAAGTTCTATTCCAGAAAAGGAGGCATTTAAGAAATGCAAAAAAGCATATAAACATATACTTTAACACTGAGCACACCATCATAAACTCTATTTTGAAATGAAATAAACTGCAGGAAATCCTGACAACACAACAGGTCCTATCACTAGAAAACCCAAAAAACACCTAAATATTCACAATTCTTTTAGCATTAACAGTGCCTTAGTAGGCCAGTTCTGCTACAAACCCAGGGGGGAAAATGGCCCCAATTGGAAGGGGAAAGCTCAGTTAAGTGAGGTGAAAAAGAATCATCACTTGGGTGACTACAGACCACTTGAGGTAATGAGTAATAGGCATTCACAGCTAGCTAAGCATGTGCAAAGGCTTCAGCTCTAGTCCACTAACCCAGACTCGTTTTTTTTTTTTCAATTCAACTTGTTTTTATATATTCCATTCTGACAAATGATTTAAAATGCTTTGCTGTATTAGACAGACTTAGCTATTCTCAGCGATGCAAGGATCTAAGACAACTCCAAAAGACTCATGATGGAAAATGCTATCCATATCCAGAGAAACAAATATGGAGTCTGAAGGCAGATCGAAAGCACACTTGCTCTTTTTTTTTGTTTGTTTCTTCTTTCTCGTGGTTCCTACCACTGGCTCTAAATCTTCTTTACAACATAACTAATGTGAAAATATGTTTAACATGAATGTACTACATCAGATTGCACACCATCTTGGGGAAGGAGAAAGGAGGGAGGGGGAGAAAATTTAGAATTCAAAATCTTATGGAAGTGAATGTTGAAAACTAAAAATAAGTAAATTAACCAATTAAAATTAAAAAAAAAAGAAATATCCTTGCTTAATGATTTCTGGAGGGTAAACATTATGAGAAATTGGTGACAGAATAATAGGTTCTTGTCCCATACTAAGAAACTGCATGCGAGTGACTTAAAATTCTGTGAAAATAAAGAAAAAACTTTTTTGGGGGAAAAAAGATGTTTTGCTCTACTCTGGAATTACAGCGGCGAAAATGTCCATACCCTTTTAAAGCTCAGAGATCATACTGCCAGGCATATCCCCCAGAAGCTAAAAGGACCCTCAGAAGCTTCCAAATTATTACTGCAGTACTTTTTTTAGTAGCAAAAACTGGAAATAGAGTAAATAACCATCAATTAGAAAGTGACTAAACAAGCTGTGCTATATGAATGAAATGGAATATAAAAAACAACAAATATTACAAATAGAGATAATCATGGGAAGACTCACGTAAACCGATGCAAAGTACAGTAAGCAAAACAAGAAAATATATAATTACTACAATGTAAATGGAATTAACAACAAAATTAAAACTGAATGCTAAGAAATTATAATAACCAAGCTTGGCCCCAAAAAGAAGTATGAGAAACCAAACACCCTTGTTTGAAGAGGTGGGGGATTATGCCCAGTATGGAACACTACAGATAATGTCAGACTTTTTGGTTTGATGAATATTTCTTCTTTATAAAATATGGCTCTCTGAAGGGGAAGGAAAGGAAAATGCAGGCCATGTAAAAAACAAAAGAATACAAACACAATCAATTAAAACACAAAAAATAAAAAATATGCTTTCTTTAGTTGGAATTCTATATTTAAACATAAATAGTTGTACAAACAGGTTTTGGCTTTATCCACATCTTTCAAACTCCTACAAGTCTAAAACATGTCTATATTTCTATGATTGCTAACATCTTAAAGAATCCTCATGATTTTACCCGCTTAATTACCTCGTTCCTCTACTCAAAACCTTATTAGAAGCATGGGCCCTGGAGTCACAGGAGGACCAGAGTTCAAATTCCACCTCAGACACCTGATACTTATTACCTGTGTGACCCTGGGTAAGTCACTTAACCCCACTGCCTAGCCTAAAAGAAAAAAAAAAGAACCCCATAACAAAGAAATACAAACACAGCAAAGCCCCAGTAGTACAGCTTTAAAAAAAAAAAAATTCAAATTATTTAAAAGGGCTTGCTGAGCAAAGAAAGACTTCAATCTTCCCATAGGAGCTAACTATCTTCTCTCAACACAATTCCTACCTCTCCCAAGCTTTAGTGAAAACACACAAATGGAAATCAAACCTAGATCTTTAGCATAATGTAAAGAACATTAATAATGGCCCTGCAAGGCTGGGCAGCCACTAACCTAGCCCTTCTACATTAAAGGCTATTTCTTTATGATAACATACAAATCCTCCCATGCAGAACATTAATCTTTTATGAAACACCAGAAGCCAGCAGAAGGGGACCTAATGAAGAACTTTTCACAACTTGCATGTCAGAAAGGTCATTTAAAATCTGGAACTGTACAGTCTTTGTAACATTTCCCATTAAATATAACTTCATGGAAAGGAAAAAAAAAAACAAAAACAGAAAACTTAACCTGAAACTTGGGTGTAGATAAATGTGTGTTTTAGGGAATCAGTTTTTTCAAAGTCTAATGTAAGATAAGACCCCGCACTAGAACTGACAGGAGGTTATCTAACCCTGCAGGGGGTTCTCTAGCTTGATCATCGGGGTTTATAAGTGATGCATTTTCATAAACTCTAGACCATCCCTAGTAAAAGGAAAAAAAAGCTCACTGAATTCTATTAGTAAATTACTGTCTCTATCAAGCAGAATTTGAGTGGGAGATTAGAAACCTACATTTTCTTTCTCAGTTCCCTAACACAGTGCTTTTTAGATCAAAAAGGACTTCTGTAGCATTCCTACTGAAACAACCGGACAGCAAAAAACGAGTCACTGGCTAACACTATGCAGGGAACAAGAAAATTTATTTTTTGGTTGTGAATGTTTTGAAATAAAAATTTTAAAGTAATGAGGACAATGAGAGTGTGTGGTTTCTGCTGTATTTTTAAAGAAAAGCCCTTTAATGGTTTTCTGCCCATTCACCCTTCCCTTTATACCATGATAGAAGAAAAGCATTCCATGTTAGCAAATGCTTCAGAGGCTTTATCCTTCCTCAGAAAAAGATGGACATGTCACCTCTAAAAGCTTGTGAATTCTTAAAGTAAAATCTACAAAGCAAAGCAAACAATGATTTTACTTTTATTCCCACAATAGCTGGCTGAAGGATTACTATTTTCCCCAGAGCCCACATACCCACTACACATACCCACACATACCCGCTACAAAACTACGGGTCCTCTAAAAATAAGATAATTGTACATTCAAATTAAATATCAAAATGTGCAATTTTCTATCATGTTATTCATTTTTTCATACCCCAAATCATATTGGAACATTTTTGTAACAGAATAACTGCTGAGCTTATAAAATCTTTAATAGTATTTCAAGAAAGGAAATGCACATGTTTATTTTACACTCATTTAAATTACTATTAAAATGTTCTCTAGGGGGCAGCTAGGTGGTGCAGTGGATAGAGTACCGGCCCTGGAGTCAAGAGAACCTGAGTTGAAATCCGGCCTCAGACACATAACACTTACTAACTGTGTGACTCTAGGCACGTCACTTAACCCCAATCGCCTAAAAAAAAAAAAGAAAAAAAATTCTCTACCTCAGAAATTCTTAACCTCATTTTATGTCATGGACCCCTCTTGGTGGTCTGGGGAAGCTTATGGACCTTTCTCCACAGTAACGTTTTTAAATGCATAAAATAAATACATAAGATTAACAAAGGAAATCAATTGAAATATAGTTATCAAAAAAATTTTTTTAAGTTAATTGGCCCCAAATTACCATCTCCTGCTCTGGAGAGAAACAAAGCATGGAACATGTCAAACTCACAGGCAATTAACCTCTTTATTATACCAAGGAGTTCAGCAATTTCCAAGATCAAACGTAATCAAGAACTAAAGATTTGCAAACTATTTACACAGAAAAAAAAGTCACTCCAACACCAAAGTGAACTCTTAACACTATTCTGGCATAATTGTAAGACTATCCATCTTGCCAATGTCTATTTTTGGTCCCAAAAGGAAAAAGGAACAAAATCTATTCAATAAATATTTATTAAGGATCTACTATGTGAAAGATGCTATTTTGAGCACTGTAGATAGAAGAAAGCAATCTCTACTTCCAGAGAGCTTACATGACTTCAAAATAAACTTTGTTTTTATATCTATGATGGTGAAATAATAAAACTTTTGGCACAGCCATGATAAACTGAAAATTCTGATTCTGTACTTATATGCAGGATGATAATAATAACAACAAGCAGCAATTCAATAATCAATTTAAGTACCTACTATAGGACAAGGTACTGTATTAGATGCTGGGAATACAAAAGATAGAAATGAAAAAAACCTCTCCTTGCCCTCAGAGCTTACATTCTACTAGAGAACATAAACAAGTAAAGAGATAAATTAATACAAAACAACTTGAAAAAAGAGTCTGTTATTAATTAGAGAAAGAAAAAAAAAAGGTCTCTTATAGGAGGTGGTGCATAAGCTAAGCCTTGGAGGAAATTGGGGATTCTAAGAGGTTAGAGATATTAAGAGGGAAGCTAAATAGCAGGAGTTGGTTTTTGTGTGTAATTTTGTGTGTTGGGGGGTAGGGGGTTGTTTTTGTTTTTTTTAGCAAGAATCACTGCTCAAGAAAAAAAGTGGAACATATTCACACTCAGGTCTGTAAACAATATGACAATATATTTTCCTTTATTTCCCACTGGTGACAACGTCCTTGATTTGGGAACTCAAATGGCTAAAGAGTATAAAGAAATTCTTGAATACCTGCAAAAGAGTCTCAAAGCTACATATATCTATATGTTTATAAAAACACATTCATAAAATATAAACTCATTCATGCCCCAAGACCCATTAGCCATTAATGAAAATGCCTAACAGGACAGAGTAAAATTAACAATATCTGTATCCCTATAATAAACTCTGAAAGAAGAATGTCATCTTTACATTAAAAGGTTTTCAAAGCACAGTGCAAAAAAAATTAATGACCAGTTTTGACAAACTAGTTAAGTTTTCTTTCAAAACAGAAACAATCCATGTGCATTAAAATAACCCTCAAAAACTGAGGGAAAAGAAATAAAAATACTCGTGATGGTGTGAGCTCCCATAAAGTCCCAGAAGTTGAAGGTAACATAAACATATACAGTCTCAAATAGCACTACTAGCTCACCAACAGCAGCCAAATGGTGCGGTGGATAAAAAACCTGGTCCTGGAGTCAGGAAGCCCTGAGTTCAAAACCAGCTTCAGACACTTAATAGCTGTGAAACCCTGGGTAAATCACTTAATCTCTGTATATCTCAGCTCCCTCACCTGTAAAATGGGGATAATAACAGTACTTAACTCCCAGAGGATAAAATGAGTTAACATTTGTAAATGCTTTACAAACCCTAAAGTCTAAAAACTATAAATGCTAGCTTAAATGGCACAAGAAAGACACTCTAATTGACTGTCATTTTGTATAACCTTTTATAATACAGCTAGTATGAGAAGAGGAGGGGAGGAGAAAGAAAAGAGAGGGGAAGGAGAGGAAGGGGAGGGGAAAAGAAAGGGAGGGGACAGAAGAGGGAGGAGAAGTGAGAAAGAGGGGAGAGGAAGGGAGGGAGGTCTGACAGCGCATGAAGTACTAAAGAGCCTATCTTGAAATTAGAAGACTTAGGTTCAAGTCCCACCTCTTATAGACTGTCAAAGGCAGGGCAAGTCACAAAACTGTCAAAGCTCTAGGCAGCTCTCTAAAATTATAAGTAGTAAGGCAGCTGGGTAGAAGGCCTGGCCTGGAGAACTCATCTTCCCGAGTTTAAATCTGGCCTCAGATACTTACTAACTTTGTGACCCTGGGCAAGTAACTTAAAACCCTGTTTACCTCAGTTTCCTCATCTGTAAAAGGGGCTGGAGAAGGACATGGTAAACTACTCCAGTATCTTTGCCAAGAAAACCCCAAATGAGGTCATGAAGAGTCAGCTATGACAACCTCTATTTTTCTATCTCTCCCTCCCCCGCGCAAAGTAATCACACACCTAAGCTTAGCTGAGTCAAAGTTGCTCCTTATTTGTGGGTGACTCTCAACTCATTTTTTTCAAGGGAGTTAGTGGTTTTTAACACTAAAAGGACAAAGATTTTTCCACCCATTTTTATAATCTCTAGAACTTAATGATATGTTAACATCAAACTGTCACAAGAAATGTTATCTTCCTTAATTAGTTTTCTGCTTTGGTGCATCAGTATGTTACTTGAAGACATGCTATCCAGTTAACACAATGTGGTGATACCTTTTATTTTTGTATGGAGGGTTTCCCTTATTCAGAGAACCTCTCCTTCTTCGGGTAGAAAGTAGTAATACACTTTCAAATCCCTTGAATTTAAATTGATGCAATCCTGTGAAAAAAAAAAATTAAGGGTTTTTTTTATCCTTCTGAAAAAGAAAAAATATGAAGAGCAATTCTTTCCCCAAACAAGTACTTCACTTGACAGTTCCATTTCTGAAAACAAAGCAGTCTAGTTTTATTAGACATAATTGCATTACATTCCACTCTGAAAAAGGAAAAAGTCTAAAAATAAAAGAAATGCACAAGTAATTCTAGGCTGTATTTGGACTTGCATTTCTAATTCATTAACTATCATCAAAGGTTTAATTGCCCACCTATCAGAATAGAACCACAGCAAGACCAAAAGCTCTGTAACGGAGAAACCAAACATAGCCACTTAGGCTTTTCCAATGATTCGCACACATTCTACACGCCAAAAGTATGACAGCCCTCCACCTATGTTACAGTGACAGTCCACCAAGGTAAGGGAAGGTTTTGCTTTATGCCCCACATGTACTTTTATCCAAAGTACACAGAAAAGTCCAAACAATCTGATAATATGACCATAAAGGGACATGAGTTTTTTCAAACTACCCCTTGCCCCCCAGCTGCCCACAGGCCAGCGGTATCTATCACTCTTCTCCTGCTTCCTTTTGTACTCGTTAAAGGTGAACATTTGACTTTGTGTCATCACTTTTTGCCTCACACAAAAACATTATACAGTTAAACTAAAATAAACGGCCTTCTCCATGAATAGAGCTATCTACTCTGTGAACATCTCAGGTCTCCGGTGAGGCAGTCCAGATGTTAAGATGATAATACAGTGCCCTTTATACACCAGTTCCTAAAAGGTTTGGAGATTTCCTTATCTGACCTTACCACTGCTGAAAGTCAGTGACCACAGAGTACCTCTTGTTGACATTTACAGTGATTGAAGTAAAAGGAAGGACTTCTTTTCTTAAATGTACCTTAGAAAATTCAAAGGTCATTGGAAAATAAACCACTAAGCACAGTACACCACCAGTCTGAACTGCTTCTGCACTTGTAATGCCCATAATTTCAATAATCTTTAAGAATATTCTTGATAATAACAAACATTTTGATAATGTTTTAAGGTTTACAAAGCGTTTTATATATGTTTTATCATTTGATCCTCATTACAACCCTGAGAAGTAAGGGCTGAGCTATTACCATCTCCATTTTACAAATGAGGAAATTGAGAAAGAAAGGCCAGGTTGCTGGTGCAAGGTCACACAGCTAAGTGGGGCAAGCAGCACTGAAACCCAGGTCTTCCTGAAAATAAAATCAGCATTCTGTATTCACTACTCCACCTAGACACCACATACAAATCACTGTATGATGGATAAATTCAATACTAAAGCTATCAATTTTTTCTTTTTATTTCCAAACAGTATTCATATAAAAACCTTAGAAAACATTTTAAAAATAAAATCCTCTTCTAATGTACTCATCATTTAATTGTTTTGCAGATCAACTGACCTAATATGGAGTCCAAATGTGTACATATATGTATACACCAATACATACATATGCAAGTGTGTATTTATATATGTATGTATATATGCATATATGCTCACAAATATATGCATCTCAAGGATTAACACATTATCTAATAAAATTAATACAAAAAAGATAGTTCTCTCCAAAGGGTAAAGCAGCATCATACATTTATTGTCATACTCAAAGAAATATATAAAGTAACAACCTTCTTACATTTCAAAGAACAAAGCAGAATTTTAATTACAAAATTATACCAAGAGTGCCACTTTTGACCCATACTCAAATGCTTTCCCTTTCCACATCAAGATTTATCCTATTTCAAACACTAACATTTTTTATAAAAGAATTTCTTAAATCAAGGTCATTTCTTACCTTGATCAGGTATACCTCTTTTCAGCAATACTAGAGAAACACTAAGAATACTAACTAAAGTAAATAACATGGAGAACTTTTTCCCAATTAACACGAATCCCAAGACACACTCCGTCCTCCCAAGCGTAGGTCTAACAAACAACACCAGATCTGCAGTGTAAACATTCAGGAAACAGTCAAGATCACAAAGATCTTAATCAATCACTGAATGTCCTGTACTATAGTTTCACACTGAGTCACTTAAACTGTTTACATGTCACTGAACTAGCCCAGGGAATGACTATACAAATCATCTGTTATTCAGGTGCTTATTACTATGTTACTTAAAGATTCACATCAACATGTGCTTCTCACAGCCTATAGCCATTATATTGCTCCTAAACCTCACCTTGCAAATATGTAAAATACACTTGTTAGATCATTAACTGAAGTAAAACTTTTAAATGAAATAACCTGAACTTACAAAATGGATAGTGTTCCACACAGAAGAGCATATTTTCCCTTGGAAACAATGTACTATGTAAGTGGTTGCGCTCCTGAGTCTGTGTGCTTAACTGTTTATCTTTACTACAAGATAGGATAGGTGTTGGGGGTGAGGAGGCCCCACAGAAACACAGTAGAAGTCCTTAGAAGTAACTACCTTTCCAGTAGTTTCTGATTGTTCTGTCTCTCTCATAATTCAGTGCCAACACTAAGTTTTTGTTGTTCTGCCTCTTAGCACCCTCTAATGCATTCTTTGCATATAGTCGGAGCTTAATAAATGTTTTACTTGGTTATTTTACCTGGCACAGATTGCACAAATGAGTACCTGTGGATATCTGTATAGCTCTCTACCGGCATATCCAACAGAGGGTGAGGAGGGAAAAATGAAATGCAAAATTCAAATATATCCATTTTTCTATTGGTCAATCTGAGAGTGGCAAGATCTCTAACTCAATTGGTAGAGACAACTCCCACATGAGGGAACTCTCCTAATAATTTAGTCGCCTAAGACAGAGGTGTCAAACTTGAGGCCTGCTCCATTTCCAAGTGTGGCCTGAACCAGATTAAAATCAAATTGGGAAATGTTTTAATAAAATAAATAAAAAATACAATACAACATAATGTTAATTTGTGGATTTTTAAGTCAATATGTGTCTCACAAGGATTGGATCACTGATCTCAAGGTCAGGCTTTCTGGTTGAAAGCCCAGTTCTCTCTTTCCATCATGCCAGTGGTTCAAAGTTCCCATTTAACAGTTCACCAAATACTTGGGAGTACAATGGTACAAAGATGTTTGTGCTAAAAATTCTTTAATGGCACCTTAAGCAAAAATCAATTACCCAATTGTTGCAAGTATATTTTTCCTTTGTGGCAACGAGCAGGTACATGTTTGAAGCTATATTATAGGTCTGTTTCTGAAGTGATTCAAAACCATTACGATCGTGTGCACAACAATTTTGATGCTCACACAGCAACTACATCAAACTCTGACTTCTTCTAACTAAACGTTTTCCTGCAGTTTCGCTACCTGTCATCAAATTGTTTCCACACACAATGGTTTGATATTACCAGAATAATTCCCTTGATCCCCTCAGTTCCTCTGTAACCTTACCTCATTAGCTATGTAATCTCATTATCAAGATGTTATGAACATTTATCAAACTATTTGGAAACCATTACTGACGGGCATGAATATTAAAAGTCATCTTGAAACCATCACTGACCATCACAAATGTTCTGAAGAAAAACACTTACACTGGTTCACTATAGTATTTTGTTTTCCAATATAAACATATCTTTCTGCTTATGTTACTACTTCTTTCCGGCAAATTTTCAAATGAACTGACTGACAACATTAGCCAGTCACTTTGATTGGAGAGGGTGAAAGATGGGACATCGGAGATATTCTTCCAGATCCTCTATTTAAGGAGGGCACACGTAGGGCTGCCATTTCATCATTTTCCACTTGGCTGCTTTCCTGGACTTCATAATTGTCTTCAAGAATTCATCTTCATGCAAGATTACATTAACTATGAAACTCACAACTTTTCAGAATGGCCAGACCAGGGGCCCTTCCTCCCTGATTGGAGAGACAGAGGATGGATCTCCTCCAAACTACAGGACGTCTTCATGTCCCATGGTGCTAGGTACCCTCTCCTCCCCCCACTTTTTAGCTTTGTTTTAAATGTTGTCTTTCTCTAGTAGATCATGAGCCCCTCATCTTCTTCAGTTCAATTTTGGCCTAGCTGCGTGATCCTGAGCAAGTCACTTAACCCTGTTGTTCTCAGTTTCCTCATCTGTAAAATAAGCCGGAGAAAGAGATGGCAAACCACTCCACCATTGCCAAGAAAACCCCAAATGGGATCACAAAAAGTCAGACACAACTGAAACTACTAAACAATAACAATTTTGCCAATGGCAGAAGAACAGAAGTCAAATCCAAAGAGATTTTAAAAGGTTTAAATATAAACTGATAAAAAACAAACAAAAGCAACACACAACTAAACTTTAAGTACATTTATTATTTAATACAGCACGTGCCTAGCTATTCATCTTTATCCCTAGGTTAGGCAGCTAAGAAGAAAAAATGAATTTCCATCTCAGCAAGACAGCTTGTAAACCTCTACTATTTTAAATCACCTATTTGGGTAAGCAAGCATTTTCATTTTATTTTTCTTTTATGTCAAAATCCAGAAACAAACTAAATGTGGAAGCAGATTTTGGACTGCATTTCTGTCTGATGTTTAAGACAAATATTACAACCCTTTGTTCAAATAAAAAAGTCCAAAACTGAAATTCAGTTTACATATGATTACAATATGTTAAACATGTTCCAAGTTGTAATTTATTTCAGCAAAAATGTTAATCATATTGAACAAAATTTGTAAAATGAGGAAATTTAATATGAAGTCTTGCTGATAAGAGTAAGCATAAAAGATCTTGCTAAATTACTCCTTTTAAGTCATATAGAATGCCCCACATAAAATATTTGTAATTATTTTATCATTAGGATTTTAAAATTTTATATTTAGTTTTTTAAGTGTAAGTAGCATAAAAGTTTTGTATTTTATAACTATTATATAATGTAAATTCTAATTTGGAGTTTTGGGGGGGCAAAAATTATCATTGAAGTTAGTATAGGGACTTAAGTCTAAAAGAATACTATTAGTAGTATATTAAATTATACTCAGGATTTATAACAAATTTGTTGTTGCTGAAAGGAGTTCGCGAAACAGAAAACAATGGCAACCACTGCACTATGCTATGCTACGTGTCCTACTCATCTGTATACTGGTAAAATGTTTTGGGGGAAGAGAGTCAGATAATGTAATTACTAAGTCAAATAACGTGCCAGCACAATTTGTGGATTTTCAGTTATCATTTCTTCTCCATTCTGATATGAAAAATTTTATATAATTCATAGAAGTCTCAGCATTCAAAAATGCAGGGGAAAAAAGGTATTAGTTACTGCTGTAACACACCTGTATTTACATACTGCATAAATTCATCACTTTTTCCAAGACATCCATATTAAAAATCAAAATACAGCAACTACCAGATGATACTAAGATAATTTCAATGCTATGACATGACCTAAAATGTATGTATGTGAAAAGGGTATTATACAATAACAACTTAATTCTCTTTTAAAATAGCATAAATAGGGGGTAGCTAGGTGGCAAAGTGGATGGACCACCGGCTCTGAAGTTAGGAGGACCTGAGTTTAAATCCAGCCTCAGACCAAACACTTGACACTTACTAGTTGTGTGACCCTGGGCAAGTCACTTAACCCCAATTGCCTAAAAATTTTTTTTTACAAAAACAGCATAAATTAACTTTTGGGCTGGGAGAGGGCAAAAAAAAAAAATCATTTTGCCTCAGTACTTTTCCCTATTTCTTAATGATTGGCTAGGTGGCAAGAAAAAGGCAGACCAGAAAATTATAATCATTGTGCCTGTATTAGCAAACATCCGCTTGTAAGAAATCACTGATTGCCAAGTCAAGTCAATCAACAAGTTCCTCACTATATATCCAATTTTTGTGTTTCAGTAGAGGTATGGAAAAACCTCATTTAAGGTATCTCCATGCACAGATCAGTTACTTACTGCTAAGAAGTAACTTCTAAAAATTATCAAATTAATTCAACTAAAAGTAATGTTTCTAATGCTGAAAGGGGAAAAAGTGCTTTAAACGTATGGTATCTTTCTTATTCCATACCCCTTTCTTATTCCAAAATCCACTGTTTTATTTTACGTTCATAATCAGATGACACTAGGAGTGTTTAAAATGTAAGCAAATCTAAGAATTTGACCTCACATTCTCAAAAGCATCCCTGCATGATGATAGCAAAACCATTTCTAAAGCTCAACGTCCTAAATGGCAAGTTTATTGTAATTTAAACTCTTCAATGTATAAAATGGCATATGCCTAATATTAAGTACTAAAGAAATTTTTGGGAACTCATAATGTGATTACTATGAGGAAAGGTTCCTACCCCTATTAGATAGTGGTTAACAAGTTCAGGCTATCTGTGATTTCAGCTTCTAAAACTGCCTAATGTCTCCAGGTAATTAACAAGAATTGCCTTTTAATTTCCAACTTCTTCTGTGCTACTCACAACCATGCTCCAATCTTTCTTTTAGGGTATTTTACTCCCCCCCCCCCCCCAGCATGACTCCCTGCTCTTCAAACTAGCCAAAATGGCCTTCTCTCTGTTACTCATACACAAGGCTTCTGTCTCTCATCACTGTGCTTTTCACTGGTTATTCCCTGCATACCTGGGACACACTTCCTCCTCACCCTCCACTTACCAGAAAAAAATTACTCTCCTCTTTCAAGATATGATCTCTCCTAATTCTCCAATGCTAGTGATCTTCACTGCTAGCTACCTTGTAAATAAATGAATGAATGAATGTACATAGTTTTTGTGGTGGCAAAAATCGGAAATTGAGATGATGCTCATCAACTGGGGAATGGCTGAACAAGTCATGGTATATGAATGTAAAGGAATACTATTGTTCTATAAGAAATGATGAACAGGCAGACTTCAGAAAAACCTGGAAAGACTCGTATGGTCTGATGCCGAGTGAAGTGAGCAGAACCAGGAGAGCATTAAACTAAGAATAACTTAGCTCTTCTCAGCAATACAGTGATCTAAGACAATTCCAAGGGACTCATGATGGAAAATGCTGTCCACTTCCAGAGAAAGAGCCACGGAGTCTGAATACAGATCAAAGCATACTATTTTTTCTTTTTAGTTTTTTCTTTCTTGTGGTTTTCCCCTTTTGTTCTGATTCTTCTTTCACAACATGACTAATGTGGAAACATGTTTAATATGACTGTACATGTATAGCTTATATCAGATTGCATGCCATCTTGGGGAGAGGGAAGGGAGAGAGAAAAAAATTACTTATAATCTTGTAATCAAAATCTTGTAAAAGTGAATGTTGAAAACTATCTTTGCATGTAATTGGAAAAAAATAAAATACTGATAAGTAGGAAAAAAAAAGAATAAAGGGCTCGGACAGGAAACGAGAGGTTGTGCTGCTAACGAGTTATATGACCTTAGACTACAACTCTGCCTTGGTTTCTTCATCTAGGTTACAGTAATAAAATCATCTGTTTTACGTCTCATAGCTATTGGACCCATCTTCTACAATCTTTGTGTTTTCTCCTGCAGTTTTTGCATAGTGTGTCTATTCAATGTTGCTAATGTGATAATTTTGTTGGTTTGATCTTGAAATGCAGTATAACTCATTTTACATTTCATAGGCAAAACAGAGTAGTACAAATGAAGTAGAACTGAGAATACAGAAAGAAACTAAGGAGCAAAGCCAAGGAGCAGAGTATACTGCAGATGAGTAAATGAGATATAAGCTGAGAACACAAGGAGACACAAAAGAGCCTAAAGTAGACAATACAACAGATGAGTTAATGAGCACAAATATGAGGTAAGGGATATAGAAGAGAATAGGAGAGGGCAAGATTCATTAAGCCTTTTATTCATGACCACAGTACATCCCTAGTCATTTTTTACATCCCTCTTTTTTCTCCTTTACTCCAGACTCAAATAAAGCAGAGATCTTTTTGTTCACCAGAGCCAAACACCTCAATTTATACCCTTGAATTTTGTTTCATCTTGCCTCCCATCCCCACAATCGTCCCATTAGCTTTCCCTTCTTGTTGCCTACAAATAAATACACCCAAGTCTCTTTAAAAAATTTTTTAAAAAATCTTTAAAAAATTCTTATTTGACCCTACTATCTCATCAAATTATCCTCAATCTCTCCTCTCTTTCACAGACAAACACACAGAAAAGGCTTCTTGAACTCTGGAACTGCCTTTTGCCTTTCTTTGTATTCCCTGAGCTTAGCACAGCCAGGCACACAATAGGTGCTACATAAACAAGCATACAATAAATGCTTACTAACTCACTGCTTCCACTTCCTCTCCTACCACTTCCCCACAATCTGGTTTCCAATCTTACTCAATTGAAACTTCTCTCTCCAAAATTTCCAACCACCAAAAAAAAAAAAGGCAGAAACAAACGAACAAAAAAAAGGGGGGGGCCACTAGGTGGCGCAGTGGATAGAGCACCAGCTCTGAAGTCAGGAGGACCTGAGTTTAAATTCACCTCAGACACTTGACACTAGCTGTGTGACCCTAGGCAAGTCACCTAACCCCGACTACCTCACCAAAAAAAAAAAAAAAAAAAAAAGGCAGAAACAAAGTTACCAACCATCTCTTAATTGCTAAATCTGATGGCCTTTTCTCAAACTTTTTTTTTTAAACCTCTCTGTAGCATTCAGCACTCTCCAAGTACTTAACACAGTGCCTACCTTGATTGCCTTCCTTCTGAATACTCTCTCCTCTCTGGACTCTTCTCTGTTTGAAAACTCCATGGTCTCTTTTGCTAGATCATCATTCATATTGCAACCTTAATTCCAAGTGTACAACACAACTCTTGGGCCCTCCCTCATCTTCTCTTTCCTAGCTCTCTTAATGATCTCATTAGCACCGAGTTAAATCACCTCTGCACAGATGAATACAAAATCTAAATATATAACCTTGGCTTGGTCTCTCTCCTAAGCTTTAGTCCCATACTACCAACTAATTACTAAATATTTCAAAATTTATAGTCTGTAGGCATCTCAAACTCAACCTGTCCAAAACTGAACCCATTAGGTTTTCTCCCAAGCCAATTCATACCTCTTCCAAATTTATTTATTGTGAGAAAACTACTACCCTTCCAATAACCGGGATAGCAACTTCAAAAGTCATCCTCATTCCCTCACTTTCTTTTGACCCACATATCCAGTTTGTCAGGTCCTATCAATTCTACTTCCATACTATCTTTCATATCCAATTCCCTCTCTCCACTCACAGGACCACCACCCTACTTCCCGCCCTTATCATCTCTCACCTAAAACACATTGCAGTTGTCTTCTAATGGATCTCTCTCTTTTCTATCTTCTCTACATTTTGGCTAATACCAAAATGATTTTCCTCAAGTATATAGATGTCTTGCCATTCCCCTATTCAATAAACTCCCAGTGCCTCTATGACCAAATATAAAAACTGTTTTGCATTTAAAGACTTTTACAACCTATCTCTCAAATTCCTTTGGCTTGTTATATAAACACATACCTTCATGAACTCTTCATCCCTGGTCCTCCTTATCCCTGCCTCTTACAATCAATCCCTCAATTCCTTCAAAACTTGGCTTAAGTACCACCTCCTCACAAGAAATCTTTCCTGAACAACTTAAGATGTTAATGTACTATCACCCAAAAAATATGCATTTGATGTATACTTACATATGTATATGATATCTCTCCAGATTGAATATGAGCTCCTTGAAGGAAACAACTTGTTTCATTTCTTTCTACCCCACAATCTAGAAGAGTTTCTGGCACACAGTGCTTAGTGTCTAATTAATTTCCCTGTTGGAAGACTGTTTTAAGTACTTCCAACAGCATATCTCAGAACGTTTTCCTTCCTGTTTAATATTATAGTTCATCTTAAAAACAATGATAGATAACAATATATGACACTTGGCATGAGCATGAACATGGCCAAATGAGGCTTCTTTTTTTTTTTTTTTTTAAAGATATACTAGTATAAAGAGAAAAGCACTAGAGCAAAACAACTGGAAAAGCATTCCTCTGACAAAAGTGTACTTGCAAGTTATCTTTTGTCGTCTTTTAGTTTTCCCTCAGTCTCCACCATCCTAATGTTTTGATCATCGGCTGAGCTTCAGGACTCTGAGCTAACCGATCCCAACTTGCAGGGAAGTTTACTATTATTACCTGTATGGTATATCTGTATGGAATGACATTATCAGTTTATGTGCCTTAAGATTATTCCATAGTCAAAAACTAAACTTAATTGTTTTAATGAAGGTGTAAGCCACTTCTACAAAAGCATGATGATTCTAGGACCTTAACTTGTCAAAACTGGATCAAAGAAATTCTACACAAAATGTTAGCTTAAAGGAAGAAGTTGGCAGCTTTCTTCAAGAATTCTCTCAACCATCTCTATAACTGTCCTCACTATATATGATCCAAAAACCTCCTAGTACTAAAAACCTTTTTTTAAACAAAATCTCATTTATAAAACTCATTCTAAAGACAGATTATCTAGATAACCACTATATAATCTCTAACTAGTTTCAGCTATCACAACTCAAGCACTTCTATTTTTGCATTTCTTAATTTAAAACTCAAAAGAAACAAAACTTTAAGCAAAGCCAGGAAGAGGTTAGATTATAAAGTAGTTTGAAGGTAGAACAAAAAATACTTTACAGAGTAAAGTAAGCATCCAGCCTCCCAACTTCAGTACTATAGTGCCAAGATCTAATGATGCTTTTCATCTCATTCAAGATGAAAATGATAATAAAACTCCCTAGTTTCTGCAGCAGGTGATTTTAACTTTATTGATATATGACAGACACCTACAGACTTTACCTGACCTAAATCTGTCCAGTTTGTTGGCTGTCAATTAGTAGAACTTCTCAAAAGTAAATCTCAATACAAGCCATTATAAAGAGTACTTTTTAAAGTGTCAGATAAAATGGATTTAGTCAAACTCAGCATGTTAGAATAAAACAAAAAGTTGAGTGCTCAATTGGGGCCACAGACTCAAATCCAAAAGCAAGAAGGAATTCTAGTCTAAAAACATGTTTAGGTACGGCATTGGACTTGGGAGTCAAGAAGACCAAGTTTCAAGTTCTACCATCTCAAACACTTGCTCTCTGTTCGTCTTTGAGTAAATCACTTACCCTCTCTGTGCCTTAGTGTACTAATCTGTAAAATGACAGGTTGGAGTCAATGGCCTCTCTGAGGTCTCCTCCAGCTCAAAATCTATGATTCTGTGATATTTTTGTTTTTATTCATGTCAGTCACTTCCCAACATAACCCCATCCTAAAAGCACCCTTCTTCACCCCCAACAAAGAAAAACAGGCCCCACTACCCAGTAAACCTGAAGTGTAGATATTAAATACTGTGTAATCAAAATTTACATTGCCTCCTATGCCTTGGTCTCTCAGAACTTAAATTAAAATAATGAAATCTAGAAGCATGTAGAATAGTTGCAACAGAAAGAGAAAAACACACTGAGGGACTAGAATATCCATCCATATGTTCTGAATACCCTAACTCTACTAATTCTTCATTTCATTAGGACCACAAATTTAGAGCTGGAAGGGGCTTCAGAAATCATCCAATCCCAGCGTAGTCAAACTTAAATAGAAATTGATTCCTGCAGGTCACATAATGACTTGGAAAATCACAAATTTACATTATCTATTGTATTTTAATGTATTTTACTGTTTTATATTTTTATTAATTTTGTTAAACATCTCCCAATTATATTTTAATCTGGTTCAGGCTGTTCTCAGGAGTTTGATGTCTCTGATGTAGTCTAACACCTTCATTTTACACATGAAGAAACTAAGGTCCAAAAATGATCTAAAATTTCACTTAATTAAGCCATTAATTAAGTTCAAATGAAAGTCAGAGAGAGTTCCACCAGAAGAGAAACAAAAGTTAACAACAGTTATCATTTAATTGGCATATGAGAATTTAGTGTGTCATATTTGGGGATTACACATTCCCAAAACTCAGTCAGTTAACAAGCATTTATTCAGTTTACTCTTGTTGCCACTCTTCACTATGCCAATCTGGGAATACAAAGAATCAATCAACAGGAACTACCTTGGGCCAGCACTTTGCTAAACTGTGGTTATACAAATACAATGAAACAGTTTCTACGGGTAAGGACCTTACATTCTAATTGGGGACATATTAAGTACATATAAAAATATGTGCAGCATAAATATAAAGTGAATAAATACAAATATATACAAGGTAGTTTAGGAGGGAGGAGGGGGAACTCTGATCAATGTAGTGGCCAACCTTAATTCCAGGAGACTCATGAAGAAACAGAGTACCCACCTTCTGGGATTCAGAATGCAGACTTGGAGATAAAGATATAGAGAAGTGTGGGCATGCGCCTGCACGTGCGTGTGCATGTTTATTAGACATGACCAATGCAGTAATTTGTTTGACAGTGCATATTTGTTACAAAAGTTCTGTTCTGTTTTTGATTTTTCTCCAATGGAACATAGGTGAGAGGGAGAGAAAAGAGATTTTTATTAATTGAAAAAAAAATTTTAAGTTAAAAAAAGTAAAGGAAGAGAGAAACTCTATGTCATAGAGATAAGGAGAATGTGCACTCCAGGCATGGGAATGGACAGGGGAAAAACACGAAAAAGGGATATACATAGTACAGTGTATAAGGGAGAAGCTATGTAGGTCAGTAACAGAGTGTGGGATGGAGAATAATATCCAAATAAAACTGGAAAGATAGAGGTTGGGGACAGGTGAGGGAGGACTTTAAATGCTAAACCAAGGAGTTTATATTTTATCTTAGCTCTGGAATTGGTTAAATTAGAGAAGCCACATAGTAATATCTCTGCTTAAGGAAAATGATTTTCTGAGAAGTATATTCAATGTTTTGGATGGAGTGGTGAGAAACTTGAGGTAGAGACCAATTTGGAGGGTGTTATAATGATCCAGGTGAGGGATGATGAAGGCATAGAGATCACTGATCACTTTGGAGGTGGGGGGCAGTTTCAGTTTAATGATGTTGAAAGCCAGATGTCAGCGTTTAAGAAGCTATTAAGAGGAAAGGAAGTGGAAGCATCTAGTTAACTACAGATGACTTTCTCAAGAAATTGAGAATTTCAATGCATACAACAGACTCTGATCTCTCAAACTTACTCTGTATTGTTATATAACTTTTTACTGAAATAGAATATAAGCTCCTTGAGGGCAGACACTAGACCTTACATTTCTTTCAATCCTTCCCATCACTTATCACAATGCCTTAACTATAATATTCATTCAAAAAATACTTGCTTGTGTGATTCTTGTCCTTACTATCATTAGCCATTTTTCAAATCATTTACTAATCTTTTTGCATTTATACACCTGAATACATATATACTCTTACATATAAGTGAAATTATAATCATAGTGTATTATTATATCTATATAAAAGCAATAATTATATCTATTATATCTATGATATAATAATCTTATTATTATATCTATTATATATATCCTCACTTTCAACATCAGAAAGATACCCAAATACAATTTTAAGCTTAAAACATGGGGAAAATAATGCACCACACATATTCCAAGCAATGCATCTCACTAGAGCATACAACAACATTTTACAAATAACTGAGGGTACTGACCTCAATTTATACCTGGAGAAAGACAAAATGACTTATTCAATATACCTGGTAAGTTACTGAAGGAACAAGAAATGGAACCCAACTCTCTTGATGTCTGTCTGACCTAATGCCATGGACAATTCATCAGCCTGCTTCAGAACCATTTTCTTAAAAATTTCACAAGTTATCACAATTCTCAATAAGAAAAAAGGAACATGTCAAGTAAGAACCTTTAAATTTTTAAAATGAGCTATTTATGCTACCTGAGGGCAAAAAACCCACCCAAAACCTCCCTTAAACTCTGCAGAAAATATTTTTCTCCTATTCACCAACTTGTTTAAAAAAAAAAAAGCACTACCAAAATAATAACAACAAAACAAATCAACAAATTTTGTTCATTTGTTTCCCTTCCACCCACCCCAACAAAAATAAATAAATTTACCTTTGGGTTGCGTCTGGGTATGATAAATTTCAGCCCAGAAGCAAAACTTCTTTTAATTTTTTTTCCAATGACATGTAAAAACAATTTTAACATTCATTTTTTAAAATGCTGAGTTCCAAATTCTCTCTCTTCCTGCTTTCCTCCCCCCCCCCCCACGTTGAGAAGGCAGGCAATTTGATATCAGTTATACATAGAGAAGAAAAACTTCAAAGAAAATAATGACTGGAGAAAAGGGTTAATGAAACCATCATAACACCTCCATGGAATTATAGTTTATAATTCAGTTGGCTATTCCACCTTCTCCAGACTTCCAGGGAGACAGAAAATCCATAGCAGCATGGCTTTCACATTCTTACTGTTCACCAAACCAAATGCATATGATGGGTACACCATCATGGGTAGGTTTAACTTAGAAAAGAAAACTAACACTCAGGAGCCACAATTTCCTGAGATGGGTTTCCAAAAGAATATACCTTCCAAATAAAAATTAGAACAGATAAACATGTCCTACCTCTTAGAGTTATGCCTTTCAAAGTTAAGTATGATAGTCATTTCCAGTCAAGTCACAACCATTTATTAAAACATTTACAATCTGTCAGGCACTGTGCTAAGTGCTGAGAATACAAAGAAAACCAAAAACAGTCCCTACTGTTGATCTAATAGGGAAGATGACATGAAAATAACTATGTACAAATTAGATATATACATAGGATAACTTGGAGATAATTTCATAAAGAAGATAGTAGCCCTTCAGGGGAACCTGGAAAGGTTAGGGGGTATTTTAGCTGATGTTTGAAAGAAGCCAAGGAGAGATGAGGAGGGAGAACATTCCAGGCAAAAACTATTTTTAAAAATGTTTATACATGATTTACAAGATTTCACATGTATAATTAATATCATATTGGGGCAGGGACTAAAGAAAGGGGCAGAATTCAAAACTTCAGAAAAATTTTAAATGAATGTTGAAAAAAATGATTTTTGTTTTAAAAAAAAAATTAAATCTTTTTTAAAAATCATAACTGTAAAAACTGGATATTATCCAAGTGATATATTTTGTCCAATGCCTTAACATACTAACTGTAACCCTGACAACGCTTAAACTTTCTCACAGAAATATCAGCAATATCATTAGCTAATATTCTCTGTTCATATGACATTGAGATGAAAAAAGGCAGCCAGCCCAAGTAGGTAGCTATTTTTAACAAGTAAGAAACACATGCTGCATTTCTCCTACTCTGACTGCTACAATTCTGTTATTCTCCTATATTCCACCAACCACTTCATTTGTCGTGGATAAAAAAAAACCTATCCTGGTGGCCAATAGACCTCTGTGAAGAATCTCCAAGAATGAAAGAATCTTAGAGCTTAAATGGAGCTTTAGAAAGCTCTGGAAACTAAGCATGGTATAGTAAAAGAGTACTGATTTGGAATCAAAAGACTTGAATTCAAATCCAAACTTTCATACCTGTTAGCTAAAAAAAGTCATTTAACTTTTGAAAATGTTTTCTCATTTGTAAAGTGAGGATAATAATGCTTACACTACACTTTGAGGTGGCACCAGTGTTGTTCTAAACAAAATATTTTGTAAACCTTAAGGTACTATATAATTCTGAGTTCTTATCTAGCCCATTGCCTCTGTCTACAAAGGCCAATTTTTTGATTCTTAAAAAAAATCTGCACTTCACCATCTCTTACTAATACAGGCACACACCCCACCCCCAATCAAAGTTCTGCTCTCTGTCCTGTGCCTTTTCTCTCTACACAGCCTGCTCTACTTGATAATGCTTTGGTTGCCATTTAAGAATATTCAAAACCCAGTCCCTTCCTACATTTCCGGTCTTCTTATACTTTACCCTCTTCCACAGACTATATAATCATAGAGTTCCTAGTTTTCTTCCAAGTAAGATCAGGTACCAACTCTTGAAGAAGTCTTTTCCTGATTTTCCCCCCTTATTAGCATGCACTTCCTTTGTATGTGCTCCACATTTACTGTTTTGAATTGGGGACAAAGACTGTTCCAAATGAACCCTATTTGATGGAGACAGCAAACAGGAGAGAAGAGAGTCACAGGAATGTGTTACACATGCCCAGATCATCTAGGATGGAGGGATGTCAGAAACAGCAAAGACCTAACTGTAGGAAAGATAGTGTGCATCCTGCTACCATGTGAGTGAAAGTAGCCTCATCCCATTGGCTACACAGCCAGAACAAACTGTCTTTCAAACTACCAGATGGTTTCTCTTCCTAGGGTCATCGGGGAATGAAGACCTTCTTCGCCTGCAGCATGGGAACCCTGCATTAAAGCTAAATAGGGAGAAAGGCCACCTTCTCAATCTTCCTTTTAGGCCCTGTGGCCCCAAGACGTGGGCTTGGTTTTTGTCTGTTTTGTTTGTACTTAAGCGCAGGCACCAGAGTGGAACCTCAAGTTCCAGCCATGACAACCTTAGAGTCAGGATTCCAGGCCAGAAGCTGCTGTCATCCTATCTGGAAAGCTTAAGAAGCTTGGACTTGGTGGGACCTTGCTATATGGGAACTGAATGAAGCAGTGAATCTAAAACCCTTCCACTCCTCCCCGTAGGTGTTGGTGGAATGCTTGGCATTGTATGTCTGTTCTGCTCAGGCAGCCAAAGTGATCTTCCTAAAGAGCAGGTCTTAACTGTGTCACACTGCCCCCTCCTCTCCTCCCCTCCCCCAAAACTCCTGTGGCTATCACCTCCAGTATTATATTTTATAAAATCTTCCATTTAGCATTCAAAGTCCTTCATAACCTATCCTTCTCCTACTTTCCCAGTCTTCTTACCCCAATGCACTCTGCAATTCAATGACACTAACCTCCTTACTATTCCTCACACAAGATTCCATCTCCTTATTACGGGCATTTTCACTGACTGTCCCTCAGGGCCTAGATTTCTCTCCCTCCTTGCTTCCCTTGCTCCCTTCAAGTCAGAGATAAAATCCTACCTTCTACAAGAAGTGCCTTCCTTTTGCTGATTATCTCCAATTTATCCTGTTTATATTTTGTTTGTACCTAGTTGTTTGACGTTGTCTCCCCATTAGACTGCGAGTTCCTTGAGAGCAGGGAACTGTCTTTTGCCTTTCTTTGTATCCCTAGCATTTAGCAGTGTCTGGAATACAGAAGATATTTAATAAAGCCTTACTGACTGACTGAAGTTCACAACTTCAGTGTCACCCTCAACTCTTTACTCTCATTCACCCCACATATCTAATCCATTGGCAGATTTTTCTGTTTTTATAATACCTCCCATAATGTCCCCTAATTGGGAGTATGTCCCAAAGACTCTGTCCTAAGCCCTGCCCTCCCCTCCCTCCCTGTGTGTGTGTGCGCACACACACACCTATATAATACATATATACACACATGCACACATATATATACATCCATTTTATTCTCTCTCTCTCTCATTTGGTGACTTCATCTGTTCCCAAATGTCCACACAGCTCCATCCTTCGTTACCAGATTTCTATCAGGCATGTCAAACTCAACATATGCAAGCCAGAATTCATTACCTTTCCCCCTAAGCCCCACTCTCTTCCAAACTTTCCTATATCTTTTGAGAATAGCACTATCCTTCCAGTCTTTCAAGGTCCTAATGTCAATATCAACCTCAAATCCTCATTCCCCCTCACCTTACATATATAATCTGTTGCCAAAATTTGTCATTTCTATTTCTACGACATCTTCACTCCATCTTTGCCTCACTCACAGCCACACCTGAGGCTCTCGATACCAGGCATTAGCCTCCTAGATAGTCTCCTTGCCTCAAGTCTTTCCCCTTTCCAATTCAGCCTCTTAACATCAGCTGAAGTGATTTTCCTGAAGTGCAGGTCTCACCACATCTAATCAAACTCCACTGCGTGGTGCTGAAAGTTCTTCACAACCTCCTCTGCTTACCTTTCCAACATTATTATACGTTATTCTCCTCCATGCCAACAATGGTCCAGCCAATTTGGCCTTCTTGCTGTTCTCCCACAGGCCACTCCACTTCCCATTTCCATGCCTGGAATACACTTCTACCTCACCTCTGCCTCTTGAAATCCCTGGATTTCATCAAACCTCAGTTCAAGCACCATCACATGCATGAGGCCTTTCTGGTCTTTCAAATCTGTTTTATCTCTTTTGTATGTACCTACATGTGTACATGTTATCTCCCCATTGGAATAGAATGTAAACTCCTTCAGAGCTGGAGCTACTTTGCTTTTCTTGTTGCATTCCCAGGGATGAGAGCGGTGGCACTTAGTAAATGTTTATTGATCAGATACTGAATAGTTGTTCTCTACATCCATAGAGAAGGCACAGGAAACAATGAGATTAAAGAATTTCTACTGGACAGAGAAAAAGACCTGACTGTCAAAGCAATGAAGCCCTAAAACAGAAAACCAATAGAAATTATGGAATCTTCAACACTAAAGATCTCTCTCTATTCATTCACTATCCTGAATGGCTTGGATATTCACCTGTTTGAATACAGAAGACTGTCTGTCCCACGTGATCTCTTAAAGTGCCTTTTTGCTCCTAGACACCAAACCTGCACCATTTTTAATCTACCAATTATTCTATTAATCACTCATTGAAAGGCAACAAGATAAAGAAAACAATCAGCTTCCAGGAAGACCTGGATTCAAATCTTACCTCAGACACATACTGGCTGTGTTCTCCTGTTCAAGTGAGTTAACCTCTCAGTGACCCCAGGCAACTCTATTAAGACCATAAACAAGACAGCAAGTGCTATCTGCATAGATAAAAGGGAATTTCCTCACCAAGAGTTCCCAATCACCAAGAAATCACAGATCTAATTTAAAAAACAGGTCAACAAGCATTTAACAAGCACCCACTATGTGCCAGGTGTGATTAATAATCTAATATTTGCATTCCAAATAGACTAGATGGCATGAGATGCCTCCAAATGCTCCTGATGCAGAAACCCACACCAATATGACATTAAAGCTCATTCAAACCCTTTTTGATCCCTACCTGACAAAGGCCTAAATCATTTATCAAGAAGAAACTTTCAATAACAAGATCTGCCAACAAGTAGATAGGTGAACTATATAGCAGTGCTGGTGTAGGGCTATCCTTTTCCCCAATGCTTCCTACAGAAAAAGTGATCTTCCAAACACTCCTGGGACAGAAGGGGAGGCACTGGAATTTCATACATCTCAAACAAGACCTAAATTCTCTCCATTTTCTTCCTCAAGCCACACACCAACCCAAAGGAAACATGTCTCCACATGTCAAAATGTCAAAAAAAAAAAACAAAAAACAAAACCCTAAGTCACTACCATATAGGCTCAAACATTTCATTTGACAAGCAAACATTTTTCTCTTTTTACACACACTCTGAATCAATCACACATCCAAAACACTTTCAAAATGGATCTCAAATTATACTACCTTCTGCTACATAAACAAGAAGTATGAGTTTACAAGGTTAGTACATAAATGATTCCATAAGTGGCTGAAGGGCCATGGAGGCCACACTGAAGGTTCCTTTTGCCGGCTAACTAGACACACACATCTTCAATAAACTGTTTTGGTTAGGTCCAAACAGGAATCTCACTTCTGCCTGGCTACCTTACAAATTTACCCTCTCTCACTATCTGCCAATTGGAATTTCAGCAAAACTAATGATCAGAAGTGGCATTAACCATTGGTCTTTGGATAGGGGGAAAAGTGTTATTTATCTCCAAAAGCTGGATTCTTTAAATATTTTTATGCTATGTCAGATGATCATAACCCACCAGATTTTCTTTCAACAAAGGTTCTGGCTCTAAATACATGCCTCTAATTCATGGTTCAGATTTTCTCTTCCTAGAAAAACATAACACTAGAATAAAGTCAGCAAAATGACACAGATGTCTCATACCCAGAAAAGTATCCAAATGCAGAGAGGCCACACAGATCAGGAAAACTTCCTAGGGTTCTCTGGTTTGAGTATATTCAAAATTTATTAAATACATACGATGTATGTGCAAGCCACTGTTCTAGGCCCTCCATAAGAACACAAAAACAAAAGTAAAGACTGTGCACTCAAGGACACAAACAACTCTAACACAAGTTAGAATATAATTAATCATAAGACAGATGAAGGAGAATGGCATGATAGATTCCAAGAAGTACCTCCAGTCAAGCCTTAAACAAGAAGGCACAGGTGAAGGAGGAGTGCACTCTAAGCAGGAAGCCTAGCAGCTCCTGAATTCTATAGTCCTCTGCTGGCACTCAAGATCACCATAACTGACAATGCAAGTTATCAGAAAAAGTACTGTGCTAGAATACTTCAGCTCCAATCTGACCTCTCCATGTGTGCCAATCACTTCTCTGAACTTCAGTCTCTTCATTTGTGAAATGGGGATTCTATCCCTCCATTCTATTTACCAACTTATACGAAAGTGCCAAAGCCCTAGACATTACCTTTGGGAAAATACTGGTATGTTTATGAACAAAGGGAAAGTGCTTTCTAAAAAGATTACTCCTTCAAGTAGTATGTTCACCTAAGAATGTTTTCCAACACAAACAAATGTTCCACAGTGATTAATGTTGACTCACATGGTTATTTGGGTAAGTACTATACTACTCCCCAATGCACCCAACAGATCTTTTCAGTCTCACCTAAAAAGCTCCAACAGCACATCAATATAGAAGTCAGATGCAAAGGGAACCTGTTATCTCATCTCTTGGGCCTCCTAGGTTCATATAAAAACCATCAGGTCTCATGTAGGTTTTCTCAGCAATACTGGTCTCCTCACACTCTCTCAACAGCAAAAGGTTGTATCATGACTTCCTGGTTTTAAGAAGAAAACTTGCCCAAGTTCACAGTGGTTACTTCTCAGTTTCAGTACAATAAAATTCAACAAACATTAAGTTTGTGGGAAGACACTGTCCTTGAGCAGCAGCTAGGTGGCACAGTGCATAGAGCACCAGCTCTGGAGTCAGGATGACCTGAGCTCAAATCCGACCCTGCCTCACCCCCCCCCCCCCAAAAAAAGACACCATCCTTGGAACATAATAACCCCTGCCTTCACGAAACAGACAGTATTCTACAGGGAGGAACATGGGGGTGGGGAGAGGACAACTTGTACAAAGATAAGCATAATACATAGCAGAGTATGATGAAAACAAAAGAGATTTTTAAATGCTCTAATACGTCAATACACAAGTAAAAGTTATAAAAATAAACATACCACTTGACCCAATAATCCTATTGTTGGGAATACACCCTAAAAATGATCAAAAACAAAAAAGGGATACCTGTTCAAAGATTTTTATGCAGCATTATTTGTAATTACAAAAAACTGGAAGCATAAATGTCCAACAAGAAGGTTAAATAAATTGTACTATAGTAATATAATAGGATACTACAACATCATTAATACTGACAAGTATGAAGAAGATGAAGATATATGTGAAGATCTTTATGAAATAACGCAAAGGAGAGGAGCAGCTAAGTGGTGCAGTGGATAAAGCTCTGGCCTTGGAGTCAGAAAGCCCTGAGTTCGTTTTCTGGCCACCGACACTTGACACTTATTAGCTGTGTGACCCTGGGCAAGTCATTTAACCCAAACTGCCTACCCAAAAAGAAAAAAAAAAAGGAAATAATACAAAGGAGAAAAAAAGCAAAATCATTAGACAGAACATACTAACTACAAAATTCATTAGTACAACTACAGAGCTAGGGACTAGACCTGTAATTAAATTGGTAGAGGAAATTGCCACTACTACTAATAAAAATAGTACGTAGGAGGCACTGTGCTAAGCTTTTTATAAACATTATCTCCTTAGTTCCTCATAATGATCCTGAGAAGTAACTAGTAAATGAGAAAACTCTCTCTACCAATGCAGGTCTTTTCTGAAGAGTAAGTGTCAGAGAGCTGCCTAGAGTACTGAGAGGTTAAGTGTCTAGGCCAGGATCCCTGAGCAAAGATGCCAGACACAGGACTTAAATTGAAGTCTTCCTGGTTCCAAGACTAACAGTCCATCCAATATGCCACACTGCCTCTCCATATAATCACAAAAGTAGGAAAGTTAATGAGAATGAGTTGACAAAGAATCCTGATAGGAATTTAAAAGGAATGACTATAAAATTACAATACTTTTTCAAAATTAAGTAAATATAAATAGCTCCTAAGCAAGTTTAGCTGGTTGTATTGAGGGTCAATATTGGTTTTAATGGATAGGTAAGTCATGGATAGATTGCTATCTGCATCATCAGAGGGAGGGAATATCTAAAATTATAACACAAATAGGTGGTGCAATGGATACAGCAGCAGGCCTGGAATAAAGAAGACTGAGGGTCACCAAGAATCAGACACAACTGAAACAACTGAACAACAACGTGATGAGTATTATTTTTAATAAACCATTTTTTAAGTTCTCCAGAGAAAATCAAGGATCGTACAATACCTACGTTCTTCATATTTAGGTTACAGAAGAAAATTCCTAAACATCAGAAACTATTTGATGAAGTTTTGCAGCAAACTATCATAGAACCTCAACTGACAAAACTAAAATCCAAATGCACACACAGCTCAAACCCTGTTGCTGTGTCAGCAATGTTGTGTGCATAGCACTGTGAGAGATTAAAGTATAATATATATTCTTCACCTAGAAGGCATTTGTGTAGCTTCACTATGAAGTTCAATCAGTTATGGTTTATCAAAGTGATCTACCTTAGCTAACCAAATACAGAAATAGATTGCCTTCATAGTGGTATACATACCATTATCTGAATGTCTGAGTGTGTGAAAGAAGGGGATGATTCTGATGGAAAAGTGGCCACACACCACTAAAACTCCCACTGCAATCATGTCCCTCCTTATAAGGAACATAGGTATGGAACCTATGCTGGGATCAACTTTTCATAAGTTCAGCAAGCTTTCTTCTTCCCAGAGATCTTAATGGAATTCAGTTGTGAAGAGGGTGAGGAGGAAGGGAGAAACCAAAATATTTAACCACTTACTCAATACCGTAAGTGACTTATCAAATTGTCCAACATGTCTTATTTGTCAACCACAGATCTCAAAATCTTATCACCTAAAGTACAAAATATACTCATCACCTAAAGTATAAATGCAAGGCTCCTTATAAAATGCACACACATTTTTAAAAGCAACATCTTACTGAAGCCTTCAAAGAGTTTGAGGGGAAAAAAAAATCTAACCTTAAGTATTCAAGTAGGAAAAAAAATGTGAATAGAAAGTGGTAAGTTTTAAATTGATTACAACTGTCTGCCACTACCTGCTAGGAATCCTCAGTTATTTTAGTCTTCACCAAATTAAAAAGATTGACACTATTTCCAAGAGCAAAGTATATGAAGTACTCAAATGCATTAATTAGTTATTCTTCTTACCTGTCATAAACAGGTAGTATTTAAACTCAGGACTTCTGACTCCACAGGCAGTGCTTTTTCTACTGGGCTAACTTCAGAGTCCAAAGAGTGAGGTTCAGAGGGTCTGAACACATACTAGCCGTGTAGCCCTAAGCAATTAAGACTACAGAAGACTACTGTCTCATACGTCCTCCTTTTCCCACATCCCTTCCTTACCTGGATAAATTTGGGGATCTCTCTCTCGGGCACCTTTTCATTACACACCCGCAATCTCCAGTTCCGGAACTGTATTATTGTTCAGTTGTTTCAGTCGTATCCAACTCTTCAAGACCCCATTTGGGGTTTTCTTAGCAAAGATACCGAATTGATTCTGCCATTTCCTTCTCCAACACAATTTACAGATGAGGAACTGAAGCCAACAGGGTTAAGTGACTTGTCCAGGGTCATACAGCTAATAAGAGTCAGAGGCCAGATTTGAATTCAGGAAGATGAGTCCTCCTGACTTCAGGCCCAGAACTCTATCCACTTTGCCACCTAGCTACCCATCTGAAACTTTGAGCCATGATCAAATCAACTTTACCATCGTTCCTGTCAATTTTATTCCTCCCTTCCCTACCTCCCCCCACAAGGCAGGCCTATAAATTTCCAGACCAAAATGTCCCTCCCTAGCCACCACTCCCTTTGGCTTGCTGTCACCCTCATTAGAAAATAAGCTTCTTGTGTATACGGACCTTCTTCTTTTTGTATTTGTATCCCCAGCACTTAGCACAAAGGTTGGCCCATGGTAAGTGCTTAATAAAAACTTTATTATTAAAAAAAATTACATTCTTCCTTTCCGTATCTTATAACTAAGTAGCAAAAACAGTATCAACCTTCTACATCCTAATGAAGTTATTTATGTAAACTAAAAGGTCATATTCACATAGGCAGTAAAGCATGATAGAGTCCTGGGCTTGGAGTCACTAAGACCTCAGTTCAAATTTCACCTGTAACATTTACTTGCTGGGCAAATCTAGGTTAAGTCACAACCTCTCTGGAAGTTTTCTTAATGCCTACCTCACAGAGTTGTTGTGAGGATCAAATGAAAAAAAGCTTTGTACAAACTTTAAAGTGCTCGATAAATGAAATGCTCTCATCACAAAGCTTTCCTCATAACAACCATGCAAAGTAGTGCAAATATTATTTTACAGAATTTTTTTAAAAGACTCAGAAAATTAAAGAAACTTGTCCAAGACATGTCCAAGATCAGATGGCTACAGAACCTGCATTCATTTATTGCTGCTGAGTTATTTTCAGGCATGTCGAACTCTTCGTGACACCATTTGGGGTTTTCTTGGCAAAGATAGCGGAGTGGTTTGCCATTTCCTTCTCCATTCATTTTACAGATAAGGAAACTGAGGCAAACAGGGTGAAGTGATTTTCCCAGGGTCACACAGCTAGTGTCGGAAGCCAGATTTGAACTCAATAAGATGAATCTTCCTACTTAAGGCCTGAAGCTCTATCCTCTCAGCCATCTAGCTGCCCAGTACTCATATACTTAGGTCTTTTGATTCCAAGTCCTATGTTATTTCAGGAATCATGAAATCCTAAAGTCTCAACCAGAAGAACACAAAGTACAGGCATATCTAGTTCTGGAATAAAAGCTAAATCACTAACTTTTTACATTTATAAACTTCATTTGCAGTACAGCAAATGAACAAAAACAAAACAAAATCTTAATTCCTGCAATAAGCCACTGAGGTTTTTTGTTTTTGTTGTTTCTATATTTTAGAAGCTGAGAAGAATCAAATCAACCTCTATAGAGATACAATCCTGTCATCTCCTACCCCACCACAGGTAAATTCTAAAATGAAGCAATAGAAAGTTAGTTACTAACTACAATCAAAACCCTTTTCCGGTATATTTACTGATATAATTTTTAAAATTAAAATTTTTTTAAACAATAGCTAACAGATTAACACTATGGAATGATAAAGGCACATTTGTAAATTCTAACAATTCTTTTTTTAATGAGATCACATAGTCCACTGTGTTGAAATAATGCCTAACATTTCTTAATTCCTCAAATTGCAAATATGGGCATACTTAAACTTATACTAACTCTTAAATAGCATTCAATTTTTCAGAGCAATAACTTAAAACATGAGGCTAAAGGTAAAGCCTCAATCACATGAATTTTGTTGGTAAATATCATGTGCATGTATATTAACATGTACAGCTCATTTTTGAAAAAAGCTTTATTTTTTATGGGTTAGTGAAAATGTACAAACCATCATCAACAAAAAACTTTGCCCCTCTCTCCTTAGTCTAAGTTTATTTTCCCCCTCTAACATTTTTCCTTAAAAAAAAAAGTTTCTTAAGCAAAAAAGCTCAAAGTTCAAATATATAATTAACTAAATCAAGTTGGATGCTACTTATTACTTTCTTAACTAAAACAGAATTTTCATGTGATCAGCATTAAAGATAATGTATTTCAAATGCCACTGGACTCTCAATAAATACCACCATTTCATATGCATCAAAAATACAAATACATGTCCTTTAAGACATCCCTTAAAACAAACATCTATTAATGTATCAAAAACATTGTTTTCACAGTGAATAGACTAGTTTTGGGAAAGGTAATCTTTTGAAGTATTAGAAGCCACTGAGCCATGTCTTACTATGTTTCCACAACATTTTAAATTATGTGATGAAATATTATGCTGTAATGCCTAATTCTCCATTTAATAACACTTGCTCTACAATAAGCACTAACACAGCAGCTATCATCAGATGATCTGAGTCCTTTTGAAATATTCAGTAAGGTTCACAAAAGCCCTATGAATCTGATATTAATTCTGTTTTCCATAGCAGATTTTTAAAACATAATCACTGTACTACACAAAGCAAAACCCAGTGCTAGGACAAAAGGAAGAAAATTTTCTAGACAAGATGTATTAAGTCTGTCGCACTGGACTATATCCTAAATAAAAATAGTGGAAAGTATCATTTTTACCCTTCATTCTCCCAATTCTTCACAAATCTTTCTCCGAATACTTCACAGAAAGAAACACTTCATGCTCCCCCTATCTCTGATACAACATTTCTTTCAGTGACCCTTTACCCTTTGGTGAGCGGGGTCATTTCAAAATGACTCCTGCTTAAAGAACAAAAGGTTAAGACAGTCCGATGCCTCTTAACCTTTTCAACAAGTTGCAAATCCAGAATCATAGCAATCTTCTCCGTCCACCCTGCCTTAAACATCAAAAAACGTGTAGAGCTTCTGTACTGCCAAGAAGAGGAGCTGTTCTAATTCCCACACTTAGCAACAAATAAAAGAGCTTAGTCCAGAAAAAGTAAATCAAAATAATGAGAAAATCAGTAGTCTGGCCCAGAAAGACTAGACCTAAGAAAGGGCAGAGAGGGTTTGTTTTTACAGGTTATTACTATAGACAAGAGGAACAAAGGTGTCTTCACCAAAACCATGACTAACAAACAATGGGAAACTACTTGAAATGCAGAGTAGAAGTTTTAGAACAACTACAATAAACCAGATTACAAACTTAGGCACCTTCTCTTAGAACTGCTTCAGGACAGCTGCCTAGAGCACACACTAAGGTTAAGTGACTGACCTAGGATCAGAAAGCCTATATGTTTCAGAAGCAGGACTTTAACCCAGGCCAAAGTTCTAACCACTACTCTACACAGCTTCTCACATAAGATTTGGAATCACTGAACCCAGGCCCCTGTAATTTTGTGGATGAGAAAACTAAGGCCTAGAGAAAATGAAATAAAATAGAATGTTTTATTTCCACCTCCTCTCTCCTCACTCAAATTTGTTTCTCAACTCTAGAGGATATAAAGGAAGCACCCATAAGGGTTGAAGGCTGATGTCCACCATACCCAATTATTCTTTTTTCTGGCTACCACCAATCTCATTATCCTCTAACATGTTCATAAGCTGCTACCATCTCTCTTCTTACCTTATATACCCATCTAGTATATAACTTTTCCTCCCTCATTTCCACACATCAGTGTCGAAATATAAATTCACACATTTCACTCTTTATTCCCACCCTAACAAAGAGTGTGCATAACACAATGCTTATTCAATATTTGGGTATCCATACATAAAGAGCAAAGGAGACCCCCCCCAAAAAAAAATACAGCCTTTGTCTGATGGCACTAAGTACAGGTTTAATGATCATTTACAATCTAAACATCAAGCCAAAAATAAAAGTGATTTAGGAGGACCACTTCCAACATAAAAAGTCTCATTATGCATGCAATTTTCTTATTAAACTCTACAGCTATCAAATCTGGGACATTAAACCTGTTGAAGATAGGGACCCTAATATGTTTTAAACAATGCCATCGAGTAATAAGTTAATACTTTTCCTCCAAGATTGAACTTCCCATTTACAAAAAGACTTTTTAGCTTGATTTAAGTCATAAGGCCTTGTCCAATGTGCACTAAAAGTTGAACATTACAATTGGAAAGTTGCTGAAATCTGTGAAAAACAAATTATCTAGGGACAGCTAGGTATCACAGTAGATAGAGCTCTGACTTTGGAGTCAGGAGGACCTGAGTTCAAATCTGCCCTCAGACACTTGACACTTACTAGCTTTGTGACTCTGGACAAGTCACTTAATCCTGATTGCCTCACACACAAAAAAAAATTTATCTAGTATACCCGTCAACAGATTGGTAGATTCAGTCATGGACAATACAGCTGTTCCCCTTCTTAATCTTAACCAAAAGATTAAGATAACTTGCCAATGTACACACTATTTGGATGTTATTAATGGTCATTATTAACAAACACTCCATTAACAAGGTGAACAGCTGAGCTGCTTTACTATTTAAAGAGCCAAACTAGTTATTTATGTATAACAAAATGTTACATAGGATAATATATAGGCACATACAGAATGTTATTGAAAAACTTAAGTTTTCTGGATGTCAGTGGTAACTAAGCAAGAAAAATACAGCTGGAGATTATACCACACTAAATGATATAGCACCTATGCCTTCCTAGGTGGAGGTAATACAAATCATTAAAATCTTAGGATCCTGGAGTTGGAAGAAGCCTTGCAAGTTAAGTGAACAAACTTCCACGGGAAGCATAAAATTCCAACATCCCCAACCTGTGGTCATCGAGCCTCTAACTGAAGACCTCTCTTGGGGAAGAACTCACTACTCCCAAGTCAGTTGCTTTATAACTGAAATACACCACATAACTCAAATATACATCCTCCCTTATATACAAATGCTGTAATTTGCTGGGAAATGCACTTATCTCTAATCTTATCAAGAGCCGTTATCCAAGATTTATATTTGTTAATATAAATAGTCTAGTTCTACAAAAACCACTTAAAAGCTCAAGATGAACACCCTTAAAAAAAAGAAAAAACCTAGCTAAAACAAAGGCTTAACCTTTTTTGTGTCATGGACACTTTGGTTGTCTGGTAAAGTCTATAAATTTCTTCTCAAAATAACATTTGTACATTTAGTATAAAATAAAATATATAGGATTACAAAGGAAACCAATGATACTGAAACAAAGATATAATTTTTTTTCCCCATCTAAGTTCACTGATTCCCTGAAACCTACGTGTAGAAGCCAAGTTAACAATCTCTGACCTAACCATTACAACAATAATTTCACTTGGATCTGATATGGGACCCTTCAACAAATGGAGGGGAGCATGCAGAAAAAGACAGCTAGAGTCACTAGGATTGGGAATATCTGAGTGCAATAGTCTCTGACTCAGAAGGAATCCTTTCAATCCCTGTTTTTAGCCTCATATACCTACCTTGGATTTGTAAAGAAAACAGCTCCATTTGTCTTTCTCATTACAAAACTACAGAACCCCTAAATCTCCAGGCTACCCAGAACTGGTCCACTACCTGAACAAAAAAAGGAGCTATGCCTTTGGCTTCATTTCTTCTAAGCAGGATGAAGCAGAATAGAGATAGCAATGAGGTGTAATAATATATCCATCTTGTACCCTTCTCATGAGTATATCCACTATCAAAAAACCCTGCAGTTGGTCAAAACCTCCCAATAAATTTATCTGTTGAAATAGCCATAAAATCATTTGTTTGGTACTAAACAAAGGAAAACCCCAATGAATCATTCATTAGCCATCATAATAAGTCCCAAGTTATGCTTACTAGCTATGTGACCCTGGGCAAGTCACTTAACCCTGATTGCCTCATAAAAAAAGAAAGCCCCAAGTTAAACACTAAAATTTGTTTAAGTTCTAATTCTAATAATTGGCTAAAGGATAAAGAGAACGATAAACTGACTTAACAATGGCATTCTTCCTCTAGAAACTGTATAGACTTAGGCTAGAATACAATTAACTACATAAAGACAGTTATATGACAGAATTAGACTATAAGCCAAAGACGCATACTAAGATAAAAAGAAAAGAGATTATGTCAATTCTGGACACCTGAGATTTTTAGTAGGGGCAGTGTAATGTAGTACAAAGAATGAAACCTAGATATGAAATCAAGAAAGATATGGATTCAAATTCTGAACCAATACTGACTACCCAAGATTACAGGCAAATCACAACCTTTTTGAGGCTTTCCTCATCTGTACAATGGAGTCAGTGATAGCTATTTCATAAGGTTGCTCTGAGATTCAAGTAAGAATAAACAGAGTATTTTATATACCTTATAGTTCTATTATCTTTCATAATCTAAACAGAGTCCCATATAGCTAAACAAGACAGAAATCTGAACATTTAAGTCAATATTCATTATAACTGAATACAGGTGACACGGAATAAAGGCATAGATAAGTTAGACCAGCACTGGTGGAGAGAACAGCCACACTGATGAGATAACCAATCCAAAGCATTCATTAAAATCAGAAATACCTGGACCAAATACAAGAAAAAGCTTTGTTTCCTAGTTTGTTAAGACGCTTGGGACCTTTCTTTGAAAGTAAAAGGGAGTTTTACGTATAGGCAGACAAAGGTTGATCAGTCCTAACTCACAATGTTGTAATTCCAATTCCAGTCACAGCATTTGTTACAAGTCAACATAAAACATGTGATACAGTGGAAAGAACATTGGGATCTATCCTATAATTAGAGGGCCTGTGTTCAAATCCCAGCTCTGCCACTTACCATCTATGTAACTTTCAATAAATTCCTCCCCCTCTTTAGGCCTCAGTTCCCTCCTCTGTAAAACAGAGAAGAGTTGGACTCTATAATCTCCAACGTCCTTTCCAGCTCTAGACCTATGAGCCTGATGTTATACAATTTAATGTGTACTAAGGGGTAACTGGAACCTACTGAACAAAATATTTCTGAGCTTGTTTTGGAATCTGAACCTGAATCTCAAAGGAAATACCACACTTACTATCCTAAAATAGACTCTCAGGATTTGTTTGTTTTTTTTTTTTTAATTGTTCACAGGGTTCTCACCCCTCCGATTTTTCCAGCCATGATTGTTTACGAAGACAAATATTAAACTTTGACACCAACAAAGGTCTATAAGGAGACCTTTAGTCAGAAGTTTACTCTGAGACTTCTCATCAAAATAAGGAAAGGTAGGGCTATGAACTTCTTAGGACAGTGCTGAAAAAGGCCTTTAAAATATAAAAAAGGAAGTACCTGTTTGATCAGTGTTAACAGTTCTGATTCTGAAAAGCTAACAGCTTTGAAAATAACAGAAATAGAAAAACTAAATTTTTAAAAAAGACCTAAACTTCACTTTCTAAATTATTCCTATCATTCCTAGAACAAATTTCACACTCTCAAATTCAACTACCATGTATTAAAGGGTATTATGTACAAATTGTTCAGTCATTTTTTCAATCATATCCGACACCATTTGGGGTTTTCTTGGCAAAGATATTGGAATGGTTTGCCATTTCCTTCTCCAGCTCATTTTACAGAGGAGGAAACTGAGGCAAACAGGGTTAAATGACTTGCCCAGGGTCACACAGCTAGTAAGTATGTAAGTGTTAGAGGCCAGATGTGAACTCAGTAAGACAAGCCTTTCTGACTCCAAGCCTGGGCTCTATCCACTGAGCCACCTAATTGCCCATTATATGCAAAGTCCTACATGTTTTATGGATAACTCAAATGAAAAGGGGACAGTTTTTAATGTGCATATACTGAATTTTAATCTCTGATCTACCTGCAGGTGTATATATAATAATCAAAGGTCTAGATTAACTGCATAAGCAAACAGTATATCTTATTTTTAAAGGAACATTTCAATGGTTTACATAATCAAGGGCTAATCAGTGGCATCACTGGAATGAACATTTAACTGATTAACTAGTGATTCATGTTGTGTTCAAAATGAACTAGAAAGTTGAAGCTAAACTGCTAAAGTACAGCAAAATGTTCTAGTTGGGAAACATAAGAAACAAAACTAGATTCTATCAATAATCATATTGGTATAGTACCAACCATGTCAAGCAAATGACACATGTAATATCATACAAACCCTAAAGTCTGATCTCAACATAAATGTCCATTAGGCTGTTATTTAACAAGACTAGTCAGTAAACCTTTTAACTGATCAAAACGAAATGGGATGAAACTAATCGTAATATTTGCAACTTCTTTATATCTATTTTTTTCCAAGAATGGAATTTATTTTGTATTTAAAAATCAGTGCTCCAATTTTTCAAAACTACAAATTTCTTCATGTTGAGTTATCTCTTCATTTAAAAAAACCTATGAATGTATTTTGTAATTCTTTTCCCTGACCTCTAAAATTTCTAAATTCTTTAGTGAATTTGTTCTTGTTTAGGATTCACAATGGTTATCTTTAACAGGCCTAGGTAGAAGGCAAAATGCTTCAGCTACAGAGAACAAAAAGTAAAGCATTTCTCCTTGACAAGTGCCTAAAGAAAATTTATCCTATGTGATTTGTTTTCTGACATGATTACTGCATTACCTTCTTATCATAAAAAGGTACATTATAAATTGAAATAACCCAATAATAGTTTCCTATATTGTCCTTAATTGTCCATAGAGACATTAAATAATCTGCTATCTCATCAAACCTCAAATAACGTGGAATCTCATCAAAAGACATATATTATGAATAAAAGTACAGATGACAGCCCATCCGTGACCACACACACACACACACACACACACACACACACACACACACACACACCGCCCAGGATTTTATATCCATCAGTGCTATACAGGAGACCTGCTCGATCTGCTAGAAGTCTTCCTCTAGCTCTTTTTACATTTAGAGAGGATTGTTGGAGTACTCAAGTGATCAAGTATTTTATTAATAGTATCTGACCAGCTCTCTTTTGCAATAAAATATTTACTCAATGATGTTCCTTACACGACTCATATCAAACTCAGTGGACCACTTACTAAGAAAATCACCAATTAACATCATCTCTGTTCTACTGTCTTTTTATTTATTTTACTAAACATTCCCAATTACATTTTAGCCTGCAGTGAGTATGACACCTTCACCTTACACAGAATGAGTCTGCGTCACAAATGAAAAGAAGATGCAGCTTAGTAGTCTCTCCAATGCTTTGAGTCACAGATTAATACAGCTTAAACTCATTTGAGACACAGAACTTCCTAAGGTTCCCACATTACTGTGATACAAGTAGAGCTCATCTTTAAAACCTTTTAAAGAATAACAAGAAAATTTAACAAGTTTTGAGAGCTAAATATCAAATAGTATTATCTAACCTGCAGTACTGCTCAGAAAGGTCATTTCTGTCTTTCCCAATATCCTGCCCAATCACCTTCTCCACGGGCCTACATACAGCATTTAATTCTTGTACTACATTTTCAGTCTTCATTCTATCCCTCCATGTTTTCTAGATCTGCTCTTAAGTCACTTCAACTTTACTTTCAAAGACAGTGCGGCTAATCAGTATATCCCAGGTGTCCAAACCATTTAAGATTGTTTAGACTACACCTCCCCCCCCCCCCCCGCCCAAAAAAACCCCACAGAGATCACTTACAACTGATTTGACAAATATCAACCAATCTATTTTCAGCACAATTATCTAAATATCTAATGAGTCAGTGAGATGCAGCATTCAATTTGTACTTCACTACAAGTCTGAATATTATAAAATAGAAATATTCTACTATATTATTTCATCCTAAAAACACCAACCTTGTTATAATGCTTGCTACATAGGAGGGCAATTTTAATATAAACTAGGTTAGGCTGGTTTACTCTAAGACCACATGAAAGGAAATTGGTTTATGTATGTGAAGAACTAGAATAGGGATCTTTAACATTTTTTGTTAGGAACTTTTTCTTAAGAATGTTTTTAAATGTATAAGTGCACATGCATTAAGAACATTTGCCATTTATCAATATCTTACTAAAGGGAGCCCAAACATTTCCACATTTAACATTTGCTATCACCAGTTTCACAAAGTGGTGAATGGCATAAGGAATGGAAGCCAGATTGTGAAAATAATAGAACCATTATTAAGTCTGGTGGCAATAGATTCCTCTAAAGGAACCAGCTTCTCTGGCTTCCTTCAAGTCCCAGACAAAATCCCACCTCCTATAGGAAACCTTTCCTGCTGCTCTTCCATAATGTTAGTGCCTTCCCTCTATTACTTCCAATTTATCCTCTACATACAGCTTGTTTGTACATAGTTGTTTGAATGTTATCTCTCCCAACAGACTGTGAGTTCCTTAAAAGGTGGGATTGTCTTGTTTCTTTTTGTAGCCCCAGTGCTTAGTACGGTGCCTGGCACATAGTAGGAATTTAATGTTTACTGACTCCAAAAGCAAAATTTGCAGTTTGGGCCCTTCACTGGTTTACTTTTTTAGAGGTACAAATTCCACTGGGTGCCAGAATATAGAATATTTTCAAAGACCCTCCCCTTTCCTGAAAGTGGGAAGGCAATTACAACCTAACAAAGCCCAAATTTCACCGTAGAAAATGCATCCCACAAATTTACACTCTTAGCAAACGTTTGTTTGGAGTTGAGCATCTCAAAAAAAAAATTAAAACAAAATATGTTGGATGTTGCAAATGTATAACTCATATCAAACTGCTTGCCGTCTTGAGGAGGGGGTAGGGAAGGAGAAAAATTTGGAACTCAAAATCTTATTAAAAATGAATGTTGAAAACTATCTTTACATGTAACTGGAAAAAATAAAATCCTACTTACAAAAAAAGAAAAGAAAGAAACAAAAAATGTTGGGGCAGCAAAGTTGCACAGTGGTTAGTTAGCACACTGGTCAGCATTCTGGTCAGCACACTGGTCCTGGAGTCAGAAGGACCTGAATTCAAATTCAGCCTCAAACACTTACTAGCTGTGGGACCCTGGGCAAGTCACTTAACCTCAACTGCTTCCCTGAAAACAGGAAAAGAAAATGTGTTCATAATTAAGTCCATCATTTCTAGTAAAAGAGACTTATTCTTTTGAGCCTGTAAGACACATCACTACTACCATTTTCTTCTGTGAAAATACATTATTCTAAGTTTTCATTAATGGAGATGAGGATTGTCTATGACTTCAATGGTATAAGGAACTCTTGAATAAGGAAATTCCCTCTACCAAAGCAGGTTAGCACCTCCTCTGCAATTTATAGTCACAGAGAGTTGTGTGGAGCACTAACAGGTTAAGTGACTTTTCCAGGGTCACATAGTCAGTGTATGTCAGAGGCAGGACCAGAAGAACTCAGGATTTCTTGGTTTGCAGAAGAGCTCTCCATCCATATTAACTACCACCAGCATAGGTTATCTATAACATTCCACTGAGAAAATGTATATTAGTGATGTAGAGAGGATAAAAATAAGATAACGTTCATGGTCTTTGTCACCAAGCAAGCCCAAATATAACATGAAAAAAGGTCAGACATTTTTAAAACACTTTTCACCTATCAAACTATGAGCACTGTTCCTCTTAGAGAAGTTAAGGTCACAAAAAGTTTCAGACCAAGTATCAAAAACACAAGTCCTATATGTTTAGCATAGGCCTGGAATAGAAATAGCAGCATTCTCTCTAATTCAGAAGAGTATCACTAAAGATAAAAATAATTTCCTCAACAGTTTTAAATGTTTCAACAACACTTTTAAGTAATGGCCCCAAGAAGACAAACTTACTGCTAAGAAATTGACTTTCAAAATATCCTGGGTATTAGTTGTCATGAGCAGCTAGCTACTTTTAAGCCTCACACCTTCATATAATAAACTACTATCAGATGATTCCTGTGACACTAGATTTTTTTCGATGCGATGTTGCAAACACTGTACACAAGTTCTTTTGTCTATCAGTATGAAAGAAAACTTCGGTCAAAAAACACTGGACTTAAACCTTCAGTACCTTAGCCTTTAGCTACAGCTCATTTTCAGACTTCCAACTTTGGCCTTCCACTAGGAAGCGCAGACTGTCATAAAGCAACCATCTATCACCAAGTCTAAAGATTTCCTTTCCCCCCTTTACAATATTCCCTTCACTAGCCAGACTGATTAGGCAAGGTGTTTTGACAGGAAGATTTTTGTGCTGCCTCTTCTATTTAAAACAAAAAATGACACACACTAAACAACTTTTAAGGACAACTCCAAAAAAGGCAGGAGATTACTTTGCTAGAATGCCTCTTACACCAGCTCAGGGCTCTGCCCTCGATAAAGAAAAGCAAATAGGGCATTGGGATATAATTTAGGAAGTGATTATGCAAGCTTCTGGGGCGGGGAGGGGGGTGGAAGGGAAGAGAGGAAATACCCTCTTGCAGCCTGGGCACAAGCCCAGACCCCAACCGAGATGCTGGAGGGGGATGGGAGAAACTCTTTGCTGGGGGGCGGGGAGGACGACCCGTCTGGCACCGAGAGCGGCAACTACGCGCGGCATTCCCTCCCCCATCAAGAAGGGGGGTATAGAAGAGTGGGAGGGGGGCAGAAAAGAAGGAAAGGGGGACACAAAGGTTCGAGGGGAAGGGGACAGAAAGGTTCGGGGGGAAGAGGACAGAAAAGTGGGGAAGGGATAAAAAGGTGCAAGGGGAGAGGGCAGAAATGTGCAGGAGAGAGAGTAAGAAGGTGAAAGGGGAGGGGGTTGCAAAGGTGCAGAGTAAGAGGACAGAAAAGTGGGGGGAGGGGGATAGGAAGGTGGGGGAGGAAGGAGGAGCCCAGGGCACAGCTCCCTCCCCCTCCCCGGTCCAGGCCCGGCCTCGGGACACTACCCCAGCTCCCCCCGTAGGCCCGACCAGGGCCTAACACTGCGTCCCCCGCCCCCGGCCCCTGCCCACCCCGTGCCGACCCCAGCGTCCCAGCCCCGACCCCGGCACTCACCCCCAAAAGCCGCAGGGGCATCGCGGCGGCAGGCTGGGCGCTTTGCTGCGCTCGCTCCCGGCGTCTCCCATGGTGCTCGGCGGCAGCGGTGCTCGGCGGCGGCGGCAGCGACGGCGGCCGGGGCCCGTGGAGGACGAGGCGGAGGCGGAGGCGAAGGCTGAGGCGGCGGCGACGGCGGCAGCAGCGGTGGCGTCGGGGGGCTCGAGGCGGGGGGAGGGGGAGCGCGCGGGCAGGAGCGAGTCCGGGGCTCGGAGCCGGGATTCCAGGCCGGTCAGCTGGAGGCGGGCCGCACCACTCGGCCTGCGGAAACGGGGGTGGGAGAGGCGGTGCGTGGTGAGGGGAGGGGAGCCCGAGAGGAAGGAAAGGAGGTGTGTTGATGGAAGGAGGGACCCACGGGGGAGGAGGGAAGACCGGCACCCTCGGCAGGTCCCACCGCCGCTCCCTGGCCCGAGAGATGTCCCCGTGCCGCGGCGCTGGCCCCCCTGGTCCCTCCGCTCTGGGCTAGCGGCAGCCGCGGCGGAGCCCCCGGGGTCCAGCTTACTCCGTAATACACACACCCGGCCCGCCCCTCCCCGGAGGCTGCGCTGACCGGACAATGGCCGCTTCCTCCTCCCCCCTCCTCCTGCCCCAACTTTACTGCCCCACCCCTCCTCTCGGGTCGAGAATGGTCTCGCCCGGGGGAAGAGCCGACGCCAAGGCCCCAGCAGCTGATCAGCTGGGATCCGGGCGTGCCACTCTTTCCCGGCTCCGCGAAAGAGAGGTCGGGAGGGAAGAGGAGGAGAAGGGAAGCCGCAGGCAGAAACCTGCGCGCCTCAGAACTGTTCGGTCACTTCAGGACAGGCTTGGGAAGCGCCTCGATATTTCTCACATTTTCAAAAGGAATCACTCTCTCGCGCTTTCCCTTTCTCCAAGAAAAAGGGAACAGGGCTCCTGAGTACCTGGAGGAGTATCCTTGCTTCCCCACCTCCGTGAGAGTGGTAGATGCAAGGAGGGAGGGAGGGGGGAGGGGAGGGAGTAGAAGCGGTTGTTTAGGGTGAGAGGGGGACCATTCCCTGGAGCAGGAGTGACCGGGTGCGCATGCGTCCGGGGAAACCCTTTCTCCTCCTGCGGCGACCTGGGTCGGGGGGAGGGGCCAAGAGTCTCCTCCCGGAAGCGAGTGGGCGGGATCTGATCCTGTCTCCTCTCCCCCACTCCTTCACTTCTCCCTCCTCTCTCTTCTCCCGGAGTTTCTGAATTGCAGGTGGTCACCGACTTGGACCTCCCCGTTATCCTTTTCCCGTGAGCGTGTTTCTATGCCTCGAGTCACCCAGAGCGAAGAATCCAACCTAACTCCCCGCCCTTTCCTACCTTTTTTGCCTTTCTTTGTATTCCAGCGCTTAGCACTCGGTTTGTGGCTCTAGTAATCGCTTTAATAGATGCTCTTTGACCTGGGATCCACAGGGTAGCAACCTGCCCCACCCCCTTCCTCTGAGATGTTTGATTCCCAATATCACCTGGAAATTAACCCATTTCTTCACTACCACGACAAAGGACAGCCTTAAGCTTTTTCTTCCAAACTTACCCCTTTTTTAAAAAAAAAAAAGACATACAGGTTGATGCGCTTAAAAAATAAGCTTTTGCTGACCCCCTCCCAGATCCTCGCATCCAGCTCCCAGGAAGCACCCCATTTCCGTTTTTTCCTCAGATCCCAGTTTCCTCAGATCCCACTCAAGAAACTTGAGTGAAAGGGAGGATTTGGTGTGACCAGGTTGATTTTCGGGAAGGAGATTCTTCTAAATAGCTCTGAGCAGCCTGGGAGGGGTGGGTGGGGGAGCTGGAGAATTGGAAACTAGAAAACAGGCTTCCTCAGTTCCAAAATAAGAACTAAGAACTGTCCCTCTGCCCGCCATTTCAGATGATAATGTTTCTTGTTTCTTTTCCTTTATTTTAAAAGTCACTGTGGTCCAAAGTATATTGTGATTAGAAACCCATTGGTGTCTCCTAGAGGAAGATAATTTCTTACATCCCTCTCCCCCTAATCACTTTTAACTAAGATCCATTGTTAGGCAAAATCTTTAAAAGCCCAGACTTTCTCTGTCTACAGTAGATATCCCTGTTTCTTCCCACCTCCAGAGATGGTTCTAAGACAGTACACAAGATTTCCTTTCCATATATCCAATGTAAATATATTCCAGCCTTGCCATTTTATTCCTATATAAATATCTTGTCACTTGTATTTTCAACGTATCTGTTGGTCTTTAAATTAATAAAGGGCAGGAATCGCATCTACTTAACTTGCTACCCTTCTAAAGGAAGAAAATGATGACAATAAAACAGCTACAGCCAGGGTGTTGTTCCCTAACTTAACTTATAAAATTATGCTTGATAATTTACAGACTACAAATAAATATACAATTCATAGTATTAATGAAGCCATAATAGTACCAGCTGTCCTACTTCCCTTAAATCTACACTGAAAAGTGACATAAAATTGCTATATTCTTGAGAGAATGGATTTCAAGATTAGTAGAATGGGAATAAAGTTATAGGAACATTAGCATCTTAATGATTTGTGATGGGGAAACATTATTAGAAAGGAAATATTGATTAAAAAACACAACCTCATAAATTACTTAGTATTCATGTAACCACTAGCTTACCTGTCCCTACTGAGTGGGTAAGTGATAGCCAGAGATCTGAAACCAGGGAGAAATTGTACCAAAATCAAGAATTAAGCTTCTGTTTCCACTTCTGTTGTAAAAGGTAATCATTTGTTAGTTGTAAATGAAAGCTATAAGATGTTGAAGTAGGGTTGAGCTTATGCGAGTCCACCAACCTTGTAAGAACTTGGGAGAACTAGGGCATTTCCTAGTGGATTGTGCTCCAAGCTTAGGTCATAAAGGAGGTTCTGAAGATTCCAATCGGGGGCACCCTTGTCATAGAGCTCTGGACGGGCCAAACATCCAGGAAAGGGAGTATCCTACTAATTGCCCTGTTGCCCATAGCTGCCCAGGGGATTTGTAGTTAGTTCCCTATCCCCAGAATGCCTTGGGATGATTCAGGAATAAAGAGAAGTATGCCAATATTTGTGGTTTAAGTACCTGGTTGCTGACTTGAAAGCCATTACCCAACCAATATGACCTTAAAGCCGAATTCAGGGTCAGAGTCCTTCATAGCCAACCTAGATCCCCAGAATTAGGGCTTCTGCTCCAAGAGGCAATGCAGTACACAATGGAGACCGTAGCTGAGTTTGGATGTTAGTGGGCCTAGATTTGAAACCCTGCTCTGCTACACTGAGACAACCTCTCTGGGCCTGAGTCTCTTCATCTGTAAAATGAGAACTTTCTTATCCTAAATCTATGATTCAATTCACACTCCAGTGAAATGTTTGCAGTTAGTGGCTAAGTAGAAGCAACAACAGATAGAGTTGACTCACCTTAAATACCTATGGAGAGGGAGGTGGGTTAGTCACTTGTAAGCTGGTTAATCATTTAATGATCACGCTGTTTTGAAATGGGTGTTTTGAAATGGGTGAGGTTTATCCAGCACTGATGAGGTCTTTTAATATGTTGAGATTAAATGGAAGACCTCTCAAAGGATAAACTGTGTGGTACTTTGAAAGTAGTCCAGTATTTGGCCTGAGAGGATCTGGGTTTGAATCCCAGTTCTATTCCTTTAACATCTCACCCCTAATCTGGGCCTCAGTTTCTAAAATAGTAAGGTTGAATTAGATTGATTTCTAAGGTTTCATCCAACTCTAATCTATGAGGCCAGGTCAAAACACTGAAATCCACTTTTTAAGAGAAATTCAGTTGGGGAGAAGAAAGAAATGCTCAACTAGAGTAAGGGGTAGGGAAAAGGGGAAGAAGAAACAGGGTATTTATCAATTTCCTATGCAAAAGAACAGCACTTCTCAAAGTATCATCTAAAGATCCCTAGGGATCCCCAAGATACTTTCAGGTGGGTCTGTAAAGTCAAAACTATTTTCATAATAATACTAGGATGTTATTTGCCTATTCAAATGCTCTTTTTTTTCCCAACTACCTGTCATATAAGGAGGGAAGAGAACAAGATTTATTAAGTGGCTCCTATGTGTCAAGCACTGTGCTAAGTCCCTTACAAATATTCTCATTTGATATAATTCAACCAAAACCACATCACAACAGTTTAAATACAGAAGCAGATATGACCCAGATGTCTTCTGTTAAATCAGAAATGAAAGAGTTTTGTGAAAATAATGTAAAACAAATTTGAAAATATAATTATTTTTCACAAAATATGTTAACATGTAATACCTCTGTTATTTTAATAAATACTTTTAAAACAGTTTTGTTTTGTAATTTAGTAAACATTAATAGAGATATTAACACAAATTTAAATGAAATGATTAATGGTTGAGCTCTTTGAAGTCCTCAGTAATTTTTAAGAATATAAAGGGGTTCCACGACCAAAAAGTTTGCAAACCCCTGTAGTAAAGGATATAGAACCTGCTTGCAAGTCAGGAAGAGCTGCATTCAAATCCTGCCTCTGATCACATACTGGTTGTGTGACCCTAAGCCAAGTCAGTGGCTACCTCTAACAGTTCTTTAAGATACAAATTACAGAACAGCTACTAGCATCCTCTAATCCAAGGTTGCCTTCTTTCTGCTTAGTATGTGGTGTTTCATCACCACCCCATCCTCCATGGAACTTGGTCATTTTAGCCAGTCCTTCTGTTGTCACTTTCTTTTGTTCTAATGTTTTCCTACTATATTCAAGGTATCGTCCTATGCCACAATCAGTCCTTGTTGACTCATGGGGAATACATCATATAAAGGAATAGTTAAATACAAGATAATTTGAGGAGGGAGGGACCACTAGTCAAGGGAATCAGGAAAGCCATCTGAGCTGAACCTTGAAGTAAACTGAAAATTATGAGAGTTGGAAGTGAGGAAGGGAAATATATTCTAGGCACAGGGAATAAGTTGTACTAAGGAGATGGAATGCAAAATTCAAGGAACAACATGTTTGTTTACTTCGCTGGGACATAAGAGTGAAATATCCCAGAGGCAATAGGGAGACTGAAGATTCTTGAACAGCAGAGAAGTGCCATGATCAGACCTGTACTTTAGGGAGATTATTTAAAAGCTTTGGAGAGGGGAAAGGAAGTTTGGAGTAGAAAGTGGATTGGAGTCAGGGAGACCAATTAGGAGGTTTATTCCAATAGTCCAGGCAAAAAGTGACGAAAGCACGAACTCGAGTTCAGACTGTCTTGAGTTCAGAGAAAAGGAGACGGATGAGAAATAGTTTGGAAATAGATTTACTAAAGACTTAGAACCTAATTTAATATGGAGTGTGAGGGAGAGTGGAGAATCAGGGATAATTTCAAGGTTGCAAACCTGAATGAGTATGTTCTCAATAGAAATGGGTAAATCTCAATAAACAATAGGTTTAAGGGATTGGAGACAGTGAAGATAATGAGTTGTGTTTTGGACATGTAGGCTACGCCTATGAGAAACATCCTTTTGGAGATAACCAACAAGACATTGGTGACCAACTGAAGTTCAGGAGAGAGAGTATGGCTGGATATATCAATTTGGGAGTCAAGTTCATAGAGATGATCATTAAACCCATGAGAGCTAATGTTTATCCAAACTTTCTGAGTGAGCATAGATACAGTGAATTCATAACCCACTATAATCAGGCAGCCTCAGATCCCAGACCATCTTTGATCTACCTCAGACATCTCTTTGTTATCCAGTCTACCTTTGTTCTCCCACCTTTCTACCTCTTGTTCCAAAACAATAATCAAATCAAAACTATTATTGCTTCTGGAAAAGGCATGTCAATGGGTAGGATGCCTGGCCTGGAGTCAGGAAGACCCATCTTCCTGAGTTCAAATCTGGCCTCAGACACTTACTAGCTCTGGGACCCTAGGCAAGTCACTTAACTCTGTTTGCCTCAGTTTCCTCATCTGGAAAATGAGCTGAAAAAGGAAATGGCAAACTCCAGTATCTCTACCAAGAAAACCCCAAATGGGGTCACAAAGAGATGGAAACAATGGAAAAATGATTGAACAAAATGGATCTACTCACCATTCCTGTGATTTCTCAAGCCCAAACCAAAACACTCCTATGGCCACAATTCCCCTATACACAATTTCCCTCTTCAAAATGTAAACTCTTTGAAAGCAGAAACTATCTTGCTTTGACATTCATATTGGCTCAGTGCTTGGCACAGTGCTTGATAAATGCTTTTCATTCATTCTCTCCATGCACTTTCATTTTGGGGGTAGAAGGGTCTCAGGTACTCTTGCAATACCCCATTATTTAGTGATGTCCTGGAACCCCCATGACAGCTTTCCTTATAGTACTCAGAGATCTAACCCTTCCTATTTGGTGAGACTTTTGCCAGTCAGACCCATTTTTCCTTTTTTCCTGTGCACTCGGGTGCACAATCAGACCTGAGTATGACTAGTGAGTGCCCTTAGCATGAAGCCCCAAGCCCACCAGCTCTTTACTTTCAGTTTTAAATGAATCTATCAGGATAGCCTCTCCTTTGGCATACTCATTTAGCTGAAGAAAACCTTAGCTTGCACATATGTGATTAGGAAGGGAGCAAAATGGAAGGCAGAGGTCATAACTGTCTTGCTGCTTTCTGGAAGTGGTAATGGTCAGAGTAAGTTAACGGTACTCTTAAGCTATCCACCATATTTGCAAGCGTTAGGAAAAAGAGCCATGTACCTCTATTACTTGACCCATGGAGTATAATGGAACATCTCCCTACAGAAATTAGAGGTCTTGGGGAGCTGCAAGCTACATATGAAGAGCACAGATGGCCCTGAGAGTGCCTAACAGTTGCTGGCATAGACCTATTTGGGGACTCAAAAAAGCTGTTCTTTAGTTTTTAAATAAAGGTAACTTTATGCACACACGCATACAGAGGAAAGCAATGGATTTTTCACTAATGTAAGAGTAGTAAAGAACTGGACAGGGAAAGAGAGAGGAAGAACTATTGCATAGTGGAAGAGAGAGCTAACCCCCCCCCCACCCAACATACACACATATGTATGTATGTATATGTATATATGTGTGTGTATATATATATGTACACAGGCACATACATTTATATAAATGTATACTTTTCCATCTCCTCCCTAGAAGTCTTCCCATACTAGAGATGCCTCCTCCACTCCTGCTGCCTCTTCCTTTCCTGGCATGGTGGGCTTCTCTTGAGAACCTCCATCTGAGGGAGCATTCACACTGCTTACGCCAGTTCAGCTCCAGCATCTCCAAATACTTTGCCACCTTGTCCCTTGATAGATATCTTTTCCATGTTCCTTCCCAGCAAGCTTCTTCATCTCCCTTTTAAGTGTTGTTTTTCCCCTTAGAATGTCAGCTCCTTATTTTTATTTTTACTTGTATTTAGCCAGACAACAGTCAACAAGCATTTATTAAGCACCTATTATATGCTGGGCACTGTGCCAAGCACTAGGGAATACAAAAAAAGGTAAGAGACAATCCCTGTTTCCCAACATTTAACACAATGCTGGCACAGAGTAAATGTCAAATAAATGCTTAATCTAATCTATTTGTGTGTATATAGGTGTAGGAGAATTAGTTTCTGACACCCTTCCCCACCCTCCTCCAGCCTAGCAAGCCTGGGATTTAATCAAAGAAAACAATGGGGAAAAAACACAATCATTTAGTAAGCACCTGCTATGTGCCAGGCATTGTGCTAAGTGCTTTACAAATACTATCTCGTTTGATCCTCAGAATAGCCTTGGGAGGTAAGTGCTATTATTATTGTTATCCCCATTTTGCAGGTGAGGAAACTGAGGCAAACAGCAATTAAGTGATTCACCGAGTGTCACACAGCTAATATAAAAGTATAAATCTGGATTTGAACTCAGGCCTCTCTGACTCAGGCCCAGCGCACTATTATCTACCTCTAATTGAATTAGAAAAGGAATCTGTAATGTGGAAATATATTTAATATGATTATACATATATAGCCTATATCAGATTGCACACTGTCTTCAGGAGAGGAGAGGGGAAGGAGGGGGAAAAAACTTCGAACTCAAAATCTTATAGAAGTGAATGTTGAAAGCTAAAAACAAATTAATTAATTAAGAAATTTTTTTTTTTAAACAAGGGAGTCTGACCATTGCCTGATGGAGTCTGAATGCAGATCAAAGCATACTGTTTTTTACTTTATTTTTTTCGTGGTGTTTTTTTTTATCTGTGTTTTCTTTTACAACGTGACTAATATGCAAATATATTTTACATGATTTCACATGTATAACTTATATAATATTGCTTACCATCTCAGGGAGGGAGAGAGAATTTGGAATTCAAAAGTTTTAAAAACAAATGTTAGAAATTGTTTTTACTGTAATTGGCAGGGGGGGAGAAATAAAATATTAAAAAAAAATTCAGCCCAATGTTCTAAGCCTATTGACATACTTTTGGATCCTGACTGTCAACCCAGTTTAGGCATCTGCAGATTTTATGAATATACCATTGTATTGCACATGGCCAAATGCAGTTAAAAAATAATAGCTAATATTTGTTTAGAAATTACTATGTGTCAGGCACTATGCTAAGCACTTTATAAATATCTCATTTGAGCTTCACAACATCCCTGAGTGGTAGATGCTGTTATTATCTCCATTTTACAGTTGAGGAAACTAAGGTTAAGTGACTTGTTCAGGGTCACATAACCAATAAAAGTGAGGCTGGACTTGTTTGTTTTAGCTAATCAGGGATAAGTGCCTTGTCCAGAGTCACAGAGCTAGTAAATGTCTGAGGCTGGATTTGAACTTAGGTCCTCCTGACTCCAGCCTCAGTGCTCTATACACTGTACCACCTAGCTTCCCCCGAAGCTAGATTTGAGGTCAGGTCTTCCTGACTCCAGGAGCAGCTCTCTACTACATCACTCAGCTACGCAGATCACTGGGACAATCCACTGGGGACTTCCTGCCTTGTTGAAATTCAACCATTATCTTTTACTCTTTGTATCTGGCCATCCACTCAATTCTGAATCCATCCATGTGATTGTGTGTATCTCCATACACACACGTATAGATATATAGTATATATACGTATATACATATTTATATGTGTATATTTATTTACTAATAGCTAACATTTATATAGCACTTTAAAATTTGCAAAATGCCATCATAGATATTCTCATTTGATCCTCAGTACTGCTGCTGTTTAATAATTTTTCAGTCGTGTCCAATTCTTTGTGACCCCATTTGGGGTTTTCTTGGCAAATATACTGAAATGGATTGCCATTTCCTTCTCCAGCTTATTTTCCAGATGAGGAAACTGAGGCAAACAGGGTTAAGTGACTTGCCCAGGGTCACACAGCTAGGAAGTGTCTGAGGCCAGATTTGAACTCAGTAAGATGAATCTTCCTGACTTCTAGCTGCCCCGATCCTAAATAAGGTGCTATTATTATCCCCATTTCACAAATGAAGAAACTAAGGCTGACAGAGATTACATGACTTGCCCAGGGTTAAACAACCAGTTTATATTCTAAAAATTTAATCTTAACCCTGACCTACCCAACCCAATCCTGACTCTAATTTTTACCTAATACTTTGCTTTTTTCAAAGACCATCACAAAGGGGCTTATTTCCACCTCTCCGGTTTTTTTCCCCTTCACTCACTCTACAACAGAGCTGTCAAACATGGGACCCATGCCACCCTGCGTTAGTGGCCCAGTTTCTATTTGTGTTTGATGCCACTGATCTACAACAGATTCCCTGGCCTACTTGCAATTCTGCAACCTGGACACTCCATCTCCTACATCCATGCCTTCAAGCTGGCTGTCCCTCATGCCCCTCCTCTCTGCCACCTAGCTTCCCTGGCTTACTCAAATCTCACCTTCCGTAGGAGGCCTTTCCCAGTCTCCCACCTCCCCCAGTCTCTTTCCTTTGAAATTACCTTCTAGTCACACTGTATATATCTTTTACATACATAACTGTTTGCATGTTGTTGCCTCTATTAAAATGTGAAGTCCCTGAGAGCAAGGATCCTATTTTTGCCTTTTGCCAATACAGTGGCTGGCACACAATAAGCACTTAATGAATGTCTATTGACTCTGCATAGCGGTCCTCAATAAATGATGTGTAACTTTACATAGCACAAATTACTGTATCCACCATACTGCCAAAGCTAATGCTAATTCCACCACAACCACAATCATTCACCAAGCCTTTAACCATACTCACATCTATCTCTCTTTTTCTCTATTACTTGCCTTTTCTCATACCTACCCCCTTTCCTTCTTTGACCCCATCATGTCCTGGAAAATAGAGGATCTCTATAAGCCCTGGGTCTCTGAGTGGGGAAGGGAATCAGTTTCAAAAAGAGAAAATTATCTATGACACCTGGGTTCTGGGGCGGGAAGGTAGGGGGAAAAGATGAGATACTTAGGTAGTAGAGACCTTCCTAGAGAGGGCATTGGTTATTACTTAGCTTAGTGCTTGTTCAGAAAATACGGTTCAAGACTGGAAAAGAGTATGGCAGAAACTAGGCATAGACCAAAATCTCACACCACATACCAAAATAAAGTCAAAATGGGTTCATGATTTAGATGTAAAGGCTGATACTATAAGCAAACTGGGAGACCAAGGAATAGTTTACCTATTAGATCTATGGAGAACAGAAGAATTCATGACCAAACAGGAGATAGAGAACATTACAAAAAGCAAAATGGATAATTTTGATTACATTAAATTGAAAGGTTTTTGTACAAACAAAGCCAATGCAACTAAGATTAGAAAGAACGTAGAAAATTGAGAAAGAATTTTTACAACCAGTCTCTTAGATAAGGGCCTCATTTCTAAAATATATAGAGAATTAAGTCAAATTTATAAGAATACAAGCCATTCCCCAATTGATAAATGGCCAAAGGATATGAACAGACAGTTCTCAGATGAAGAAATTAAAGCCATCTATAGTCATATGAAAAAATGCTCTAAATCACTATTGATTAGAAAAATGCAAATCAAAACAACCCTGAGGTGCCACATCACACCTATCATATTGGCTAACATGACAAAACAGGAAAAAGATAAATGTTGGAGAAGATGTGGGAAAATTGGAACACTAATGCATTGTTGGTGGAGTTGTGAAATGATCCAACCATTTTGGAGAGCAATTTGGAACTATGCCCAAAGGTCTATAAAAACGTGTATACCCTTTGACCCAGCAATAGTACTTCTAGGGCTATATCCCAAAGAGATCATACAAAAGGGAAAAGGATCCACATATACAAAAATATTCATAGCAGCTCTTTTTGTGGTGGCAAAGAATTGGAAATTGAGAGGATGCCCATCAATTGGGGAATGGCTGGGCAAGTTGTAGTATATGAATGTGATGGAATACTATTGTGCTGTAAGAAATGATGAGGAGGCAGACTTCAGAAAAACCTGGAAAGACTTGTATGGACTGATACTGAGTGAAGTGAGCAGAACCAAGAGAACGTTGCACACAATAACAGCCACATTGTGTGATGACTAATATTGATAAACTTAACCCTTCGTGGCAATACAAGGATCTAAGACATCTCCAGAGGCCTTGTGATGGACAATGCTATCCACATCCAAAGAAAGAACTATGGAAGTTGAATTGCTATTTTTTTTTCTCTTCTGTTGAGTTTTGTTTCCTCTTTCTGATAGTTCCTCCTATTTGGTTTTAATTTTTACTTACAACATCACTAATGTGAAAATATGTTTAATTTGAATGTAAATGTATAGCCTATATCATATTGTGCACTGTCTTGGGGAGGGTGGTGGGGAGGAAGGGGGAGAAAAATTTTAAACTCAAAAGCATATGGAAGTGATTATTGATAAATCAAAATAAATTAATAAAAAAAAGGTTAAAAAAAAAGAAAAGGAAATACGGTTCAAGGACAGTGCTGAGCAAATTCACTTGTATAGGCTGAGGAATCTTTCAATCATAATCTTCCCCCATCAGGCAGGCCCCTTTATGGTGCCTCTCTAAGATACTTAACACATAATAATGTGTTATAATTATCTGGTTTTGTGTCTTCTCTGCCTAAATAGATTTACAGTTTCTTGAATCCAGAGATCCTGTCTTATTTAAGCTCTGTTCAGATTAGGTACTTAATGAATGTGTTGAGAGAGCAGGATTTTATTGCTGACAGGAAAATTCAATTCACTTCAATTGAAAAAGGCCCAACTATCCTACCAGCAAGTGTTTGTTGAATGAATAAGGCATATTATAAAATATAGGACTGAGAGTTAGAAGATGTAAAGGATATAATGTCTCGTCTCCCTGCGGGACATGCTCATCTTCCATGAACCAAAGGATTCCAATGCTCCTCCTGACACTTAGGCTCTAAGATGGGGCTTCCCAATTAGGTTAGTGGAAAAGATCCTTACTCTCCTAGGGTTGGGGAGAGGCAGATGAGTTCTGGGACGAAGAAGAGCTGTGAACTTTAGGCCTGTGATTCTAGAAGCTTTCCAATTGGCTGACCATTATATCAGAGTCTAATTCAGATTGGGGTTTTTTCACCAACAAAGGAAGCTCCTACCTCTTTTTATTCTTCAAATTTAATTTAAATTTCTCAATGAAAAAAAATATGTATTTTCTCTCCTTCCTATACCTCCCTTCTCCAGTAGAAAAAGAAAAATAAAATCTCAGTTAGGCAAACAAAACCAATTCCTGCATTGGCCATGTCCAAAACATATAGGTCTCAACCTGTACCCTAAGTCTCTCACCTTTGGCAAAGATGACAAAAAAGGGAAATGGTAGATGTTCAAAGAGCTTTGGGAAAACAGATACATTAATATACTGTTGGTGAAGTTATAAGTTGGGGAAGGAGCTTCTTTTGTTGAGGAAAGTGAGCAGCATATTTTATCATGGTTCCTATAAAATTATGGTTTGTCATCATGTTGATCAGAGTTCTTAAATCTTTCAATGTTATTTCTTTCTAATGTTGTTATTGTTTTCCTGGTTCTGCTCATGTCACTCTGCATCAACTTGTACAAGTCTTCCCTTGTTTCTCTGAAGCCATTCACTTCATCATTTCTTATATCACAATGTATATTCCATCACATTCATACAATTTCTCCATTTGGAGTCATGACTGGAGTCATTCTCCAGTTGATGGGTACCCCCTTAGTTTCCAGTTCTCTGCCACTATGAAAAGAGCTGTTATAAATATTTTTTGTATGTAGCTATATTACTGGGTCAAAGGATATTCATGGTCTGATAGCTTTTTGAGCATAATTCCAAATTATCTTCCAGAATGGCTCAACCTACTCATGGCACCACCAAGTGTATTAATGGATCTGTTTTCCTGAAGCAACTCCAACATTTCTCATTTTCCTTTTTTTGTCAACTTTGCCAATCTCATGGGTATGAGGTGGAACCTCAGAGTTCCTCTGATTTTCATTTCTCTAATTATTAGTGGTTTGGAGCATTTTTTTTGTAAAGCTATTGATAACTTAGATTTCTTTATCTGAAAACTGCTTGTCACATCCTTTGACCATTTATCAATTGGGTAATGCTTCTTGTTCCTATAAATTTGAATCAGTCCCTTTTGTATCTTAGAAATGAGAAACTCCATCAGAGAAACTTATAAGGTAAGTCATTTACCTTACCTAGGTTCATTTCAGGAGTTCTATAACTTGCATGGGAAAAAAATTAAATCTTTATTTCACTGGCCTCTAACTGAAATTTAGCAGTTTCTTTAATTGTTTTAAAAAAAAAATTATTTTGAGATGTCCATAGGTGTCACCAAACTGCCAAAGGAGTCCATGACACACAAAGGTATAGAACCCCTAGCTAAAGAAAGTATACTTTAACCAGAAGAATACAATTTAATTATTATCCTTTTGCAAAAGTTTTAGTGGAGAGAAGGAAGGAAGACATTAGTAAGAGATAGAGGCTGAAGGAAAAATGGAAAGGACCTGAGGCGCTGACAGGACTAGGGAGGGGGTAATTTCTGTGTAGTTGATATTAAGCGAATGACATGCAAAGTCTATACAAAGTAATATATGAATTGCCCTTGAAAGTTTGAGTTATCAGCCTGAGCATTTTTTATCAGAAGATTCTAAGAGCTATACTATAGAGAAGGGGGAAAGGTAGAGACAGCACAGAAATGGAAATATCCAAAAGGAATTTCTCTTGGCCCTAGTCCATCTCTATAACCCTCTCAGGGTTTCAACCCCCATCTCTGGCAGGCCAAGATGGTCAGTCAGTTATAGGGCAGGTTTCCAAGACCTCCAGAAGATCAGCCTTGCTCCTCCTAGCCTAGTATCCTCCCTTAAATCCTCAGGGGTTACCCATCTAGGACAGGATATCCCAGCTATGGTTCCCTGCCTAGGGATGGAGAAGAAGCCAACCATAGCTATCCTCTCTACCCCCACTCTGATTAACTTCCAGGACTGGGTCAGTTCCCAGGATTACCATCGTAAGTTACTTGCTGTCACATCATAGCAGCTGCTACTGCCTGGAATTGGGCATATATAACAGACTTCCAGGAGAGGGTATGGAGGGGAAGAATCAAGTCTTTCCTCAGGTCTTGATTCATGAGGGTCAGCATTAGTATTAGGAGGTTAGGGAATAGCATCTAAAGAGTTAGAATTAGGATACTAGGATTTAGGGGTTTAAGGTATTGGAGTTAAGTCTAGGTTAGGTAGGAGTAGAGGGATAAAATTAACACTAAGGATTTAGAATTTGAGGAGAACTAAAATTGGGCATCTAGGTGGTGCGTAGATAGAGTGCAGGGTCTGGAGTCAGGAAGACCTGAGTTCAAATCTGGCTTCAGACAGTTACTAGCTTTGTGACCCTGAGCAAATCATTTAACCCTGTTTGCCTCAGTTTCCTCCTCTGTAAAATCAGCTGGAGAAGGAAATGGCAGACCACTTCAGTATCTTTGCCAAGGCAACCCCAAATGGAGTCATGAAGAGTCAGATGTGACCAAACAAGAACAACAAAATTGAGTGGGAAAACTAGTAGAGAGATGGTTTGGAAGTTAAGATTAGAGCAACATCATTAAAGGCAACTTTTGAACCTTTTAGTCCTCAATGAGCACTTTGTTTTACCATTTTCTAAAGCATTAAGTGTAAAAAAATAAGTCCTTTTCTTCTCTCTCTGTTTTGTTTTGTTTTTTTGATCTAGGCAATAGGGATTAAGTGACTTGCCCAAGGTCACACAGCTAGTAAATGCCAAGTGTCTGAGGCCAGATTTGAACTCAGCTCCTCCTGACTCCAAGGCCAGAGCTCTATCCACTGTACCACCTAGCTGCCCATAAATAATAAAGTCCTTAGCTGTGTAATACTGTGTCTTATAGCCTTCTGTGTTTGTGGCTCATCCTCCTACTAGATCAAAAAGTCCATAAAATCAGGAACTGGTTTTATCTAATCACCCAACCAAGTAACATTTACTATCATAAGTATTTCACAGATTAGGTTGTATGACTTGCTCAAAGTAATGTCACTAATTATTAGAGACTGGATGATTCATTTCATAGTTGGGTTTAATTCTTAAACAGGTCATTCTCCATTTTTTGCACTGCAAGACTCAATGATTTCCTGATGCAAATGTAACTTGTCTCTAGTCACTGGGCTTGTATCTGGAACAAAGTCAAAAGTGAAACAGTGCCTGCCCTGGAGGAGTTTATAGTCTAGCTGGAAGACAGAATGAATGCTGGTTGTATGGGCAGATACAACATAGATACAAGACAATCTGGATGGGGAAGGCCCTAGCCACTGGGGATCAGGAAAGGCTTCATGTAAAACATGGCACTTGAGCTGAGCCTGAAAGAAATGAGGGAGGCCAAGATATGGGGGTAAGAAAGGAGTGCATTTCAGGCTTGAGGGAGAGGGGTTACTTGGTGAAAAGGTATATAGAATGGACATGGAACGTGGCATATGAAGAAGAGTAAGAAGGCCAGTTTGGCAGTGATACAGAATTTGTGCCAGGGAGAAACATATAATAGGGCTGAAAAGGTTGGTAGGTTGAAGCTAGGTTGTGAAGGGCTTTAAATGCCCAACAGATGAGTTTATATTTGATCCTAGAGATAACAGAGAGCCACTGGAGTGTATTTAATAGGGTAATGACATGTTAGGAAAATTTAGGAATTTTAGGATTAATTAGGAAATTGGGAAAATCACTTTGCCTTGTGAAGGAGAAATGGAGAGGGGAGAAATTTGAACCGGGGAGACCAACTAGAAGGCAATATTGTAATAGTCCAAGTGATAGGTGATTGGGGCTTGAATTAGGCTAGTAGCTATGTGAATGGAGAAGAGACAACCTTGAGAAATGTTATGGAGGTAGAAAAGATAATACTTGCAACTAAAAGGATGGGTAGAGTGACAGAGTGAGGAATCAAACACTCACCAAGGTTTCAAACTCAATGACGAGGATGGTGTTTCCCTCAACAGAAATAGAGAAGTTGGTATGGGTAGGGGAACAAGATAATGAATTCTGTTTTGTAATGTTGAGTTTAAGAACATCTACTCAGAAATATCCAATAGGCAATTAGTGATGTTGGAATGAAGCTCAGGAGAGATGATTAAGCCCATAGGAGCTGATGAAGTCATAACATAGTGTTGAGGGTAAAGAGAAGTTGGCCCAGGACAGAGGTTTGGAGTACATGCACAATCAAAGGATATGATACAGATGATGATCCAACAAAGGAGACAGAGGAGGAGTGGTCAGAAAGGTAGGAGAATCAAGAGATAACTAAACTTTAAATCTCCTCCAAGACCTAGTATAGTACCGTGCACACAGTAGGTACTTAATAAATGTTTGTTGGATTTATTATTGAATTAGGGGTTAGAATGAGAAGAGCAAAATTTACTGATGTAAAATGGTGATTAATAGCAACAGTTACAGAGACAATGTGTTACAGTGTAAAGGGTGTTTATTTGAAGTTAGAGGGTCTAGATTTGATACTGGACCTTGGACAGTTACTTAATTTCTAGTGGCTCAGTTTTCCCATCTTTAAAATGAGGTGATTGGGTCCCTTGCTGCTTTAAATCTATGACTGATTCTAGTGTAGATTTAGGGAGTTAAATTTGTAGATTTTCAGGAAGGAGGGAATTAACATTCAGAGTTAAGGGATTAGAATTACTCCCTCTGGGCCTAAATTTCCTAATCTGTAAAATAAGGGGGTCGGGCTAACTGACTTCTAAGGTCCTTTCCAACTCTCCATATCTATGATCCTATAGATTTGGGGGGGGAAGGATTTAAGGATCAGGTTTATGGGATAACCCCTGGAAGTTAGGACTAAGGGACAGGATTAGAGATTTAAGATTGGAAATTAAATGGTGCTGGGTTAAAGTTGCCATGGTGAAGAGTGGGGTGGATTTTGAAGGTGCTAGAGATGGGTTGAAGATTAGATATTGGGAATAAAGTTGGGAGAATAGGAGTATAGGGACAGGTTTGTGGAGCAGGATTAAGGGATTAAAGATAGAGGTTCAGAGATCAGGGTTTGAGGGGCAAGGATAGGGAACGATGGGATCCAATATGCTTGGGAGTGGAGTTTCCATCTGCTTCGTTGGCACAGCCACCCATCCACGTCTGCTCCCTGCTCTCGGGGAGGAAGGATTCTGCTACAGAACATTAGGCAGAATAAGGAGCTATGCCCTCTCTGGTGTCCCTACCCACGATGGAGTCAATGATTATGACTTTCTGATGTGGAGGCTGCTCAGTCATGTACCAGACCCAGTCCCATCTGGTTTGCATTTTTTTGGTTGAATGGCTGGGATGGAAAATGTCTCATTCCTTTTGGCCTGGCAAGAAACTTGGTTTATGTTCATACACGGATAAATAAAAATATATGCATACACACACACATATATATATATATATATACACATAGATATAAAATATGATTGTGAGCATTTTTCTCATACATTTGTGTATGAACATGAGATTATATGAATGCAATGTGAGCATATGTGTACATGTACATGTGAGTATATTTCCTCCCTCTCCACCTTCTGGCCCCTTCCCCTACTTCCCTCACTTGATCAATCCTTCACTGCCACCTCCCAGATTATATTAGCAAATGGCCCTGGTAAATGTTTAACTTTGATCCTGAAGACCTAAAACCTTCCTCAAAGTAGAGCTGTCATCCTACTGTCCTCCCTTATGAAATAAGATAGGAGTGTTTGTTCCTGTTTTACAAGGAAGAAAATTGAGTTCCAGGGGAGTGAGAGGAGCAGGAGATGCCTACTGAGTCCAGGCTGTCCTTGCTCTGTTACCTATGTTAGCTCCCTTAGCCTTGTGTTAGCATAAATCCTTGGGAAAATAAAGCCCTTTAGCGGCTCTAGCAGCTAAGTGGCACAAGGGATAAAGCTCAGGGCTAGAAGTCAGGAAGACTTGAGTTCAAATGTGGCCTCAGACACTTACTAGTTGTGTGACCCTGGGTAAGTCACTTAACCCTGTTTGCCTCAGTTTCCTCCTCTGTAAAATCAGCTGGAGAAGGAAATGGCAAACCACTCCAGTATCTTTGCCAAGAAAACTCCAAATGGGGTCACAAAGATTGGACACAAATGAACAACAAAAAAAAAACATTTAATAAGTGTTTTTCATTCATTAAATATAATAATAATAATGGTATCTAAAAATAGCTAGCATTTACATAATGCCTTAAGGCTTACAAAACACTTTACAAATATTGTTTCATTTTATCCTCACAACAACCTGGGAGATAGGTGCTATTATTAATCCCCATTTTACAGATGAGGAAGCTGAGGCAGATCTGCCCTTCCCCTCCCCAAGTGGGGGAAGGGGGACTCAATGATCAGGTATAGAACATTTATTTTTTTTTAACTTGGGACAAAAGAAATGCTAAACACAAAAGACTTACAGGTTCTTGAACAGGTTCTGTCAAGACTTGACAGAAAAACTTGAAAGAAGTACCATCAATGACGTAACTATGGTTGTATTCTATTGAGATATTGTTGCTTAAAACATCAAGACCTAATCAGTCCATCAATAAGCATTTATTAAGTGCCTTCTATGTGCCAGGCACTGTGCTAAGTGTTGGGGATACAAAAAGAGGCAAAGGATAGTCCCTGCCCTCAAGGAGCTTACAATTTAATGAAGGAATCAAATGAAGGAAACAACAAGCAAATATATAAATATGTACAAATTTGGATGATGTGGTTTATGGGACTGCTAATTAATTATTTTATATTTCATTTCTGCACTGTTCAAACAATTCTCTCTAGGTCCATGTCTTCTGGAAGTCTGTAGTATTCCTCTCTGAAAAAGAAACTTTTATTGCCAGTCAGCTCTGACTAAATGACTCAGGACCTCCCAGTCTCTCAAACTCACAAGACTGTCTTGAAGGCTGGACACATTCTTCTTGTGATCTCTGTTCAGTCACCTATGCTTAAGGATGAGACAGGCAACAACATTTATTAAGCTTTCACTATGTGACAGGCACTGTGCTAAGTGCTGGGGATATAAATACAAGTAAAAAGAAAGATAATGCCTGCCCTCAAGGAGCTTCCCTTCTAAAGAAGGAAGATAGTACATAAAAGGGAATTGTAAAGCAGTATGGTAGTGAAGTCTGGGATGTATAGGGTGTGCAGGGAGGACTAGCACCTCTGGTGTGAGGGCTTGCCAAGTCTTTTTCAGGGCTGCTCATCCACCTTCACCTAGTTCTCACTTGTGGCTCCAAGAAGCTGTAGCATGTGCAGCATTGGCTACACCCTGATACGTGGTCTCAGCAGACAGGCTAAATCAGGTGAAGGGTAATCCGTTGGTGAGCTGGAGGGGTGTCTACCCCCAAGCACGTGAAGACTTTCCCTGGCAGAACGAGTGTTTGAGAACAATTTGCTCCAACATCCACGAAGGTGGCCGAAGCAGGCGCTGTGGAGCACTTAGAGTTTGGTCAGATGTAGAAAAACTCCAAGGTCATCCACTGCATCCTGAGCCATCGCCACTTGTCTTGACTTTCGTCCTGTCCCTAGATTTCAATGACTCAGGAAGAGAGAGTGAGCTGACAACTTTGTGCAACTCTACATTACTTAAATACAGTTCACATGGAAGTCAGGACATCACCTGTGATGTCATCAGTCCTCTTTGAAAATGAAGGACTAAAAACATCATAGACCCTCTGGAATTATAACTGTTCATAATTAGAATCCTGGAATCTTTCAAAGTTATTTTTCTTTACAATATTTATTATTATATAAATGGATGTCAAAAGATGTAGCGTCAACAAGCATTTATTAAGCACCTACTGTGTACTAGCCAATGTTTAGCGCTACAGGCAGAATCAAAAAGACCTGGCAACTGATTAGATGTCCATGGAGAGGGGAGTGAAAAAAAAAAGGAGGAGGTTGACTCCAAGGTTGAGAACCTGTATGTCTGAAAGAATGGTGGTGCCCTAAATAGAAAGAGGGAAGCTTGGAGGAAAATCAATCTTAAGGGAAAAGGTAGTGAATTCTGTTTTAGGCTTGTTGGATGTGAGATGTCTTTTTTGTTGTTCAGTCCTTTCAGACTCACTGTGTTTGGAGTTTTCTTGGCAAAGGTACTGGTGTGGTTTCCCATTTCCCTCTCCAGCTGGTTTTACAGGTGAGGAAACTAAAGCAAACAAGGTTAAGTGATTTGCCCAGGATCACACAGCTAGTAAGTGTCTGAGGCCACATTTGAGCTCAGGGCGTCCCTATTCCAAGCCCAGAGCTCTACTCACTTCACCATGTAACTTCCCCAGGTGAGATATAAACGCTAGCTATAAATATTATTATTATTATTATCTGGGTAGAGATGATATTGGGACCCATTCAAATGCATAGGCTAACCAAGAATAATAGTAGAAAGTCAAGGGGAAAAAAATGGCTCAGGACGGAGCCTTGAAAGCTAATCTCAGTTCTTTTCACTGCCCAGCCATTGACAGCGTACAACCCTGGGTAAATCAGTTAATTTAACCTCTGCGAATTATCTCATCTAGAAAATGAATGAGTTGGACTATATGAAGAGATAGCAACTTTTCAAGAGAGCAAAGCAATTATTTTGGTAATATTCTTAGACTAGATTTTTGAAGAGCTATATTCTGCTAATGTAATATATACATATATGAATTCATATTATATATATATTTTTCAAGTCATGCAGAAAGATGTTACACTAACTTTATGTGTTTATGTACTTTAGTCATTTTATTTTATTCATGTGAGTCAAGGCAACAACAAAAAACCAACTTTACATAATGTTTTAAGGTGTGCAAAGCACTTTACATGTATTATTTCATTTGATCCTCACAGTGACACTGGGAGGTAGGTGCTATTATTAACTACATTTAACAAATAGGGGAAACTAAGGCACAGAGAGGTTAAATGATTTGCCCAATACAGCTAATAAGCGCCTGAGGCAGGATTTGAACTGTGACACCTAGCTGCCTTATAGCTAGCATTTAAGGTTTGTAAAGAGTTTTATAATTATTACCTCAATTTATCCTCACAACAATCCTGAGGGGTAGATGCTATTATTATACCCATTTTACAGATAGGGAAACTGAAGACAGAGGTTAAGTAACTTGTCCAGGCTCATGTAGTTACTACGTGTGTGTCTGAGCCAAGATTTGAATTCATTTCATCCCCACTCCAGGACCAGGATTCTATCTACTGAACCGCCTAGCTTCCTCATACAAAAGATTAAATCGTAAATATTTATTGTCTCTTCATGGGCAATTAGGTGGCACAGTGGATAGAACACCAGGCCTGGAGTCAGGAAGTTGTTGGTATATCATTTCAGTCATTTTTTTTTTTTTTTTGGTGAGGCAGTTGGGGTTAAGTGACTTGCCCAAGATCACACAGCTAGTAAGTGTCAAATGTTTAGTCTGAGGCCACCTTTGAACTCAGGTCCTCCTGACTTCAGGGCCCGTGCTCTATCCACTGCGCCACCTAGCTGCCCCAATCATTTCAGCCATGTCCAACTCTTTGTGACCCCATTTGGGGTTTTCTTGGCAGAGATGCTGGAGTAGTTTGCCATTTCCTTCTCCAGTTCATTTTATAGATGAGGAAACTGAGGTAAATAGAGTTAAGTGATTTACCCAGGGTCACACAGCTAGTGAGCATCTGAGGCCACATTTGAACTCACAAAGATGAGTCTTCCTGACTTCAGGCCCAGCTGACCCCAGAGTCAGGAAAACCTGAGTTCAAATCCAGCCTCAGACACTTACTGCTGTGTGATCCTGAGCAAGTCATTTAACCCCATTTGCCTCAGTTTCCTCTCCTGTAGTATGAGCTGGAGAAGGAAATGGAAAACTATTCCAGTATCTTTGCCAAGAAAGCCCCAAAAGGGGTCAGGAAGAGTAGGACATAACTGAACAACAATGGCTTAATTGGTTTGATAAGTTCCCCCTCCCACCTCCCCCAGCAAGAAATAAGGGTAAGGATTGGAGGTAGGGAAAGAGTATTCCTGGATAGGAAGGCTAAGTAGAGTCTGGTTTGCTAAGAGGGGTAGCTTGCAGTCACTCAGTAACCAGTTAGCTCAGAGCTCCAAAGATGAGTGGTTGATCTCAAAGAAAGGAAGCAGGTTAAAAACTGCAGTATCTATATGGCACTCCCTTTTTTTTTTTTTTTTACCTATTTCTTCTCTTTTCCCTGATATTCTTTTCACTCTCCCCTTCCTCTGCCACGGAGACCTCATTTTCTCAAGATCAAGACACCAGCTGCAATGACTCACCTACAGCCAAGGCACTGACTAGAAGCCACAAGGAGCTTCCATTTCCACACTTTGCTCATGAATCCACCAGTGGAGACAAAGAAAATGAATGTGCTCCACCCCCTCATTCCTGTTTTCTACAAGCTGCAGGTGTGCATGGTTGGAAAACCTTCTACCACCCTAGGGCAAGGTGGAGAGAGATCCTATCAAGACGTTTTATATACTTCTTTTATATTTAATTCCATGTTATTAAAAATGATGCAATTATAACATGCTTAAGTGTCAGAACTTATGAATGCAATGGGAAATGATCTGAGAAAATGAAGGATTCATGCAGGGTGGGGGCTGAGAGTTAAGTATGAATAACAGATTTCACATTTTAATATTTCGAGCAATATACCATGTTATCCCTTACATTAAAATGAAACTTGATCATCAAGCAGTTAACTAAAGCAGCTTATTTTTCTGTGTGGCTACCACGTTAGGGAGAAACAGCTAAAACTTTTGCATGCTCAGCATCCCCCTAATGGCCACCAGGAAATTGCAGCTTATTAGAAAGTAGCTATTGCTGTGAGTTGGGCAGCTAGGTGGCGGCACAGTAAATAAAGTGGCAGGACTGGAGTCAGGGAGACTCATCTTCCTGAGTTCAAATCCTGCCTCAGATACTTACTAGCTGTGTGACCCTGGGAAAGTCACTTAACCCTGTTTGTCTCAGTTCTTCATCTGTAAAAGGAGTGGGAGAAGGAAATGGCAAACCATTCCAGTATCTCTACCAAGAAAACCCCAAATGGGGTCATGAAGAGGCAGACATGACTGAAAAATGACTGAACACCAGCAATTGCTGTGAATTAGCCAGCTCTCCAGTTAGTGGACTAGTTAGGTGACTAGTTCAGACATTCAAAAAAAATCATAGATTTAGAGCTGGGAGCTCAGCTGTGCAGGGAAATGTTTAACAACCAGCTCCCCAAAGGAAAAATCTACACACACACACACACACACACACACACACACAGAGCACACTTTTTTTTTTGCTTCTTTATTTTGGTGAGGTAGTTGGGGTTAAGTGACTTGCCCAAGGTCACACAGCTAGTAAGTGTCAAGTGTCTGAGGCCAGATTTGAACTCAGATTCTCCTAAATCCAGGGCTAGAGCTCTATCTACTGTACCACCTAGCTGCCCCAATATTAATTTCTTTTCTTTTTTTTTTTTTTGCTCTTTTTGGTGAGGCAATCAGGGTTAAGTGACTTGCTCAGGGTCACATAGCTAGTAAGTACCAAGTGTCTGAGGCCAGATTTGAACTCAGGTCCTCCTGACTCCAGGGCTGGAGTTGTATCTACTGCACCACCTAGCTGCCCCACACAAAGCACACTTTTAAGTGTAATCTGCATTAATTTGGAACTATGCCAGAAGGATTATAAAGCCTCGCATACCCTTTGACCTAGCAATACCACTACTAGATCTGCATTCCAAAAGAGATAAAAAAAAACAAAAAGGAAAAGGACCTATATGTACAAAAATATTGATAGCAGCTCTTTTCTGGGGGTAAAGAATTAGAAGTTGAGGGGACGCCCATTAATTGGGGAATGACTGAACAAGATGTGGTATGTGATTATGATGGAATACTATTGTACTATAAGAAATGATGAGCAGGATGCACTCAGAAAAACCTGGAAAGAATTACATGAGCTGATGCAAAGTGAAATGTACTGTGTACAAAGTAACAGCAATATCGTAAGATGATCAATTGTGAATGAATTAGCTATTCTTAGCAATACAGTGATCCAAGACAACTCTGAAGGACTTACGATGAAAAATGCTACCCATCCCCAGAGAAAGAACTGATGGTGTCTGAATACAAATTGAAGCATACTTTCTTTTTTTTACTTTCTTTATTTTTCTTGAAGTTTTTCTCTTGTCTGTGTTTTCTTTCGCAACATGACTATATGAATATGTTTTGCATGACTACACACGTATAACCTATTTGGAACTGCTTGCCTTCTCAATGAGGGGAGGTAGGGAGGGCGGGAGGGAGGGAGGGAATTTGCAACTCAGAGTTTTAAAAAAGAATGTTGAAAATTGTTTTTACATGTAACTGGGGGAAAATAAAATACTAAATAAAAGCTTTTAAAAAAGTGTAATCTGCATTACTAAAATTTTCTCCATCACTTTCTTAAGTCTAGACAACCAACACAATGAAAAATCAAGCCCTGATCTGTAGCATTTGTTGATTTCATAGGTGAAAATGCTCACTGGTTCAGGGAGCCAGGACACCACTGACTGGAAGAGACCTTAGACACCATTGAGTCCAATGCCCTCATTTTATAGATGAGGCTGCAGAAGTTAAGTAACTTACATACCACCCAACTGGCAAGAGTCTTCATCTTCAGCAGGATTCAAATGCACATTTTCCTCCCTCCAAGTCCAGTGCTCCATCCACCACAGCCACCTAGCTGCTTCTAACATTGCACTCAGCTAATGAAACCTTTGTGTTGGATAATTAACACAGTAATTCTCTCTCTCAATGCTTAAAGAAGGCGATCTGAGCCAAAAAGAAGTGTTATATAGTAAATGAGCAGCCATTCATTGTTTGAAAGGTAATACAACAAATTGATACACAGATACAGACTCATTCATTTATTTTGGTTAAGAGAGTTTCATAATGTGCATGCAGCTGGCAAGATACCAATTGCCAACCCTTGGCACTCAATGCAGCCCTCCATATATTTCTTTGAAATGTAAAAGTCCCACAGTGTAGTGGAGAGAGGACTGTACTTGCAGACAGGAAAGATCTAGGTTTAAGTCTTAATTTTAAAACTCAGTAGCTATGTGACTATGAGGAAGTCACTTGATCTCTCTGATCCTGAATTATCTCATCTGCAAAATGAGGATGTTTGTGCTTGTTTTTCTTTTTGTTTCTGTCTGACTTTGTGACCCTACTTGGGATTTTCTTGGCAAAGAGACCAGAGTGGTTTGCCATTTCCTTCTTCAGCTGATTTTACAGATGAGGAAACTGAGGCAAAAAGGGTTAAGTGACTTGCCCAGGGTCACACAGCTAGTAAGTGTCTGAGGCCAGATTTGCTGACTTCAGGCCCTGCACTCTATCTCCTGTGTCACCTAGCTGCCCCAAAATGAGGATACCAATGCTTAATGTACCTACTCACAGAATCTGTTCTGAGGCTCAAGTGAAATAATGTCTTCATACAAAGCATGTTACACAGATGTTGGCTGTTATTACTCTGAGGTTCTTTCCAGTCCCAATATTCCATGATTCCATAAGTGCCTAAGTGTAGGAGGATTTGAGAACTAGTAATAATTAGGTAGAGTTAATCATGAAACACCTCGGTGGCACAGTGGATAGAGTACTGAACCTGGAGTTGGCCTCAATTTCCTCATCTGTAAAATGGGGATAATAATAACACCTTCCTCTCAAGGTTGTAAGGATCAAATGAGGTAGTAATTGTAAAGCACGTAGTACAGTGCCTGGCACATAATAAGTGCTATATAAATGTTCCTATTGTCATATAAATATTATTATTATTAATTATTATCATTATCCAGCCTCAAACACTAACAATGTGAGCCTGGGTAAGTTGCTTCACCTCTGCCTGCCTCAGTTTCCTCAACTGTAAAATGGGGACAATAATAGCACCTACCTGCTAGGATTGTTGTGAAGATCAAACAAGATAATAATTGTAAACCACTTAGCACAGTGCCTGGCACAAAGTAAGAACTCTATGAATGTTAGCTACTCTTCATCCTTTAATCTCGAAGAGGACCGATGGCGTCGGAGGCTCATGTCTTGACTTGCAAGTGAGTTGGATTTAAGTGAGGTAGGGCTGTGCAAAGTCATCAGCTTCACTCTCTCCTTCAGAGTTGTCAGAGTCCAGTGGCAAGACACAGGTCAGGATGACTGGTGATGGCCCCCTAGCTAATATTATTATTATTATCATGGAAGAGGGCAGCTAAGAGCATTGGCTTTAGAATCAAAGGAGCTAGGTTCAGATCCCACCTCTGGCACCTACTGCTTGTGTGAACTTAATCTCCCTGAACCTCAGTTTCCCTACCTGTAAAAAGAGGGAGTTGGACTGGAAAAATTCATAGGTTCCCAAAGTGGGTGATACCGCCCCTTGGAGGGTGCTGGAAGATCTAGAGGGGCAGTAGTAGTTTGAAATGACGCAATTGGCAATCAATGCAGCACTTCATATCTAAATTTGTAGTAGTACAAAAGGAACAAGTAGTGTTGAATGAAAGATGTAGTTATTTTCCTATCCACGTTCACAGACCCCCTGAAATCTATTCATGGACCTTTTGGGGTAGGGGTCTAGGGACCTGCTAACTAAGATGGGCTGACTTAGATGGACCAGAGAAGCATTATGGGATAGTAGAAAGAGCACTGAACTTGGAGTCAGGAAAGCTTGGTTTTAAATCCCACTTCCGATATTTACTAACTATGTGACCTTGGGCAAATCACTTGGCCTAAGACTCAGTTTCCCCATCTGTGAAAGGTAGAAGTTGGACTTGATGACTTCTAAGGTCTCTTCCATCTCCAATAACAGCACTTACGGGTGTGAGAGAAGGGCTCTTCTCTGATCAGATAAAGCATTTGCATCATGCACCTAACTATGCCCTCGTCTCTTTTGGCACCCCAAACCAGCAACTGTTAGCTTTCAAGCATTCTTTGGAAGACAGTGCCCAAAGAGGTCCTTTGTGAGGTAACTGCTTCCATAATTCATAAAAGCCCTCACAGGTTGAGGGAGCTCAGGGCCCATCCTCCAGGACACTCTCAATCAACTTTTCCTCAATTTGTTCCTTTGAAGTGACTCTGAAATGCAAATAAAATTAAATTAATGGTACTGTATTTGTCTCCAGTTAGAGATGTAATGGGGCTGAAGTAACGCTGCCTGAGAGAGCTGGAAGGGGTGAGTCTTGCCAATAAAGCTCGGGGAAGGCTCCTCTTCCCCGCCCCCTCCTTGGCATCCTGTCTTGGCTCCCCGCTTCCTTCACCCTCCCATCCTATGTTAGTTTTGCTCACTTTCCAGATCTTCACTTCTGTTCCCTGCTGTCCTCCTCCCCCAGGGAAAGTTCATATCTCTTGGACTCAATACGCATTTGCTCCCAGAAGCAACAAAGCTGAGTGGATGTTCTCAGGGAACCTCAGTCTACTCCCACACTGTCCCTGTTCCTCCTTGGCCTTATGCCCCTGTTCTTCTCCACCTCTCTCCAAGGACAAGATTCATTTTTTGACTATATAGTTATAATTCTGCGATACTCATTACTCACTGCATCTCCATTTCCATTCCCATCTCACCCCCAACCCTATTATACACATAAATCTGACACTTTGAGATTTGCAACATAGAATATGACACATCCTTCCCATACGGGTTCTTCCTTTCTTCCTTTCTTTTTCTGGCATTTAGGGTTAAATGACTTGCCCAGGGTCGTTCAGCTAGTGAGTGTCTGAGGCCAGATTTGAACTCAAGTCCTCCTGACTCCAGATCTGGTGCTCTATCCAGTCTACCATCTAGCTGCCCTTTCCCATACACTTTTTTTTTTTTTTCTGGTGAGGCGATCAGGGTTAAGTGACTTGCCCAGGGTCACACAGCTAGTAAGTGTTCAGTGTCTGAGGCAGGATTTGAACTCAGGTCCTCCTGACTCCAAGCCCAGAGTTGTATCCACTGTGCCACTAGCTGCCACCTAGCTGCCACCTAGCTGCCACCTAGCCACTCCTTCCCATACACTTTCAAGAGGCCAGGACAAGGGCAATAATGTTCAGGGCCTCAGACCACCTCCATTCCCTCCCCTGAGGGGTACAAATGGGCCAGAATCTCCAAGGCCTGCTGTGAGGGTGATGGGAGTGGGGTGGGCAACAAGGCTGGTGGGCAACACCAGCAATATATAATTATTAATATTTTATTATATATTATAATAATAAACAATTATTTTCCCTTTTTTATTAATTTATTTTTAGTTTTCAATAATCTCTTCCATAAGCTTTTGAGTTTTAAATTTTTCTCCCCCTCCCTCCCTCCCTCTTTCCCTTCCTCCCCAAAATGGCATGCAATCTGATATAGGCTCTACGTATACATTCCTATTAAACACATTTTCACATTAGTCAGCAACAAATATTTATTAAGGGTTTTCTACATTGGAAACAAGCCAAAATAAAGACAGTCCCTGCCCTCAAGGAGCTTATATTCTAAAGGAGGGAAGACAATACATAAAAAGGATCTGAAAAGAGGGTTGAAGAGAGAATGTTCTCCTGAGAGTTCATGGAGGCTAAGACTGCACAGTCAGAAGCATAGTCAGCAAGGGAATGAAGAATGGCCTGCCCAAAGGAGAAACCTGAGAGGTAAGTGCTGTTATTGTAAAATGCTGTTATTGGAGATGGGAGAGACTTTAGAAGTCATCAAGTCCAGCTACTACATTTCACAGATGGATGAGTCTCAGGTCAAGTGACTTGTCCAAGGTCACAAAACTAGTAAATATCTGACTCCAAGTTCAGTGCTCTTTCTACTATCCCATAATGCTTCTTCAGCAGATCTACTTAGTTAGCAGGTCCCCAGACCCCTACTCCAAAAGGTCCATGGATGCACTGCAGGGGGTCTGTGAACTTGGATAGGAAAAAAATTACATCTTTCATTCAATACTATTTGTTCCTTTTGTACTACTATAAATTTAATTTTATGCATTTAAACAACATTTTGAGAAGGAGTTCATCAGCTCCACCAGACTGCTGATGGGGTCTATGACACAAAACATGTTATGAACCCCTAATCTAAGGTCCCTTCCAGGCCTATAGTCCATAGTCTAATGAGGTCAGCAGAGAGGACCCTCTCTTTTCTTGTAAGTTTACCCTTTGATGAAGCTAAACAATTTTTTCCACTCCTTTTCCAGCCTATCTACCTACCTCTTACTCTCCTTTCCCAGGAAGTCAGGTGAAAACCTGTGTCAACTGGTATCCCCTGATCTCCCTCTGACTTCTCACAGTTCCAGGCACCAGGTGTCTGCCTTGTCTCTTCTAGAATACTCCTATTGGCCTTCTGCCTTTCAAACTGCTGTGTTCCCAAATCCCCTATGTAAAGGTAGTTCCCTCAACAGGAGAGGGTCCTTGAATGGGAGGAGATCTCCATATTTAGAGGAAATCTCTCAATGGGACTTACCTCCAAAGAGGAAGACAAAGAATGTTGATTCTGGAAACAAAGGAACTGTGTTGGAATTCCACCTCTGAAACTTATTTGTGGGACTTTGGGCAAGTCATTTAACCTCCTTAGGTCTCAGTACCTTCATTGGCAAAATGACAGGGTTGGATTAGTTGGCTTCTGAGGTCATTTCCAGCTCTATCTATATCTATGATCTTATGAGATAAGTTATTTAATATCTCTGGGTTTCAGTTTCCTCATCTGTAAAACAAGGAGATTGGACGAGATAATCCCTGAAGTCCCCTCCATCTTTAAATCTACAATCCTGTGATCCTTTCATCACATCTGTCTAGGACTCAGCTGCCACAGGGTCCCTGGGCACTGACTCTTGTTTCTATGGGTGCTGCTGTGGATAGGATAATTGCCTGAGATAGCCTGGGTTCTTTCAGGGTCAGAGCCCAAGATAGGCGTCCTTACAGTCTATCATTGATGGTGGTTGCTGTTAGGGCCTGGAGGAGAAAGCTGAGGAGGGAGGGAAGGAGCAGGCATATGACTTAACAGTCATCATCTAGGCAACAGAGGGATATGTAATGCAGGGGGTGACTGAGGCATGACTAGAGATTTTCATGCCTAGAGCAAGTCTCCTTCCTGCTACCCCCACCTAAATTTACAGAACCAAACTGTGGGAAAACAATCCTGTCATTTTAACTCTATTTATAAATCTCTCAAAGCTTTTATGAGGTCCTTTTCCCTTTTTTTCCCCCTGCTCACAGCTTGGCCAGAGCATTGCCATTTACACAGAGTAAATCAAAGAAAATGGATTATTATCACAGGACAAAGACCAAACCAGGACATTCGCCAGAGACCCTGGGGGTTTCCCCACCTCCTTCAGGATTCATTACAGTGAAAGAACTAGAACATCCCTCCTCTTGAATTTCGTCATAATGGGGCTCAACTTGTTTTTGCTTTATGTTTCTTTCTCTTGCAAAATTCTGCTCCCAGCAGAATTCTCAAATATTAGAATGTAAGCAAAATTACAGTACAAAGTAATTTGTCAATCTGATCAGTTATAATTTGTTGAGCACCTACTGTGTACTAAGGACGGTTAGGCATTGGGGATAGATTTTGTTGTCGTTGTTCAGTAGTATCTGACTCTTCGTGACCCTATTTGGGGTTTTCTTGGAAAAGATACTGGAACGGTTTGCCATTTCTTTTTCCAGCTCATTTTACAGATGAAGAAACTGAAGCAAACAGGGTTAAGAGACTTGCCCAGGGTCACACAACTGGTAAGTGTCTAAGACCACATTCGAACTCAGGGCTTCCTGATTCCAGGCCCAGAAATCTATTCACTTTGTCACCTAGCTTCCCCAGATGAGAGATAAATGCTAGCCAGTTGCCTTTGTCCTTGTATCTATCCCCAGTGGGGCAGCTAGGCCACACAGTGGATAGAGCGCTGAGCCTGGAGTCAGGAAGCCTCATCTTCCTGAGTTCAAATCTGGCCTGAGACACTTACTAGTTGAGTGACCCTGGGCAAGTCTCTTGATCCTGTTTGCCTCAGTTTCCTTATTTTCTAAGAAATCCTCAAATGGGGTCACAAAGAGTTGGACATAACTGAAATGACTGAACAAGAACACAAAGACAAAAATGAGGAAGTCCTTGACTTTAAGGAGCTTACATCCTAGCAGAGAACGCAATACATCCATATATAATGTGCACATGTGTGTACTACATATATGTATATATACATATACTTGTGCATATATGTGCATTATGTATGTATATAATACACATATGTGTAATTTGGAGAGAGAGAAGGCACTAACAGTTGGGTGGGGGAGGATAGGGAAAGGCTTCACGTTGAAAGTGATACTTAAGTTGAGCTTTGAAGGAAATGAGAGATTCCATGAGTTGGAGTTGAGGAGACAGTGCAATCCAGGTATGGGGTATAGACAGCCTATGCTGGACAAGGGAGCATCATGTGTGAGTGACAGGAAGAATTACATATTAGGGAACATGAATTGGCTTGTGCATTGTGCTGGGAGCAATGCCCTAACCTTCCTACCCTCTCCCCTTCCCCCCAAGCAAGTTAGGTTAGTTTTTCCTTAAAAGATATTAAGACCATTCTTAAGACTTGGTTGGTTCATTGGACTAAAGGCTCAGGCTGTTGATGGCACTTTGTCATTGCCTGGGTACAAAACAGTCATGAGGAGCTCTAGGTTTGCTCTGTGATATTTGGCGGGTGGATCAAGACCAGTAACTCAGACGAAGGCACTTACTTTAGCTGAATCAACTTGAGGTGTCCTCAATGTCTACTATCCTTGTTAAATATCCTTTTCCTGCTATGACTAAGTAAATGTCTTTTGTTAATTATTGAATGATCTATAAATGTATCATTTTGTTCCAGTATTGAACCAAACGACCAAGGGGCTGGCCTGAGTCAAGTCCAGCCAAGAACATTCCTCAATTTGCATAGAATTAAATAGATTATGTTTATTTTTGTTATTGTTTCTAATTATTTATTTAACCGACAGCTATAGCTTTCATTCACGGCTGCCAGCGTAACCAAATCATGTTTCCTGTTAAATTGGAGGGGAGGGAGAGGGAAGGGTTGCTTAAAAAATAATTCAAGCACTCTTTTTAATGTTTTTATAGTATTTTATTTTTTCCAATTATATGTGAAGACACTTTTTAACATTTATTTTTACAAAATTTTGAGTTCCAAATTTTTCTCCCTGCCTCCCTCCCCTTCCCTCTTCCTAAAATGGTAAGCAATTTGAGATAGGTTATATATGCACAATCATGTAAAATATATTTCCATATTAGTCATGCTGTGAAAGAAGAAATATACCAAAAGGGGGAAAAAACACAAAAACTATAAAGAAAGTGAAAATAGTATGCATCAATCTGCATTCCAACTCCACCAGTTCTTTCTCTGGGGGTGGATAGCATTTTCCATCATGAGTCCTTTGGAATTGTCTTGGATCATTGTGTTGCTGAGAAGAATTAAATTATTCTTAATTGATTATCCCAAAATGTTCTGTGCACAATGTTTTCCTAATTCTGTTCATTTCACTTTGCCTCAGTTCACGTAAGTCTTTCCAGGTTTTTCTGAAGTCCACCTGCACATCATTTCTTATAGCACTTAATACTATTGTATTCCATTACATTCCTATACCACAGTTTGTTCAGCCATTCACCAATTGATAGGTATCCTTTCAATTTCCAATTATTTGCACCACAAAAAGAGCTGCTATAAATATTTTTGTGCATGTAGGTCCTTCCCCCTTTTATGATCTTTTTGGGATTCAGACCTAGTAGTGGTATTACTGGGTCAAAGGATGTGTACAGTTTGATTGCCCTTTGGGCATAGATCCAAATTGCTCTCCAGAATGTTTGGCTTAGTTCACAACTCTACCAGCAATGCATTAGTGTCCCAATTTTCCCACATCCTCTTGAAAATATATAATTTTTCTTTTCTGTCATATTAGCCAATCTGATAGATGTGAGGTGGTACCTTAGAGTTGTTTTAACTTGCATTTCTCTAATCAAAAGTGATTTAGAGGGCAGCTAGGTGGCGCAGTCGATAGAGCACCAGCCCTGGATTCAGGAGGACCTGAATTCAAATCCAGTGTCAGACATATAACACTTACTAGCTGTGTGACCCTGGGCAAGTCACTTAACCCCATTGCCTAGCCAAAAAAAAAAAAAAAGTGATTTAGAGCATTTCTTTATATGACCATATATAGCTTTGATTTCTTCATCTGAAAACTGCCTGTTCATATCCTTTGACCATTTATCAATTGGGGAATGGTCAAGAATTCTTTTTATGGAGAAATGGTGAGTCTAATGAGGAAAGGGTACTATATTTGGAGTCAGAGGACCTGAATTTGAATCCTATCTCTGCCAAAGTTACAGGCTATATAACTCTGAGTGACCTAAGTGAGCCACCTGTCCTTTCTGGTCCTTGATTTCTTCCTCTGAAAAAATGAACAAATTGGACCAGGTATTCTCTAAAGTCCCTCCAATCTCTTAATGTCACAATGGTTTCCAACTTCATCACTCAACTGAAAATGCTCTCTTCAATGTCACCGATGACCTCTTAGTTGCCGATGTTGTGGTCTTTTCTCAGTCCTGATCCTTCCCTTTCTGTCTGCTGCGTTTCACACTGTTGGCCGCCTTCTCTTCTTATGTACCTTCTCCTCTTTTGGTTTTCATGACGATGCTCTTTCTCTTGATTTTCTTTCTACTTGTTTGACTGCCCCTTCTCCATTTTCTTTGCTGTCTCATCATCCGTATCACATTCCTTTCAGTCTCAGGCCTTCTTCTCTTTAGATTCTCTCTTGATAACTTCATGAGCTCTCATGGATTTAGCTGTCCCATCTATGCAGATGACTCACAGATATACAAATATATAGACATACATACATGTATATATATACGTGCGTGTGTGCATGTCTATATTTATCCCTAATCTCTTCCCTGAGATGAATTCTCACATCACCAATTGCCTAGATGTTCTTTTTTGTTTTGTTTTAAGATTCATTTTCTTATATAAAATTTTAAGTTCCAAATTTTCTCCTTCCCTCCCTCTCCTTCCCTGTCCCTAAGATAGTAAGCTATTTGACATAGGTTATATATGTGCAATCATATAAAACATATATCCATATTAGTCATCAGATTAGATGCTCTAGAGACATCTCAAACTCAGTATGTCCAAAAGTGTCCCTATTCCCACCTCCAAAAAAAAAACAAACAACGTTCCTCTCTTCCAAAGTTTCCAATTTAAAAAAAAGACAAAACATACAAACAAAAAAAGGGGGGCAGCTAGATGGCGCAGTGGATAAAGCTCTGGCCTTGGAATCAGGAGGACCTGAGTTCAAATTTGACCTCAGACACTTAACACTTAACTAGCTGTTGTGACCATGGGCAAGTCACCTAACCCCAATTGCCTCACCAAAAAAAAAAAAAAACAAAAAAAAAGTTCCCAATTTTTGTTGAAATTATCACCATCTTCCTAGTCTCCCAGATTCAAAATCTCAGCATTATACTCAGATCCTTACTCTCTGTCCAATTGGTTGTCAAATCTTACCATTTCTACCTCCATAACATCTCCTGAATCCTAACCCTTCTCTATTCAAACAGTTGCAGCCTCCATTCAGGCTCTCATCACCTCTCATCTGGATTATTACAACAGCTCCCTAATTAGTCTCCCTCCCTCAGTTCTCTCTCGGCTCTCGTCCATCCTGTACATTGCTGTCAAAGTAATTTTCCTTAAATGGAGACCTGACTTTATGATTCCCCCATTCAATCAACTCCAGCAGTTCCCAGTTGCCTCTAGGATAAAATATAAACTGTGTTTAACTTTTAAAGCCCTTCACAACCTGGCCCCAGCCTATCTTTCCAGCCTCATTAAACATTACTCCCCCTGCTGTATTCTTCCATCAAGGCAAATTAGCCTTTTTTCTGTTCTTTACACATGATTCTCCACCTCCTGTCACTGTGCCTTTTTTCCTGGTGGTTTCCCATGCCTAGAATGCACTCCTTTATCACCTAGTAGAATCCTTTGTTCCTTCAAGATACAGTTCAAATACCACCTTCTACGTGAAGCCTTTCCTAATTCCCCCACCTGGTAGTACTCAGCCTTCCAAACTGTTGTTGTTCAATAGATCAGTTGGGTCTGACTCTTCATGATCCCATGTGGGGTTTTCTTGGCAAAGATGCTGGAATAGTTTTGCCATCTCCTTCTCCAGTGGATGAGGCAAGCAGAGGTTAAGTGACTTGCCCATGGTCACACAGCTACTGAGTATCTAATGCCGCATTTGAACTCAGCTCTTGCTAATGCCAGACCCAGACCTCTTTCCACTGAGCCATCTAGCTGTCTTCCCTCTTAGATTGTAAGCTGCTTTTCATTAGGAATTGTTTCATTCATTATATTTGTACCTTAATATCTAGCACAATGGCCAGCAAGAGTAGACACTCAATAAAGGTTTGTTGATTGATGGTCAAGTAGACTGGCTTTTAGGTTGAGAATGTGAGTATCATTGCATAGGGATAAGCTACCAATTACTGATCATTGACATCATCAAGATGTTGAAATACTCAGCCTCCAAGTGAGTATAAATGGAGCCTGGCTCCCTGTCCAAGTTATAAAAGGAATGGGAGTTCCAGCCTTTGTTTATAGAGTTGTCACCATATTTAGGTTACCACTCTGACCAGGATGGGTGGGAGGCTGTTGAGCTGGGATTCATGACCATGAAGAAAGAGGTCATTAGTATGCTGTTGTCTTATTCAGGAAAGATAAAAGGAAGAGGAAATTGTAATTCCTGGGTGGGAGGAGAAAGGAAGAGAGCAACACTGAGGATAGGTTTTTAATACAGGAAGACAGATGGCTCATCATTACAATAGGGTTTAGGATGGTAGAAATTTCATAGAATCATAGATTTAGAGGAAACTAAGGGCCAGAAAGGTTAGGTGATTTGCACAGGGTCACACAGGTAGTGGGCAGCTGGGGTGGTGCAGTAGATAGAGTATAAGGCCTGGAGTCAGGAAGACTCATATCCCTGAATTCAAATCTGGGCTGAGACATTTACAAGCTGTGACTCTGGGCAAGTCACTTTACCCTGTTTGCCTCAGTTTCCTCATCTATAAAATGAGCTGGAGAAGGAAATGTTAAACCACACCAGTATCTTTGCCAAAAAACAAAACCAAAATGGGGTCACAAAGTGTTGGACATGACTGAACAACAACACAGGTAGTAAGTAGCAGAGCCAGGATTCAAACCCAGACCCTCCAATCTCAAACTTAGTACTCTTTCCATTTTATCATAGTAGATTTGCTTAGAGTCTAAACTCTGAATAAGTTCCGAAGCATGAGGTGTCCTACTAAAATAAGTACTAAATTCAGTGTCAAGACGATGGGTTCTAATCGTATTTGTGACACTAGCTGTGTGAACCTGGGCACTTTAAACTCTGTCAGTCTCAGTTTCCTCATCTGTAAAATGAGGATAATAATATCATTGTACCTACCCCATAATAGGTTTTTGTGGGACTAATGTATGTAAATGACTAATGTCTGTAAAGTACTTTCTAAAACTTTAAAACACTATATAGATATCAACTAGTAGCATTCTATTATCTTCCTTTGTTCTGTGTCACTTTTATTTGATCTTGGTTTACAAAGCATTTATCCCACAGCTATACCTTGAGGTAGGTAGTATAAGTATTATTACCATTTTTATAGATGAGAAAACTGAGGCTTAGCCAGGGGAAGTGACCCACCTAAAAACTTTCAGAGCTGGGATGTGAACCTAGGCCTTTAGACTTTAAGCCAATCACTCTTTCTACTATATCACATTTCTTCTAGTTCTTTTTTATCCTAAAGGGTCCTCAATATCTAATTAAGAGTAAATGCTTAGCCCCAGGTAGAGTGGGCTAAGGGTGTCACAAGTAAATGATTACCCTAGTGGAGGTCATTCTAGGAGTTTAACTTGGCTCAGTCAATCACATAATTAGCACACATTTCTTAAGCTTCTGGTATGAACCAGATGCTTTGTTAGACGCCTGGGATACAAAGACAAAAATGATTTAGTTTTCTGCTCTCAGGGAGTTTCTATTATATTAGTATCTGGTGCATAGTAACTGTTTAATAAATGCTTGTACTCTTTCCTACCTGCCTATCAGGAGAGACAACATATTCATACTACTAGTACTACTAATAGCTAGAATCTAATAGTCCTATGTACCAGGCACTGTGCAGAACACTTTACAAATTATTTTATTTGATCCTCACAATCACCTTGGGAGGAACTCAGGTCTTCCTGACTCCAGGTAAAGCATGCTATCCATTATGCCACTTAGCTCCCTACTGAATATAGAAGTAGATGCAGAAAAAATATAAGGGAGTTTGGAAGGGAGGGCACTACAAGTTGGATGGATCAGGGAGGTCTTCTTATAGAAGGTGGTGTTTAGGCTGAGTATTGGAGGAAATAAGGGATCCTATAAGGTAGATATGAGGAGGGAGTGCATTCCAGGCATGAGGGGCAGCCAGTACAAAGATTTGGAGACATTAAATGGAATGTCCTGTGTGTGACGGACAGAGAGAAGCCTAATTTGTTTGGACTGTTAAATTTAGGGAGGGGAATAATCAATAATGAGTAATTTAAAATAATTTACAAAGATAGGTTTGAACCAGATTTTGAAGAGCTTTGAAAGTCAAATTGAGTTTGTATTTCTTCACTTTGGCAGCTGGATGGAGGGTGGATTGGAATGGGAGGAGTTGTGAGTCAAGGGCCAGTTATGCCAATGACCAATTCGGGTGCTATTACTCTAGGGTACATGAGAGGAAAAGAGGGTCTGGAGGAAGGCCGTGGCCACAGGAATAGAGAGGTGATTCAGCTAGAAGAGATGTGGAGATAGAAATAGTAAGGTTTGGCAACTGATCGGACAGATGGGGTTAGGAAAAGAGGAGTTGAGGACAACAAAGGTTATACACTGAGATACTGGAATAATGGCAGTATTTACACTGCAGTAGAAATAGTGAAGTTTGGTAGAGGAGAGGGTTTTTTGAAGGGAGTGAATAATGAGTTTAGTTTTGGACATTTTGAGTTGGAGATGTCTCTGGGACAACCTGTTTCAAATGTTCAATAGAATCCATGTGGGACTGGAGCTTGTTGAAACTAGGGCAGATTATATAGTTCTGGGAGTCACTTGCATGGACATGATAATTAGACCCACGGGAGCTAGTGATGTCACTGAAAGACAGAAGGTAGAGAGAGAAGAGGGGCTGGCACAGGGTCTTGGGGTACACTGTGTTTGGGGGTTTGTGGATATGCATGATGATTTAGAGCCAGCAAAGAAAACTGAGAAGAATATGACAAAATAAGTAGAAGTGTTGTGAAAACCTAGAAGGCAGAGGAGTAGAGGGTAAAAACAGTGTTAAACACTGTAGAGGAGTCAAGAACAGTGTTCTTCATTCATTTTTCATTCTCTGTGACCCTATTTGGGATTTTTCTTGGCAGAGATACTGGTTTGCTATTTCCTCTTCCAGCTCATTTTACAGATGAGGGAACTGAGGCAAACAGGGTGAAGTGACTTGCCCAGTGTCATAAATGTCTCTGAGGCTGGGTTTGAACTCAGGAAGATGAGTCTTCCTGACTCTAGGCCTGGCGCTCTTTACATTGCGCCACCTGGCTGCCTATCTAGAAGAGTAAGGACTCAGAAAATACCTACCAGCTTTAGCAATTTGGAGATTATTGGTAATTTTGGGTAGAGTAATTTCAGTTGAGTTTAGACTTGAATTGCAAAGGGTTGAGGAGTGGGTATGGGGAAAGGAAATGGAGGCATAAAATGTAGACAGCATTTTCCAGGAAGTTTGGTGGAGAAAGAAAGGAAAGGTATAGTATGGTATCCTGAGAGGATAGAAGGATTTAGTGAAAGTTTGGGGTTCCTGGCTGCTGTAAAGGGGGCTTTGTAGGTTGTGACCAGTTGCCTCAGTCAACCTATTCTTACAAGTGTGGGTGATGGTTGTGACAAAAGGGTTGGAAAAAAAACTTATCAGGATTTTTTTTTTTGAGGCAATCCCAGGGTCACACAGTTAGTAAGTGTTTGAGGCTGGATTTGAACCCAGGTTCTCCTGACTCAAGGGTCAGTGCTCTGTCCACTCTGCCACCTTGCTGCCCCTTCAGGATTTTTTTTTTTAAGAAAATTGATGTATATGAGCAGAAAGGATTGAGGTTCTAGACATGAAAAAATTCAGAGGCAGGACTAAGGGTCAGGAGAACTGGGTTCTGATCCTTAATATGCCACTAATTAACTCTTTCACCTTGGGCAATTAATTTCTCTCTATCTGTAAAATGTAGAATAATTTCTCCATCTGTAAAATGGGGATAATAAGATTTGTCATATCGAATTCACAGAATTGTGAAAAATCAAATGATGTTATGTGTGTGAAATTGTATTATAAACTGTGAAGTTTTCCTGTAAAATTATTAGAGGCATACCTCATTTTATTGTGCTTTGCCTTATTGTGCATCACACGTACTACGTTTTTTATAAATTGAAGGTTTGTGGCAGCACTATGTCAGCAACTCTATCGGCACCATTTTCCCAACAGCATGTGCTTATATTGTGTCTCTGTGTCACATGTTGGTAATTGTTGCAATATTTTAAACTTTTTCATTATTATTACATCTGTTTTGGTGATCTGTGATCAGTGATTGTTGATGTTACTATTGTAATTGTTTTAGGGTACCAAGAATCAATAAATGTTGACTGCTCCATCCACCAGCTGTTCCCCCATCTCTTTCCCTCTCCTGGGGCCTCCCTATTCCCTGAGGTACAAAATATAAAATTAGGCCCATTAATAACCGTACAATGGCCTCTAAGTGTTCAAGTGAAAGGAAGAGTCAATTGATACTGCAAACTTCATTGTTTTCTTATTTTGAAAAATTGCCACAGCCACCCCAACTTTGGGCTACCACCACCCTGATCAGTCAGCAGCCATCAACACCAAGACAACACACTCTACCAGCAAAAAATTATGACTTGTTGAAGACTCAGACAATGGATAACATTTTTTTAGCAATATAGTATTTTTAATTAAGGTATGTACATTTGTTTAGACATATACATACTTAATAGACTACAGTATAATATAAACATAACTTTTATATGCACTGGAAAACCAAAAAATTTGTGTGACTCACTTTATTGAAATATTCATTCTATTGTGGCGGTCTGGAACTGAATCTGCAATGTCTCTGACGTATGGCTGTACCGTGATAGTCTGGAGCCAAATCCTCAATATCTCTGAGGTACGCCTGTATTATTATTATTAGGAGTGTCTCCTTGTCTTTCTCTCCTTCTTTCTTTTTTTCCCCCCTGGAGGCAAGCAGGGTTAAGTGACTTGTCCAGAGTCACACAGCTAGGGAGTGTCTGAGGCTGAATTTGAACTCAAGTTCTCCTGACTCTAGGCTTGGTGCTTTATCCACTGCACCTCCTAACTGCCCCTTTCTCCTTCCTTCTAACTGATCTCCCTACTTAACCTCTACTCACCCTAATCCATACGTTTTCTTAAAATGTTAAGTTTGACTCTGTCACATTCTCCCCATCCCATCCCACCCCACCCTATTCCCTATTACCTCCTGGATCAAATATAGAATAACCAGGTTGGGGGCAGCTAGGTGGCACAGTGGATAGAGCACTGGCCCTGAAGTCAGGATGGACCTGAGTTCAAATCCAGCCTCAGACCATACACTTGTCACTTACTAGCAGTGTGACCCTGGGCAAGTCACTTAACCCCAATTGCCTAAAAAAATTAAAAAAAAACAACAACAGAAAATCCAGGTTGGCATTTAAAGCTCTTTAAAACCAGATCCCTTCCAACCTTTCCAGTCTTTTTATAATTAACTCTCTTTCATGGCTTCCAGAATCCAGCTACTTTGGCCTATTTGTAATTCCTCAAACAGGACAAGCCACATGCCTCCTCCAAGCATTTGCATTGACTTTTTCTGTGACTGGAATAGATCTGGGCATCACCTGAGTAGAGATGATAATTAAACTCATGAGAACTGGTGATATCACTGAGAGAAAGGTAGAAAGAGAAGAGGGTCTGGGACAGGGCCTGCCTGACCTCATCTCCCACTCCTCACTTCCCTGACATTTTTCAACATTCAGCTCACATCCCCCTCTTCTGCAAAGAGGCCTTTTCTAGTCTCTACCTCCTCTAGTGCCTTCCCATTTACATTACATACATCTTGTATGTCAGTAGCTATCTGTATGATTTTCCCCCATGAGAATATGAGCTTCTTGGGAGAAGAGCATGTTTTTGCTTTTTATCTCCAATTCTTATTTAGTATGGTGATTGGCATATACTAAGTATTTAATATTTGTGTTTTTTAAAATTTTTTTAATTTTAGACTAAAATACTCAAACTTAAATATATAATGAGAAAAGAAAAAGAAACATATTATAAGCTTAAATACAAAATAAGAAAAAAAAGTCACGTGCACAGCAGAATTAATATTTGTTAACTGTGAATTAACCAGAAGTTCAGTTTCTTATATACACACACTCTTTCTAGAAATGTCTGTATTTGTTGATGATTGTTAAATTAATGATAAAAAGAAAAAAGTCACTTAAAAAGAACATGGAAGAAGATAAGGATTCTAGTCCTTTAGATGGGATTTCCTTAAGGACTAAGATTCCAGAGAGAAGGTGGACACAGGATTCTTAGGAGGCAGAGCTTTGGAGGATTGGTAAATTCCTCTGTGATGTCATCATGGGGTGGGGCTAGGAGGTGGAGCTCAGCAGAATTCTATTCTATACTACCCCCCATTTCTAATCCTGTCTCCTGGATAAAGTAGCATCCAGCCCTGACCCAAGGAGTATGTTCCTTGTGTTTTAATTTCAGGGCAGAGAGCATCAGTAGAAGGCTGGAGAATAGGGAAAAGCCATCTCTCCAAAGTGGTTTGTATGTCACCAACCCAGAGCGGCAGGAGAGGGGAAGAGTTCCTGGGAGCTGGGGAAAGCAAAGGGATGGTCAACTATGAATAGAAAGCATTTGAATTTTACTCTGTAAGATTAAGACTCCATTATTTCCCATTTAGAGACTCAGAGCCTTAAGCTCGCTTTTGGCTTGGACGCAGTTCTCTGGGGAACAGCTTTCTGCCTGAGGGGACAGAAATCCTTAAATCCTTTTCTGGGGTGATTGGGGAGAGGGCGGGAGATATTCAGCCTCCAGACAGCGGGAGGAGCAAGGGAGCTTTTCATCCTAGATTACGGAAGTGCAAGGAGCAGGTTGCTGGAGGGGGAGTGAGAGGGGAGAGGGAGAGGGTGGGGGTGCCATGAATGGAAGTGAAGCACGGGAATTGAGATTGAAAGTGGAAGGGAAGAGGAGAAAGCGGTCAAAAGTCTGGGATCAAGGCTGACCCTATCCAGAACTGAAAATTAAAGATGTTCTCTTCCCTAATGTTTTTGTTGTTCAATTGTGTCAGACTCTTCATGACTCCATTTGGGGTTTTCTTGGCAAAGATACTGGAGCAGTTTGCTATTTCCTTCTCCAGCTCATTTTTACAGATGAGGAAATTGAGGCAAACAGGGTTAAGTGACTTGCCCAGGGTCACACAGCTAATAAGTGTCGGAGGGATTTGAGTCTTCCTGACTCCGGGCCCAGTGCTTTATCCACTAATTTCCCCTAATAGTACTCTCTTATCTCCCTTCTCTAAATGACTCTTGCTCTCAGGAAAGAATCTGATAAACTCATTTAGACTAGGGTGTCAATAGCTGAGGAGGATCATCAGGTGATGATCTCCCAGAAGAATTTGCATTTGAACCTGACAAACCTCTAAAGTCAAAGGAAGATTTCAGGCAGCAGTCAGGTTGAAGGAAGTAGCCTCTAAGCCTTCCATTCACCAGGCTCCATCCTCCCTGGCTTTTAAGACACAGCTCAAAGCTCATTTCCTCTGGGAAGCCTCTTCTGGCTTACCAGAATTTAGCCACAAATCCACCTAATACTATCCTATATTTGTACAGCACTTTTTATTTCTCCATTATATCCTTTGATTCTCCCAACAGTCCTGTGAGGTAGGCAGGACAGGAATTGTAAATCCTAATTTTATAGATAGGTAAACTGAGGTTTATAAAGGTGAAGTGACTTGACCAAGGTAAAACAGCCGGCTAGTGGCATAGCTGGTACTAGGACCTAGTTTGAATGTTCTTTACAGTGCAAAGTTTACATTATATCATCTTCCAGATAAACTTCACACTGGTTACTGGCCCAGCCTTTCCCTCAGGAGGCTGACTGTTGACACTTCTACAGTATGTTTATAGCACACACAGCCCTCTCATGTGAAACACTAGCACCCATCATAACTCCTGAGCCCCTACTGGTGTATTTGCTTTTATCAAGCTAATCAGATATGACACACTAGTTTCAAGCAAAAGACATTTCATCAAATAGTATAGTAAATCAAGTGAAAAAAGAACATTTTCCCCCATGTCCTCAGAGGTACAATCTTTCTTAGGTTCCCATACTACCACTAGGGAGACCCACCCACACACATACACTCATCTACAGAACGTGTGGGTCCCAGGCACATGCATGGAGAGGCACACATAGAGGGACATATGTGGGTAGGGTGCATTTGTGGTTGGGGCACCTCACCTCTCTGATGCTATAGAACTGCCGATGTACTCTGGTGATATCATTATGCTGGTCCCTGACACTTTCTGCTGAGTATTATGTCTCTGCTCTCTTTGGACTTTGAGTAATCTTTTCTAGGTATTTCTGCTGGTCTGTAGCTGCATACTTGATAAGCTACTCTCTGCCACCATCTACTGGTTTTTAGTCCCTTTGGGTCATTTGGGCTCTCTGCTAACATCTGCTGGAACACATCAGCTGGTAAACCTTTCCCTTACTAGGGAAGACTAAAGCTCTTTTGGTTCATGTAGCCTAAGGCAGTACTTTCCAAACTCAACATAGCACTACTGCCTTTTTAGAAAAAAAAAATTACCATGGCTACTCACATTTTTCACAAAATAATCCATACAAATAATTTTAACTTGTATTTTGTTCAAATAAAATTAAAAATCTAGTACAATTTTTTAGATAACACAGAAACCAATCTTAAACATAAAAACAAAATGAGCATTTTAAAAGGAACCAGTTGATTATGTTGTACTTACCAAAATGAATGATATTGAAAAAATATAAAACATTTTGGCACTTTTAACTTCTGCACAAAGATTGTTTAAGGAGGCAGTGTGGAGTATTGGCTAGAACACTGAATTTGGTCTTAGGAAGAACTGGATTAAAAATCCACCTCAGATATTTTCCAGCTTGTGGTGTGACCCTGGGAAAGTCATGTTAGTTCTCTATTTCTCAATTTCCTTATCTATAAAAGGAGTTGTACTCAATGGCTTCAAAGGTCTCTTCATGATTTAAATATATGATCCAGTGAACTTTCTGAATAGTTCACATGCAAAAGCAAGCCATGTATAACTTATCTGTCACTAATGGACAGTGATTGCAATGAGGAGGGAGTGGATTTAGTCACTTAAGCTGCATACTCTCTGTCCCTCAGCCAGTCAGTCACACAGCACACCTTTCATCTTGGAAGGCATCTCAGTGAACCTCCTTTGCAACGGGGTATTAAATAATCACTGTACTCACTGCATTCACTGTTGGAGCAAATTTGCCTAGTTTCTCTTTTCTTGACTGATTTGAACTTTGTTTTCCTTGAAAGGAGGATGTATTTGTATGAGAGTTGTACTAGAAAATAATCAATAACTCGCCATTCCTCCAAGCCCGCAGTCCCCCATCAGAGTCTTACCTAAGGCTATGAGAACCTTACCTAGTTATACAGCCAGCCAAAGCCCTCAAGCCAGGATTAAGACTGTTCTTCTGACTGATCCTTTCCCTAGGCTTAGTCAATTATCTGATTAAAGAAAGATTATTTTAACTCTTGTTAGATTGCTGATTCTTACCCTGCATTGGGGCAGCTGGGTGGCACATTGGATAAAACTGAGTTCAAATCCTTCTTTCAGATGCTTACTAGCTGTGTGATGCTGGGCAAGTCACTTAACCTCTCTGTGCCTCAGTTTCCTCATCTGTAAAATTGAGGTTAATAATAGTACCTACCTCAAAGAGTTATCATAGGGATCAAATGTGTTAATATAGCTTTTTGTAATTCCCTCAAACCACTTTGGGAACCTCATCCAAAAAACCCACCAAGGATCTGACTCCCTTCCACCCCCCAAATCCCCCAGAATGCTGCCAGGTGTCATACAAATAATCCGGGGACAAGAACTGAAGGTTTAGGTGAAGCAGGGCTTTTGGCTTTGTCCTTAGAGCCTGTGTTTAGATTCTGGTCTTTATTATATGTATCTGCCAGCAACAAAATTCCTGGTCTTTGTTTAACATTCTGGCCAGGGCAAGAGTTTAGGTCTTGCTAGATGTATTTATATTCATGGTAATAGAGAGACTGAATAGTCCGTGATGCATCTTCTTAGATGATTGTCTAAGATACGGACAGGGAGAGGAGTTCAAAACTGGGTGAGCAATAATTCTCAGGGATAAACGGAAAATATGAATAAATGAGGACATAGAATCCTCTCTCCACCTTTCATTTTATAGGTTGTAGAGATGGAGGTTGTTTGCAAGACTTCTAGGGCCTATTCTGTGTCTTGCTATGCATCCTTATAAAACTAACTAGCCTTCTCGGATTACACCTAACTGTAGTAGAAGTGAAATCACATTGACATCACGGGTATGCAAGAGGCACCGGCTTGTTAGGACCAATATCCTGGTTTCGTCTTTTGATTGGCCAGTAACAAAAATTGCACTCCAGCAAGGACAACCATCTGGTCCTGGAGTCTTTAAACGGAGCCAGAGATTTTATATCTATCTAGACACAGATATAGAATACCATGTCTACAGGGGACTCTGAGGATCATCTAACCTAGAAGTTCTCAAAGTGAGGTCCTCTGACTCCCTGTTGTTGTTCAATCATGTCGGACTCTTTGTGACCCCATTTGAGGTTTTCTTGGCAAAAATAGCAGAATGGTTTGCCATTTCCTTCTCCAGTTCATTTGACAGATGAGGAAACTGAGGCAAACAGGGTTAAATGACTTGACCAGGGCCACATAGCTAGTAAGTGTCTGAGACCAGATTTGAACTCAGGGAGAAAACGTCTTTCTGCCTCTTGGCCCAGCATTCTATCCATTGCACCAATTAGCTGTTCAGGGAGGCCTCTGAAACCTTTTCAATGAGTCTGTGTGGTTAAATCTATTTTCATAATAATACTAAGATATACACCAAGTAAAATACTCCACCCTTTTCCAGCTGCATGTTTATGTGAAGCTGGATTTTCTACATATACTTCAACTAAAACAGCATATCAGAAGAGACCAAGTGACCAAACACAGAAGAAGATATGAGAATCCAGCTGATTTTATTGTCAGACATTAAAGAGATTTGAAAAGATATGTAAAACAATGCCACCCTCTTCATTATTTCTTTTTTAGTTTTGGAAAACAGAGATTTTAAATAAAAATGTTATTTATGTTAACATGTAATAAGTTTATTGTTGTGGCTTTAAAATGAATTCATAAACAAATATTTTAAAATGTTATCAATTTTAATTTCTAATTTAGTAAATATCAATAGATATAACCATGAGTGTGTTACATCTAGGTCATACTGGCAGATAAGAGCAAACTGTTAAATTTTCAGCTTGAGTATTGACCTTGAAACTTAGTAAATGCTACAAATCAGGGCTTGATTTATTGTTTTGTTGATTATCTGCACTTAAGAATTAGTGATGGAGAAAATGTTATAATGCAGATTAAACTTTTAAAAGTGTGTCACATGTACATTTTCTCCTGGAGAGCCAGTTGTTAAACATTTTCCAGCATACCACTGGGGATATGACCTATGTAAACAAAAGCTCTTTGGAGTCCTCAATAATTTTTAAGAGTGCATAGGGGTTACCTAAACCAGGTAGAGCAAAAACAAAGAAAAAAAACAACTATAGGCTAATATCCCTAATGAATATTGATGCAAAATATTTAAATAAAACACTAGCAAAAAGATTACAGTAATTCTAAATTAAATACCAATCAAACTATCAAAGAATTATTTTATAGATGTAGAAAAAATAATAATTCATCTGAAAGAACAAAAAGTCAAGAATATCAAGGAAATCTATGAAAAAGAATGAGAAGGAAGGTGGCCTAGCAGTACCAGATCTCAAACTGTATTACAAAGTGGTAATTATCAAAACAATCTAGTACTGGCTAAGAAATAGATTGGTGCATCAGTGAAATAAATTATGTACACAACACACAGTAGCAAATGCCCATAGCAATCTAGTGTTTGATAAACCCAAAGGTCCAAAACTTTTGGGGCAAGAATTCACTATTTGAGAAAACCTGTTGGGAAAACTGGAAAGTAGTCTGGCAGAAACTAGGCATAGACTAACATCTTACACATATACCAAAATATCTCAAAATGGGTATATGATTTAAACATCAAGTGTGATATCATAAATAAATTAGTGGAGCATGGAAAAATTTTTACTTGTCAGATGTATGGATAAGAAAAGAGTTTGTGACCAAACAAGAGATAGAGAGAATCATGGGAAATAAAATGGATAATTTTAATCACATGAAATTAAAACATTTTGCACAAACAAAAATAATGCAACCAAAATTATAAGAAAAGCAGGAATTGGGGAAAATTTGTATAGCAAGTTTCTCTAATAATGGCCTCATTTCTCAAATATACAGGGATTAGAGCTAAATTTATAAATATAAGAACCATTCCCCAATTGGTAAATGGTCAAAGGATATGAAAAGGTAGTTTTTAGAAGAAGAAATCGAAGCTATTAATAGTCATATAAAATGCTCTAAATCACTATTGATTAGAGAAATGCAAATTAAAACAATTCTGCAGTCCCATCTCACACCCATCAGATTGGCTTGTTGTTTGGACATCATTCTTGAAGAGGACCTTGACATCAGAGAGGTGATGCCATGACTTGCAAGTGAATTAGATTTAAGTGAGGGAGGGCTGTGCAAAGTCACCAGTCTCATTTTCTCTTCCAAAGTCATCTGGGTCCAACGGCAAGATACAGATCAGGACAATTGGGGATGGCCCCCGTCAGACTGGCTAACATGATAGAAAAGGAAAATGACAAGTGTTGGAGGGGATATGGAAAAACAGGATCACTAATGCATTGTTGGTGGAATTGTGAACTGGACCAGCCATTCTAGAGAACAAATTGGAACTATGCCCAAAGGACTATAAAACTACGTGTATATTTTGACCCAGCAATACCACTACTAGGTCTGTATCCCAGAGAGATTTAAAAAAAAAAAAAGGGAAACATATGCAAAACATGTACAAAAATATTTATAGTAGCTCCTTTTGTGGTGGCAAAGAATTGGAAACTGGGGGGATGCCCATCAATTGGGGAATGGCTGAACAAGTTGTGATATATGACTGTGATGGAATACTATTGTGTTACAAGAAATGACAAGCAGTATGGTTTCAGAAAAACCTGAGAAGACATATGCAGTGACACAAAGTGAAGTGAGCAAAATCAGGACAACATTGTACACAACAACAGCAATACTGTAATGATCAACTGCATAAGACTTAGCTACTCTGATCAATACAATAATTCAAGACCATTCCAAAAGGCTCATAATGAAAAATTATATCCACCTCCACAGAGAGAACTGATGAACTGTGCAGATTAAAGCATGCCTTTTTCACTTTTCCTTATTTTTTTCCTTTTTCAATATGGCTAATATGGAAATATGTTGTGCATGACTTCACATTGAGGAAATTAAAATTATACTGTATCATTTAATAATTGATTCTACTCTGTAATTGAACCTATTCCCATTTTGTCAAGCCCCATTTTTCAGTTAAGCTAAAAAATGTGGTCTCTCCCAGTCCAAATTGGCTTAAAAGGTGTGGTTGGAAGGTGTGATTGGTACCCTTTCAACCAGCCTCAGGTGATTTGGTTTAGGGGTTCAGGGTTCCTGGGACCCCAATATCACAACACGCAGGTCCTGCCCGAAAGAATTCCACCCAAGCCTTCTTTCAGCCAAAGATAAGGTTTATTAGAACATCCATCGTATTGGGCAGACTCTTAAGGAGTCTGAACGTAAGCTATTGGCTAGATTTTAAGAATCTGACCAGTGGCTAGATTTTAAGAATCTAAGCTATGGCTAGATTATAAGAATCTAAGCAGTGGCTAGATTTTAAGAATCTGAGCAGTGGCTAGATTATAAGAATCTAAGCATCTTAATGGAGACAAGATGGACCTTATATACAGAAAGCCTGTGGGAGGGACCTAGGAGTGGCCAGTAAGCTGGGGTGAACAGAACTCCTGGGACCTGGACCTCGTAGCCGGGGTAAAATGAAGCCTAGCTAGGATTAAGGGTGGGAAATGGCTGGGGGTCATACATAGGGGTAAAACAATGGAGGGGAGATTGGGTGTAGCCACAATGAAAGGCCAGTTGATGGGGATTATAACCTCAGGCAAATGCCAGAGATTTGGCCATGTGGGAAAGTCCAGGGTTTTTCCTTTCTGGGGCCCAGATCCCAACTCCATCACAGGGACATTTGCCAGCTAAAGCAGTTAACTTGGAACCTCTGTTTCCTCATCTGTAAACAGTAGCCAGCTCAGGATAAGCCCCTCCAGACAATTCTTCTGCCCTAATCTCTCCTTGTAAAATTAAGGGTGATTTGCTCTTCTCCAAGGGGACCACTAACTGGTTGGTCCTCATTAGGGTGGTTCTGATTTTTTAGCCTTGATTACTAGAGGCAGTTGAGGTCCATAAAGCAATAAACATTCCTGAATTGTCAAAGACGTGTGATTATCTGCACAGGAAGGCCAACCCACCTTTCCCAATGTATCCCATTGTAACATTCCCCCACCACCCAGAACTTCTCTTTTCCTGCTTCTCAATAAAGAGGGTTTTCCCCTTCTCATTGTGGTCCTTGGCTTTACTGAGATGGACAGGGTGACCCACTTTGTTACAGTTATCCATATTACTATTAATAAACTGCTATATTGCTTAGAAAAAAACATTTTTACATCAGTTTACTTTTGTCATATTCTACTCACCAAAACATGTATAATAGATATAATACCCTCCTTCTCAATGGGAAAGGGAGGAGCTGAAGGTGGGGAGAGAATTTGGAAGTAAAAAAAAATAAAAGTTGTTTTTTTTTTGGCTAGGCAATGAGGTTAAGTGATTTGCCCAAGGTCACACAGCTAGTAAGTGTTAAGTGTCTGAGGCTAGATTTGAACTCAGGTCCTCCTGACTCCAGGGCCTGTGCTCTATGCATTTCACCACCTAGCTGCCTCCCCCAAAGAAAGAATGTTAAAAATAAATTACTTTTTTTTTTTAAAGAGTGCATTGGGGTCCTGAGACCAGAACTTTGAAAATTTCTCTTCTAACTTACTCTACTCTTACTCCATCTCACCTCTCTGGGCATTTTCCCTGGAATGCTTTGCCTCCTCATCTTCTTTTCCTGACTTTCCTGATTTCCTTCAAGTTCCTGTTAAGATCCTATATTCTACCGGAATCCTTTCCCAACCCCTCTTAATTCTTGTGCCTTTCCTCTCTTAATTATTTCCTACTTATCTTGTATGGACAACTAGGTGGCACACTGGGCTTGGAATCAGGAAGACTCATCTACATGAGTTCAAATGCAGCCTCAGACACCTACCAACTGTGTGACCCTGGGCAACTCACTTACCCCTGTTTGCCTCAGTTCCTCATCTGCAAGATAGACTGGAGAAGGCAATGGCAAACCCCTCCAATATTTTTGCTGCCAAGAAAACCCCAAATGGGTCACAAAGAGTTGAATCCTACTGAAACTACTCAACAATATTTATCCTATGTATAGCTAGTTTGTTCATATTTGTTTGCTTCTTGTCTCCTCCCTTAGATTGTCAGCTCCTTAAAGGAGCTATCTTTTGCCTCTTTTTGTATCTTGAACACTTAGCACAGTGCCTGGCATATAGTAGGTGCTTAACAAATGCTTATAGGATGATTGACTGAATGACTAACCTAATCCCCTCTTTTGGTAAGAGAAACTGAGGTTCATGGAAGCAAACTGACATGATGCCAAGGGTATTCAATGATTCATCAAGGAGTTGTACTAGCCAGCTTTTGGGATTCCTTGCAGCTCTGAGATTTCAAGTCTCTAATGACATAACCACTACTAGAACTTAGGGTCTTAGGTCCAGTATTCTTCTTAATGCACAGTAATGTGTTCTCTGCTACATCAGGCTTCTCCCTACCCAGTGAGAACGCTGCCTCAGGCAGCGTAGATAATCTTTTCCTTTTTCTCTCTCTAGGATAGCTCTTTCCTCTCCCCAGTTCCATTCCCTCCGCCCTCTGAACTGAGCAGGGAGCAGTCTCATCCCTAGACTGATAATGTCCTAGGTTAAGAAATTGTTCTCCTGATGGATCAACAGCTAGTTAGCTGGTCATTTATTAGCTCCCCTGGCAAAGAGCCCCTCTAAATGTGCCCCACTCAGTTTATTCCTCACAATCCTACAAACCAAGGCAAAGGCTCTCTTGAGGGAATTTAGATCTCTCTTTCTCCCAAAAGGGAAGATGCTGGAGAACTCCAAGGCTGGTTCTCAAGATTTAAATCCCCCTTTTCTCTAAAGGGAAGAAAACCAGAGGAAGACGATGCCTGGGAAATTAAAGAAAGATTTTTATTAAGCAAGGAAGTAAAACATACACATGGGGACTGCCAGCTGGCAGTCCACCAAGTAATGGATGAGGACAGTTTATATATATTTTGACCAAAGGAAGGTTAGGAATTTGGGGGGAAAGGTGGTCTTAGAAAGGAATGAGTCAATGATCTCCATCCCCAAGGGGAGGGAAAGTGAGGAATTCCAGGTGTAAGGCAGTGGCCCTTTGATACACAAATCAAATAAGCAACCCATAGTTCAAGACTTAATAAGGAGATGTCTCCAAAAACAGGATAATTCTGAGAGCTCCCTCACCAAAGTTAGGGGAGTCTCTGGAAATAAGTTTGTCTCCAAAACCCATAAAATCTTTGAAGATAGGAATGTCTCTTGAAAGTCCATAAACCACCAAGCGGCTCAGGGTTTGCTTCAAAGCTAGTATGAGTTTAATTGGCTTCAGAGTTGCTGGTTTTCTGCACACCCAGCTAGGTTTACTCTTGGTCCCACAAAAGATTGTTGGTATGTCAGGCTCATACAGCTAGTCCTTATACAGTTATTCTGGTTACCTGGATAATTGGGGGGGGGGTGCTTAAGCAAATCAAGGTATCCATTTTCACACTTCCAATGCATTCTTTTTAGAGTCACTTTGGACCAAAGTTTCAAGAAATCATAGAACTGGGACAGCTAGGTGGTGCAGTGGATAGAGCACCGCCCCTGAAGTCAGGAGGACCTGAGTTCAAATTCAGCATCAGACCAAACACTTGACACATACTAGCTGTGTGACCTTGGGCAAGTCACTTAACCCCAATTGCCTCACCCAAAAAAAAACCAAAAACCGAAATCATAGAACCAAGCCCTCTCACATCACAACTTGAGCAATGGCTTTTTCCCCAGGAAGATTCTTTCCTCTTGCCTAGTAGTTCTCAACCTTTTTGATCTCAGGATCCCTTTACACTCTTAAAAATTATTGAAGCAGGGGGCAGCTAGGTGGCACAGTAGATAGAGCACCGGCCCTGAAGTCAGGAGGACCTGAGTTCAAATCCAACTTTAGACCAAAACACTTGACACTACCTGTGTGACCCTGGGCAAGTCACTTAGCCCCAGTTGCCTAAAAAGAAAATTTATTGAAGCAAAAGTATATGCTTAATATATGCTTATTGGCTGATTGACTAACTTGATCCTCTCTTTTGATAACAGAAAGAGCTTTAGTTTATTTGGGTCATATCTATTGACATTTACTATATTATAAATTAAAACTGATAAATTTTTAAATGTTTATCAATTCATTTAAAATAACAATGATAAGCTCATTGCATATTAACATGAATAACATATTTTTATGAAAAGTAAGTATATTTTCCAAACCAAAAAAAAAATGAGTGAGAAGGGCATTGTTTTGCATGTTTTTCCAAATGGAACATTGCAAATTGTTTTTGCACCATCAGTGCAACTGTTGTTCTAGGACAAACCATGAGATTCAAAAAAGTTGAATATTTAACACCTCTTGTGTTGGTTGTCAAGCATTCACGTAACAGAAAATCTTCTTTGATGATTAGTTGGTGCTGATGCCAGTTGAATGCAAGAAAAAGAGCAAGTCCAGACTTGCTGAAGATACGTCCACTTGTAAGGCAAAAGTTCAGTTCTGTATATGAAAGATTAAGTCAATCTTCATGTTTACAGCTAAATCTTTAATTCACAGATCTTGCAGGCTCTGGAAAACTTCACTGTACCCTTGTGAGAGAATGGGAATGAAAAAGGCAAATAATGGTTTGGTATGATTAGGAAAATTATTTTGACTTTGTGTATGGTCTGAAAGAATCTAGGGGGCTGTCAGTAGTTCCCAGACCACACTTTAAGAACCCCTGTTCTAGACCTATTAAGTGCCCCTAATCACCTGTATATCCCCTTTAGGGGAAGCAGGATCTAGCTCCTTTTCCAGCCTGAAAGTAATGGTGGTGAGGACTTACTGTGCAGGCTCTCAGATCCAGTCTTTAAATTAATTAAGATATATTGCTTATCTTCACAACCTATCTCTCCCAACCCCCAACTATTCCTTAAGGTCTGTGGCTATTATATCTCCACTATAAGAAAGGATTTTTTTCTTTAATAATATTGAAAATTTTCCCCAAATGACATGTAAAAAATTTTAACATTTGGGTTTTTTTTTTTCAGGTTTTGAATTCCAAATTTTGTCCCTCCTTCCCTTCCCCCTCCCATGATGGTAAGCAATCTGACGTAGGTTATGGGTTATATATGTGCAATCATGTAAAATATTTCCATATTAATAATTTTCTGCAAGAATGATCTAACAACAAAAAAGGAAGAAAGGAAGAAAAAAAGAAGGAAAAAAGGAAGAAAGAGAGTAAAATAGTACGCTTCAGTCTGTATTCAGACAAGAAAAGGTTTTTAAAGACGATGGGGAGGGGGCTTTGCTAACCAAGGTCAGTGCAGCAGAGAAGGAAGGATTCTTCTCGGGTTTTGCAGAGAGGGGAATGGAGATCAAACCCTCATCACCTCTCACCTCAGTTGCTACAATAGCCTCCTGATTGGTCTCTGTACTCCCAGTCTCTCCTTTCTCTGATCTATCCTCCACACAAATACTCTTCCTAAATCATAGGTCTGACTATGTTGCTGTCCTGATCAAAAACCTTCTGTGGCTTCCTATCTTTCAGTGACAGTGGCCTTCTGGCAATTCTTGACACAAAACATTTCATCTCCTTATTCCAGGCATTTTTACTGAGTGGAATTCTGTGCCTAGAATTCTCTTCCTTCTCATTTCCATCTCCTGGCCTCCTTGGCTTTCTTCATGTGGAAGCTAAAATCCTACCTTCTACAAGAAATATTGCCTGACCCACCTAAATGTTAGTGCCTTCTCTCCGCTGATTATCTTGAATTTATCTTGTATATAACTTATTTGTACATAATTGTTTGCATGTTGTCTCCTCCATTACATATTATGAGAATGGGGAGTCTCAAGTCCCCCCCCCTTCTTTGTATCCCTAGCACTTAGCACAGTGCCTGGAACAGATTAATCACTTAAATGCTTTCTGACTATTTCTTCTTGGATAAAATACAAACTTCTCAGCTTGGTATGTAAAGTCCTTTAAAATCTATTTCTAGAATACCTTTCCTGACTTACTTCATAATACTCTCCCTTTTTTCACTCTTGCGTTCCAGAAAAATCTATATCTGGGTCTTGGAAAGGCTGTGGGTGTGGTGCTATTTTATGATTTATTATTTCATGCTTTTATTGTTCTTATAATAAGAATAAAACATTGTATTCAATTGAACATATTCTATTTGCAGGATTCTATTATGCCAAGATCATAAGCCTAGGGCTCAGCAAAGTTGAAGCAAGTTCAGGGAAAAGGTAGTTTTATCAATAGTGTGAGAATATGGAGATGATTTTCATTGGGTAAATTCACACTAATCTTTGGCTATCAAATCAGGACAGCCACACAGAGGGAGGCAGAGCTGGGTCATTCTTTTTTCTGAAAATCATAGAGCTTGGATCTTACCCAGCAGTTTTGCTCATCAGAGTGAAAAGCCATAATTGTCAGAGTGGGCATGGAATTCCCAGGTCCTGATCTTTCCTGTTGAGTAGGATCAGCTTAGGGAATAATAGCACCACCTTGTGGTTGAATGGGCTTCCCATTCCCTGTCTCTGTGACTTTGCAGACTGTTCCCTCTGCCTATAATGCAGTCTGTCTCCATCTTCATCTTTTAGAATTCTTAGCTTCCTTCAGAACTAATCCTCTCCTTCCAAATAACATTTTTTCCCCTTTTTCACGTTATCATGTACACGTGTAGCCGAAGGTTGGTTAATCGGGGAATTTGTGATCAATTGAATCCCTCTAATTCACTTGATGAAATTATAGGATTGAAGGGCATGTAATAGAGATAATGAGATGTAAAGGTGAGCCCCTTGTAGACCTTGAATGGTCATATTTACAGGTCATAAGATGGTGCACTTTGCAGCTCTTGAGTGGCCCCTTTGCCACCCATGAAAGTGTTAAAAAGCTCAGTGGAGCACTGGGAAAGACAATGGGTCTGCCCAGGTGCCTTTTCTCTATCCACTTATAACTGATATGGGTGAGCAGAAGACACTGAGAATTTAAAAATAGAGGAGGTAACTCTGGAATTATTCAGTTTCGGAGGAGAGAAAGAAGAGCTCAGTTTAAAGAACCTCTTGAGATTTCACTCTTCACCTTTTTTCTTGTGCCCCTTGGAGAGTAAAGCAAAGAGGGGAACAGGATTTCTCCCACATCCCATCAGTAGTGGCATCTTGCAACAGAAGTACATGGCAGTGACCTGTGGAGTGGAGTACAGCTGTGGAGTTGAGTTTGGAAGATGGCAGACCCAACAGCCAAGATTGTTTCTGATCTTGTGGTGTGGGTTCCAGTTATTTTCAAAGCTGCATAGAGTTACCCTAGGTCAGGAGATCAGATGAGCCCAACACAGGAGACAGTAGTGACTACAACCAGTGAAGTGACATCCAATTGAATAGTTTCCTGCAGTGATAAGTGGGGCAAAATTTGATGGAGATTTTGAGACTAAGGTTAGCAGCAGTAGGGAAAAGATAGCCCTGCAACATTGGTAATGTGAGTTACTATTCCTCCCACATGCCTTGGTTGCGTGGGTGCTCTAGATGTGTGCTTCCCCATGTGTGAACTCTAAATCTGTCCACTCTTCCCATTGACTCTTTATTTGTGGAAGAGCCCAGGTGTATGGTAGAGATGTTTTGCTGCTAGTTTTCTCATTGTGCTATTTGAATAAACACTTCTTCTTTGAGCTAATTATGTCCGATGGCTGGCTAGACACAAGGTAAACATACCAGTGGAGGTTTATGAGCTGCAGTGTTAGGAACTTGACCATGGATGGGGGTTTGAACCTGAAATAGTTTCTCCTGGGGAACCCAACCTGTAAGTATGAGTTAATGGGAATTACACAGTGAGCTGCTACGTTGAGATTTATCTGTTTGCATGCTGAATTTCCTCAGTAGAAAATTGGCTCCTAGAAGATTGGGACAATTCTTTCGTTACTTTTCTTTGTATCCCCAAGGCCTAGGCACAATACATGATAAATGTTTGTTGGATTGGATTGGATTAGATTGAACCTCCTGACTTTAAGGATTCTTGTGAGTGAGGACAGAAGAGATGGACATATATTAAGAACATTGAACTTGGAATCAGAAGGCTGGGGTTTAAGGCTCAGCTCTGCTGCTTAGGAGCTGTGTGACCTTGAGGAACTAATCTTTCCTGAACTTGGTTTCTCCAGATGTAAGATGATAGAGTGAAACTACATGTTCTCTAAGATTTCTTCCAGCTCTGACATTCTGTGATTCTTTAATTGTGTGGGCAGGAGGTTGTGGGGAAGGATGATAGCTGAGAGAGCCTCTGGCATCTGCACACAGAAAGGTCAGCCAACAACCACTATGTTCTCTCTTGTTCATGAACCTCCCTTTATGCTGCCTGCTCCACCCTCTCCTCCACCTGCAGTCCTATAATCACATCTGCAGTCTTGGGCTATGCTGAACATTTTCATTATGACTTGTGATTTTTTTATTTTCTGGTTTAAGAGGATTTCTCAGTGTGGCTACAGTTATCAGGAGGCTGTGCCTGTATGTACAAGGAATGAATGAGATTTCAGGGACTAGACTGATACAGGTAGGAGGTGTCTAATTGAGTAGGGGAGGGGATGCCTCAGGATATTTTAGGGATATTGGAGTAGAGGGAGGGTGGGCTTCTTCTGAGAAAGTGGGTGTATGTATGGGAACAGTTTTTTTTTTTATCAGTCACTTATTCACAGAGTTGGAGTTCCTCAAAGAATATCTTGCCCAGACCAACTGCCTACAAACTGACCTTTACCCAGGGATGTGCTGGAGCCAGTTTGAATGGGCTAGGGAGAACCAATTGTTAAATTTTCTAAAATAAAATTGTATTTCCCTATGTACTTTAAATTTTATAGTTGTGGTATTAAATAATCTTTGAGGCTTCAAAATTCATCCTGGGACCAAACCAAAAGTGAACTGATAGACGTATTCCCCCAAAATAGTACAAACAAAACAGTCTCTTACATACCAAAACACGTACAGTATCACTTTGTAGTAGCAAAGAAGCAAACTCAAAGTAGACGCCACCAATTCAGCAAGCAAACGGTGACACAAGAACATACTGGATTGTCGTTGTGGTTCAGTCATTTTTCAGTCTTACGAATTTGACTCTTTGTGACTGTATTTGGAGTTTTCTTGGCAAAGATCCTGGAGTGGTTTGCCATTTCCTTTTCCAGTTCATTTTACAGATGAGGAAAATGAGGCAGACAAGGTTAAGTGACATGCCCAGGGTCACATAACTGTTAAGTTTCTGAGGCCAGATGTGAGCTCAGGAAGAGGAGTCTTCCTGGATCCAGGTCCCATACTCTTATCCACTGTGCTACCTAGCTACCTTGTACTGGATTGCTGCAGGTGCTCTGCCCAAAGGGAATGTAAATCCAATTGTTAAATTTTCAATGTGATCATTTACACTTCAAAAACTGGCTAATGCTACAAATCATAGCTTGATTTCTTATTTTGTTGATTGTCTAGACTAAAGAAATCGATGCAGAAAATGTTAACAATGCAAATTAAACTTGAAAGTGTTGTACATTCATGGAATTTTCCTGGAGAGCCAGTTGTTAAAAATTTAAAAGCAAACCCTTGTCTATCCTCATCACATACTCAATGGCTATCGAGTTGATGAATAGACCAAGTGATGGGTCTCTTGCCCCTCTTTCTAGGAGGCTCTTTCTGATATCTAACATTGATGCCTCATGCTATAGTTTTAGCTCTTTTCCTCCTCCATGGAGCTGAAGAACAAGCCAGAGGATCAGTGGAATAGGGCACCAATGAACTGCTTGACCCCAGATAAATTTATCTTAGTTCCTGCTTGGCCTAGGTGGACCTGTCCCCCCTCACAACCACCCATCCTTTCTTCCTCTAGTTAACTATGTAAAAAAATACCTATACTCAGACACTCCAATTTCTCAAAGCACCATCTCTTTCTCAGAACTAGTTCATGGGACTCTTGCCTAAGACTTCTTCCTAGATTAATGTCTAATCTCTAACCTCTGACTCAGGATACTGAATCATTGACCCTCTTGGTCATTCAGAGTCAGAATGGCTCCAGGAATTCAGAAATCTTCCCTGCTTAATTACTGATTACCTCCTTGCCCCCTCCCCCTCCTCCTCCTAAGACTGCCAGCATATTCTGTTGCTTTGCTCCAACACTCACTCCCATTTTGCCTCCTTTTTCCTGCCCACATCTTCCAGACCAAAAAGGTGTGTCGAGAGGTAGTGGTGGATGAAGTGCTGGATTCACAGTCAGGAAGTCCTGTATTCACACTCTGAACTTTACTATGTGTGTGACTTTGGACAAATCCCTTAACCTCTTGGAATTTCATATTTCTCTACAGCAAAATGTGGATAATAGCTGTATCTCTTCACCCAAATAATTATGCTCATCATGTATTTAACATGTTATTAGAATGTCAGTAATTTTTGTTATTCCAGGGCTCATTCATAAGTGGAAACGGTGACATAAATGTGATGAGTCCCTTTTGTATGTGGGCATTTGATTTGATGATAGGGGCAGAAGAGAGACATTTAGGTAAGAAAAGCAGATTGAGATAGTTCTGAGGACTTGAGCAAAAAAGTAGCTCCTCAGATAAATTTACTTAGAGGACCTGTTTGAAAGCAGCTCAGAGACAAGAGCACTGAGGCAAAACTGGTTGCAGGGCATTGTTGTCCATCAGCTCATTTTCATATGGGTGTTTTCAGGGTTTTAAAAGCTATAGCTAGGGGCAGCTAGGTGGTGTAATGGATAGAGCACCAGCCCTGAAGTCAGGAGGACCTGAGTTCAAATTCGGCCTCAGACCAAACACTTGACACTTACTAGCTATGTGACCCTAGGCAAGTCGCTTAACCCCAATTGCCAAAAAAAACCCCCCAAACCCCCACCCCCCCAAAATTATAACTGAGAAACTACAAATCAAAGAACTGTTTGAGGACTGTGGGAAAATGGTATGATAACTATTTGTATCATCCTTGATCGAACTGTGGATTTTGTGTTTCTTGTGAGAAAGTCCTGATTTGAGGCATTAAAAGCCAGAGAAAAGAGGAGATGAGAAGCTATATGAGAAGAGATCAGAAGGCATGAGAAGATAGAGCAGCTGCTTAAAGAGATGCTGATTAAGAAGATAGAAGCAAAATAGAGACTGCCTGGGTTTACCTCTATTGATCTTTAGCTCCACCTAGCACTTAAGAAAGGACAGATCAGTTGCTGATCTGTTGGGAGCTGTTTTGATTGGAGGAGCTCTTGCAGTTTCTGAGAGCTCACTGGGGAAAGGCTAAACCTGCTGTGTGAACAGTTGGTTGGATTTGTTAGTTTTGCACTTTAATATCTGTTACTGCTTGAGAGAGGGGAAACTCTTCAAGGGACTTTTCATTACCTCTCACTGCCCTTTCTGTCTTAAGAAGGGGAAATTTCTCAGAGCCCAAAAAGCAGATCTGAGGAGTTTTGTGGCTTTTCCATTTAAGGCTGTGTGACCTTGTGGAAGTCAATTCTCCTCTTCTGGACTTAGTTTCCCTAGATGTAAGATGATAGGGTGAAACTAGATGATCTCTAAGATTCCTCCCAGCTCTGGCATTCTGATTCTTTGACTGTGTGAGCAGGAGGCTGTGGAGAATGATGATGGCTGAGAAAGCCTCCATATTTGCCACACAGAAGGGTTAGCTAGTATCCACCATGATACCATCTCCCTTGTTCATGGCCCACTCCTTTTGCTGCCTTCTTCACCCTCACCCATATGGACAGTGGGTCTATTGGTGGGAGTGTTTGAGACATATTTAAGGACAGACTGTTATTTTGATGATTCTTTATTTTTCTTTCCTCTGGGTAAAGTTAAAGTAGTTTTAAACTGCTTATTACTGAAATAGCTTGACACTTCTTCAGGGTCTAGCTAAGGGAACAGCTCAGGAAAGCCAAAGAATCTGAGCTTAGGGCTGCTGTTTTAGTGAAAGAGAGAAAATAGCTTAATATAATTTCCATGGCCTGAGAATAGCAGAGAAGTGGCATTATTCAACAGAGAGAGTTCAGAAAAGGAATAGTGCTGCAGATTGTTCCGTAAAAGTCATGGTACATGGGGGTAGGTAGGTGGTGCAGTGGATAGAGCACGGGTCCTGGGGTCAGGAGGACCTGAGTTCAAATCTGGTCTCAGACCAGACATTTGACATTGACACTTATTAGCTGTGTGACCCTGGGCAAGTCACTAAACCTCAATTGTCTCACCAAAACAAACAAACCTACAAAAAAAAAAGAGTCATGGTACATGGATTTCCATACTTATATGTCTAATTGCTAGATTTCTATAAGTATGTTTCCAAATCATCCTCCACATAGCTGTCAAAGTGATTTTTTCCCCATTTCTCCCCATATGGACACTGAATCCAATGGTGACAGAGTTTGAGCCAGATTAATGGGTAGACTGATATGTTTTGATTATTCCTTTTTTCCCATTTTATTGAGTAAATGTTACGTTGTGACTACTTTTACTTTTCTCCGGTCATTTAATAAATATTTCATGTTTAAGAGTCAATGGTATAATTGTAACTGATTTGTGTAAATGGAAAACATACCACTGGGGGCTCAAAAGCTACAGGCATGAGTATAAATGTATATTTCTCTTACACCAGGGCTATCCATAGGACTCTGAGAGTGAGTTGTAACTTCATGGACATTACCCACAACTCCCATCCTCTACCTTTTGAGGGCTGAAATGAATGATACAGCACAGAGAGAAGAGAGTAATAAAGAACCACTGGAGATTACTAATTAAAGAAGTAAGATGGTCAGACTTAAAATCGCCTTGGCAATTTAGAGGAGCATGATACTTCAGGCACGGCCTATTAGAAGTCTATTGCGATAGTCCAGGACAGAGACAATGAGAGCCTGAACTATGGTGGGGACTGTGTTAGTAGAAAGAAGGTGACATATATAAGAGAAATTGTAAAGGTAGAAATGATAAATTTTGGTAACAGATTGGATATGTGGGACAAGTGAGAGTGAAGAATTGAAGATGACACTGAGTTTACAATCCTGGGTAACTGGGAGGATGGTGGCGCCTTAGACAGTAATAGGGAAATTCAGAAGCAGGAAAGATTTGAGGGGGAGAAAGATGATGAATTCTGTTTTGAACATGGGGAGTTTGAGACACCCATGGGACATCTAGTTCATATACTTCCTGTCTCTAAATTAGAGTGAAATTTCCTGAGAGCAAAGACAGTCTCTCATTCATCATACCTCTTCAAGAGCAAGCTTGTCCCTTTCTCTCTCCTAGGGGCAATAATCTTCCACTGGATCTGCTTAGAAAAGCTACAGTGAGATAGGACGGTGTTGGGGCAGGCCACTGTAGCTTGTGAGTATATTTTGTAGTTTATCTACAAAATTTTGAGTAGATTTTGAGTTTATCTTTAAATTTATGGGATTTACAGCTAGGAGTGACCTTAAAGAACATTGGTCCAAATTCCTCATTTTATAGGTGGGGAAACCTCTGAGGTTTCCAGACTGTAAAATGACTTACCCACTGGGGTCATTCAGCTAGTATTAAACTGAACCAAGATTCAAGCCCAGGTCCTCTGGACCCTAACTCCAGGGTTTTTTCCCCTATGACATGTTTCTTTTCAATCAGGGCCCTTACTTCCTGCCACCTACATCTTGCTCTTCCCTATTCACCAGTATGGTGAATCTTGTCTACAAGGTCTTCCTTTGTAGATTCCAGGGTGGGGAGTGATGAGGCAATTCTAGGTTTGAGAAAGATGAAAGAAATTGTGATCCTGAAACCTTATTTGTGGCTCCATTAATCCAGAGAGTTCCTTTCAATGCTCCATTTGCCTCTCAAATAAGGAGAAGGATTAGTGGGGGTGGGGGGGACACTGTGCTTATTATATTGGGAACAGAAGGGGCCACCTTCCTTCCCCACCCACATCCCATCCCACGCCATCATTAGCACTGGCCTGGCCAGATGCTGCTCTCACTCCATTAGCTTTCAGAAATAAAAAGAATGATTTCTTAAGTCAAGAATAATTATTTCAACCAGCTTTTCTCCGCAGCACACTCTCATGTCAGCTGGGGCTGTATGTTCAAGCTGACAAATTAATTTCTATTATTTATATTGGGTTGGAGAGGAACCACACACATGTCAAAGGTGGGGGAGGGAGGGTAGAAGAAAGACATGCAGAGGAAAAGAGAGAGACAGAAGGGAAGACAGTGAAAGCCTGGGAAGCAGAGATAAAGATACTAGGGGAGAGACAAACAGACAGACAGCTAGGAGAGAAAACCAAGGGAGAGATAGATCAGACCAGAGCAGATTAAGAAATGATTAACAGACATGGGAAGCAGAGAGAGAGGCAGAGAAACACAGAGATTGAAAGACTTTCCTGTAGGTTAGCAGAGGGACACTGAGTTGGGGTGTGGTGATACAGAAAGGAGTCTCTCTTCTTTTTTTATTTTTTATTTTTTATTTTTGTAGGTAATTTGGGTTAAGTGACTTGCCCAGGGTCACACAGCTAGTAAGTGTCAAGTGTTTGGTCTGAGTCCGAATTTGAACTCAGGTCCTCCTGACTTTAGGGCTGATGCTCTATCCACTGTGCCACCTAGGTGCCCCAGAAAGGAGTCTCTTTAGTATGGATGAATGGGGTATCTGGACTGTGGCATGTCTGGGCCAGTTACCTCTCTGCACACTACCTGGGACCAGCACTAACACTGGCCCTTTCTCTTTCCCTCAGGGTCCCATGATCTACATCTGCCCGTGCCCTTAAAACTCACCTCGCTTTGGAACAAGAGAGGCAAAAGAAAAAGGAGGGGATCAACCTTCTCAACCCTCCAGATGGAACTATAAGATTGTTGGGAAAAAAATGACTCAATCTCTGCCCTCCCCTTGCCTCTCCCAGTGATCTCACCAACTCTCATGGTTTAATTAACACCCGTTATGCAGATGCCTCACATACTTATATATCCAGCCCAGCCCCAGTCTCTCCTCTGAGTTTCAGTCCCCCATTACCAATTTCCTATTGGACATAGATGTCCAAACTGGATGTCCCAGTCCCAAATCAGGGCTCATTATCTTTACCACTTCTCCTCCCAAACCCATTCATCTTCCAAACTTTCCTATTTTTGTCCAAATCACTACCACATCCCCAGGCTCCCGATTTATAACCTCAGTGTTATCCTTGACTTCTCACCCCAGAAATCCTGTCAGCTGTCAAATATTGCAGTCTCTCTCTCCATAATCTCACTCATCCAACCCCCTTTTCCTGCTCAGATGGTTAGCTCCTCTTAGTTCAGACTCTCTTTACTTCTCACATGCGCTACTGGAATGGTCTCCTTATTGATCTGACGGCCTCAAGTCTTTACCTATTTCAAACCATCCTCCACATAGCTGCCAAAGTGGTCGTATCCCTTCCCTACTCAAGTTTGAGAGGTTCTTTCTTGCCTTTAGGAGAAAATATAAACTCCTCTGTTTACTTGAAAAGATATTTATAACTTGGCCCCAAACCATCTTTTCAGCCTTACTATACCTTACTTATAGTACCTTACTCCCCTTCCAGTACTCTGTGATCCAACCAAACTAGTCTTTCTATCCCTCAAACATGGCATCCCATTTCTTGCCTCCATATTTTTGCACTGGTTGTGCCCCATCCTTGGAATGCACTCTCTCCTCACCTCTACCTCCTAGAAGCCCTCTCTTCCTTCAAGAAGCAGTTCAAACACTGTTTTCTTCATGAAACTTTTTATTGATTTCCCCAACTGCTAATGATCTCCCTTCCAAGCTACCTTGTATTGAACTACTGCGTGTATGGCGTTTGCCGTGCTGCCCATGTAAGACGTGTATGTCCCCCTGAGTTGTCTAAATGTTACTTTCTGGGGGGCATGGATGGATATCTCTGGAATTTTACCAAATGTGACCTCATTCTACAAGGGAAACTTAGATTCCTGCTGAGGGAGCAAGAGAAGGGGCCACGAGGCCGGCTACTTTGTTCTCTGAGAGAATGACATTTATATCTATTTTATATCTATCCAGGTGAGAACCATATCTATTTGCTCCCTAGCCCCCAAATATTGCTAGTCTAGGGACATTTTTTTTTTTTGGTTCCAAAGCAACAGAGTCACCAACTTCCCTGGTTGGTAGCTCACTAAATGCTTGCTTTTTAAAAAAATTTTTTTTTTTTTAGGCAATTGGGGTTAAGTGACTTGCCCAGGGTCACACAGCTAGTAAGTGTCAAATGTTTGGTCTGAGGCCGGATTTGAACTCAGATCCTCCTGACTTCAGGGCCAGTGCTCTATCCACTGCACCACCCAGCTGCCCTACTAAATGCTTGTTACGCAAAAAACAGACAAATAGGGAGTAGCAAGTAAAGTCATTCGTCAAAGCAGATAACAAAAAGAAATCAGAATAGTTCTACAGATTAGAATATACCAGACAATACACAGGAGTGAATGGACTCTTTAGAAGAGAAGAAGCTGAAATCTCACTCAGTGGAGAGAGGTGGGAGAATTCCCATAAGTCTCTAGGGAGGTCAGCTGGAAACCAAGAACATATTGAGGATCTGGCTTCCCCTATACATTTGTAAGAGATTCTTTCTCTTTCTCCTCCCTGGAGTTGGTCTTGAAAAGAGATTGGAACTATATGTGTCTCTTCCTTAAAATTAGAATGAAGAATGCCTTTCTTTTCCAAATCTCTTACAGGAAGTCTGCCCCTTCATATAGGGTTGAGTCATTATTCTTTTCACTGATCCAGAATCGCACCTAACCAGTATCATTCAAAGTTTCCCACGGTTGAAACTTGGGTTTAATTTATGTATAATATTGAATAAATTTAACTTGTATTTATTCAATTCTTTATGTTTTGTATATACCTATATATGTACTTGTCTTCCCTGTTACCATCTAAGGTCTTTGAGAGTAGGGCTTGTTCCATTCTTTAGCATCTAGCACAAAATAAACATGTAATAAATGATTATGAATTTATTTTATTTTATTTTGGAGGCAATGGGGGTTAAGTGACTTGCCCAGGATCACACAGCTAGCTCATAAGTGTCTGAGGCCAGATTTGTACTCAAATCCTCCTGATTCCAGGGCCGGTGCTCTATCTGCTGCGTCACCTAGCTGCACCAAATTTTTTTTTTTTTAGGCAATTGGGGTTAAGTGACTTGCCCAGGGTCACACAGCTAGTAACTGTCTGAAGCCAGATTGGAACTCAGGTCCTCCTAACTCCAGGGCCGGTGCTCTATCCACTGACATTTAGCTGCTCCATGATTATTGATTATTGATAAGCTAGCTTTCTATTTACTACTCTCCACTGTCTCTGATGTGATTCATTGCATATTAAAATAAGAAGAAATTATCTTATCTTTGCCCTGCCCACCCAACCCACCTCCAGTTCTCCTTCCTGACCTGCCTTTCTCTCCTGGTAATACTCTTTCCCTCTTTTCTCTCCTGAAGATGAGAGGAAAAATACCCCAAGGCCATCCTGCCAACCCTTTTCTCTTTCCCCCAGGTTCTGTCAGGGCCCCAGGAGAATGGGGCTGGCCTAGATATGCTTCAGATGTTCCTAAGAATACTGTTATTACTCCTGATCCTGCCCTATCGTCGGCCTCCTCCTTCCCGTGTTCATCCTTCTAATTGGTTTTCCTTCTCATGCCTATTCTTTCTTGTTGTTCTGTTTCTTCTTGGATCTCTTTTTCCTCTTTCCTCTTTCTCCTATTTTCCTTTTCCTCCTCCTTCCTCTTCTTTCCTTCCATCATCCTCTCTCTTTCTCCCTGTTTCCTTTCCTCTCCTCCTTTCATATAAGGGGGATTGTGGTCTAGATTTGCAGCATACCCTGGCTCCAGCATTAATGCCGGTCCTTTCCCTGCCCCTTTGGGCCCCAGCATCTATGCAAATTTAATATCCTTAATATTTGGAGCAGTTGGGGGCAGGGCATGACACAAGTCACGGTTGTAGGAGGGATGGATACAGGAAGAAATTTTAGTCCTGGATCTGACATTATTATTAAGCTGGTTCCTCTCTCTGGACCTCAGTCTTCTCAGCTATAAAATAAAGGATGAACTACATAGGGGTTCTCAAACTTTTGTGGAATAGGTAGGTGATGTAACGGATTGAATATTGAGTTTGGAGTTAGTAAGACCTGAGTTCAAATCTGGCCTCAGATACTTCCTAGATATGTGACCCTGAACAACTCACTCAACTTCTGTCTGCTTCAGTTTCCTCAACTGTAAATTGGGGGATGATAGCACCTACCTTCCAGGGCTGTTGTGAGGAGCAAATGAGATAATATTTATAATATACTCAGCACAGTGCCTGGCACATAATAGACACTATATAGATGCTAGCTATTATTATTATTATTTTAGTCTTAGGACCCCTTTATACTCTTTTTTTTTTTTTGGTGAGGCAATCGGAGTTAAGTGACTTGCTCAGGGTCACACAGGTAGTAAGTGTCATGTGTCTGAGGCCGGATGTGAACTCAGGTCCTCCTGACCCCAAGGCCAGAGCTCTATCTACTGCACCACCTAGCTGCCCCCCTTTATACTCTTAAAAACCATTGAGGACTCCAAAATCATCTATTTATATGGTTATGTCTATTGATATTTATCACATTAGAAATTAAAGTGTCTTAATATTATCATGAAAATAGTTTTGAGGGGCAGCTAGTTGGCACAGTGGATAGAGCACCAGCCCTGGAGCCAGGAGGACCTGAGTTCACATCTGGTCTCAGACACATAACATTTACTAGCTGTGTGACTTTGGGCAAGTCACTTAACCCCGATTGCCTCACCAAAAAATAGGAAGTAGTTTTGACTTCAAAGACTTCCTGAAAGTATCTTGGGGATTCCCAGGGATCTTCAGATAGCATTTTGAGAACCACTGGACTAGATAATCTCTAAGGTTTCTTCCAGCTCTGATATCCTCTGGTGCTGTGACCTGTCATACCTCAGCCCCCATCTCTAGTAGGCTAGGTCACAGGGTGGAGTACCCAGGGGCTCAGGCCCCTATTACTTATTCCTTGGAGAGTGGACAGCCAAGATAAATTGGGCAATTACTTCCACCTTCCCACCCCTACTCTTCTTCTGGCTTCCCTAAGTCGATTAACACTTCTAGGTCTCAGTTTCCTCATCTGTAAAATGGAACACCTATTTCACAGAGTTGTTGTGAAAAACAAATGAAATGATATATGTAAAGCATTTTACAACCCTTAATGAAATACCAAAGTGTCACTCTTTTTCTTATTATGATTATTATTGCTGTTATTCGTTATTATTTTAGGTAAAGATCATGACCCTCTTCAGTGGAAGTGACCAGGAAAATCTCCTGGAAGGGAAAGAGAAGAAAAAAGCATTTATTTAGCAACTATTATATATCCAGGCACTCTGCTAAGAACTTTACAAATATGACTTCATTTGATCTTGGTGTTATTATTATTCCTATTTTATAGTTGAGGAAACTGAGGTGGACAGAGGTTAGGTGACTTTCCCAGGGTCACACAGTTAGTAAGTGTCAGAGGCCAGATTTGAATTGGGTCTTCCAGATTCCAGGCCCAGTGCTCTATCCACTGCACCACCTAGCTGCCCCATGATTAACTCCACTTGATTATTACTCTAGTCTATATGGGATTCTGAGTACAGGAAATTTTCTTTCCTTTAGAGTGTTTTGGCACCGAGAATTATAATTCATTCTCTAGTTCTCCCTTCAGTTCTAAGCATCAACTGTATTTAACGGAACCAGTCTTGCTTACATCTTACCTTTGCCACCTACTCTTCGACCCAATGACTTTGACTTCCTTGTTGTTCCCCAACAAGATGCTCCATCATTTGACTCTGGACATTTTCTCTGATTGTCCCCATGCTTGGAACGCTCTCCCTCCTCACCTCTGCCGCCTGGCTTCCCTGGTTTCCATTAGGTCCCAACTAAAATCCCATCTTCTACAGGAAGCCACCTTCCCTCTCTTAATTATTTCCTATTTATCCTTTATATAACTCACATTTATGTATTTGTTTCTTGTTTCCCCAATCAGATTGTGAACTCCTTGAGGGCAGAGACTATCTTTCGCCTCTTTTTGCCCTATCTTTTGCACAGTTATTGGCACATAGCAAGCACTTAATAAATGTTTTTTAACTGATTGTAGTTCTTCCCTAGCATCCCTGGGAAGAATGAATAGTGTTCATTACACAGATGGGAAAACTGAAGCTTAAGAAGAGGAACTGACTCAGAGTCAGTCCTTACTGTGGGATGTATCATTCCTCACCTTCCTTGATCTTTTTTTTGCTAAATAAAAATTTTCTTTTGTTTTTACATCAGTCCTGTCTTGAAAACCATTTTCCCCCATTGCCTAACATGAATTGAATCCTCTCTTGTAACAAGGAAAAACAATAGACAAAAGTACCCCACATTTTTGCAATGTTGGTAATGTTTGAATGCTTTGATCTATGTGATCTATGCCCTGGTAGTCCCTCACCTCAACAAAGAGGGTCCTCCTCTAACTTCTTAGTAGAGAGTGTAAGGAGCCTGTAATATTAGGAGCAGAAAACAGTAGGAAGAAAGAAGACATAAAATGACCTGTTGACTTGGAACCCCAGTTTTGGGGCCTTGAACACCCATCTTCCCAACTTTTCCTCAGACCTACCTCCCAGGCTGATCCAGTCTAGGAGGAGAATCTTTTTTTTTTTAAATAATTTTCTTTTTTGTTATGAACTTAACAACCATCAACCAAACACTCTTATTTCAAATTACAGAATGAAATGAAGAGGGTTGAACCATGAACATGTGTACAATTTTTTTTAAGTGTACAAAGATTTTAAGGAGGTAGTACCAAAGCTGCCCAGTCCCCTTCTTGCCTTCTTTTTCCTTCTGTGTATTTTTGACTTTTTTATGTTCTTTTGTTTTTTCTTCTTAAAATTTCTACCTTGACTCGTTAACTTGCCTTTCCCCCCATCCACCCCAAGCATCTCCTTGTAACTAGAGGCAAGTGATACAAATCAACACATTGACCATGTCTGAAAATCTGTCTCATTCTGCACCTCTAGCTTAACAAGTCTCTGCCAGGAGAAGGGAAGCACACTTCATTATCAGTCTTCTGGAGTCATGATTGGTCACTGCATGAATCAGAGTTCTAAAACCTTTCAAAATTGTTTTCCTTTACATCATTTAGGTCATTTTGTAAACATTGGGAAGTTGCTCTTCTGGTTCTGAATAAGAATCATTTTTAAAGGCACCTGGAGAAGGGGAGAGACTCCCCAGCCCATCCCCAGGAAGGGGACCAAGTGAGACCAGAATGAAGAATGGAGGTAGAAATGAGGGGAAACATTGGGGATAGGGTAAAGGGACAAACATGGGAAAGTATAAAGTGCTGACCTGGTTTCTGGCCTTAGCTTTGTCTGACTATTTGCTTCCCTTCTCTGGACCTCAGTTTTCTCATCTGAAAAGCTGAGGGAGTGGGTCTTACTGATCTCAAATCTCTACTTCACCACTCCCCTCTCGTGCACGAGAAGCAAACATGAACACATTCCAAGACAGAGCTCTGATTTAACTCCCTTATGTTGAATCGAATATTTGGGGTGGAGTCGGGGAGGGGAGAAATACTTATTTAGCAATCTCATCTGGGGAGCAGGACAGAGTGGGAGGCCTTTAACCTAGCTCACTCTCCCCCCTCAACCAATCCCTTTACCACTACTCCCCACTCCCCAATTTGTGAGCTTTAATTACTGGGATGGAGAATGCTAATGAGCCCACTAAGGACCTTGGAAGGGTCTCTAATGGTGCTGAAGGGTTTCCTAGAGGCAGCTTAAAAGTCCCTGATAGGCAATGAAGGCTCCATTAGCACTGGGATTAATTACCAAGCAGATTCCTTCCTCTCCCCTCACCTCAGGTCTCTCAGCATGGGGTAACTCTGACTCTCTGGCTAACCCAGCAGGCAAGCAGGAGTGAGGGAGCAGAGACAGAATGAGTAGTGTTAGAAGTAGGAATTTGGCTCCAAGAGATGGCAAAGCCAGGGGACAGAAACTCAGGGTCAGAGGAGGGCACGGATGAAACCTGTAAGCAGGGCTTCTTTTGCCTAGTGGATAAATAAGGGGATGGGAGGTTCTGCTTATTTAAAGAAAATAAAGAAGAGATGGAGAAGGAAGAGACCAATTCAGATTTTCCCAGGCAGGCATATAGCTGGCTCAACCTAATATACTCAGGTTTTGGGGAAGGTGACAGGGACGAAGTAGAGGAGTCTGGGGGAAAATTGGAGGGAGGAAGTTGTGAGACAGAGGGAGAGGAGAGATGACTGGAAGAGGTTATAGGGTGGACACAAGGAGGAAGAAGGATTGGGGAGAGAAGGGAGGGGTTTTGAATTGAAATGGGGAGGATACTTAGGAAAGAGGACAGAGGCTGGAGGACACTAGAGGAGAGGTCTGGAGTTTGGGGGAGCACTGGAGGAAGAAGAGAGGGTGCTAGAGAATACTGGGGAGGGGTAGGAAGAAATTGAGAGGGTGGAAAGGGGGTGGTGGATTCTGGGGGAGATTGATGGGGGCCAGGGAACACTAGGAGAGAGGCTGAGAAAAAGTGAAGTGGGGAAGGGGTGGCCACTGGGGAAAAAGGGAAGGAGCTGGGGGGATTGTTGGGGAGGAGGAAGAGGACCACTGGGGGGAGATTTCAGCAGACTGAACATAAAACGCGTAGCATACAAACGATATGCAAAATATGCAAGCCATTAATCATTAGCTTTGGGTCAACAGCTTGGGTCATTTTGATAATAAGTCAATAACTCTGCTCCTACCTTGCTGATTGGTTCTCTCAGGAGCAGGAGAGCTACTTCCCTCTCTCTCCCCCTCTTTCTCTTGTACTTCCCCTCCTCCCCCCTTTTTTCCTCTTCCCCTCCCACCTGACCTAAGTTCCAGGGTATGGTCAGACAGAAGTGCCATGGAAAAGAGAAGACCTAGTGTCCTCCCACTTCTATGAGCATCACCCATATAGGCACAGCCAACTCCTCCACCCGGTGAGCCAGGTGGGCACACCCAAACTGGTCGGGCATCTTCTTACATGCCAGGTCACTTGGCAGAATGTCTGGGGACTCATTTAGCTGAGGGATGAAAAGAAATCCTCACCCTCATTTTAAAAGCGTCTGGCTCCACCCTTGACCCCATGCTTGAACTTAGCACAGGACTTGGCCACAGAGGACACACCCACAGTATAACCGGGAAAACACCAAACAATTTTCCTGAACTGGAATTTTCCTAAGATTATCTGTTACTCCTCCATTCCCTTCTCTTCCTCTTCCTCTTCCCTCCCCTTTCCTTATGTCCTTTCTCCATCCTCATCTTAGCCCAGCCTCCACCCCAGTTCCCCTTTCATTTAAAAGCTCCTGGCCTTCATGATAACCTCTTGACAATCCTTGGCAGGGTGAGGGCTTCTGGTCACTGGGCTCCTCTACTTTGGTAAGGTTTTATCCATTTCCTTAGACTCACAGTTCCATGGCTCATAGACACCCCTAAGGAAATTGATAATACTCCATGGACATTAAATATACAGCCATGATTACATAAAACTCTAGAGACAGCAAGGGAAAAGCCAGTTTTCCCCATTGTTATTCAAAAGGATATTAATTGGCCCCATATCCCATGAACACAAGTAGTCAGTTAGAGGTTTCCCCCTTTCCATAACTCACCATCTCTACAGAAGAAGATTCTAGAGCCTCCTGGAGATGCCTCATGCTAGCACCTCACACCTGGAAAGTTCTTATATTTTTCCTGCTGCAAGCTATGTATGAACTGGTTTGGTTTTGATACCCAAAGGAGGTCAAAGACAGAAAAAGGTCTCAAATCCTCATAGCAGTACTTTTTGTGGTAGTGATGAATTAGAAACAAGTAAATGCCCATCAATTGGGGAAAGACTAAACAAAATAATTGTGGTGTACAAATGTGATAGATGACTACTACCCCATAAGCAATGATGAATATAATGGATGAATGAATGGAGAAAGCATTTATCAAGACCTTAATATGTTAAAAAAAAAAAAAAACAGTCGGGTTACAAATAGAAAATCAGAGACAGCCCTTGCCCTCAAGGAGCTCACATTCCAATGGGAAAGACAATACATAAAGGAGGATTCACAAGTCAGATGGAAAGGTCTCATGGTTCCTTGGGGTGTAGCAGCACAGCAGATGATAAGTTATTTTCATTGATAAAATCGTATGAGTTTTTGATGGTGAATCATTTGAGGCTGCCAAGGACTGCGGCATTGAGGACTTTCTTTTTTGGGGTTGTTAAGTAGCTGTGGTCATTGATGAGGCTTCAGACTCTACAGAAGAAGTCACCTGGTCGAATCTTTGCATCAGCCCGAAAAAATGACTATGGGGGCTGGAGGGGAAACAGGCCCATCAAGTCTGTGGAGTAGGGCATTGTCATTCTCAGGGTTTTGGGGCTTACCTGCCCATCAGTGGCAACTGGTGAGTGGTTAGTATTGGCGGATTTGAGGAAGGTGAGAATTCCTTCTCACCGAGAATTGTTCCCTTCAGTGATGGGCAGAGGATCCAGGCTAGAAGCAAGGCTAGTGCTGCTACCGGGTTCAGGTCCTGAGCTGTCTCTTCTGGAATCTGAAGGGAGGTAGTGGAGTTACTTTGACTTTCCTGGGAGTTCTGAGAAGACTTGTATCAATTGATGTAAAGTGAAATAACACACACACACACACACACATACACACACACACACCATAACAATGTAAATTGAAAGAACAACAACAGTAACAACAATTGAAACAATTCTGTGTAAATATGATGAACTAATGACCCTGAAACAGAGGTATGAAAATGCACCTCTTTCCTTTTTTTGAAGAGGTGGTGCCTATGGATATGGAATATTGGACTCTTGGACTAGATACATGTATTAGTTAATTTTGAGAGGTGATATAAAGATGATATAAACACAGAAGATATTAATAAATATTAAGAACAAAACAAAATAGTGTTTGGGGGTCCTAAAGCTTAGCATGAGCTAAGGGTGGCAAGAAAAGCTAAGGACAATTTTTTAAAGGAAAAAATATGTGTCTAGTAATTTAAAGTGATGACTTGGAAAGGTAACCCTCATGGGGATGCATTATTCTGGACCAGGAATTGTGGGAGCCTAGACCTTCATCCTACCTCTGATGCTTACAAGTTGTTTGACCTTACGTAAGTCACTTTTTTCTGAGATTTAGTTTCTTCTTCTATAAAATGAGAACAATATTCTCTGCCTTGCCTACCTCCCAGGGTTGCAATAAAAATCAGATGAGAAAATGGTTATGAAAGTGTTTTGGGAACTGTAAAGCTCGCTGTATAAATGTGAAGAATGAGTTACCTACTTAGGTTTAAAACAAAATCTCAAAACAAACAACTTGTTATTTCAGAATACTGAGTTTTAAGTCTGACACCAGACATTTATTAGTAGTGTTACCCTTGGCAAGTCACCTAATTGTGTCTGCCTCAGTTTCCTCAGTTGTCTTGTTGTCCAGTCATTCAGCTGTGCCCAACTCTCCCTGACCTCATGGACCAAGCTATTGATGGGGTTTTGTGGGCAAAGATAATGGGAGTGGTTGTCATTTCCTTCTCCAGAGGATTAAGGCAAACAGGGGTCAAGTGACTTGCCCAGGATCACCCAACTAGTGAGTCTCCCAACTCCAGGACCAGCATTCTTTTCACTGAGCCATCTGGCTGTCCCCCTCAACTGTAAAATTGTGATTATAATAGCATCCATCTCCCAGGGTTGTTGAAAGGATCAAATGAGATAATATTTGTAAAGTGATTAGCACACAGTAGGTGCTATATAAATGTTAGTTATTATTATTAGCCACTGCTAGTTCTCAGGTTCTAGGACTTCCCAGATTTTCACCAAATGCTTCTCAGGCTCATGACTGTGATAAATAAAATAAAGGATAAAATGAGACAATATTTGTAAAGTGCTTTCTAAACCCTAAAGCATAAATGCCATATAAATGCTAGTTGTTATGATGATTGTTTCTATCATACTCCAGCCTACTGATGCATCTTAGTCCAAGAAACCCACCCACCTGAAGTTGCTGGGCTACGCTGCTGTAATTCTCTTTCCCACAAGAGCAACTGAAGTCTCAGCCCGGAACCACATGGTTGGTTATGGGGTTTTGTAAATAGTCTCAAACTATTGCCACCTTCAGCTAGGTAGTGCCATAGTGCACAGAGCCCTGGGCCTGGAATCAGGAAGACTCATCTTCCTGAGTTCAAATCCAGCCTCAGACACTTACTAGCTTTGTGACCCTGGGCAAGTCACTTCACCCTGTTTGCTTCAGTTTCCTCATCTGTAAAATGAACTGGAGAAGGAAATGGCAAACCACTCCAGTATCTTTGCCAAGAAAATCCCAAATGGGGTCACAAAGAGTTGGACGTGATTGAACAACAAAATCACCACCTTGCCTCACTCAAACTCTGTTCCTCCTCTTGTTTGCTGCTTCATTCTTTATTCCTTTGAGCCCCTCTCCCCCCTCAATGGCTGACTTGGCATCTTCCCTCCACCCATTCTACTCTGCTCCACCCCTCCCACTGTAACTTTCTCCTATTTGACATTGCTGTAATGGCTGGTAATCAGACTCCCACCCCAGACCAGCTCTGGGCCCTTCTCCAAGCATTGGAAAAGCATTTGCTTTCCCTATTGCCTTCTCAGGCCCAGACACTCATTTCAGATGACCTTCAGGCAGCAGTAGTATCCCCTTACAACCTCCCCTCCCCCTCAGGTCTTATCACTGCTTGGGGTAGGGGGAGGGCTGAGAGGAGATGGCTATTTCTGCTGCCCAGAGTGGGGATCAGGTGTACAAGAGCTGAAGCCTGACCTCCCCCTGGGGCCCTCAGAAAGGTGAGACTGAGTCTCCTGGAGTCCTTCTCCCCTCCTCTCCATCACACATTCAAGGGAACCCCCACTCCTCAACAGGAGCCTTCCTGCATGAAGGCAGGGACCTTTCCAGGACCCCAACAGCCCGAGGCATTAGGGCTCTGCCTGGTGAGGGAGGATAGGGATCTTTATCAACAACGCTAGTTTGTCATTGGTCAAGGAGAAGAGCCAGGCAGAGAAGGGGTGGACTTGTGGAGGAAGGAGGGGTGGTGACATGAAGGAGAAGGCCACTCCTTTTTCTTTTGCGGGATCCAGGTCTCCCTCCATCAAGTGATCCAAGCGTAGTTGGGAGTCTCTGCCTCAAGGGGTGATCAATGATGAGGGAGGAGCTGGATAGTAATGAACAAAGGAACAGGGGAGGGTGTGGAGAGCTGTGGTTGTCTTTGGGATTTATAGCTTATGAAAAAAAAAATCCTGGGGCTGGGGGCTGGGGTGGAGAAAATAAGGAAAGACTAAGACAAATAGGTCACTACTAATTCCTCCTTCAAAAAATTAAACAAAAACCTGGGACTGGCTGAGTTGGAGGGAATCCGGCATGGGGCTACAGGCTAACGAGATGGGGAATGGCGTCTCCATAGCATAGGTTAAACTCCTGCTTCTGAGGTTTATATAGTGAGATAATGAATGAACCTGGAAGCCAGGTGGGAAGACCTAGTTTGGTACGATTATTATACAAAGTTCCTACCTTGCTACAATTAATTTCATTATTATTATTGATGTATGCCATCATGATAGCAAAGGTGACATTTACGTGGCAAGTTAAGATTCACAAAGTACTTTAAGATCCTTACAATAGCCCTTTGAAGTAGGTGCTATAGGTTTACCCATTTTAGAGATTAGGAAACTGAGGCTCTGGGAGGTTGAGACTTGCACATAGCTGGTAAGGGGTCAGAGGCATGATTGAAATCCAGGTTTCTCCTGACTCTGATAGCATAGAGCTCTTTCGAAAGCACGGTGCTGTCTCATGTTTCATGCATTCGAATTGTTCAGAAGGACATTCTATAATTTTATTTGATTCATTTAAATTCATTTATTAAGTACATACCGTGTGGGACACTGAACACTAGGCGGTGGGGCAGGAGGAGTGAGAAGAACAGAAACAGCAAATAGACCCTGCTCACAAGGAGCTTACATTTTACTTTGTTGGTTTTTTTGTTTGTTTGTTTGTTGCTAGGCAATGGGGTTAAGTGACTTGCCCAGGGTCACACAGCTAGTAAGTGTCAAGTGTCTGAGGCTGGATTTGAACTCAGGTCCTCCTGACTCCAAGGCTGGGGCTCTATCCACTGTGCCACCTAGCTGCCCTGATTTTACTTTATTGTAAACAACTGGGACCTAGCAGGTCATGTTAGTTATCTATGGTATGTTCCAAAAGTCTCAGCGTAGTTTTAAGCTATTAAATTATAAAACTGCACTGAGACTTTTGGGACACTCTGTATTGTTGGGCAAAAGGAATGACCAGTGAGTCATATCTCGGCCCCAAAAAGTCCCATTTGGGGTTACAAAGAGTTGGACACAACTGGAAAAACAACTGAACAACAATAAAAGTGAGTTTGTGGAAGTGCCCAGATAAGAATCCAGACCTCAGAAGTTCTTGGTTCTTGTCTGGATACTGGTATTAACTCACTATATGTCTTCCTAAGCCTCAGGTTCCTCATCTATAAAATTACGAGTTTGATGTTTTCTAAGGTCTTTTCTTGCTCTAATTTTCTATGGTATCACTGCTTATTCTTTGAGAATGGGAATTGTTTCATTATTTGTCTTTATATCTCTAAGGGCCTACCATCATGCCTGGCACATAGTAGGCCCTCAATCTAATAAAATTTAATCAATTGTTTACTCAAAAATCAATGCTTCTAAAAAATAAAATAAAATAAAATGAAATAAAATTTACTAGCTGTGTGACCCTGGGCAAGTCACTTAACCCATTGCCTAGCACCCCCCCCCCCCCCCCCCCCCCCGCCAAAAATTAATGCTTCTAGATATCTGTCATATCTTTCAGAGCCATCTCAGAACCAGGCAGTCAACAAGCACCTACTATGTGCTAAGTACCATGACAGGCACTATATAAAGACAAAAGTGGAATAGGTCCTGCCCTCAAGGAACTTCAGTTTCTCTGGGGGAGAAAACAGGTAGTTGTTGACAAAACTTAAGAAATCTTCATGGTTGTAATTTGGGGTGGTGGGCAATTCATATCTGGGATCCCCCTGCTCAGTGAAGGAGTGTGAGCTTCTCCTTCCTCTCCAGAAGGCACCTGGTGGCTATGCAGATAGAGCAATTCAATTTTTTTTTTTTGTTGGGGCAATTTGGGTTAAGTGCCTTGCCCAGGGTCACACAGCTAGGAAGTGTCACATGTCTGAGGCTGAATTAGAGCTCAGGTCCTCCTGAATCCAGGGCCAATGCTCTATCCACTGCGCCACCTAGCTGCCCCAAGCAATTCAATTCCTGTCTCTCCTTTTGGAAATGGTGGTGTTGCTTTTGGATCTTTCCCCATCTTTCATATTTACTCAGTTACCAACCTCTGAAATATCTCTCAAATTTGTCCCTTATTGACACCCACTTGCACTATTCAATAGCCTCTTTAAAGGTTATTCTAACTCTTCTATTTCCCCTCTCCAATATTGAAAGGGCTTATCTTCCTTGTCATTCACTCCAATTCAACAAAGACTTAATAAGTATGTAAAATAGAGCACCGGGATAGTAGGGAAGATGCACTTTTAGATAAGACAAAGAGCTTGCTCTCATGGAGACTACAGTCCAGGGGCAGAATATGACACTAATATAATCCACGTGTCAGTTGGGCTTCCACTCATGACAATTTTCCTGATTTAGGGGGAGAAGTCTCTCACAAATTCTCTTTGGCTCTTGTCCCTACCCAGATTTTCCTTTGGGAACATTGAAATCTGATTTATTTCTTTCACTCTTTCACTCTGCTTCCTTGCAAGCTAACAAAGGATAAAATACATGATGTGTTATTTTACCCAAAAGAAGATAGAGAATGAGTTCTTACTCAGACATATCAAGAATCAGGAAAACTCCCTTCCTCCTTTCATGGAGTGTCAAGCAATTCTCTACTCTAACTTTCCTTAGAACCTACAGAATCCAAATGGCTTATCAGTAAAGGGAGAGGACTAAGTTATTTCTTAGTGTATATGATTTCTTACATTGGATTCTTCCTCTCCTTTGGAACCTTAGACTTAGTGCAACCTGCAGGTGACTCTCTAGGTCATAATGAAGCGGGCATCTCTGTCTCTTCTTCTACCTTTTTTTCACTGAGACTCAGTTTCCACACTAGCCCCTCTGTGCCCTTGGGTCCTTATCGAAGCCACTCTCTTGAGCAACATTGTCAAACTCAAATAGGAATGGGGCCATTAACCCTACATAAGGATCCCTGCCGGCTACATATTGACTTAGAAAACTTTATGTTAACCTTATTTATGTTTTATTGTATTTTTATTTCTTTTGTTAAATATTTCCCAATCACATTTTAATTTAATTTGGGTGTTGCGTTTGACACCTCTCCTGTGGATGTATATGAAGCTCATGTTCTCTTTATATATCTGGAAACGTGTCTCTTTCTTTGTGTATCACCATCTGTCTCTGAGCTTGTGTCAATGTCATCTTCTTTTAAAGGTCAGGCAGCTCAGGTATTTAAACTCTATTGTTCCTGAAGCAGCAGCTCAGTGATCTTTACTGATGCTCTCACTGCTGTGAACTTGACTCAATAGGGGCATTAAGACTCGCAGTGGGTCAGTGTGGACCAGGACAAAGAGAATTTTGTTCAGGAGACATTGAGAGAGGGGGGAGGGAGGAGTTTACCTTACTGCTTGGCTCCTGCTATAACTTCATTAATTTTTTTCATATACACATATTTTTTCAGCATTCACTTTTATGAGATTTTGAGTTCCAAAATTTTTCTTCCTCCCTCCCTCCCTTTCGTTCCTCCCTCCCCAAGACAGCAAGCAATCTGATATAGGCTGTACATGTACAATCATATTAAAAATATTTCCACATTAGTCATGTTATAAAAGAAGAATCAGAACAAAAGGGGAAAACCACAAGAAAGAAAAAAAAGTGAAAATAGTATGCTTCCATCTGCATTCAGACTCCATGGTTCTTTCTCTGGATAGCATTTTCCATCCTGAGTTTTTTGGAATTGTCTTAGATCATTGTATTGCTGAGAAGAGACAAGTCTATCAAAGTCAATCATCGCACAATGTTGCTATTACTGTGTACAATGTTTTCCTGGTTCTGCTTACTTTACTCAGCAACAGTTCATATAACTCTTTCCAGGTTTTTCTGAAGTCTGCCTGCTCATCATTTCTTATAGAACAATAGTATTCCATTATATTCATATACCACAACTTCTTCAGCCATTTCCAAGTTGATGGGTGTCACTTCAGTTTCCAATTCTTTGCCACCACAAAAAGTTGCTATAACTTTAGTATAAAATTGTGTAGGAATGAGGACAGGACTTGTGATTTCATTGGTATAAGGAACTCCCAGAGGAGGAAACTCTCCCCACCAATGCAGCTCAACATCTTGTCTTCAGTTAGAGCATTGAGAGGTTGGATTACTTGTTCAGGGTGACATAGCCAGAATGTTAGACAGCAGTTGAACTCAGGTCTTCTAGGATCCAAGCCTAGCTTTCTACACACTATAGATGGCATGCTACCTCTCAACAATACAAAGTAATATATGATAAATGAATTAGAGAGGTTACAAAGCGGTGCTTTTGTGAGGTTCAAGGGTAATAAGGATGTTAATGACTAAGATATCAGATGGTAGGAATTCTTGAACCCAAGGTAAATTCAGTTGGAGGGAGGAATGAGGAGACAGTCCATTCAGTGGGGAAGGTGGGCAAATCCTGAGAAAGGGACATTGGGACAGCACTTTCACTGAGGTAGCCTGGGGCAGGTGAGGGTGTGGAAGTGGTTGTACTACATGGCCTGCAGAGAACTATATAACTGGAGAATCAGCATGGGGAAAAAGTTTTGGTGTTTCCTCTGGTGATTGTGCCCTAGCGCAAAACCCTAGGTGACCCACCCTAGTTTTAACTCTGGGATCAGGGAAATCTTAACGGAGGCAGTAGAATTTGAATTAGGCTCTAAAATAAGGTTAAGTCACTTTTTGCCTAAAACTCTGCCAATTGACTACTAAGTAAAGTTAAGAGTCTAGTAATGATCTTTCCCTTCTCAGACTTGATACAGAGATTGGATTGTACCTCTCTGATGCCATTATCATCAATTTTTTTGTATTATAGGTATTCAGATATGGGTCCTAGTCCCTTATTACATGGACTGTGAGCTCCAGTGTTTGGCACATACTAAGTGTTTCATAAATGCTTTAATATAATAATAATAATCATATACAAATATAATAACAAATAAAACAAATACAAATATAACAACTATAAATAATAATAATATAAATGACTCAACATTTACTTTAAGGTTGGTAAAGTGCTTTCTTTATTAAAATCCCTGGAGGCTGGTAGTTCAATTATTAGTATTCCCTTTACAGACAAGAAAACCGAGGCTTTGAGAGGTGACTTGCCCCATGGTCCCACGGTTAGGAAGCAGGGGATTCAAAGTCTTCTCTGCTTTGCCATGCTTTAGAATTTGGACTGTGTCTTCCCTGTCACCTAGCACAGGGTTCTACACAGGTTGCACTCTTAATAGATACTTGTTAAATGGAATTTAATTCAGCAAACACTTATTAAGTTTCTTCTTTATGCACGTCCCTGGACATATAATGATTTCTCTCATGGATGGAGAACTCCGTGAGGGTCTGTGACAGGGAAGGAGCTCATACTGCTGGGTCAGCTTATCTCTTCCCAACTGGGTCTCAGGGGTGATGCTGAGGGGCTAATGAAAAATGAGAAATGAAAAAAGGGCTTCAGCATTTCCAGATGAGGGACAGCTGCAGGTGTGGGTGAAGGCAGGACCTCCTCTCTCTCCCACTTTGCCAATTAACCATGTTCCTTCCCTCCTCTTTGCATCCCTGCCTTAGGACGGTAATGACCATCCCAGAGTAGCTGAGCACACAACCCCATCGACTCTTCCCTACAGGAGGCAAGGCCATGGGGTAGAATGATTAGGAGTTTAGGCCATTGGTCCTGCCTAACACTAAGGGAAAGTACAGGCAGAGCAAGCCCATCTATCCCTGCCAAACCTACACAAATGCATCCTGATTTTACTGTCACATTTGAGTCCCATCCTCTACCCCACAAGAGGGACCTTTGTACAGCAAAGGGATTTGAAAAGGAGCCTGAGTCTGATATATCTTTCTCTTCCTGTCTCTCCTTCCTTTTCTTCTCACCTGCTTATTCTCCTGCTCTCCCTTCCCCCTACCCTCTTTCTCATCCCTCCTGCCCTCCCCCTCCTCTCCCCTGCTCGCCACCTCTACTCTCCTTGGTGCCCATCCCTTTCTTTTACTGTCCCCCAGGAAGCAGTAGACATAATCAGTGACTTCATTTTATTTTTTAAGAAAAAGGCACTTTAGGACTCTTATCAAAGAGGCCGAGACCCATTAAGAAACAAATTAAGTCTTTGTGGGAGCAGCCCGAGTGCGGATTCCTTGTGTGCAGAAGCCTCCTCACCAGCTCCCCTCTGCTTTATCCCCTCCATACTGGGTCACAGGGCTCCTCCTCTATCACAATACCCTGTACCACCCCAGGATTAAAGTGGTTCTTGGATGCTGTAGGGAAAATTAATCAGTTTTTGCTCTTTTGCCTAAAATAGGTCAGAGGGAGAGGAGAAGAGGGAAGGGAAAGCAGAGAAGGGGAGAGATGAAGAAAAGAGAGGGTGAAGGGTGGGAAGGAAAAAGGGGGAGAAGACGTAAGAAGGGGAATGGAGAAAAGGGGGACAGGGGAAAAGAACAGGGGAGGAAAGGAAATGCGGAGATGAAATGGAAGAGGAGGGTGAAGGGCCCAATATGGAGAAGAAGAAGAAATAGAGAGCAGGTAAAAGGTATAAGGGAAAGAAAAGAGGAAGAGGAAGTAGGAGAGATGAAGGGAGGGGGAGAAACCAGGCCCATGTGTGGTTGGAGCAGGAATAATTATAACTAGCATTTATTTAGGGAAGCCCTTTACCTATATAATCTCATTTGATCTTCGCAACAACCCTGAGATGTAGGTGCTATCATTATTCTTAATTTACTGATAAGGAAACTGAGGCACAGAGAGATTGTGACTTGTCCAGAGTCACATAGCTAGTAAATGTCTGAGGCAGGATTTGAACTCAGGTCTTCTTGAATCTAAGTAGAGTGCTTTATTTAAATGCATAGGCAAAATACATAGGAGTAAAAAGGAAATTACATTGAAATAGTTATTAAAGTATTAAAAAAGAAAAGTCCACGGACCTCACATTCAGAACTCTTGGAATTGTCAAGGGAACCAGTTAATTGGGAGGGAAAGTATCTGGCCTGTTAGCTGACAAGTCAGCAGAGATTAGTTCATTTAATCCAGTCATTAGCACCCAGAGCTATCTGCTCAGAGCAGGGCCTCAGGCCATAGAAATCTAAAAAGAGAAGCTTTGGAGTTCAATGACTCTCTAAAGTAGGAGACCTTGGATGCCCGAGGAGGAGGGAGAATCACTGCCAGGAAAGGAGGAAGTAGGGCCCTCTAAGCTAATTGCAACTTCACAGTTTAAGTGGATAGGGCACTGGACCCAAGTTAGAAAGACTGGAGTTCAAATCCAGCCTCAAACACTTACCAGCTGCATGAGGCCATAGGTCTGAAGTCAGGAACATCTGAGTTTAAAGACATAGACACTTACTAACTGTGTGACCTTGGGTAAGTCATTTAAACCTATTTACCTCCGTTTCCTTATCTGTAAAATGAGCTGGAGAAGGAAATGGCAAGACCACTCCAGTATCTTTGCAAGAATATCCCAAATGGGACCACAAAGAGATGGACATGACTGAACAATGACATTATTTTTTGCTGGAGACTGATCTAATGAGATATGCACTTAAAGGCACTTAAGTCTGGAAACACCCACGCCCAGTGACCTGAGCAAACCTCTGTGCCTGTGCTGATTAGCTTTCTCTTCTAAAGTCAGCCTTATCCATCTTAGTCTCTTCCCACATGTCCTCCACTCTGCCTAAGCAATGCAAGTCACAGAACTCTGTCCTTCATTCCTATAACTTCTCCCCATAACTGTGAGATGCTCGTCCCAGCACCATGGACAGTGACAGGAGGTGGTGAGGTGTCAAGGGTCTAAGCTAGTCATTTAAAGAGAGAAGTGGTTAGGGATAGACATAGAGATGAAAAGAAACTGAGACAGAAAGAGAGAAATTTGGTGTATGTGCCTATTGAAATAGAGAAAGAAGGGAAATAAGAGAGTCTCACAGTCATATACTAAGCAAATCAACAAGCATTTGTGGAGCATCACGTTTGTTCCAAGTGCTGTGCTAGTCAATGGAGATACAAAAACAAAACATTCCCTGCCTTCATAGACGTTACATTTTGTGGAGAAGGAAGGATATGTACATTTAATAAGCAAACACAAAATATTGCAAAATAAACAAAAGAAATGAGTAGGGGAGGCAGCAGTTTGAGCTGAGCTTTGAAGGGAGTTAGGGAGATTTTAAAAGAAGTGAGTGCATCCTAGGAATGGGTTGGAGGGGCCGTATGTTCAAAGTCATGGATAGGGGAGATGGAATGCTATGCAGAGAAATAATGGGCAAGCCAGTTTGGAATGCAGGAAACACATTGTGAAAGGCTTAAAATGTTAAAAGAGTTTGTATTTTATCCTAGAGGCAAGAGGAAACCATTGTTGATTCACGAGCAGGAGAGTGGCACGGTCAGACCACAGGATGTCACTCTGGTGGTTGTTTGGAAAATGGATAGTTTGGAGGGAAGACATGAGAGAGTGGATCAGTAAATTAAGGGTATCTCCTCATTCTCCCCATCACTGGGAGTTGTCCTTTAGTGTGGAGACCTGAATATTTCTCAAAGTCTGGCCTGAATTCTCTGAGCCCATGGGTCTTTCTCCAACTGTGAAAATCCTGAGGGCAGTATGTAAGCTCACCCTTGTTGTTCTTGAGTTATTCCAGTCATGCCTGACTCTTTGTGACACCATTTGGGGTTTTCTTGGCAGATACTGGAGTGGTTTGCCATTTCCTTCTCCAGTTGATTTCACAGAAGAGGAAACTGAGGCAAACGGAGTGAAGTGATTTGCCTAGGGTTACACAGCTAGTAAGTGTCTGAGGCTGGATTTGAACTCAGGTCTTCCTCACTCTAGACCTGATGCTCTATCGACTGTGCCACCTACACAGCACCCTGTATAGCACCTAGTCCAGCCCCAGGCACAGAGATAATTAATTGTGAGGAGAGCTGGGAGGGGGGAGAGGTGGGACGGATAGAGCGTGAGGAATGAGGAAGGAAAAGAAAGTAGGGCTTTTTGCCTTTCAGAACAAGGCCACTGAAGGCCAAGGCAGAGAGTCCAAATGCCTGTGTTCTAGACCCTGCTCCATATATGATTTACTGTGTGGCTTTAAGAAAAACATTTCCCTCTGGGCCACTATTTTGTTCTTTGTTTTTTCCACTCTGGACTCTGAGAACAAATATGCCTGGATAACAAAGATTAGTGTGCTGTTCATTGAGGTCATGGATGGTGATGTGCTTAGGAAATCAAGATTCTTTTTTCAGTCTCTCTAAACCCCTTCACTGCCCTTTTCTCTTCAATATCTTCTCCTTCTCGGTCACTGCCTACCTGCCACCTTCCTTTTCCTGTCTGCTGTCCCTCTTCTGTTTTATATCCTTCCCTATCCCCTCTCCCTCTTTTATTCAAGCTAGGGGAAATTATAGAGGTTGTTGAGGCATTATTGAACTAGCAGTCTTCTTGGATTATTTCCAGCTCAAGTTTCTCTGATTCTTTCCCTTTCTTGGATAGAGGTAGCTATGTGGTACAATAGATGGAGCTGGGCCTAGAATCAGGAAATTTTTTGTTGTTGTTCAGGTGTGTCTGACTTTGAGACCCCATTTAGAGTTTTCTTGGCAAAGATATTGGAATGGTTTGCCCTTTTCTTATACAGTTCATTCGACAGATGAGGAAACTAAGGAAAACAGGGTTAAGTGACTTGCCCAGGGTCACACAGCTAGTAAGTGTCTGAGGCCAGATTTGAACTCAAAAGATGAGTCTTTCTGACTCCAGGCCCAGCACTCTATCTACTGTTCCACCTAACTCAGGCAGACCAGAGTTCAAGTGTGGCCTCAGACACTTACTGGCTATGTGATCCTAGGTGAGTCATTTAACCTCTGTCTGCCTCAGTTTTCTCATTTAAAAAATAGAGATAATAATAGCACCTTCCTCCTGGGATTGTTGTGAGGATCAAATGAGATCATATTTGTAAAGCACTTTGCAAACCTTAGAACACTGTAATTGTTAGCTATCATAATTATTGTCCCATCTATTATAATCATTGTCCCATCTCTTCCCTTGTCCCCTCTCTCTTTTCAAAATTTTATTTTTTTAAATTTCAAAAATTTTTTTATTGATTTATTTTGATTTATCAACAATCACATCCATAAGCTTTTGAGTTTTAAATTTTTCCCCTTCCCTTCCTCCCTCCCTCCCCAAGATGGCACATAATTTGATATAAGCTATACATATACATTCCTATTAAACATACACAATTTTATTTTTTATAATTCTGCTTAAACACCAAAAGGTAACATTTCAAAACACATGGCAGAACATAAAGAAGATTCTTTATGAAGCCATCAATCTCCATTTCACATTGCTTGTTTTAAAAATATATATGAACACAGGGCAGCTAAGTGACTCAGTGGATACAGCACTGGCCCTGGAGTCAGGAGTTCAAATCTGGCCTCAGACACTTTCCAGCTGCGTGACCCTGGGCAAGTCACTTAACCCTGATTGCCATCTATCTATATATACACACACATAAAAATTCTGTATATTGTTTCCAAAACTGTCTTGCTTATCTGTGCTTCCTTCTGAATGTCATTCTTTTCTGTGTACTTCAAAAAATGTTCCAATGGACAGTTTTAAAAAAATTTTTAGCATTGCTATTGTCAACCCTCACTTTTTTCTGACACCTCCCCCAATTAACCAAGAGTAAGAAAGGGGGGAAAACACCCTTATAAGACAGTCAAGCAAAATGAATCTACATAGTGATCATGTATGCCTCTGTACCTGTGTCCATCACCTCTCTCTCAGGAGATGGGTAACATTCTTCATCATTGGTCCTCTGGAACTTGTCGCTTCTCTTTTGCTCCAGCCCCTCTATCTTTCCCTGCCTTCTCTCTAGCCCCTGCTTCTTCCCCAAACCTCTGTCTCCACAATGTGATTCTGGAATGAAGTCCTCACCTGCCAAGCAGAGCTGGGCATCAAGCTGCTGGCCCTGCCAAGAGCCCCAAGCTGTCAGGCTTCACTGCCTTCTCCTCCGGCAGTGCTTGCTGTAATTAATTAATCACTCCATCCTCAGAGCTGGAGCAGTAGCGGTGTCTCATGGTGGAGCTAAATTGGGAAGCAGAGTTCCTTAAACTGAGTTAGACCTAGGAAGGTGGGAAATTTCTGGGAATGGAGGTGTGGAGCTGGTGACTGGGGCAGCTGACTCTCTGAAGGCAGGAGGACAGGCTGATGAATGGCGGGAGGGCAATGTTGTATGTACAAGAAGTAATTTGCATCCTCAAGGACAGACGTATGTTGCACATGTGTGTAAGTGTGCAAGCAAAGAGGTTTTCAGTTTGTGGATCATAGATTTAGAATGGACTTTAGAATCAGTGAATCAAATTATTTCATTTTTGCAGATAAGGAAACTGAGGCACGGAGAAGTTAAGTGACTTGCTTAGGGTCACACAGGTCATGTCTGAGGCAGGATTTGAACCTAGATCTTGCTTACTTTAAGTTTAGTGCTCCATGCTGAATCTCTGTAGCTAGTTAGAGCTCTTGATTAAATCAATCAGTTTCCCAGGATACACTAAAAGGCGAAAGAGTTCCCACTCATGTCCCAGCCAGTTCTCTGTCATTGTAGGCATCTCTCCTTCCACGACCTACAGGCCCCTTGGGAGAAGGAGTGACCTGAGTCCCCAGGTACTTTGCCCTTTGATCTGGCTTCCTTGGGGGATGGGGAGGGGGATGTGTAATCTGAGAGGCAGTGATGTGAGTATTCTTGATTTGGCCTCCAGGGTAGGGGCGATGGGCATGTGTTGGTATATGTGTACAAACATCAGCCCTGGGCCTCTGAGGATGCATTAGTGACTGGATCCTGGCCCCCAGGCTTTCCTCATGCCCTGGCTTGGCAGCCTGCTCACAGCCTCAGAGTTCTCAGTAATGAGTCTGCTGCATAGCTGGACAGAGACTTATGGCTTATGGTTGCCCAGCCACCTCCTCCCGATTGTCCTCCATGGTTATTTATCACAATTGTCCTGGCTCAGCAGCAGAACCATCGCTTACACAGCTCGGAGCAGGGAAGGCAATAAAGCTGGTTGGACAGGCGGCCCTGAGCCCTGTCACCTTCTTTGAGGTGCCAGAAAGAAGTAGCGAGGCTTGCAGTGGGGGTGGGGGTTGGTGGGGCTAGGGCTGGGATCGGGCAGTAAAATTACCACCAGCAACCGGGAGGCAGCTCCTAGAAAGACTCATAGTTAACAGTGGTTGCTATCTACACCATTCCCCAGGTCCCTTCCAGCATTAACATCCTATTATTCTCATGCCACTCAATGTCCTGGAAATGGAGAGAACACTGGTCTTGGAGTCAGATCTGAGTTTGTGCTAGCACTTTGAAATTGACTTGCTGCACCATCCTGGGCAAATTACTTAACTTTTCTGTGCCTCATCTGTAAAATGGGTCTAAAATACTTGCATGATCTATCTCATAGAGTTGTGAGAAAGAGCTTTATACATCTTAAAGCGGTATAGACCTGTGAGTTACTATTACTCAGTGTAGCCACTGCTATTTGTTTTGTTTTTTCTTGGTCCTGTGGTTTCATTGAGGTAGGAAACTGTAGAATCTCCCTCTTCCAATTTATAGACTCAGCGAATAGCCTGGGGTTACCAAAAAGTAAAGAGAGGTATTGATGAGGGTCATACAGTCGGTATGAGTTAGAGATGGAATGGACTCAAACCCAGCTTACCTTCCCTCTTCCATACTGCCTGTCCTAGGTAGCCACTGTTAATGATTGATTAATAGGTCACATTTCTAAAGTGTCTTAAGGTTTGGTTCAAAAAGCACTTTCCTCCCAACGATGTTTGAAGAAGAGAGTGAAATTTATTAACCCCATTTTACAGCTGAAGAAACTGAGGCTCAGAAAGGTTAAATGATTTACTTGCCCACAAACATACAGTAAAACTGTGAGTCTATGGCCAAGACACTGAACCTCCTAGGAAGCACTGGTACCCAAATCCGGACAGAGCTCCTTATCCTAAGCTCAGAGCTCTTTCTTTCGTTATTGCTATTTAGATTGTTTCAGTTGTGTCCAACTCTTTATGATTCCATTTGGGGTTTTCTTGGCAAAGATACTGGAGTGGTTTGTCATTTCTTTCTCCAGCTCATTTTACAGATGAAGAAACTGAGGCAAACAGGGTAAAGTGACTTGCCCAGGATCATACAGCTAGTATATGTCTGAAGCTGGATTTAAACTCAGGTCTTCCTGACTGCAGGCCCAGTGCTCTACCCACTGCTCCACCTCACTGTTCCGTAAGCTCTTTCTACTATATTGTAAGTGATATATTTAGATGTCTATGAGTAGTCTCTAGACAACTATGGGCTGCTTCATTGCACTGGGGTCAACTTTCTACTGTCACTGATCAGAAGATCTGGGTGTTTTTTTGTTGTTTTGTTTTGTTTTGTTTTTGGCTAGGCAATGGGGTTGAGTGACTTGCCCAGGGTCACGTAGCTAGTAAGTGTTATGTGTCTGAGGCCAGATTTGAGCTCAGCCCCTCCTGAATCCAGCGCCGGTGCTCTATCCACTGGACCACCTACCTGCCCTGCTGTTTGTTTTTTTGTTTTTTGTTTTGTTTTCTTTTTTTTTGTCCAAACACCTTGGCCTTGGAATCTTAGCTTTTTCCCTTTCTAGTCTTTGATGCCTCCACTGGGTCTGAGGGCTAGACCACAAAATATACTCTATCATGGAAGGTGAAGACAATGGGATTTAGGGCTGGGATGGCCTTGAGAGTCTGGTAGTTCAATGCCCTCCTTTCAGAGATGGGTAAACTAAGGCCTGGAAAGGGTAAGTGGCCTGCTTAAGTCATGCAAGCAGTAACCAGTGCTAGGATTCAAACCCAGATCTTCAATCTTCAAATCCAGCATAGTCCCCAACTTTCAAACATCTGACATGTAAATGACTTATACTTGAAAACACTCCTTCCCACCTTATCCTATTTCACCACCAGAGCTTGAAACTTAGATGTCATCTTCGAACACTCACTCTCCCTTACCTCACCCTCATCCAATCTGTTGCCAAGTCCTGTTGACTTCACCTTCATAACATTCTTCACAGGAGTAGCTAGGTGGTAAAATGGATAGCGAACCAGCACTGAAGTCAGGAGAACTCAAGTTCAAATCCAGCCTCAGACACTTTTACTAGCTGTGTGACCCTGGGCAAGTCACTTAATCCTGATTGACTCTACAAACCACCCAACCTAACAAAAACTCCCAACAAACCCCCTCATATATGCTCCCCATCTCTTCTCTGACATTGCTACCACCCTGGTTCAGGCCATCATTATCTCATGCCTGGATTGTTGCAAAAGCCTGCTGATTGGTCTTCCTACATCATTTCTCCTCATTCCAGTCCATCCTCTATTTAGCTGTCAACCTGATCTTCCTAAAGTACAAGTCTCATCATGTCACCTCCCCTTTTCAATAAACTCCAGTGGCCCCCAATCAAATATAAAGTCTTCTGTTTGGTGTTCAAAGTCCTTCATGATCTGGCTCCCTCTTACCTTTCCAGTCCTTTTATACCTTACTCACCCCTGTCTACTCTGCAATTCAGTAACACTGGTCTCCTTGCTGTTCCTCATATAAGATACTCCATCTCCTGATTCTGGGCATTTTCACTGACTGTCTCCCATTTCTGGAATTTTCTAGCTCCTTATCTTTGCCTCCTGACTTCCCTGGGTTCTTTCAAGTCCCAGCTAAAAAACTCTATTCTACAAGAAAGCTTTCTGAATCCCCCTTAATGTTAGGACTTTCCTTCTATTGATTATCTCCAGTTAACCTGCATATAGCTTGTTTGTACATAGTTGTTTGCATGTTTTAGACCTGAGATAAGGAACTGGTGTGTGTGTGTGTGTGTGTGTGTGTGTGTGTGTGTGTGTGTCTGTATTTGCTTTTCTCTGAATCCTTATCACTTAGGTTATAGTGGGCACTTAATAAATGCAAATTGACTGACTGACCACCAGAGTACAAGCCCTCTCCCAATATGGGAGACAATACGAATTAACTTGAGGTTTTTATAGAATCAGTGGGTTCAAGAGAAAAAGAAGAGAAGAGAAGGGATTGCAAAAGCTGATAACACCAGGAAAGAGCTGACTCAGGGAACAGAATTCTAGAGGGGCACAAACTGCTTATATATTATTGGCCCCCCAGAACATCTTTCCCCTGCACTGCCTGAATTTCCACCAATTAGAGATTTGTTTGGTGTTAAAAGACTTCCTTTAAAATAAAATTTACCCTGTCCCACTCCCCAAAGTAAGGGATGCCATCATTCATTCAATAAACATCTGTTAAACGTTTACTGTGTGCAAAGCATTGCACACAAGTGCTAGGGAGGACACAAAGCTAAGGAAGACTTGGTTCCCACTTTCAAAACACTTATAATTTCTAATGGTTGATGGAACATAGCCAAATAAACCAGCTGAGGGAGAAATCACTTCCAGCTGTAGGAATCACAAAAGGCTTGACAGAGGAGGTCTGACTCTTGGCAGAGTCAGAAGAACTGGGGTCTAATCCGGTACTTATTATCTGTGTGACCTTGGGCATGTCACATCTGTAAAATGAAGGAGGTAGACTAGATCTCTAAGGTACCTTCTGCCTTTGGATCCTATGCTCCTGAGAGGTTGCATTTTAGCTGGGCCTTGTACGTTAGCAAGCAGACATTCCAGGAGTAGAGCTCAGCATGAGCAAAGGGAAGGAGGTGGGAGAGTATGCAATGTTTTCTGGGGGCCTTACAATAGCTTAAGGGAACTGGGGGCTAGGGAAAGGGGACATTAGTAGATACAACAGGAGACAGGTAAAGAAAGAAAAGTGCAAGAAGAATGAAATCAATCTTCCACCTGTTTTCAGATTTTGCCCAAGGCTGGCCCTGCATCTACCCCTGCCCACGTTCCACCGAACCATATGGCTCCTAGGACCCAGAATTCAGGTTGCTGCTATTAGCATCATAGTTTAGCTGCATTATAGATTTTTTTAGTGGATTCATTCATTCATTTATAAAATATTTACTAAGTGCTTGCAATCTGCAAGTGCTAGGAGAAATACCAACATCTTTCCATTATGCAGAAACCTCTATTTCTAAGGTCACTATTGCTCGTGACCCTATTTACTTCCCCTTCTCCTGGATCCTTTTCCCTTGACCTCCACTGACTATATTCTTTTCTGGTTCTCCTTTCTCTTTGTTCTTTTTCAGTTCATTTTGGTGGTTCATTCATTCATTCATTCATCTAACAAACTCACCAAGCAACTACTGTGTGCAGAGAACTATGCCAGGCACTGAGGGAGAGAATAGTTTAGATAAGACAATGCCTCTGGTCGCCCTGGAGAGGGCAAGAAAAGTTCTTTTTTATTTCTGTGGGGAGGAAGTGAGAAAGCTCATTACCAACTGGGGAATCAAGAAAAGCTACATGGGGGACAGCAAGGAGGTATGGTGGATAGAGCACCAGCCCTAGAGTCAGGAGGACCTGAGTTCAAATCCAGCCTCAGATACTTACTAGCTGTATGACCCTGGGCAAGTCACTTAACCCCGAATGCCTCTAAAAGAAAAGCTTAATGGAGGAGGAGGTAGCATGTTTTTTTGTTCACTTTGGTACAGTGGATAGATTGTTAGGCCTGTAGTTAGGAAGACCTGAGTTCAAATCCAGCTGCAGAGATTTACTAATTGTATAGTCTTGGGCAAGTCATTTAATTTTCCTTCACCTCAGTTTCCTAATTGGTAACCTACCCAGGGTTGTTGTGAGGATCAAATGAGATAATATTTGGAAAGAGTACTTAGCACAATGCCTGGCAAATAGTAGGCATTATATACTTGTCAGCTATTATTACTATTATTATTTTTTAAGGGTAAGCAGGAATTGAGCCAACAGGCCCAAATGGGAGAAGGGTACATTGTGAGCAGAGGTGGGATAGCACAGGGCTTATCTGAGCTATGGAAGCTGCCCCTGCTTTCACAACACTAATAATGTGGACATATGTTTACCATGATTGTACATGTATAACCTATAGCAGATTGCTACAGGGGGAGGGGGGAGGGAAGGGAAGGATGGAGAAAAATTTGGAACTCAAAATCTTACAAAGATGAATGCTGAAAACATTACATGTAATTGGAAAAAAATAAAATACTGTTAAGTACCAAAAAAAAGCTAGCCCTTTTTGTCTAGCACATGGAGAAGAGTGGTGTGAGAGCCATCTGTACAGGTAAAAGGTGACTCTTGATTTTGGAGAGCCTGGAATGCCAAACAAAAAAGTATGAACTTTTCCAAGTGTGCATTAGAAAAATACTAAAGATTTGTGAATGATGGCAGGCCCTGATCTATTCAGAAGGATATGGGCTAGTGTTGGAACCTAATAACCACTTAAGATGTTGCTTCTCTGGAAAGACAAAATTTTGGGGGCTCAATCAAATTTGGGGGTCATGTGGGGACTGCTTGAACTAGAAAGGTAATTACAAGTTTAGTCTTGTTATTTTGTTGCTTATTTTTCACTTGTTCTTGTTATTTCATAGGTTCACATTATATTCAGATTTTAAAATGGCTGCTAAGATTTTCTACTCTGTAGATCACCCTTATTTCCAACTATAATCTAAACATGGGCTCTTCTTGGAAGTCCTAGTTTTATAGCATCACAGGTCTGGAAGGGACCCTAGAGGTCACCTAGTCCAAACCCCTCATTTTACAGATGAGGAGACTGAGGCATAGAGAGGTTAAGTGACTTGCTCAAGGTCATACAAGTGGCAAACACCAAAAATGGGATTTGAACTCAGGTCCTCTGGTTCCAGTGCCAGTATACTCTTTCCATTGTACCCTTGATACCTTGGCTCTATATTAACACATTAAGATCCTTAAGAATCTAAGCTCCTTAACTCAGAAACTTTCTTATCTTTTGTCCACAGAGTTTCCCTTAACCAGCATTCCCCCTTCATGGGCATGCTTTTACCCTAGGACTCCCATAGAACCTTCTCATTCAACTCACTTCACGCTGTCTGACCCAGTTTGTCTAATAGCCCCTGAAATTTCTCCCTACCTCTGATTCCCTCACTCTCCATCCACCTGCATGAGAGAGGCCAGGTCTTCATTTACAAGTCTTATTTTCTTCTCAGTACAATGAGGAGTGTAAATATTGCCATATAAAAAACTCAATTACATTTTGATTACTCTTGCTTTAGCCTAGATCAAGGTTACTTTCAAGTCACATTTTTTTTCTTCTGCAGAATTTGGGGAGGAGAGTACAACTTTCCCAAGAAGAGGCTAGCCACCGCTACTGCCCTCAAAGCTGCTCCCAGGGATAACTGAGCCCGAGGCAGAACCCAATGCAGACAATGGATGAAAAGTAGAGTTGGAAGGAACTTAGAAGTCCCTTGGCTCTACCCAGTTCTGGAATCTCCTCATAGAACCACAGATCTGGAAGGGACCTCAGAGGTTACCTAATCCAACTCTTTCATTTTACAGATGAGGAAACTGAGGCTCAAGGACTTTAAATGACCTGCTCAAATCATTTACAGGTGGTAAACATCAGAGGTCAGATTCTTTGCCTCTAGAGAAGATTCCTTTTTCTGTTCTACCACATTCCCTCCATCTTTAGGCTCCTATTTTCCCAAGACAGTTTTCTCTCACTCACAGTCACCACTTAAATCATTTGCTCCTGATTTCTCAGGAGACATAAGGCAATTGGCCACCCTGACATTTCTTCTAGCCTAGAGTTACTTATGAGGTATACGAGTATGGTAAAGAAGATGAAATGCTAGATTTAGCATCAGGAAGACCTGGGTTCAAATTCTGCCTCTGACATTTACTTCCAAACTATAGTATGTGACCATGAGCACAAACATGTCAACAAACATTTATCATAATCATGATGATAACGATAATAGCTAGCATTTATGTATCACTTTAAGGTTTGCAGAGTGCTTTACAGATTTGATGGCATTTTATCCTCACAACTACCCTGAGAGGTAGGTGCTACTATTATGCCCATTTTACAGGCAAGGAAGCTGAGGCAGACAGAGGTTAAATGACATTTTCCAGGGTCACACAGCTAGTAAATGTCTGAGGCTGGATTTGAACTTAGATCTTATTGACTCCAAGTCCAGCTGTACCACCTAACAGCTTCTATCAAGTACTATTTGTTAATTAAATCTTGAAATTGCCTTCAATACCGTGTCCTCTCCCCCCAATCAGTCAACAAGTAACCATCAAGAACCTTCCATGTTACAGGCACTGGATTCAATGCCAGGACAAAGACAAGGAATAAGGGAGTTCTATGGGGGGGTACAGTATGTTAACAGATAAGTAAATATCAGATCAATACAAAATATACCATTGTTGAGTTGTTTCAGCCACAGCTGACTCTTTATGGACCCATTTGAGATTTTCTCGGTGAGATACTGGAGTGGTTTGCCATTTCCTTCTCTTGTTCATTTTACAATTGAGGAAACTGAGGCAAACAGGGTTAAATGACATTTTCCAGGGTCACACAGCTAGTAAGAGTCTGATGCCAGATTTGAATTCAAGTCTTCCTGACTCCAGTCTGGCACTCTCTCTACTGTACCACCTGGCTGCCCCCTACAAAAGGAGGCGGGGAGTGGAAGGGAATACTAGTAACCAGGGGAATCAGGAAAGACCTTCTTAAAGGGTGGAACTGGAGCTGAATCTTGAAGGGAGGTAGGGATTCTGTTTATTTATTTATTTATTTGATAAGGCAATTGGGGTTAAGTGACTCACCCAGGGTCACACAGCTAGTGAGTGTTCTGTGTCTGAGGCTGAGTTTGAACTCAGGTCCTCCTGACTCCAAGGCTGAGGAGGTAGGGATTCTGAGAGCTGGAGGTGAAGAAGGAAAGACTTCCAGGCATAGGGGACAGTTTATGAAATGACACAGAGGTAAGAGATGGAACGTGGTTTATGGGGAACAACAAGTAGGCCGGTTTATTTTTTTTTTAAATTTCCCCCAGTGAACTACAAAGCATTTATTTCCAAACTATAAATAAATTTCTCTGAGTCTCTGAGGTCCCAACCCTTCCACATTCCCCCAGCTAGGGAATAACATACAGTTCACATTTTTCTACCTCAGTAATCTTTATCTCCTGGAATTTTGGAAAATTTTGGTCTAAGAAGCCCAAGGAAAACAATCCAGGGGAACCAGCCTATTTTCTTTTCCACTTCCTGACCTTTCCAGGGTCTGGTCATGTAGCTATTTTCCCCGATGGTCCACAGAGCTGTTGTTTGGTCCTGGGACACTCTGGTCACAGCCATTTCACCCCAATGATCATTCTCTGTGCTGATAAATCTTGTGCCTTCTGAATCCTAGACTGGGCACCACAGAACCCACTGGTGCTCATCTGGTGAGGCAGGCTCCTTCAATTTACCCACTAGCTCAGCTTCCAAGCAGAGTGCAAAGAAGGAAATGTCCGTGCAAGAAGTAGGTGGCATGGTGTAGGCACTGCCAGCCTGCCAGATCACCGTTGACTCTTGCTCACAAGGTACTTTTCCTCCTTGTCCTCATCCTCCTCATCACCAGGCTCCCTGTTCCGTAGGAGTAGCTGGAGGTCAGGGCTGGAAGCAGAACCACTTAGACCTTTGGAGTTGAGGGTGATGTGGAGGGATATCCTAGATAGACAGAAGGCAAATACCACCCAGCTCAGTAGCATGATCTGCTCTCCCAGCAGATGAGTTGCCAGCAGCAAAAAGTATTGACATCCTTAAAAATCCCAGAAATAGAAAGGCTCTGGTTGGAGGTTCTATAGTAAAATAGGGGAACTCAGAGAGGCAAAGACAAAGGCAAGAATCCCACTGAGAAAGAGCATCCCAAACATGCCCTGGAGGTGCCTTGTGGCTTGGAAACAGAAGGTTTTCTCAGATATAGACAAATGTAAGTCTTCAAAAACGGCAAAAAGAAGGAAGAAATCAAAAAGCATGAATGGTTGCAGATAGTACATACTGTTAATGGGATTTTGGAGGTTTCAATACCTTTTAAGGAGAAATTAGCCTAGGTGCAGCTAGGTGGTGCAATGGATAGAGAACCTCCCTGGAGTCAGGAGGACTTGAGTTCGAATTCAACCTTAGACACTTGATATTTACTAGCTGTGTGATCGTGGGCAAGTCACTTAACCCTGATTGTCTTGCTAAAAAAAAAAAGGAGAGACTAACCTAGCCAACATGGAGCAGAGCCTTAGATATTGTTCTCAGCAGAAATATGTTTACAGAGAAGAAGATACAAAATATATATACTTGAACTTGTGTCTCAGTTTTCCCAACTGTAAAGTAGGAATGATAATAACTATAGTATCTACTTTATAGAGTTGTTATGACAATGAGACAATGTATGTACATCATTATGGGCAGCTAGGTGGCATAGTGGATAGAGCACTGGACCTGGAATCAAGAAGATTCTTCTTCCTGAGTTCAAATCTGGCCTCAGACACTTACTAGCTGTGTGACCCTGAGCAAATCATTTAACCCTATTTGCCTCAGTTACCTCATCTGTAAAAATGAGCTGGAGAAAGGAAATGACAAACTACTCCAGCATCTTTGCCAAGAAAATCTCCAACAACTGAACAAGAACAATAATGTAAAGCATTATGTATCAGTTATTACTGGGGTGGGGGATGCTGGGGAAACTTTAATTAAAGGTTAGGCTAACTTTCAAGTCAAGCTTGGAAAACATATTTCATCTTTTATAGGTAATCAAAATGATTACCTGCAATCAAAATATCTCATTATTTCTTTATGTCACTCTTTTCTTATGTGAATAAACCTGGGAAAACACATGCTTGTTTAGCAGCAATGTGGGGAAGGGGAAAGAGGAAGCACATGCTAGAACCACACAGGGAAATTTGGGGTGATGATCATAGGAGAAGAAGGAAAGGTCATTTGGTGAAAGCAGCAGCAGCAGCTCCTAAAGTCTTGGGAGTCAAGTGGACCCAGAGACCAAGAAGGTCAAGGGAGCTTGATGCCTCCAGCCAAGGGCTAGAGATCAATGAATGTGGAAGGAAAAGTAGTAAAAGGAGAAATCCTTGGGCCAAGGTCAAGTTCCATTGAATCTGCTCTAAGAAGGAACTTCTGCCAGTTACTGAGCAAGTTCCAAAGCCATGAGCTGGATCCTTCATAAAGCTTCCACCAGTATCACAACAGGGAGGGAAGGGCACGTAGATCTGTGGGTGTGTTGTTTCTAGTATATGTGGCTGAGGTTAAAAAGACTAAAACAACATGAAGCCACCCTGATGAAGAGGAAGAAGCACTGGAATTTTGTGTGAGTGGGTTTTGGTGTGTCAAAGGATAGAAATGAATCAAAGACAATTCTGAAAGTTCAAGTAGATGAGAGTGGGTCGGCTTCCCAATGGTGAGTGGAAATGATGACGATGATGATAGCTACCATTTACATAGTACTTTAAGATATACAAAAAGTTTTGTCAATGTTGCTTCATTTTACCCTCACAACAACCCTGGGAAGTAGGCGTTATTATTATCTTCATTTTACAGTTGAGGAAACTGAGGCAGAGGTTAGGAGGCTTGCCTGGGGTCATTGTTCAGTTGTTTTCAGTCATGCCTGACTCTTCATGACTCCATTTGGGATTTCCTTAGCAAAGATACTGGAGTGGTTTGCCATTTCCTTCTCTAGCTCATTTTATAGTTGAGGAAACTGAGACAGACAGGGTTCTATGACTTGCCCAGGGTCACACAGCTAGTAAGTATCTGAGACCAGATTTGAACTAGCCTGGCATGCTACCCACTGAGCCACCTAGCTGCCACACAACTGGCAAATGTCTGAGATCATATTTGAACTCATATTTTCCTGATTCCAAGTCTATTCCTATATCCATTGCACCACCTACCTGGTAGAAGTTATGGACATGAAATGACTCCCTAATACTTATTGACTGAGTCATGAGGTTGAAACTTCTCTGTTAGACATTTAAAGCTTTATACAACCTGGCCTCTTACTAACTTTCCTGCCTTCTTGGATTTTGCTCCCCTCCACATGTACTATGTATGGTCTGGCCATACTGATTTTATTGCCATTCGTTACTCATGGTGCTCCATCTCTTGTCTCTGGGCCTTTTAGAATAGACTCCTTCCTCACCTCTATTTCTTGGAATCATTGGTTTCCTTCAAGACTCAAACCAAGTGCCACCTTCTTTAGTTTCCCAAGTTGTTAGTGTTCTAAATATTATTTTTGTATCTGCCTTGTATATATTTTGTGTATGTATGTATATATGTATATGCACGTGTATACATATACATGCATACACTTATATACACATACACACATGATATATACACACATAGATAAATAGAGATATAGTCTCTGTTATTAGAATGTAAGCTTCCCGAGGGCAAGAATTATTTAATTTTTATCTTTATATCCCCAGCACCTAGCACAGTGCCTGGCACATAGTAGGAGCTTTATAACTAATTGTTGCTTGATAACTGATCAGTTGATAGGAAGGCTAGGGAAATCTGTGACAAGCAAGGGAGGTTCTCCTCCAGTTGAGGTAATTGAAGTTGGGGAATGGACAATGTGACTTTCCTGTGACCTGAGATTCTGTGATCCTATAATTCATCTTGTGCAGGACTTTAAGGCATTGAGTGAACAAGGGCGTGAACTAGAGATTGCCTCTCACACCCTGAGACCTTCAAAGTGCACCTTCCCAACCAAGCCATTGTGGAAATTACCCATGGTAATGGAGAAAGAGCGCATTTGTTCCAGGAGTAATTGGTAGTAACTGATGGTAATTTCTAGTAATTAAATACTAATTAATTCAATGAGTGAGTAATGTACTTATTTATGATTTTCTCGGTTGTTCCCTTATAAATATTGGTATTACTTTTGCCAGGCAATTAAAATCCTGGGAAAGCCTTGGAGATCTGGGGAGGTGATGAGAGTTTTGCTTGGTTAGGGCTGGGGGCTTAGTTTGGGAAATGAACTAATTAATATCCCCCGACCTTCTTCTTTTCCAAGCTTCCTTTTTTTCTGTCGAAAGCACTAATTCCACCCTTCCATTCTCCCAGGTTTTCAGCCTTCTTGTTAATTTTGACTCCTCACTCTCTCTCACCCCACATAGCCAATCAACTACCAAATCTTGCCATTTCATACTTCTCTAGCATCTCTCACATCTGACTCCTCTCTACTCACACAGCTACCACCTCAGTGCAGGCCCTGGTCACCTTTCACCTGGATTATTGGAGCAGCTTTCTAACTGGTCTGCCTGCTTCAAGTCTCTAGTCAGTTTTAGACACTGCCACCAAAGTGCAGATCAGACCACGTCAGACTCTCCTATTCAATCAAATCCACTGGCTTCCTATTGCCTTAGGGATAGGGGTGGGGAACCATAAACTCCTTTATTTAGCTTTTCAAGCCCTTCCCAGTCTGGCCCCAACCTCTCTTTCCAGTCATATTGAATGTGACTCCTTCCTTTTGCTATCTGCACTTCTGTCAAAATGTCCATCTCTTTGTTTTCCCATAGTGCAATCCATCTCTCATCAATGTGCCTTTGTACTGGTTTTGTATTGGTCTGATTAGCCATAGGCAGACATAACTTGACTCTGACATAGTGATGTCATTTTGGTCCTCTTCAAGAATGAAGGACTACCACCACCATGACCGTGACATTCTTCCTCAGGCTGAGTGGGCAAAGCATCTGCTTCTGCCTCATGCTTCTGCAAGAACCCTACCATTACTCCTCAGCTGCTGTCTTCTTTAAATCTGGAAAAGTCTACTCTCAGGTTTCTGGTCTCTGACCTATGCTCAGAAAGCTGTGGATGGGCATGGATCAGCTCTTGTTTGCTTCTGGCCTGAGACAACCATTTATCAGATCTTGGGATCATAGATTACAACTGGAAAGGACCTTGGGACCCCACTGAGTCTACTCCCCTCATTCTATAGATGGAGAAACTGAAGCACAGAGAGTTTAACTGACTTGGGTCACAGATCCAAGAGTCACATAGTTCTAGGCCAGGGTCATAGAGCTAACAAATGCCTGAAGCAGGGTTCAAACCCACAAATTTTTTTTTCTCTTTTAGAAAAGATTCAGTTTAAAAGTTTTCAGTTCCAAATTCTCTCCCTCCCTCCAGCCCCTCTCCCACCCATTAAGAAGGCAAGCAATATGATATCTATTATACATATGAAGTCAAGCAAAACATATTTCCTGTGGAGTTGTGAACTGATCCAACCATTCTGGAGAGCAATTTGGAACTATGCCCAAAGGGCTAGAAAACTATGCATACCCTTTGACCCAGCAATAGTACTTCTAGACCTGTATGCCCAAGAGATCATAAAAATGGGAAGAGGATCCCCATGTACAAAAATATTTATAGCAGCTTTTTTTGTGGTGGCCAAGAATTGGAAGTTGAAGGGTTGGCCATTAATTGGGGAATAGCTGAACAAGTTGTGGTATATGACTGTAATGGAATACTATTGTGCTACAAGAAATGATGAGCAGGCAGAATTCAGAAAAACTTGGAAAGACTTGTATGGACTGATGCTGAGTGAAGTGAGCAGAACCAGGAGAACATTGTACACAGTAACAGCAACGTTGTGTGATGAATAACTTTGATAGACTTAGCCCTTCTCAGCAATGCAAGGATCTAAGACATCTCCAAAAGTCTCATGATGGAAAATGATCCACATCTAGAAAGAAGACTGTGGAGTCTGAATGCAGGTTGAAGCAGACTAGTTGCTTTCTTTTGTTGTTGTTGTTGTTTCTTCTGTCTTGTGTTTGTTTTCTCCCATTGGGTCTAATTCTTCTTTACAACATACCTAATGTGAAAATATGTTTAATATGAATGCATACGTATAGTCTATATCAGATTGCATGCTGTCTTAGGGAGGGGGGAGGGAGGAAGGGAGAGAAAATTTAGAACTCAAAATCTTATGGAAGTGAATGTTGAAAACTAAAAATAAATACAAAAAAAAATTTCTTATTGGCCATGTTGTAAAAAAAGCAAGAAAAATAAGGAAAGTAAAATAAAACATGCTTCAATCTGTTCTCACAGTTCATCAAGTCTTACTTTGGTGGTAGATAGCATTTCTCCTCATGAGTCCTTTGGAATTGTCATGGATCATTGTATTAATCAGAGTCTTTCACAACTGATTATTGTTACAATATTGTTGTTACTGTGTACAATGTTCTCTAAGTTCTATTCACTTCATTTCGCATCAGTCCATATAAGTCTTCCCAGATTTTTCTGAAGCCATACTGCTCTTCATTTCTTATAGCACAACATTATTTCATCGCAATCATATACCACTACTTGTTCAGCCATTCCCTGATCGATGGGCATCCTCTCAATTTCCAATTCTTTGCCACAAAAAGAACTGCCATAAATATTTCATATATATGATGTATATATCTTGTCCTTTTTCACTGATCTCTTTGGGATACAAATCTAGTAGTGGTGTTGCTGGAATCCACATATTTCTGACTCCAAGGATAGTACCCACTCTACTATTCCATATTCTTCTCAGTTGCTGGGGATTGGCATCTTCACCCTTTACCTCTAAACAGGTTAAGCCTCAGTTTCTTCATCTGTAAAATGAAGGGAAGGGTGGGCTAGCTGATTTCTGCTACTCTCTGGTCTGTTCTCTAAACAGGGAAAAAAAGCAGAAAAGAAAAGATAAGAAAAGAAAAGGATGCAAAGCATTTTGTTGCTCTCTTGTATAGGCTGCTAGGGGGCCATCACCAGTCTTCTTGACCTATGTCATGCTACTGGGCTCCTATGACTCTGGAGGAGAGAGTGGGGCTAATGACTCTGTACAACTCTGCCTCACTTATGTCCAATTTACTTGCAAGTCAAGACATCACCCTCCTGATGTCATTGGTCTTCTTAGAGAATGAAGCACAAACAACCACAATGGGCTGCTACTGAAGAATGGGTAGTTCCTCTGATCAAAGTCTGTCCTCTTGAATCTTAGACTGCTAATTATCTTAAGGGTAGCTTCAGTCCTGGACACCCAATCAGGATCTTCCCTTGTCCTTCCAACAACATATCAATGGGCATGGCCACACAGTGCATGGGGAGATACTTTCCTGACCCCAGACAAAATTCTTCACATGTCGTAAACCCATCACATTCAAAGGTGCCCCTGATCAACTTCCCTTATACTCACTTGTGTGTTGTTATTGTTGTTCAGTCATGTCTGACTCTTTACGACCCCATTTGGAGTCTTCTTGGCAAAGATACTTGCATGGTTTGCTATTTCCTCCTCCAGCTGATTTTACAGATGAGGAAACTGAGGCAAACAGGGTGAAGTGACTTATCCAGGGTCACACAGCTAATAAGTGTCTGAGGTCAGATTTGAACTCAGGTCTTCCTGACTCCTGTCCTAGTGCTTTATCCACTGCATCACCTAGATGCTCTACTTACCTAGGTGACCTTAGGCAAACCACTTTCCCTCTCTGGGTTTCTAGTTCCCTGTTCTCAAAATAAGTAAATTCATAGTTTTTAATTACCCTTTCAACTTTAAATTATTGGAGCCCACTGACCTAGGCACACTGGAAGAGGATTTTCTTCATAAAATTGAAGTGGACTGGATGAAAAGGGAGGAGGATTGAAGAAAGGCTCATGTTTTCAAAGCCTTTCGTGACAAAGGTTTAAAAGGGAGCTTCTGATCTTGACTGACAGCTTTTTGGCCATTTCAGATTCACTCCTGCTCTCAGCCTCTAGCTTTCCTTCCCTGCCTTGCCTGTTTTTTTGTCCTTCCTTCTCAAAGAGGACCATGACATCAGGGAGGTGATGCCATAACATTCAAGTGAATTGCATTTAAGTGAGGGAGAGCTGTGCAAAGTGATCAGGTTTGGTCTTTCCTCCAGAGCCATCTGGGTCCAGTGGTAAGATACAGGATATGGACCTGATGCAGCGGGAGACCTTGCCCTTTTTAAGCTATGGTCTTTTTTTTTTTTTAATTAGGTTAAAGAGGCCATTCTCTGCCTCATTTCTTACCTAGCCTTAATCACCGAATAGGCAGTGCCTCAGTCAAACTGAGACCTGTTAAAGACCTTAGCTTAAGAAGGCCAAGCTCTCTCACTGCATCAGGTCCATATCCTGTATCTTGCCACTGGACCTAGATGGCTCTGGAGGAAAGACCAAAGCTGATGACTGCACAGCCCTCTCTCACTTAAATCCAATTCACTTTCATGTCATGGCATCACCTCCCTGATGTCATGGTCCTCTTCAAGAATGAAGGACAAACAGCAACCTCTGTGAGGAGCAGTAGTAGGAGCTGCCCCACTGGGGACCCAACTGGAACTGGCCAGTTGGGCAACACAGCTTTCTTTCTCTTTCTTTCTTTCTTTCTTTCTTTCTTTCTTTCTTTCTTTCTTTCT
>NW_020954589.1:14967143-15034480 GCF_900497805.2 Vombatus ursinus | reverse complement strand
TCTTCCTTCCTTCCTTCCTTCCTTCCTTCCTTCCTTCCTTCCTTCCTTCCTTCCTTCCTTCCTTCCTCTCTCCTTCTTCCCCTCTCTTTCTTTTTTTCACTTCCCTCTATCCACATAGGGTATCATACCCTCATACTCTTACCTGCGGGTGCTCTGCCCAAAGGAATGTAAATTTTGATCATTGAAATCTCCCAAGATATCTTGGGGTTTACAGACTAAATTTCCTTCTTAAGGATCATGCCTTAAACTCAAATCACTCTGGCTGTCATTGATTTGGCCAACAATAGGTCCTAGGCCAAGCCCCACTCGGTCATTGTTTGGACCCTGATTGGTTCAGAGCGAGTGTCAATAGTATTTATTTCTGTTTTGGCCAGAAACCTTGAGGGTCTTTCCCTCCCCTGCCTTGACTATAATGGGGTCAGAAGAGGGAGTTGTTCCTCCATGGTCTCCTGCCTTTCATGGTCCCCTCTGGCAGGTTGTTTCTCTCTGTCTTCATCTGTCTATTTTTTTGCTTTCTTGTTTCCTTTCCCTACTCTGTTTATCTCCTTTAATTATCCATAATATAGAACTGATGTGTTTTTTATTATTTGTTTTACTTATTGAATAAAGTTTTATGTTTCCTGTCTTAATTTTAAAACAAGATTAGTGGAGTGTTTTACGTTTTTTTCTCTCTCTAAAACAAATTAAGAGGGAATAGTGGGAATGGTATGAGATTTGGAATTAAAGGAGCTGGTTTGGAATATCAGCTCCACTGCTTATTAGCTGTGATTGTGGGCAAATCACTTAACTTCTCAGAACCTCAGTTTCCTCATCTGTAAAATTAGAGTGGGGGTTGGGCTAGATGATATCTAAGGTCTCTTCCAGCTTTAAGACTCTATGATTCCAAGATGTAACCCTCATGCAGCGAAGCATCCTGAGGGAGAGATGGGTGGCATGTGTCAGGCAAGTCAATCCTTCACCAATACTTCCTTTAGACCCAGGACTGTGAACCTTGGAAATAGCAGGGCCTCCCAGACTACCAGTTCTTGCTTCCAACCTGGGTCTCACAGCCATCAAGGAAGGGAGCAATCACTGTGGGGAAAGGGGTCTACCTTTCTCCCCTTTCCCCCAACCAATTGCTGATTAGACCCTGGAGTGGCTTGCAGCCCAGCCTCCATAGCCATCATCTGGGAATTGACCCACATGAAGATATGGCCTGGTGACTGTTTACTCAGGAGCTGTAACCATAGCTACCAAAGATCCATAAAAGAAAATTATTGTCACCAAAGTCCTTGGCACTGTCAAAGGTTCAACATCAGAAACTGATATGATTTCATCAGTGGAAGTGACATGAAAGAGTAGGCATTAACATTTGCTTTGCCAGACTTCCCCAGGAATCATGGGAGCTTTCCATCTGACTTGCAGCTGAAATCTTCCATATGTTATTTCTTCCCTTAGAATGTAAGCTCCTGGAGGTCAGGGGCTATCTTATTTTCCATTTTTTACCTCCCCCACCCCCACCCCAGTGCACATAGTAAGTGCTTAATAATTGCTTTTTAATTAATTCATTATTTCATGTTTTCTCTTAACCCATAAGCAATTCTCTAAAACAAAATAAATTACAGAGCAGGCCCAGACATGCATGGTAGAATGAATTTCCTTACTAGAAGTGGCCTAATGCCAGTTAAATCATAGGTTCAATTCCTTTCCAGAAAGGTAGCCCTCAATCTTCTCCCTGTGAACCAAATGACCCTTAATAGAAAGATGTTTTCTTACCCTTGGCCTACTAATGGGAGTATATGAAGATCCAGGAGATGTAAGTTATCATCCTGACTTTATCCTTTTTCGGTTGTGTGTTGGTGGGCACATCGCCTAACCTAGCTATGCCTCAGTTTACTGATTGATAAATGGGAGTAATAATACCTCATCTGCCTAACTTACAGGGTTATTGAGGATAAAATCAGACAACAGTTATGAAAGTACTTTGGAAAATATACAAATATTGGGGATTATTATCATTATCATTATTGTTATCATTGGTTCCAAACCTAGACAATTTCCCATTTGAATGCAGAATTTTCTTTATGCTCCCACCCCTCCATCATGTCAGATCTCTCCCCCAGCCCCAGAGGCACTCAGCTCAAACAGCTATTTATGATGCACTGTCGATATCCGTCTTTACGGTGAAAGAGCGTGTGGGGGACGAATGGAGCCTTGGGCCCCATTCGTCAGCCACTTTGCAGCAAACTCTAAACAGTTTTTAATTGGGAGCCCAGATTTACTCCCACCATGGGCAGCAGCAGCCTGATTCCATCTAGGGAGGGGAGGAAGTTAAAGCCTTGCTGCTGTTTGCCTAACGGTCGGATTGTATCAATGCTGAGAAAATATTAGTTGCCGCAGAACAATAAGGCCAGTCCCTTGAGCTGCTGCCGGCAAAAAGTAATTCCTATAAATCCCCTTTGACAGAATGCCTGCTTTCTCCTGGGGCTCTGCCGATGCAATTCCTAGCTCTCCCAGAGTTGTTTCTGACTAACCCAGATGCTGGCTCAGAAGGAAGAGACAAGTATGGTGATTGCCCATGGACTATGGGGAAAATTGAGGCACAGAGTAATGGAGTCACATCCCTGGGGTGCCCTTCTCAGGGGATAGACCTAGGATTCTTGGGCAAACTTTTCTTGGATCCATACCCTGCTCAGATAGGGATGATAGTACAGGGTACCCCTTGATTATCCACCTTATTGACTTCTAGGTATGTGTCAATCAACAAATATTTGTTAAGTGTTAACTTTTATTGGGAATACAAAGAGAGTTAAAAACATGGTCCCTACCCTCAAGGAGCTCACATTCTAACAACATGAGAACAACCATGTACATATAAAATGTATACAGTATAAATGGGAGCCAGCCTCAGAGATAAGGCACTGGCAGTGGGGGAGTGGAAGGTTGGGAAAGACCTCTTGAAGAAGCTAGGAGTTCTTACTGTGGGCCACCATGATGGTAGGAGACAGTGACTTTCTTCATTCCTTTCTTCCCTTCCTTCTTTCCTTCCTTTCCTTTCTTCCCTTCCCTTCTTTCCTTCCTTCCTTCCCTTTCCTTACCTCTTTCTCTTTCTTTTCCTTCCCTTTCCTTTCTTTTCCTTTCCTTCCTTTCTTCCTTTTTTTTCTTTCATCTCTGTCTATCCTATATTTATCTATCTATATAAAATATACACAGAGTGAATACAAAACAATTAGAGGAAGGAGGCATTAGGAAGGAGATTAGGAAAAGCCTCCCGTTGGATGTGGCATTTCATCTGAGCTCCAAAGGAAGCTAGGGACTTTAAGAAGTGGAGGCAGAGAAGGAGAGCATTCCAGCTGTTATGTACGTGATAGCCTGTGTATAGGTACAGAAAAGAGAAATGGAGCACCTTGTGTAAGGAACAATATGAAGGTCAGTTTGACTGAATCATAGAGAGTATGAATGGAAATAATGTGTAATAATCTTGGAAAAGTAGGTTGGATCCAAATTGTAAGGGTTTTAAATGCCACAGAGAGGCATCTGTTGTTGATCCTAGAGGTAATAGGAAGCTTTATTAAATTTATTGAGCAGGAGAATGACGTATTTAGACTTGGGCTGTAGGTTGGACGTGGTTGGAGACTGGGCTGGAAAGGGGGAGATTTCATAGACTTACCAAGCTTGAGGATTAGAAGGTACCTCAGGGAATATCTAATATAACTCCCATACACAAAAGGAATCCCCACTACACCATATCCAATAGTAATCCAGTCTTTTCTTGCTGAGCTCCAAGGAAGGAAAGTCCACGACTTCTTTGAGGCAGGCTGTTTGAACTTCCAGAGCTGTTAGGAAGTTTTCCCTAAGATCAAGTCTAAACTAGCCTCTTTGCAACTTCAACTTCAACTTCCACATACCAATCCTGGTTCTATCCTTTGGTAGAACCTTGGGGCCAAACAGAATGAGTTTAATTGCTCCTTCACAGGACAGACCTAAGAATACTGGAAGGGAGTTATCATGGCTCCTCCCTCCCCACCAACCCCCACCCTAACATCAGGCTAAACATGACTGGTTTGATTAATCAACCCTCATATGAAATGGGCTCAAGGTTTCTTTACCATCTTGGTTGTCTTCCTCTGGACACTTTCCAGCTTACTAACGTCCTCTTTTTAAGTGTCATCCAGAAGTAGACATGGTACTTCAGATGAAGTCTAATGAGGACAGAGTACAGTGGGACTCTTGCTTCCCTATTCCTAGAAGATTTACCTCCCCCTAACACAGCCTGAAATCATGGCACCCTATTTGACTGCCATATTCCACTGCTGATTCATGCTGAGCTGACGGTCCACCAAAACCCCTAGATCTCCTTCAAGAACAACTGTTACCTATGCACACCTCTCCAGTCTGATCCTTGTAAGGTCAATTCTTTTTTTCCCCCAAGTGTAAAACTTTACATTGATCCTTATAGAATTATATTTTATTAGACCCAGCCCAATGCTCTGTTCTGTCAAAATTCTTTTGGATCCTGACTGTCATCTAGTGTGTTAGCTATTCCTCTTAGTTTGGTGTCAGCTGCAAGTCTAATAAACATACCATCTATGCTTTTATCTAAGTCATTGGTAAAAATATTAAACATCACATGATCAAGAACAGATCCCCATGGTACTCCACTAGAGATCTCCTGTCATGTTGAAATTGAACTATTAATATTTATTCTTTGAGTCTGGGTGGGCGCATAACTTGTTCTGAATCTCCATGATTATATTACTGTCGAATTTATTTCTTTCTGTCTTTTTATGTGTATGTAAATGTATGCATATGTACATATACATAAATATGCATACATATACATATACACATATATACAGTTGGTAAATATATTTTTTATCAGACTTTGTTAGTTATATTCCATCACTGGCCAGAATCCATCATCTATTTACTGTAAGTCATGATCCAAAAATCTGAATCCCATTCTCAGATTTCTAGTCAGTCATCCACTTCCCAATAATTTTTTCTCTTCTTTATCCCTTAAGGAATCAGGGAGACTAATTAGGAGAAGCCTATTAGGTACCTATAGGACAACCATTTGGTGTTGTGGGACTGGAGCTCAGGGCAAGGACTAAGTAAGCCTAGAGATATAGTAGAAATGATCATTCAATCCATGGAAACTGATGAAGTCGCTGGGAGAGAGATAAGAGTACTTAGGACAGAGTCAACAGAACCTGGAAATCAGGGGGGACCCTGTAAAGTTTTACCTACTCCAGCAGGTAGGCAGCAGTAGGGTTTTGGATACTGTATACTCTACCCAATGTCCTGGCCCCCTAGACCTACGGGTTATACTCACAGTCAGTGGGCATGATATGGATGATGAGATAGCAAAAGAGATTGAGTGAGAGTAGTCAAACAGGTAGGAGTGTCACAAAAACTTAAAAAGGAAAGAATATGCAGGAAGAGAGGAGCTCCCTTCTTTGTGAAGAAAAGTCAGAAGGGTTGAGTTGGTATGGGAGAATCTCCTTTTTTGTCTCTTTGGTTGTGATCTCCCTCCACTCAGTCTAGCAATGGCCACTGATGGCAGAAGAATGAAAACGCACCTTAGAGGGATGTGTACTGTGTGTGTGTGTGTGTGTGTGTGTGTGTGTGTGTGAGTGTGTTGCCTTATCATTGTTCCCAGGTGGCAGGTATCTATATGTATCAGTAGAGGAGGAGAGACACTATGTATGCATCTATCCCCCAAAGGATTACCAATGTCCCTGATAAAAAGAAAATCACTCCTGAGATAACCTGGAAGACATCCCTAGTCTGATCAGAGAGAAATGAGATACAGAAAGAGCTGAGAGGAAGTCTGGCCTTCTCTTCTTGTCAGCACATGGCAAAGAAAATTATGGATAATCTGACCAGCACTAATAAGGTGAAAGGGCAATAAGGTGAAATTGATAGGGCATGAACTACTATGGCACTGTTTTGGTGAAATTTGTATTAGAACCCCATTTCTATGTGTGGTGGGGGCCTCAGGGTGCTGGGGGTTGGGCAGAGAGGTGGGTAGTGGGAGGGGACCATCCATTGTCCATCATGCTCAGGGTTGACGTTCCTGGTTCCAGGTTACCACACGAAAACTGGGAGGGTGGGTAGCCCCCTGCTTTGTATGCATTTGTCTCTCTTCTCACGACAGCTCCATCCAATGGCACGCCTCCTCATCAATGCCCTCTCCCTCTGTAAAACAAAACAAAACCAAAAAAAAGACCCCCAAAAAAACACAACAAAAACCCCAAACCAAAAGTCTAAGAAAAGTTCTGATATCAATCATTTTACACCTTGGTATGAATTTAGCCTATTTCTGACTCCCAGGAGTATATGTATTTCAAGACATTTTTCACTGTAGAATGACACATTGGTAGAGCATAAGGAAATCCAGACTAGGAGACCTAGTTTCTCATATCTTACTGTCTTAGACACTAATGAGGTACTGTGACTTAAGGCAGTCCACTGAGCTTTTCTAGGCCTCTCTTTCCTCTTCTGTACAATGAGGGATTTAGACTAGGTGGTCTCCACTTACCAAAATAATTTTAGGTACCAAGAAGCAAAGTGGGAGACATTTTATTTGAGCAGAGGGATCTGAAATCGGGGGTGTGTTGGTAAATCTTTAACAACCAGGCTTTCCAGGAAGGAAAAAAAGTATTCCTATCCATTTTAAAGTTTAATCTGTAATATTGACACTTTCTTAAGTCTAGACAATTAATGAGCCAATGAATCAAGCCTCAATTTGTAGTGATTGCTCATTTTTTGAGGTTTAAATGGTCACACTGAAAATTTAACAATGGGCTCTCTAAAGAAGTTGGAATTAGCTCCTGTGCACTCCTGCCTGAACAACAACTTTTTTTTTTTTTGGTGAGGCAATTGGGGTTAAGTGACTTGCCCAGAGTCACACAGCTAGTGAGTGTTATATGTCTGAGGCAGGATTTGAACTTAGGTCCTCCTAACTCCAGGGCCGGTGTTCTATCTGCTGTGCCACCTAACTGCCCTGTGAACAATAATTTTTTAAGCTACTACTATGTGCCAGTTCTTGGGGATAGAAAGAAAAGCAAAAAAACAATCCCTGCTCTCCAGAATCCCCTAGTCTAATGGGAGAGACAATATGCAAACAACTATGTACAAACAAGATATATACAGGACAAACTGGAGATCATCTCAGAAATAAGTCAATAGAATGAAAAGGAAGTAGAAAGAAGGTGAGATTTTACCTAAAACTTGAAGAAAACCAGGAAAGCCAGGAGGTGGAGATGAGGAGAGAGAATGTTCTAGGCATAGAGAACATGAAATGAAATGCTCAGAGTCTGGAAATGGAGCGTCTTGTGTGAGGAATAGCAGAGAGGTCAGTGTCACTGGACTGCAGAATATATTGGGGCATTAAAGCATAAGAAGACCAGAAAGGTAGGAAGGGGCCATGGGTGAGAGAGTCATCAGACATCAGCAGGGAGGTCACTCTAGGGCTAGGGAAAAGAGCATTCATTGTCTTGGAGGCCTCTAGTCTCAGACATGCTCTCCTTGCTGAGTGGTCTTGGGCAAGAGGCTTAAACTCTCTGGTTCTTTGGCAATGGGATAGAGCCATTTGACCTCTGTCTCAGAGATGGTATATGAAAGAATCAATCAGATTCATCTTTTTGCTTCCCAGAGGGGAGAAAGTAATATTGTCACTTTTCCTCTTCCCAGAGTGAAAATTAAAGTTGACTCATGGGGTTCTAGTAATGTGGGTGCCCAGAGGTAAAAGAGAGAGGTAAAAAGGTGGAACCCAGAAAAAAAAATGACTAGACCAGGATGAGAGAAGAGCAAGAAGTCTGCAGCATATTTTTATTGTTGTCAGGAGTGCTGGGTCTGTAATTAGGAATGCCTATCTTCCTGCATTCAAATCTGGTCTCAGACATTTACTAATTGTGTGACCCTGGGCGAGTCACTTAACTCTGTTTGCCTCAGTTTCTCATCTGCAAAATGAGTTGGAGAAGGGAATGGCAAACCCCTCTAGTATCTTTGTTAAGAAAACCCCAAATGGGGTTGTGAAGAATTGGACACAGCTGAACAACAACAACAAAGGAGGAGCAGAGGTTCAGATGTCTATGGCTCTGATCCCATCCCAGAAAGAGCAAACTCTCCCACAGGGAAGTCTCCCAGAATATAGATCACATTTTTCTTGGAGGTGTCTCAATTTAAGAATAATGAAGCACTGAAAGGGGCAAATGTGGTAGGAGGGATGGAGAGACAGAGAGAGATGAGGGGATGGGTAGAGACAGAGAGACTGTAGGAAAACAGACATATGGGGGAGACAGAAGCAAACAGGTAGGAAGAGAGACAGATAGACAGGGAGAGATAGAGACAGATGGGAAGAGAGACAGAAAGAGAGGGTGGGAGAGACAAAGAGACAGGGAAGAGACAAAGAGACAGAGGATGAAAGAGACAGAGAGGCAGAGAGAGGGAGAGAGACAGACAGATAGGGAAGAAAGACAAAGGGGAGAAAATAGAATGAGATAGACAGTCAGAGAGGGAGAAGGGAGGGATAGACATAGACAAATAAGGGAGAGAGACAGACAGAGAGGGGAAAAGAGAGAGATGGGAAGAGAAACAGAGATAAACAGAGGGGAAGAGACAGAGACACAGACAGGGGAGAGTCAGAGAGGAAGGAGATGATTGAAGCTATTATAGAGAGAGATTGAAACAGAGAGAGAGAGAGAGAGGACTAGGGAATGAAAAGTAGTATAGGAGAAAAGCTAATGAGATGAGAGAGAAGGGAGATGATTCAGACCTAAAGAATGGGATAAGGGAGCTACTGAAGAGAGTAAGGGAGAAGAGCTAAGTAGCACCATGAAACCTCTCTGTGAAAAATTGTAAAGTGAGCAATGCTTCTTCTAAGCTTCCTTCTTCTCCTCTGATGTTATCCTCATTGCCTTCGTGCTTCTCCCCTCTCCCCCTCTCCTCTATTCAGGACAAACATGAAGAAGAAGACATACACTAGAGAAAAGAGGGCACAGAGGAGTTTTTGTATGAGACACAGACAGTGGGAGGAGAACTAAGCCTGAGAGGAAAAGAATAAAGGAAAGGTGAGAGAAGGCAGAAGTGAGAGAGAGAGACACACAGAGAGAGAGAGAGAGAGACAGAGACAGAGAGAGAGAGAGAGCTCATAATGCTTTGGTATTCTGTTGGGCTCTTTGTCCATTCTACCTCTTGGGGGAGGAGAAGTTTGGGTCCCTAAAGCACTCTGCGACTTGCACTTCCTGCTGGTTCCTCCCTGTCCCCTTCACCTCCTTTGCCTATTCTGTGAAGTTTTGCAACCCTCAAGGCCCCTTAAGAGCTTAAAGGCACCTTAGAAGTCATCTAGTCTACTCTTCTAGAGAATCCAGCTGAGATCAAAATTCACACCAACTCTGCTCTCTATCAAATCCTATCTTATTTCCAATCCTTTCTACCCATTGTGGGGGAGCTCACACTTTTGATTTCATCAGTTTAGGGACATCTAGGTGTGAAGCCTCTCCTGTCAATGCAACTTAGCTCTAATAGTCTTACAGAGCTGCCCCTGGGGCACTGAGAGATACCCTTGCCCAGGGTCATGTGGATAATGTGTGTTTAAGGCAGGCCTTCCTGACTCCAAAGTGACCTTTATCCACTATTGCACACTGCCCTTTGGGGCTGATATATTGGGATTGAGCTCTTTCTGAGGTATCTGGGAGCCCATGAAGGGTCAAGAGTGTCTACACGGGGGATGATGAAGGAAAAGAACGCCAGTGCCTCATAAAGATTACCCTGCCTCCTCTCCACCTCCATCCCATCTCTTCCTGATCCCCTCAGAAGGTCACCAGTTGTATGTGTTGTTTCCCTCCTAGTCTCCAATTCCCTTTTTATTGATCAGAAGGGAAATTCTGTCCTGAGGATCTGAAGTCACCTCTGTCTTGGAGGCGGTGGAGAAGCGAAGAGGGGAAGGAAGGAAGGAATTTGGCCTAGCAGAGCCAGATCTCTAGCAACCTGCAGAGAACATTCCCAGGATAGAGACTCTTACCCCATATCTCCCCCACTCTAATGTATTCCCCACCAATCCACAGAGTCTTCTCAAATTGAAGAACAGAGATAGACCCCCAGAGGTGTTTTCTAATTATCGGCCTGGCAGCTGGTCCCCAATACCCTCTAGGTTCATTGGCCATTAATGCTGTGTTATTTATTCTTTCTCTGCTTTTACCTTGCATGGAGAGTCCTTCAGGAAAAGAAGGCACGATTCAGACAGAGGTTTGACTCTCTGGTGGTATGAGTGAGTTATTTCAGTACCCAATGAGGATGTTGTTGCAAAACAGTTGAACTTGGCCAGCTCACAGCCTCCTTCCCTCAGCCACTGTGATGTGATCTGATCTGAGATACAAGGACAAACAGTGGGAGGAAGCTGTTTCATTCCCTTCTTCACTGGAATAGCCTTGGTTAAAATTCAACACACATTTATTAAGCACCTACTATGGCATGCTCAGGCAGCTAGGTGATGCAACGAATAGAGTGCTGGGCCTTGAGTGAGGAAGACTCATCTTCCTGAGTTCAAATCTAGCCTCAGACACTTACTAGTTGTGTGACCCTGGGCAAGTCACTTCATCCTGTTTGCCTCAGTTTCCTCATCTGTAAAATAAACTGAAAAAGGAAATGGCAAACCACTCCTGCATCTTTGCAGAGAAAACCCCGAATAGGGTCACAAAGAGCCAGACATGAGTGAAAAAATGACTGAACAACAAGAAAAAGGCATGGTGGAAAGAGTTCTGTATTTGGAATCAGAGAACTTGGGTTCAGATTTGGCTCTGCCACTAATATGATGCTAGGCCAGTCATAACTTCTCCAGACCTCAGTTTCCTCCTCTATAAAATAAGGAGGTTGAATTCCATGGCCCATAAGGCCTCTGCCATGTTGAAATCAATTACCCTAAGTACAGAGATAGGTCCCGCATAGATCCTGCTGTAAAGAAGATTACAATCTAATAGGGAGGGAGAGAAGTAGGACCTCACTGCTACTGGAGCATTTAGGTTTTCTCTGGAGCCTGTGATTCAGGGATGCCTACAGCTACCTGCCAAGCTTGGTAATGAGCTCAGCAAAGAAGGCTGGAGTTCGGCTCTAGACTCCTAGAACAGCAACCACGTAGCTTGTGACCTACTCCTGGCCCTGCTCTTCAGGGACGGTCTCTAGGCAATCTCTAAGTAAGTGTAAGATCTTTGAAGGCAGGGATTGTCTCATTTTTGTCTTCATATCCAGAAGGCCTTGTACCTGATTGATGCTTAATAAATGTTTATTGAATTGAATTAAACTTAGATCACATGAGAGATCTTAGGATCATACACTTAGAAGTTACCTTAGAGACCATTAAATCCCTTTCCCCTTTTGCAGATGAGGAAACTGAGGAAAGTTAAGTGACTTTGCCAGGATCACATTAGTATTTGAGGTAGGATTTGAACCCAGGTTTTCCTGACTCCAAGTTCTGCACCCATATGCATTATGTTAAACTGCCTTAGGGGAGAGGGGTGACAAAAATGCCCCTCCTCTTAAGTCCGTGTTGTGTAGAAAATAGCTGCCCTACACTCTCCCAGTGTTCCTACAACTGTTGAAGAGTAGTTCTACATAGGATTTTATTTCTCTCTTTGCTGGGTCAGAAGGCAAACCCAAAATACCATTAGTTCTTTGCCTTTACCCTTAGACCCCTACAGCTAGCCACTGCTGCTCCTACCCTAATCCCTAGGCCCTGTTCCTAGAGCAGTCAGCCCTGGAACTTCATCACTACCGCCATAAGATAATTCAATTGCAAGTCTTGAGTTGGAAGGGATTTCTGAGGCCTTCTGGTCCAACCTCCTCTTTTTTTGCATAAGAAAAGTGAAGCTCAGAGAGGTTGTCCAATCAATCAATCAACCAATCAATAAACATTTATTAAATGCCTACTATGCGCTAGTCACTGTGCTAAGTTCTGGAGATACAAAAAGAGGCAACAGACAGTTCTTGCTCAAGCTCCTTAAGGACAGCACTTTCCCACTTCGATTGGAAGCCCGCTGAGGATGGGTCTCTCCCTCAGCTCACCAGGAGCTCCCCAATAGAAGGTGTCTCCTTAGTCAGATGAGAAGCATAGAGTTTTGCCTACAGGGGGCATTAGAGTAAGGTAGGGACGTGAGAGGCTTAGGGATGTGGGGTCAAGGACCGATGAGCTCAAGTCCCTTCCTCCCCTCACCAGGCCTCCCTCTCCTTCCCATCCCAAATTGCTCCCTTCACCTTTCCAGGTTGTATTTTACTTGGCCTCCCCCTCTCGCCTGTGCTCAGTGCCGATCTGATTGCAGTAATTAGTTAATCAGTAACTGGCATAATTTCCCCCTGATTAATGCTGGAATAATCACCCACCAGAGCTGCCAGCAATTTGCTTATCAGAGTCACTTTGAAACAGCTTTGAAAATAAGCGTTTTACACCTTGCTGCAGGTTAAAATTAGAGCTGTCAGAGAGGCTGCCCTCTGCTGTAAGGAATTTGTGTGTATTGGCTTGGGGAGGGGCTGGGAGACTGACCTGCTAAGAAGGCTACCTTAACCCAGAGTACCCTCTCTCCCTCCTTGTCCCCTGGCCCTAGGAGAGATGGTGCAAGAAAGGCCTAAATGAAGGGAATGAATCCTTCTGCACTCTTCTGGTCATTCCACTTGATTAGGAGAAGCACTGAATCTCTGCTGTCCCCCCCATATCTCTTCCCCTTCCAATCACTGAGTGTGGTGTGGGGCATTGAATAGGCCAATGAAATGGATTCACTCAAAGGGCCACACTTGAGGACCTAGAGGGCCACATTTGGCCTTGACTCCAGGACTAGGCCCTAAGAAATGTTGGATATGGCCTCCCTCAGAGTTTGGGGCAAGGAAAACCATGAGTAGTTTTTGGCCTCATTACAACAAGGCCTTGTATATAGTAAGTACTTAATACATGTATCACCAGGTGAGTTTTCCTCTCTCCCCTTTATTGGATTATTACAGGAGTTGTTTACCTTTTTTGTGTTTCAGACTCCTTTGGCAGTCTGGTGAAGCCCATGGACTACTCAGAATAATGTTGTTAATGCATAAAATAAAACACATAGGATTACAAAGGAAACCAGTAATATTGAACAAAGATGTAATTTTTCCCATCTAAGATCACAGACTCCATGAAATCTAACCTAACCATGGACCCCTAATGTGTACCTCAGCTAAAGAACTCCTGAATCAGGGCATTTGCTCTGGCCTCTTGCTATATAAATGCTGTCAGTAGTTATACACTTAATCCCAGTGTAATGAGAGAGTTAGGACCTACACAGAGTATTTATCCAAAGGTGTGTGTGTGGAATGGCAGGAACATTGATGATTGCAATGCTAGTTTAGAGAATGATGGAGAAAAATGAGGAATGAGTCAGGGGACACTTTCTGGGAAAGGAAGGTTGATGCTGTACTGTAAAGGAGGGGAGGGTTTGAGGTTTGGGGACCGAGAAAGGTAAAAGGGACCTTGGGACAGAGGCTTGGAGGTGTTGCTGAGGAAGAGGTAGGGGCAGGGGTTATGAGTATCTGGCTTTACTTGGATAGATGTTTGCTTGGATAGATTTGAAAGCTTTGTGGATGAACATGTTGGGGGTTGTTACCTAGGAGCAGTCTGGAAAGCATATCAACTATTCTGTCTAGGCTTATACATATACGCTTCTGCCATATAAAACTTAGAAGAGTCTCTGATTCAATTTGACAAACATTTATTAAAATGTGAATTCTACGTGAAAGGCACTATGCTAGATGCGTAGGGCACACAAAGACCTTATAGGACTTCAAGGACTTTATAGTCTCCAGAAGGTAGCAAGTACATGCTGTATCTATGGGGACTATGCACTCTCAGGTGAGTCCTCCAGAGAGGGCTTCTTCAGGTCCAAGGTATTCATTGATGAGCCCTCACCAATGTGTTTATCTTTGTCAGCCAGGAGATACAATTAGTTCAAAGCAAAGATATTTAATGAAATGGCATAGTAAGAAAATTAGTAATAAAAAACTTCGCTCTTCCTCTTTGACATCTTCCCGCCGCTTGCAGCCATGAAGTTGAGCTGTGCAGCTTCAGCGGTTACAAGATCTACCCTAGTCACGGGAGGCACTAGGCTTACATCCACTGGAAGGTTTTCCAATTTGTGAATGCAAAATACTAGTCTGTATTCCTTTCAAAGAAGAACCCCCGGCAGATCAATTAGACTGTCATGTAGAGAAGAAAGCACAAAAAGTAACAGTGGGAAGAGATTAAAAAAAGAACTCCCAGACTGTTAAATTCCAGAGGGCCGTCACCGGGGCTTCTCTTGCTCATATAATCGCCAAGAGGAATCAGAAACCTGAAGTTCGAAAGGCCCAGTGAGAGCAAGCCTTCAGGGCTGCCAATGAAGCAGAAAAGGCTAAGCAAGCAACTTAGAAGGCGCTAAGCTCCTACATAAGCAGCACTTAAATACAAAATTGTGAAGCCTGTGAAAGTTTCTGCAACCTGAGTTGGTGGAAAATGTTAATTGTCTACTAAATCGGATTAAGTAAAATAAAATTTAAAGCAGCAACACCAACAAATTTCAGCCATAATCCCGGGGGACATTCTCCCACAAATACACACATCATCAGTGGGGAGAGTGGATACATGTAGAGGCTGTGCCATGGGGTACATGTGTGATTTCTGAAGGCTGATTTCAGAAAGGCTATGATCATTACTCATATAAAGGTAATTGACCCAATGACTACCAAATGACTTGTAGATGGTTTCTGAAGGAGTCTGGTTTCTCTTCCTAGTTCCCAGCTCCCCACACCACCCAATTCTACTCCATGCCCAACTAGAACCCCATCCCTACCACACCTCTTTCTCTCCTGTTTACTGGGAAAGCAAGATATGATCTCAGGAAGTCCCACGTGATAACTTTTCCTCTCCAGGTCCCTCATACTCCCCAAACTAGAATTTCTCAGGCTTTCTACACCTCTGAATTTTCATGTCCTGCTTCTTTCTGGTCTTGACTCACTCGTCTCTCTCATCTCTCATTGCTCACTCTTCTTTCTGCTCCCTCCCACCCACCACCCCACGTCTGGCTTCTTGCCTGTCTCCGATTGTTCTGCTTCCTTTCAGCTAGTCTCCTGACTGATAAATTAACATTCATAAATGTACACATTTACATTGAACATGGGTAAGGTGGCTTCTTCTTACTGCCAAAGGGTACACAGAACCTTCCTCTCTAGGGGGAAAGGGTAGTATTGCAAGGGGCTCCAGGGAGTTTCAGGGCACGTGGAAACCTTATGATACAGGTCCCTTGGAGTGGAGAGATGCAGGAGTAGGTGAGGATTGGCTTGCCTTTCATTAATATTTCCTCTTCGTGTGTCTCCTTTGCAGTCTCCATTCAGAAACAGAAGGAATAATTATAGATGATGCAGCCCCTTGACTAAGCATTAAATATTGATCTACTTTAATGTTTCATTCTGTTTATTTTAAATATACACCCTTGCCTCCTGCTTCCTCCTTTAGTGGATGGAGGTGAGGTGGAGAAGGGGGAAAGCTAGTAACTATTTGGAGAAATGGAAATGGATAGCTTATTGTATGGAAAGCCCTTGGAAGCTGAAGGTCTGAATTTTGTTAAAGAGGACCCCAATGAATGAAGTGGGGAGAAAAGCTAAGTAATCTCCTTATCTCTGGATGGATTGGAGACAGATTCGGACCTGATTTTAATCCATTCCATTCATTCAACCAAGTCAACAAGCATTTAAGTGCTAAGTGTTAGGGATACAAAGAAAGACAAAAATAGTTCCTGCCCTCAGGGAACTCACAAACTAAAATTGCAAATATGTCTGTACAAACAAGATATACACAGGATAGATTGGAGATAATCAGTGGAGGGAAGGCAATAAATAATTGCCCAGTGTTTTCTGTGTTTTCAGAACCTCATTTGATGCTGTGAGAGATATAGAAGTAGGAAATATAGTGACTGCCTTCAAGGAGCTTGTAGTTGGGATGGGTGGGGAGAGAGAGCTAGACACACACATAGGAACATAACTGAAAAGTTTAATTAGTGACAAAGATAAAATGACAGCATCAGAGAATAATACAAGAAATGTTACAAGGCACTATTTTCTTTTCTTTTTTTTTTTGAGTGAAGGAAAGTCTTTATTACACTTCTCAAGAGAGAAGCAGGCACAACGCACTTTAGTGGCATGTGGGCACTGGTTCAGTGGTAGAATCAACTTTTAAACCGTTAGTAAGATTCATACTCCACCCAGCAGGGCTAGGACTGGTCTAGTTCATCTGAGTTACACCCTTCCTGGACAGCCCATTGCATGTTTGTCCTTGTTCTGTTAACTCTGTCCACTTCATGGGTTCCATGTTAAAAAATGGCGGCTATCTCTGCCCTTGGGGTGTGTCAGTTAATATTCAATAAGCTTATTAAGCAAGCGCAGTGGAGAAACAAGGCACTATTTTCCCAAGTGCAGTATGAGTCCCTGTGCCTGACTTTTTAATGCTCTTGACTCTGTGTGTTTGTGTGAGAGAGAGAGAGAGAGACAGACAGACAGACAGAGACAGAGGCAGAGAGACAGACAGAGACAGAGACAGAAAGACAGAGACAGAGAAAAAGATAAAGAAAGATATGCAGAGACAGAGACAGAAACAGAGATGAGGAGATAGAGGGAAATAGACAGATACAGAGACAGACAGAGACAGAGAGAGATAAAGACTGAGACACAGAGAGACAGAGAGAGTGAAAGAAACAGAGACAGAGAATCAGATTATTATGGCAAAGTGGGCAAATGGGCCATCCCACGTGAAAATTGTCAAGTAACAAGTGCAAAGAAAGTTTGATTTCAGGATTGAATTCAACAAACATTTATTAAGTATTTGTTATGTGCAAGGCATTGTGTTTGGAGCCATAACATTAATTTTTAAAGTACCTATTGGATTTTTAAAAAGTGATACTATTTACTAACTGTAATTTATTTTTGAACTCCAGAAACTACCCCCCCCTCCAATGAACTTCATTGTGTCCTAAGCCCCAAATCATACTGCTTTACCTTTCCCAACCCCTCTTAATACTTGTGCCTTCCCTCTTGGTTATTTCCTATCTATTTGGTCTGTATCTTGTTTCTGTATTGCAGGTAGTTTGCAGGTTGTCTCCCTAATTAGATTACGAGCTCCTCCAGAGCAGGAAATTTTTGTTTGTTTTTTAACTTTCTTTGCATCCCCAACATTAGGCATAGTGCTGGAATAAATACTTATTGACTAATTGACTATTCTCAGTGTTGGGGAAAGCTCTCATTTGCTAGTTTGCAAATGGACCTTAACAAATGTATATGAAAATGTGCTACTCTTCACTCATGTGCAGATGAGCCTTTTGGCTCATTGTCACTGTCATTGCCAAGACTCTTTGAGTCAAGGAGGCCACTTGCCTCTGACAACTTATTTGGGCAAGCGCTGGAAGGGATCTGGTTTTTCATTCGTTTCAATTGTATCCAACTCCTTGTGACCTCATTGGTGATTCCCAAGGCAAAGATATTGGAACGGTTTGCCATTCCCTTCTCTAGCTCATTTTACAGATGAGGAAACTGAGGCAAACAGAGTGAAGTGACTTGCCCAGGGTCATACAGCTAGTAAGTGTCTGAGGCCAGATTTGAACTCAGTCTTTCTGACTCCAAGTTCATGCTTTATCTGGAATACCCCATATGGCTTCCACTTAACTTCTTTAAATCTCAGTTTTTCATCTAGGAAATAGAGCAGTTTGATTAGATGATCCCTGAAGACCATTCCTGGATTTATGATCCAATGATAAGTTTGGGTTGAGTCATTCACATTCTCTGGCCTTGTGCTCCGTGTGACTAGGGATAGCTATTTAGGGGCTGTTGGTACTCAGCCTAGTTGGGGACCAGAATGTTCCTCTATTCAAGTTTGACTGGTTCAGATGTACCTATATCATGACCTCATGGACACCACATGATAACCATTGGACTAAGTGGTAGCCAGGACGGTATAGGAAGATCAAAATCCATGGGAAGAGAAGAGGAATGGGGGAAAGAACATGGTGTCAGGAGGAAGAAGGGAGAAGTCCTCATAAGGAAATACAGACAAGTAGGGTGTCGTTGGTACTACTGTATTGAATTTAATATGTACAGTTATTCCTTCCACATTGCAACTTTCCCCATCATGGTTTTGATATATTGTGGGTTGGCATAAGAAATTAAATGGGGATTTTTTGGGGAGTTTTGTGGAATCGCAGATGACACGTGAAGGCCAGCAGACAACATAGAAAAAAGTTTAGAAATTCAGAAATGCATAAAATACATGTATAGTATTGTATAATAACAATCCAAATTTTACAATGAGGTGCTGTAAACAACCCATAAAAGAAAAATAAAAAATTCAGACTTCTTCTCTGGTATGAAGGGAGGACCAAAAAATTCTACTCAGATTTTCCAGATCATGGGGGCTCTGTGCCCCTAACCCTCTCAGTGTAGAAGGGATATTTGTACCTTTAAAGGTACAGAATATAGGTTTAGAGTTTCATATGTAAGTCTCTTTTCATATTATCTGCATTTGGATAGGTTCATGTTGCCAAATTCACAATAAAAAAGGGAGAAAAGTCATTTCCTTCCTCCCCTTAGGGCAGTGAGGGAATTACTGCAGCAGACTGGGGATAAAGATGGGGTCTGGAATTTATCCACTTGGGTGGCTCTGGAAGGAAGGAGTAATCTGGTTACAGAACACAGACGGCCAAGAACCTTATCAGGCTTGAGAGGGAGGAGTTTCTCCCTCCAGGGCCCTAGGTTTGGTATAAATGTGGATGACGCTGTCCTGGGATGAGCAAGACTTTGCTGTGCCCTTTCCGGACAGGGATTTGGAGTTGGATAAGCTACGGGTAAAATGATACAGTATGTGTATAGGGGTGAAATTGGGTTACACCGAATATCGAGAGCAGGCTTGAAGACAATGATGACAACAACAACAGCAATAGCTAATGTGTATGTCTGGCTTTAAGGTTTGCAAAGTGATTTACTTTTATTATTTTGTTTGATGCTCATAACAACCTGGGAGGTAGGTGTTGTTATTATTAGTCCTTATTTTCCAGATGAGGAAATTGAAGTGAAAAGAGGCTAAATGACTTTTCTAGATTACACAGCTAGTGAGTGTCTGAATCGGGATTCAAACTCAGCTCTTCCTTTCTTCTTGTCCAGCATTGCTCTACTTAGCTGTCTAGGTAATAATAATGATAATAATAACAGTAATAGCAACAATGCTAATAATAGTTAACCTTTATATAGTGCTTTGAGGTTTGCAAAGTGTTTTGCCTATATTATCTTATTTGAGTCTCACAACAAGCCTGTGAAGTAGCTGCTGTTATTATCCTCATTTTACAGATGAGAAAACTGAGTTACAGAAGTGTGTCTTGAAGGGTGGATGTGAGATCAGGGAGGACCAGGACCACCTCTGTAGCCTTTACACAGGTGGAGAGAGAAGGGATGAAGTAGATTGAATGTTCACCTCCTTTGCTCAAGTCCTCTTTTGAGGATGCTTCATCATGGTGGGGAGGTGACCCTGGGTTTTCCAAAGTGATTCTTTGAGATGGAGCAGATCCTCCCAAGCTGGAAAACTTACGCATATACTATGTTGGTCTGTCATCTTTAGATGATGTACCAGTCAGAAAGACTCATCAAGAAGAATGACCAGGGGCAGTTAGGTGGTGCAGTAGATGGAGCATTGGACCTGGAGTTAGGAGGACCTGAATTCAAATCCGGCTTCAGGCACTTGACACATACTAGCTATGTGACCCTGGACAAGTCATTTAACCCCATTGTCTCACCAAAAACAAACAAACAAATAAAAAAGAATAGTTACCAGGTGATGATGATTTATTTTTAGTCCTAGCCACTCATGAAGCCTGTCTTTTAAAACATGGAAGGGTCATAATCTATGTCCATGGAGGTAGCATCCACTTAGGAAATCACAGATCCTCGAAGTATGGAAGTTAGACATGTACTTCTAGGAGCTGGCAGTGCCATGAAGTGGAAAGAACATCAGACTGTAATCAAAGATGTGGATTTGAATCCCAACTCTGCTATTAACTACCTTACTAGCTTTGGGTAAATATTTAACTTTTGGGGGCCTCCTTTTCCTCATCTCTTCAATAGAGGGTTGGATTAGATGATCTCTATGGTACTTTCCAGATCTGTATCATCCAATGACCCTACCTGTGACCTTGGGCAGTTTCCTTCTTTTTTCTGAGCCTCAGTTTCTTCACTTCTAGAATGAAAGGGTTAGACTGACAAGACTATCTCTAAATTCTCTTTATATTGTTATATCTATAGGTTTTTTTTTGTTTTTTTTTTTTGGCTAGGCAATGGGGTTAAGTGACTTGCCCAGGGTCACACAGCTAGTAAGTGTCAAGTGTCTGAAGCCAGATTTGAACTCAGTTCCTCCTGACTCCAAGATTGGAGCTCTATCCACTGTGCCACCTAGCTGCCACAGGTCTTTTTTTTTTTTAAGCACTATGGTGGAGAGGAGCTATCTCCTTCTGTTGCCTTACTGATATGTTTCCTTTGGAGACAATTTTGGTGATAGAGGAAGAGAGATGAAAACAGGGAGCCCTTTTCCATGGCAGAGAGTGAGCAAGGTTGGGATGTAGGAGGGGGAATCATCAGTGTCTTCACACCTTGGATGTTCTGTTATGTGGTTTGGCCTCCTGCAGGGACATCTGGATTATTTTAGCTTAGGTAGGGGAGACATTTCATCTCAGAGGAGGAGTGGGGAGTCATATCAGAGCAAGGGAAGAAGCTGGGGTCCAGGGTGAGGAGTGTGGGACTCAAGGAAAGTAATCTTGAGGCCATCTCTTTTTTTTTAATTCAATGTTTTATTAATTCTTTTTTTTTCTCTCTTGTATCACTGTCACTTCCTAGGGACCTAATCCACTCCAATAGAACCCCATCTGGAACCAAAAAAGTATAGCTAGACAAATAAGTCAACACATTGACCATGTCCTAACAACACTTTCATCACTTCCCCACTATGGTCCAACACTTCTCTGCCAAGAAGAATGGAGCAAGGGGCAGCTAGGTGGCTCAGTGGACAGAGCACTGGCCCTGGAGTCAGGAGGATCTGAGTTCAAATCCAGCCTCAGACACATAACACTTACTAGCTGTGTGACTCTGGGCAAGTCACTTAACCCCAATTGCCCAACCAAAAAAAAAAAAAAAAGAATGGAGCGAATTTCACTGTTAGTACTTCAGAGTTAGTATCGGCCACTTCATCAATCAGAGCTCTGTTGTTTTCCTAACATTATTGTGGTCATTGTCTAGGCTTGTTCTCCTGGTTTGCTTACTTTGCTCTGTATCTGTTCATTTGAGTCTTCCCAATTTTCTCTGAATTCTTCATGGTCATAATTTCTTATGCCACAGTGATATTCCATTACATTCATAAATTCTAATGTGTTCAGCTATTCCCCAGTCTATGGGCATCCACTTTTCTTTCAGCTCTTTGATGCTTCAAAAATGCTGGTGTAAATATTTTTGTATGGATGGGACTCTTCCCTCTGTCTTTGACCTCCTTGGATGAGTGTGGAGATAATAATGCCTAATAGTAGTATAATGGTCTCAAAGGGCATATACAATTTAATAACTTTTATAGTTTAATTCCACATTGATTTCCAAAGTTGTTGGGCCAATTAGCCACTCCATCATCAGTACAGCAACATGCCTGTCTTCTCACAACTCCTGTAATAGTTACTATTTTGGTCTTTTGTCAACTTTGATAATCTGATAGGTGTCAGGTAAAACTTCAGAGTTATTTTAATTTTAATTTCTCCAATTATTAGTGATTTGGAGCATTCTTTTATATGATAGTTGATATATTGCATTTTGTCTTTTGAAAATTGCCTCAATAGCTGTATAGACTGAATTACAAAACACTACTTAAAAAAAAAGACCTACTTAAATAACTAGAGAAATATCCAGTACTCATGGATGGACTGTGCCAATAAAAAATGATGATACTACCAAGGTTAATTTACAGACCCAGTGCTATACTAATTAGACCATTCAAGGGATAATTTACAGAGCTAGATAAAATAATAACAGAATTAATTTGGAGGAACAAAAGATCTAGACTAACAAGAGAAAAAAGAATGATAATAAGTGGGAATGAAAGGAGAATAATACTTTCACACCTCAAACTTTATTATAAAGCAGAAATCATTTAAACCCTTTGGCACACGTTAAAAGAGAGAAAAATAGATCAATAGAACAGATTAGTCAAGGGAGAATATAATTGAACTCAATAACCCAGTGTTTGATCAACTTGAAAACATAAATTACCAAGGAAAGAACTTCTGATTTGATAAGAATTTCTGGTAAAACTGAAAAGTAGTCTAGCAGAAAGTGGGCTTAGACTAACACCTTATACACATTTCACAATAAATTAAAAATGGATAATTGATCTGAATATTAAAGATCATTCCATTAAGAAATCAGTAGAGAAGCAAACCATATGCCTTTCATGGTGTGGGTAAGAGTGAATTCTTAACCAAACAAGAGATAGAAGTTAAGTACAAAAGATAATACAGATAATTTTGATTATGTGAAATTGATAAGCTTTTGCACAAACAAAGTGGATTCTTCTAGAATCAGAAGGGAAGCAGTTAACTGGGAAAAAAATCTTTGTGTCAAATATCTCTGATAAGAGTTTGATGACCAAGATACATAGACAACTAACAGACACATTTAAGTCCTGAAACTATTACCCAGTAGAGAAGTGGTCAAAGGATATAAACAGTTCTCCAAAGAATTGCAATATGTTAGCAATCATCTGAAAGAATGCCCCAAATCACTGATAATAAGAGAAAAGCAAATCAAAACAACCTGAGGTTTCACTTCACATCTGGAAATTGGCAAAGATGTCAAAAGATGGGAAGAGTCAATATTGGAGGAGTTGCAGAAAGACACAGTAACATATTATTGGTGGAGCTGTGACTTGGTATAACCATTCTGGAAGGCGAATTATAATTATGCAAATAAAATGACTAAAATATATATACCTTTGACACAGAGATTCTATTATTGGACTTATGTACCAAGGAGAGTCACTGACAAAAAGAAAGGCTCCATTTACACCAAAAGCAGGACAGCTACATGGCATAGTGGATAGATTACCGGCCCTGAAGTCTATAGGACCTGAGTTCAAATCCGGCCTCAGACCAAACACTTGACACTTACTAGCTGTGTGACCCTGGGCAAGTCTCTTAACCCCAATTGCCTAAAAAGAAAAAAAAAAGGACAAACATTTATGCCAAAAGATTTATTGCAGCACTTTTGGTACTAGTAAAGAACTAGAAATAAAGAAGATATCCATTGATTGGGGAATTGCTAAATGAATTGTGGTACATGAATATGATGAAATATTACTATGCTATAAGAAAGGATAAACATGAATGCAGAGACACATGGAAAGACTTTTATGAACAAAAATGAAGTGAAATAAGTAGAGCCAGAAAATAGCACACAATGACTGTAACAATGTTAATAGAAAGAACAATGATCAAAAAAAGCAATTGAAATTGAGATTTTATTTTTGAGATTGGTATTCCTATCTCACCTAGGCTGGTAGTTCAGTGTCCAATCACAGGCTCTACTCTACTTTTGATTAGCAAGAAAGTTTTTAATTGCTCTGTTTTTGACCTGAGCTGGTTTACCCCTCTTTAGGCAGCCTGGTGGCCCCCTGATCCTGGGGGATTTTTATATTTCCTTGTACAGACACTGGATCAGCAAAGCCCATAGTAGTTTAGAACTCCTGAACTCAAGCAATCCACTAGGTTCGGCAATCCCAGGAGCAGGGATGTAATAGGCATGAGCCAACATGGCCAACTGAAACTGAATGTTGTGAAATTAAAATGACAAAGCTTGGCCCCAAAGAAGAGATATGAAAAGATATCTCCTTCCTCCTTTGCATAGGTGGAATATTTTAATAATATCAATTTTTTCACTCTATTGATTAGTTTTGCCAATTTTTTCCTCTTCTTTCTCTTTAAAAAATTCTTTGCTATAAGGGATAGATCTTTGAGAAGGAAGAAGGGGAAGGATACAAGAGGAAATGTTAAGAAAAAATACATTAATAAAAATCCATTTACATTTTTTAAAAAATTTGCCTGTTCACATCTGTTGGTCCCTTATATCTTGGATCCCATCTTCCAAGCAGCATCATGTTAATTTTTTTAATTAAAAATTTATTTTAATAGTATTTTATTTTTCAAATTATATGTAAAGACAATTTTTAGCATTCATTTTTTATAAAATTTTGAGTTCCAAATTTTTCTCCTTTCTTCCCTCCTCTCCTCCTATAACAGTAGGCAATTTGATATAGATTGTATATGTACAATCAAGCAACATGTTAATGTTCACAGCTGTCAGGAAAGAGTGCTTGTCAAGATATGAGCTTGGGGCTTCTCCATCTCTTGAAGGGACAATTCACTTGCCCTGTCCTTGAGTTTTTCAAGCAAGTAGGGAGGAGATGTCTTCATGAGAGTGAAGGGGCAGGGTTCCGGATACATCAAGGCTTGAGTGGAGGAATAGAGGCTACCTGGGAACTGCTTGTTATATAGTCACCTAATTCTCACTGAATCTTCTGTTAACCCTGAGCCAGCTGATCACAGCCCAGGAGTATCCAGGGGCTAAGACCTCTTACACACCTTTCCCCCTTACCACTCTAAAAAAGAACAGACAGGATAAGCAGGGCTGGTACACAGTAAAGTTGACAAAACTTGTCTTTGCTGCCCTCGTCTATACCTCCAAATTTCAAACCTTTGCCCATCACTACTGCACATTACTCTTCTCCTGAAATATTTAGTGCCTTCCATTCCTTCCAACTCCAAAGTTATATGATTTTATAGTATTGTTTCCTCCACTAAATCCTCCTCTGATGCCGCATCTTGGCATGGAGGTTGCCCTGGAATCTCAAATGTCATCAGAGAGTCTTTGGACTTTGCCAGCAAACCTCAACTGCCTTCTCACTCTGTAACATTTCTCTGCCCTTGTAGCTTCCTTCTCCCATTGCTGAATTCCTCTAGGAACCTCCATTTAAAAAAAATAGTATTTTATTTTTTACCAATTCTATGTACAGACAATTTTTAGCATTCATTTTTACAAAATTTTAAGTTTCCTCCCTCCCCTCCCCTCTTTCTAAATTTTTCTCCTTCCCTCCCCTCCCTTCTTCCTAAAATGGTAAACAATTTGATATAGGTTATATATGTGTGATTATGTAAAACACATTTCCATGTCACAATTGTGAAAGAAGAAACAGATCAAAAGGAAAAAAAACTTGAAAAAATAAAGCAAGTGAAAATAGTATGCTTCTATCTGCATTTAGAGTCCATTAGTTCTTTATCTGGATGTAGACAGCTTTTTCCATCGTGAATCCTTTGTAATTGCTTTGGTTCATTGCATTGCTGAGAAGAGCTAAGTCATTCATAGTTGATCATCACACAAAGTTGAGGTTACTATGTACAATGTTTTCCTGATTCTGTTCATTTCACTTTGCATCAGCAGAAACCTCTATTTTGAAGAAGAGTCTATCTCAGCTAGGGGTGGGGAACCTGCAGCCTTGAGGCCACATGTGGCCCTCTAGGTCCTCAACTGTGGCCTTTTGACTGAGTCCAAGTTTTACAGAACAAATCCTTTTATTAAGGGAATTTGTTCTGTGAAGTTTGGATTCAGTCAAAGGGCCACACTTGAGGACCTAGAGGGCCATATGTGTCCTTGAGACTGCAGGTTCCCTACTCTGCTCTAGGTCATTTATCTTTTGTTACTCTCCCAGCTCTACTTCCAACTCTCTGGCTTTCCAAACCATGCCACTATTTGGGCACCTGTCCACACTCCACTTTTCATCTCCCTTTCATGTGTTGTCTTCCCTTATTAGAACGTAAACTCTGAACTTTCTTCTTGCTTCTTTTTGTAACTTCAGTGCCTGACCCATAGTAATCCCTGAATAAATACTTGTTGACTAACTAATAGCTGAGAGCAACTCTGGTGAGTTTTACCACATTCATAAAGCTTCAAATACGGCTAGCTGACTATGAAGAGGCACATCACCAACTGATGAATATTTTTAGCTTTTCATGAAAGTCATGGTTTTCAGTATCATCTGGTCCTGTCTGTCTTTGCAATGATACTGTCAGTATCAGAAAAGAAGGCAGAGGGTGCTAAGAATCAAGCCGTTTTAGACTATCAAAAATTTTTCATATGACTCTTGTTACCCTTTGTTCAGTGACCAGTGACTAGACTCATTGCTGGAGGTGCTGGCTCTTATCAATGTTGACATTCTTGCTAAGAATGCAAGAAGTAGAAGGAGGAAAGCTGAAGCTAAAATGGAAGGATGATTTACATGTACTCCTTGGAGAGGTAAAGAAAGGAATTGGCAGAGTGGGCTTGGTCATTTACCCCAAGACAACAAGAAACTTTATTTCATGGTATTTGGTCATCTTGTATTGCAGTCCTAATGATTAGTATTGACAAGAAAAGAAAGAAAGAAAGAAAGAAAGCTACCGTGTGATTACTGTTTATGCAACAACAGTGGCTGCTGAGAATGAAGTGGTAAAGAAATTCTATAAGAACTTGATAAGACCCTCCAAACCAAATCAACAAATATTCTGTTACTTGAGGACTCCACTACAAAGACAGGAAAAGGTGAGTATGGGGAGAAATAGATGAGAAAGTATGGATCAGGAAGAAGAAATGAGAAAAGCCAAACACTTGTAGATTTCACAGGTGCTTCACAACTCTATCATGAACACTTTCTTTGTGAAAATAGTTGTTAGGTTCTGAACTTGTTGAGCTCCAAATAACAGGATGAAATAGACTATATTTTGATGGACAGGAAAAGACTTCTTATTGATTAGGGAGTTATACTTAAGTCAGATGTCTGTGCACAATCATACTATAATCTTGTCAGAGCTAAGATAAAAATTAGTTTATAAAGAAAAGAAAGAAGGAAGAAGAATAATGAGAAAGAGGTATGGCATAGAAGTGAAACAAAAATTAAAAATCCAAAATGAGAAATGGAGATAAAAACAACATAGACACTGACTTTCATGATTTTATCTGATTTAACCACTGTAAACTAATTGCCACAACAAGAGGACCAAAAGAACTTCTAGAGGAAGAAAATATCTAATTTTCTTGCAAAATGGAAAGAGAGGGCAGTCAAAGACAACCCTGGATTAGAATATTAAATTTCTTTGTAAAATCTTATGAAGAAAGAGTATGGACAGTATCATTCCATAAAGCAGAGAAGCAGGGGAGAGTAAAATCACTTTAAAGAAATCTTGGCAAGATAGTCAACTAAACAAAGTCATTCCAAGAACATTCAAGGATGCTGACAAAAGGAAGACCACAAAGAGAAGAAAGAGGGAAAAGATTTTAACAAATCATTATAACTTTATAATAGCCTGCTTTCTTCATCAAAGACAGTGGAACCACCACCCTTGGATGTTAACATTGCAGTCCCAGATGTGCTTCCACAGGAGGTAGAAATGGCACCAAAGAGAACAAAAATGGGGAAAACAGTTGGATTGAATCAAGTGTATGTAGAGAAGATCCATGCTGGCATTGAGGGACTGATATACAAGCTATATGGAAGGTGAGCAGATACCAAAGGCATGGAAAAATATTAGCCCTCATTAATATCAGAAAAATGACCTGGAGAAGATCAATAACTACTGACCTATATGCCCATTCTCTCAGTAATACAAAATCTTTATGAGAGTCATCTATACACAGATTGAGGGCATCCTCAGTGAGGGTATTAGTAGGGAGCAAACAAGCTTTCAAAATCAATTTTTAGCAAAGGACCACATCTTTATCATTTCACAATTAACTGAAAGATGCAAAGAACATAAAATACCATTGTGCTTTTCACTTGTTGCTTACAAAAAACCCCCAAAAACCCAACAACCCCCCGAAACCAACCATACACATTTGATTTGGTAGAACAGAATGCTGCCTTACAAGCTCTTTTTACAAGATCATTCAAGATTCTTTTCAAGAGATAATAACAGAAATAACCTTGTTCAATGACCCTCTGACAATAAACATCAGGTGAGACATAAAACAGGGAGATGGATGTCCACTTAAGTTACTGTGATGAAAGAGATCCAGTGCAGAGTCCAGGTCGAAGAAGGATTTTCTGTGGATTCTGAGGTTCCCCTGGATGTTCCTGTTTGCCAATGCTATCATACTGATTACATCCCAAATATTCCAGAGCCTCCTGGAGGAGATCTATAAGCAATAGGATCATAGATTGAGAGCCATCCTCCTTATTTTGTAGATGAAGAAACTGAGAGAGGTTAGATTACTTGGCCAGAGTCATTTGAAGGAGTTTGGTCTGTCCATCCACTTAAAGAATGTACTTAAAGAATATCTATGACCTGGATTTCAATGGCACTTGGATGAAGACTAGAGCTTGTCCATCAGTATTATGTATCTGGGACAGATAATACAGATGGACAATGAGCTGGTCCAGTAGAACAGGATAAAGGGTGGGCTTGATTGCCTTGCAGAAATGGCAAACTTCCTTTATTGACCCCAAACCTCCCATGAAAGCAAAGGCCCATTTTTTTAATATTAACATTCTATAGAGTTTGCTGTGCGTTAGTTAAATGGGGAACATTGGTACCTCTGAAGAAGAAAAATGAGAATCATACAGAAGCCATGGAAAGGTTCATGATGGGTGCAACCAATAAGGAACTCTAAGAACAGAAATGGCAGATGGCATCAGACATTTGTTGTTATTCATCCCTCATTTTTTTTCTTTTGAAATGCAACATATTTAACGTCTCAAAGCAATATTTTTAATACATAGACTAATTCAGAACCATTCCAGGTAAAATGCTCAGCAGTGTCTGTGATCGTGGGTGTGCGCACATGTACATGTATGGGGGTTAGGGGAGAGGGAAGTGTTGGGTCGTCCTTCATTTTCAAAGAGGATCAATGATATCACGAGGGTAATTAGGTGGCACAGAGGACAGAGTGCCAGGCCTGGAGTGAGAAAGACTCATCTTCCTGAGTTCAAATCTGGCCTCAGACATTTACTAGCTGTGTAACCCTGGACTAGTCACTTAACCCTGTTTGTTTCAGTTTCCTCATCTGAAAAAATGAGCTGGAGAAGGAAATGGCAAAGTTCACCAGTTTTGCTGCTGAGCAAACCTGGAATGAGGTCACAAAGAACTGGACACCACTGAAAAAGACTGAACAACAGACATGTTTCAAAAATGTGTATTATAGGAAGAGAAGATGGGCTGGTCCCATGACAAAAACAAAGAAGACAGCTGAATAACCCAAGTGCTCCCATGGTACCCTGGTATGAGTAGGGGAAGTGAAAGGGAGAGGAGGAAAGGAGACATATCCTCCTGTCACCTGGGCTGAGGTTTTAGGTAGGGCTGTTCACTTTTCATCCTAGATTGGTTTGTGGTTTTCTGTTTGGGAAACTCTATGCCCAGCTTTCTGAGAATCTTTAGCAAGCATATAGCAGCCCATGTAGCCTTTATTACAATGGAAGCATCTCTTATGATTGGAGAGTAGAGTGCAAAGAGATGTAAATGTAGGATGACCTGGCTTGTAAACCCATTATACCTTTTTTTTTGTAAGATATATGAAATGCTGTTGTACTTACAGAGAGGCAGCTTGTAACGGTTCCTTTTGCAGAAATAAATTTATAGACTCTTATGTAAAAAAGAAATATCAAAGGAAGCCTCCGGCACATTGTGTGGACCTCTTGTACTGATCTTATGGGAACACACAGACAAGAGTAGCACAGGATAGATTAGGGATGGACAATGGTGGGAGAAATAACCTAAGGCCCTGACCAATACAAATTGGGGGGGGTTTCCTTAAAAGGGATTGAAACTAGCCATGAAATTTTAATTGACTCAGGAGGCTCAGTCTCAGGGCGTTTCCATGGCTTCCTGGTTCCTGAGTACAAGAAACCACAAGAAGTTCCAGCCAATTCCTAATGCTTGACCAGCAGACCACTGTGGGTGATAAAGAAGCAGGGGAGTGTCTTTCATGAATATCCTTATTGAATACTCTTCCCCTGCAATGGCTAGTTTTGTTAATTGTCAGATCTACAAATGTTTTGGTTTATTACAATATTGAACCTAAATGATGAGAGGACTGTCCTGGGTCAGACCTGGCCTTCAGCAGATGGGTCATGATTGGCATCATTGGAAGAAACTTCTAAATAGATGAGAACATGGATTCATTTGAGCATATCTTTCCTCCTGGCTGCCTGGAGAGGCAGCTGGTGGCTCAGTGGATAGAGCACTGGGCCTGGAGTCAGGAAGACCTGGATTAAAATCCAGCCTCAGACACTTCCTAGCTGTGTGACCCTTGTCAAATCACTTAACTTCTCATTGCCTGACAAAATGGATCCACTGGACAAGGAAATGGCAAACCACTTCAGTATCTTTGCCAAGAAAACCCCAAATGGGGTCATGAAGGGTCAGACTTGACTGAAACAACTGAACAACAACAACAACAAAAATTCCTCCTGTCTATCTAGGGGTCCCATTGTGGTGCCTCCTTAGGCAAAGCCCTGGGTTCTGGACCTATCTATCTCTTTCTCTCACTTGTTCCTCAAAGCTGACATACCCTTTGTGTCAATCCTATTAGGGATCTGATCTAGGCTCCTGATCTTTTTGGGAAGTGATATAATAAACTTATTCCTATTGTGTTGTCAATGACTTACAATGTGATTCCTCTCAGGGTCCTGGAGACAATGCTTCTTCTCAAAGGAGTGCCTATAGTAGTGGGCATCTTGGGCATTAGGACAGTGTTAGAAGAATGGATTGAGATATTTAGTTGTAGGTGGTCCACTTGCCGCTGGTGGGCTTGCTTCCCTGATGCCCCACCACCCTGCCTCTGCAAACCTTCCCTTAAGCACAAATAGTGACAATAGCCTATCTTTATTTAGTGCTCCACAATTAATTTTCTTTACAAAAACCTTGTGAAATAAGAGCTACAAATATTACATTTCTCATTTTCTGTTTAAGAAAGTAGCTCCCTCCTACCTTTCCAGACTTTTTGGACCTGATTCCTTGACTGGTACTCTTCAATTCAGTGACATTGGTCTCCTGGCCATTCCATAAACAAGATGCTCCATCTTTCAGTTCTTGGCATCCTCTCTACCTGTCCCCGTGTTTCTAATGCTTTGTCTCCTCTGCTTTGACTACTGATCTCCCTGGCTTCCTTTAAGTCCCAATTAAAATTCTGCCTTCTACAGGAAGCCTTCCCTAAACACCCCCTCCCTTAATTCCAATGCCTTCTCTGCTAATTATCTCCCATTTTTCATATATTTGTTTGTGTGTTGTCTCCTCCATTAGACTGTAAGCTCCTTGAGGACAGGGACTATCTTTTACCTCTTTTTGTATCCCTAGTTTTTAGTACAGTGCCTGTCATAGCTTAGTAAATATTGATTGATTAAAAAAAAAAACTCAGAGACCAATTGACTTTCTACTGTCACATGACTAGTGCAAAAAAGTAAAGTCAGAGCTTGAACCTAAGTGTTTTTGACTCAAGTCAAATGTTCTTTGCATTGTACCATGCTGCCTCTTATACATTCCAATGGTTCCTGTGAGAGCCTCTGCTTTGCTCTCTGCTCTTCCTTACCCATTACATACACACATCTCAGAGACCTTGCTGATGTGTCTAGATTCTAAAGTAAGTAAGCAGAGTATTTACCTCCCCTCTTTGCCTTCTGAAAAGTTTCATAGGAAACCCATCTGGTTGGAGGATATAGAGAAGAGGTAATATGTTAAACCCCCTCCACAACCCTTCTTTTTTTCCACTATGCCACCTTGGAGAGAAGTTCCAGCTCTGTGCTCTAGAAAGATGCTGATACTCAGAGGTCAGTAGAGAGCTGACTACACCTTAGGGGAACTTTATGAGGACTCAATAAAAGGAGAAGAGGACTGCCAGTGATGAGGAGTTAGGAACATACCCTTTAGACATATTTGTACTCTACACATATACCTTACTACCACAGTATTCAATTTTGAGCCCACTCTCCTCAGAAACTTCGGGTTTGCAAGGGAAGAATAAGCCCTTGGTTTGGGGTGAATTTTTCTTTTGCAACCACTGTTCTTGCTGTACCTTTTCAGTAAACACCTTTCCTCTTTTTTATTTAATATTTTATTTTTCCCCAATTACATGTAAAAAACAATATTAACATTCTTTTATCAAATTTTGAGTTCCAAATTCTCTCTCTCCTCTTTCCCCCTCATTGAGAAGACAAGCAATTTGACTAATTAGTTATGCATGTGTAGTCATGCAAAACACATTTCCATACAAGTCATGCTGTGAAAGAAAATAGCCCAAAAAAACCAAACCCAAGAAAAATAAACAAAGTAAAGGAAAAGCATCTTTGATCTTCATTCAGGATCCACCAGTTCTTTCTCTGGAGATGGACAGCACCCTTCATTCTAAATCTTTCAGAGTTATCTTAGATCATTGTATTGCCAATAGTTATTCACAATAGATTATCATACAATATTGCTGTTACTGTGTACAATGTTCTCCTGAATACCCTTTCCTTAAAAGCAACTAGGTAGTACAGTGTATAGAGCACTTGGCCTGGAATCAGGAAGACCTGAGTTCAAATGCAGGCTCAGACACTCATTAGCTGTATGAACCTGGACAAGTCATTTAATCTGTTTGCTTCGGTTTCCTCACTGTAAAATGGGAATAGTAATGGCACCTACCTTCCAGGCATATTGTAAGGATGGAATGAAATAATAAATATAAAGTGCTTAGCATAGTGCCTATCACATAGTAAGCATTATATAAATGTTAGCTATTACTGTTATTATCATTATTATCATTATTATTAAAGTTAATTGAGGCTGCTGGCTGATAATCCATGGAATACATGTCCCTGGTTGATAATCCACAGAGTATATGGAGTGAGAGTACTAGAAATCTAGTCCCTCAAAGTTACTCCAAGAACCCTGAAGTCCAACACAGTACCATCCTCTGGGGACCTGCCTGTGAATTCAAATGGAAGTTGGCAAATTAGTAATTCAAGGAGTGCTACAAAATAAAGATTTCTGAGGAGGAGGAGGAAGAAAAGGAGAAGGAGGAAAAGAAAAAGCCAGGGATGATGATGATTAGGAGATCACATTTATAAAGTATTTTAAGGTTTACCAAGCACTTAGAATCCACCATTTCCCTTAAGATTCAACTCAAGGCCAATCTTCTATATGAAACTTTTCTTGATCCCCACCCTAATAGCTGATGTCCCCCAAGCATCTTGTATCCATTTTACATATATTGTTGTTGTTGTTCAGTTGTGTTTGACTCTTCATGACCCCATTTGGGGTTTTCTTGGTAAAGATACTGGAGTGGTTTGCCATTTCTTTCTCCAGCTCATTTTACAGAGGAGGAAACTGGGGCAGAGTAAAATGACTTGCCCAGAGTCACACAGCTAGTTAGTGTCTGAGGCCAGATTCAAACTAAGGAAAATGAGCCTTCCTGACCCCAGGCCCAGCCCTCTATCCACTGTGTCACCTATCATTATTAAATGCTTTATTCTGAATTTTTATTAATGCCTCAAGTTATGTAAAGCACATTCCTTATAACAGCTTTGTAACAGTATAAGTACTATTACCTCTGTTTTACAGAGGAGGAAACTGAGGCCCTGAGAGGTTAAAGGATGAGCTCATTATTACACTGGTAAATATCTGAAGCAGGCTCTAAATGCCAGTCTTCTGACTGTAGGTCCAGTATTTTAGCTATGACACCACATTGCCTGGGATGGTATACAATGTATGTTGGGGATTATATGTATAAAGTACAGCTAGGAGGTCAGGCAGCACATGGATATTATATGGGAAAGGAGTGGGTAGCATGTCGATAGTGCATAGGTAGCATGTAGGAAGCATATCATGTAGAAGGCATGTGGCTATAATGAAAATTGTATGTGGTTAGCATGTAAGCAGTTGACTGGAAGCATAGGGGATACAGAGTTAGAAGCTGGGTGTTAGCTGGGCTGCCTGGGGCTGTGTGGTGTGTAATGATTTATCTGATTTCCCATCCCCAATGCTTCCTCTCCTGGTGGCTGCTGACTGCATCTCATACATACCAAGGCTCTCATCACATCAAGAATTCATAATCATCCCAAAATATTCAATGGGGATATGAAATATTTACACATGAGGCGCCAACTGATGAAATGAAAAGAACCCGTTGCTGGCCCTTGTTGGAGACTGCTCTCATTGGGGGGATGGGGTTAGGGCCACAGGGGATGGGGTTTGGGAGGGGGTCAGGAATCTATCCTCCCTTCTCCTGGGGTCTGAGCTTGCCTCTCCCCATAGCATTCTAGAGAGACACTGATGTTCTCCCACTGATTGGGAAAGGTAGAATTCTCAGAATTGTTCCCCCAGCTAAGCCACCCCAAGTGGACCATGTACCTGTGCTTCTAAAGCAGACCTTGTAGTATTTGATCTTTTTTGAATTTTCCTGGTGTGTTTATGTGTGTGTGTGTGTGTGTGTGTGTGTGTGTGTGTGTGTCTGTGTATGTGTGTACAGAAATGCAGTTTCCATGTGAAAAACAGGTTTCTAAGCTGGTGAGATGTTATCTATAATCTGTTGGATACATGAATATTCTGTGATGTCCCCTGGGTCAAGGGAGGGAGGGATGACATAGTTACTGAGGTATGGAACACATGGTTTGGAGTCGGATGAGGGTGGGGGGTTGCCAGAGGCCAGCAAAGTGTCTGTATGTTTTACTGATAGACTGTGATTGTGGCTTGGAATTATAAACAAACTTTTAGACTCTGTAGGAGACTGTGAGGTTTTTTCAGTTGGTCAGTACCAGCGGGTTTGCTACTTACGGATATACATAATAAAGGCAAATCTGTGTGCCGGGAGGGTAGAAGACTATGACCTTGCTTCCTTCCTTTGCTCTGCCTTTGTTCTAAGCAAATTCATCTGTATGCCAAACAGAAAGGATCCTGGGATCAAAGTGGGCTTTTACAGTCCAGATTCCACTCAGCTACTGTGAGGTGTGTTTGGCAGAACCCACTAAAATGGGTTCTGAGAGCACAGAATTCCAGGAGGAGGTTAAACAGGAAATATAAGGAATTTCTAATCCTAATTTAGATAGTCTTCTGGTTCAATGGACTTAATCTTAGCCTTTTTTTTTTTTGCAGGAGGAAGATGCCCCACTTGGCTTTTGTTCCATATGTCCATCATTGTGTGTGTGTGGTGGCTCACAACCTCTCAAGAGCTATCAGCCTACCCTCATCAGGAAGAGGCTTTCTGCTCATTGCTGATATGGCCAGCATATGACCTTGAAGTGACGAAGCCCGGAAGGTAGTGGTAGAGAGGACTTTGGCAACCAAATACTCAATGTATCTACCCAACTGCAACCAACACAGCAATACTCATTGGAGACCAGCAAGACTGTATTCCCTATGTATAGCTCTACTCCCTATGCAGTATGATTTCCAAATATGTTTTTTTTTTTTTATCATTTTAGCCTAGAGTGCAAATGGAAAATGGATTTCCTATGGATTGTGAGGTCCTCCAACTGTTCCTATTTGAAGATGACATTGTGCTAATTACTACAATTACTAGCTGTGTGACCCTGTGCAAGTCACTTAACCTCTGTTTGCCTTAATTCACCAGAGAAGGAAATTTCAAACCGCATTGGTATCTTTCCCAAGAAAGCCTCATGCACGGTATTGCCATGCTATGGTCTGCAGGGTCACAAAGAGTCAGACATGACTAAACAAGTGAACAACATCAATTGTGCTAATTACTTTCATCAAGTCCTGGAACACTGGAGAGTGACTCTTAAAGGAGATCCATAATTACTCAGAAGAGTTTGGCCTGACCAACAGCATAGGAAAACGAAGTGGATAAAGAGTACATTTTATCCAGACAATGATGTGCACTTGGGTGAATAACTTAGAACTGATCCATCAGAGCACATATACCTAACACAGATATTACTAAGGGACAGTGAGCTAAGACCAGTATTGAAGAGGAGAAAGAGAGTGGCCATTAAGAAATTGTTGTGTACCTTTCTCTATTTAATAACTGAAGGCTTCTACCCGAAACAAAGACCTATCCTTTGAATGATGGTGTTTTTGTTTGTTTGTTTGTTTGTTTTTTGGTGATGCTGTATTGCATCATGGCAATACCACAATCCTTGAACAACTGAGAAGGTCATGGTGGACATGAGTAGGCTATATTATATTACTGAAGAACAATGCACAGTAGAAGAAGCCTAAAGCATGCTATCAGAAAGATGTATAACTGAAGAATGGGAGCCATTCATGTAGGGAGAGGCTGTTCATGAAACCAATCAATCAAAATGCATTTTTTTGGTGCTTGCTATGGGTCAGGTACAGGCAGCTAGGTGGTATAGTGGACAGAGTGCTGGGCCTAGGAGTCCAGAAGACCCAATTTCCTAAATTCATATCTGGTCTCAGACATTTATTGGCTGTGTGACCCTGGGAAAGTCACTTAACCCTGTTTGCCTCGGTTTACTCATCTGTAAAATCAGCTGGAGGGTGATCTCAGAGAGAAAGTGTTAGCGGTGGGGGGCCCAGGGAAAGACCTCTTACAGAAATATCAGAACTAGAGGGAACCACTCAGCATGTGGGGTAAACTCCCTGGGGTGAATTTATGGGAAGACATGGACAAGGCCCACATGGAATGAGATGAGAAATGTGGGTAGGTTGTATGATTGGGGGTTGGGGAGGGAGCATCGGTGGCTGCTGTGCATGTTTGTACATATCTGGCTTTGGGCTGGGGTCCCATTTTAATGCCCCCAATTTAGTCCCTCCTCCTCATGCTGCTAGGAAGTTTGAGAGGTCACCTCACCCATTCCCCCCCTCGCCCCTTCTCTGTTAGGTCTCCACATTTGTCCTTCCCTCCTCCCCATCCCAACCACACATCTGGACAGATGGATGAAGCTCTTAGGCTTCCCTAAAGGGTCCCTTTGTTTAATTAACATGCAATTAGCCTGATTAACATTTTCATATCATGCTTGAGTTTCTCATTTGTCATCTGGGGGCAGGGACATGGACAGATAGACAACCCTTCAGAGATACCAAGATAGGACACAGTTTATCAGAACACATGCAACCTGGAGATAATAATTCTAGCTGAGAAATGGGTCAGATGTCACCTTGAAAATTAGGAAGCTTATCTCTCAGCCCCAGACCACCTCTCCCTGCTGTGTTAATTTTAGAGGTTCAGTTAATGTGTGTCTCCCTGAGTACAATAAAGGCTACTCCTCCCTATTTGTAGGATCAGAGACTTAGAGTTGGAAGGACCTCAGAGGTCATCTAGTTCAATTCTTTCATTTTATAGATAAGGAAAATGAGTTCCACAGAAGGGAAGTGACTTATCTCAGGTTTAATAGCTAGTAAATGGAAGAACTGGGATTTGAACTCAGGTCCCCTGACTCCCAATCTAGTATTCTTTCCACTGTACCATGCTCCTTCTTTTCTAGGGTCATTCATCCATTCAACAGCAAGGAGAGCACTGGAAAGGTAGTCCAATGGATAGAGTACTGTTTCTGGGGTCAAGAAGACCTGAGTTCATTTCCAGCTTTTGACATTTACTGGTTGTCTGACCCTGGGCAAACCACTTAGCCACTGTTTATCTCTGTTTCCTGAACTATAAAATGGAGATAATGATGTCACCTACCTAGCAGGGTTGATTTGAGGGTCAAATGAGATGATATTTGTAAAGCACCTGGCACAGTGTCAGGCACATAGTAGGTGCATAATAAATGTTTGTTCCTTCCTCCTTCCCCTTCAAAAGACTTAGGTTAAAGTTTGCATTCTGAAACTCATTAATTGTGTGAGCTGGGGTTGGTCACATGTTTCTGGGCTTCAATTTTCTCATACGTAAACTGTTCCATTTCGGTCTTTGTATCTAGCCCTTAGGACAATGCCTATCACACAGTAGGCACTTAATACATTCTTGGTAATTGTTTGATTGAGAAGATTGAATGAGATTATCTCTAAACCCCTTTCCAGCTCTAACATAAAATTCAATTCAATGAGTACATATTGGACAAGCACCATGTGTGAGGCACCATGCTAGGCACTGGGGACAGAAAAACAGAAATTAAAAAACCATTCTCAAGGAGCTCAAATTCTACTGGGGAACACAAACAAATAAAGAGATAAGTAAATACAAGATAATTTGAGGAGGGAGAGAACAGTGACAACTAAGTGGATCAGGAAACCTTCCCTTAGGAAGTGGCACATGAGTTGAGTCTTGAAGGAAGCAAGGAAGTTGATGAGACAGAAATGAGGAGGGAGTGTTTTTGTTTAAAAAAAATTCTACTAAAAAACACAAACAAAACAATGATGGAGAATCTACTATCCCTCTTGACTCTGAGGGGGTAAAAGTTCTATATAATAAGAGTGAAAAGAATGGAGGATGGAGTGACAATGACCTCCAAGGTACTGGTCATCACAAGGTCTTCTTTGAGTCCATCCCTGACTATCTCAGGCCCCACAGCAAGGGGTTATTGATTTAAAACAGTTTCCCTACTTTTTTTCTCTCTCTTCATTAGTCCTTCCTCCACACAACTGCCAAAATAATCTTCCTGAGGCACAGATCTGACCATTATGCTCCCCTGCTCAAGAACCTTCCTGCCTCCTCATTGCCTATAGGCTAAAATACAGGCAAACCTCTCAGCTTCCTATTGATCAAAAAAAACCTGACATGATCTGGTTCTCCTCACCTACATTTCTAGTTTTATTTTATATCACCCCCATCACAAACCCTCATTCCAGAAAATATGACCTGCTAGCTGTTCTCTAGATTTAACACTCCAAATCTTTTGCCCCTATGTAGTTAAAAAGGCAGTTTCTAGTATGCGACAGTATGGTTGCACCCATTCTTTTGTTCCTAGAATAGACAGGGGCCCAGAATGACAGTAGCTAGGATGTACTGCCTCCTCTTCTCTGCCTCTTGTAGACTTTGTCTTTCTTCAAGCTTCAATTCAGGTGCCACCTCCTCTGTGAAGACTTCCTTGATCCCACTTCTCAGTTTTCCTGAGGTAGTTAGGTGGTGCAGTAGATAGAGGGTTGGGCCTGGAGTCAGGAATACCTGAGTGCAAATTTGACCTCAGACATTTGCTAGCTTTGAGACTTTGGGCAAGTCACTTAACTTTTCTTTGCTTCAATTTCCTCAACTATAAAATGGAGATAATAGCACCTACATCCCAGAGTTGTTGTGAGGATCAAATAAGGTAACATTTTTAAAGTGCTTAGTACAGTGCCTGGCCAGGGGAAGGGAAAAGGAACAGCATTTGTTAAGCACCTACTATGTGCTGGCACCTGGAACATAGTAGGCACTTAATAAAAGTTTGTTCTGTTCCTTGTACTATGTTGTTGTTGTTGAGTCATTTCAGGTATATCTGACTTTCTGCGATTCCATTTGAGGTTTTCATGGCAAAGGTACTGGTGTGGTTTGTTATCTCCTTCTCCCATTCATTTTACAGATGAAGAACTAAGGCAAACAGGGTTAAGTGATGGGGTCACACCGCTAGTAAGTGTCCGAGGCTGGATTTGAACTCAGGTGCTCCTGACTCCAGGTCTAGTGCTCTATCCATTGGGACACCTAGTTGCCTCTCATACTGTAATTGAGTACATGTTACCCAGGAACTAATTTGTTTTTTACTTTGTATGTTCTGTACATAGTAGGCACTTAATTGAATTGAATCAATTCTGGCCTTAACTAGTCGAAGTTGGAGCAGGATATCTGTTCTGGTTTCTCTGATAACCAGTTTAAACATGGCTATGTGCCGTGTCTCCCCCATCAGAGAATTCTCTGAGGTCAGGGAAAAAGTATCCTCTTTCCCTTTGAATCTCTCCACACCTGCCTGACTCCTCCCTGAACCAGAGACTCAAACTGTCCATGGTGCTGAAGGAAATGAAGTCAGATTCCTTCAAGACAGTAGACTAGATATCTCTATTGTTGGGCTGGGAGAGAAGTCTGGAACTGACTAGGAATAAAAGGGATTTGGGCTGAGGAGAGAGGCCCTGGGCCCTGGGTAAGTAAAGGAGATGGGGACTGAAGTGGGGAGGGATGGAGTCCCTGATAAACACATCTCCCATAGGGAAGAGATATAATATGACACAATCATTGTCAGGCACTGAGCTGCAGAACATGGAGAAGCCTAAATATTTCATGGTCAAATTCATCAATAATGGAGACAGAGACTAAATTACATAACTGTCACCTTTCTGTTAAATAATATTTTCTGCAGGGGGTTGGGATGGGGGGTACAGAGGATTTTATTACAAGTCATGAATGATTTAGGGCAGCATATAAAAGGGGGTTAGGAAGGAAATGGAAGAAGGCTTTCCCCTTCCAAGATCACCTATTGCTCCAGCCAGGGGACCCTGGAAAGCATTTTTGGTGGAGTTCTCAAGGGAGGGGTTCCAGGTGATAAAATTCCAGAATTCAGAACTGGGAAAGCTCCCAGAGGTCATTTTGTTTAACATTGGCATTTGTAGATGAGATTACTGATACCCAGAGAGGTTAAGCAACCTGACCAAGGTCACACAGCTAGTAAGCAGCGGAGCTGGGATCTGAACTGAAATCGATTGTTCTTTTTATTACACCATAAGAAAGTGACAGATACAATGGGAATTGAGAGACAAATATCTCTGCCATTCCCTTCCAAATCATATTGATTAGCATATTCATTTGCATTTTATTTTCATGTTCATTTTGCGTCCAGATGAATAGAAATATGTCCAGGAGCTCCCTGAGGGAGGGGCCTGCGTTTCATCCATCAGAATGGGAGGGAGGTCCTTGGGGTCAGGGACTGTGTCTCCCTCATCAGACCAAGGTTCTCTGAGGGCAGGGGACCATTTACATGAAGCTTCCTACTGGTGATCGCTATGCCTTTTTTCTCTCATCACTTCTTCTTTTGCTTAGCACAGGGCCTCCACACCCAGTGGATGCCCAGAACAAGAAGGTGACAGATGGATTGGCCCATTGGCTCATCTCAGCAGTACATTTCCTGCTGCCTCCTTCTCTCCTGCCACCCCCAGCTGTTGTGTTTTGAGAATGGGATTCTGTTCTTCCCTCCCTCCCTGGACTGGATGGCGTGGGCGCGTGTGCAAACTCACCCTGCCTTGCGTGCAGCACTGCGTGGGAAGGGCGAGGGCTGGGGAGCGCCGTGCCCGCTAAGTGTATAATTACACAGTACTTGGGGTAATTTTCCTCTTCCTTGAGAAGCACACGTTGGCCCTGATTTTCCTATCTGCAGATTGTAAGCTCGTAATTAGCAGCAAATTACCCACACAAGTGACAAATTTTTGTGCTTTCAAGTAAACAGACAAAATACCCACGGTTCCTAAATTGCCTCTCGGTGCAGCAGGCACCTGGCTCCTCCCGATGCCCAACCAACCCACATGTGGTGAGGAAGGGAGTCAAAGAGGAGGGGCAATGGGCTTGAACTGCAGCCAGAGGGACTGAGGTTAGACTCAAAGTGATATAATGTGATGAATGATGTTAGACCCAGGTTCGAATCCTCACTCGGCTGCTTATTAGTTGTGTGACTTTGGACAAGTCACTTAACCTTAACTCTCTGAGCTATGGTTTTCTCCTTTGTGAAATGAGGTGGTTGGACTAGATGAAGACTGGGTTTCTTCCAGCTCTGACATCCCATGTCTCTAGGACTGACTTCTCAAAGTTCAACAAAATTACTTCTCAATCTATAAAGTAGACCTTCCTCTTACTTGATCTAAAATTACTTTTTTTGGAATTTCAAGGAGGAGAATGGGAGGGGGGGCGGCAGGCAGGGGAAGATGTCCTTGTATTTAGTAATGTTGTTTCTCCTACTTCCATTCTCTTCATGGTTTTATTATAAAATCATAAAACAAGATCCCTCTAGGTCTGATTATTTCAGTCTGCTGTTGCTCAGTCATTTCAGTCCTGTCGGTCTCTTTGTGACTGCTTTTGGGGTTTTCTTGGCAAAGATACCAGAGTGGTTTGCCATTTCCTTCTCCAGCTCATTTTATAGATGAGGAAGCTGAGGCAAACTGGGTTAAGTGACTTGCCTGGGGTCACAAAACCAGCAAGTATCTGAGGCCAGGTTTGAACTCAGGGAGATGAGTCTTCCTGACTCCAGGCCTGGCACTCTATCTACTGTGCTACCTAGCTGCCCTAGGTTCCCCTATCCCCATTGTTTTCATGGTTTTATCATAGAGCCATAGAACAGGATCCCTCTGGGTCTGATATTTTAGTCCGTCTCCCTTCATTTACAGAGGAAGCAGGGGCCAAGAGAAAGGAAATGACTTGCCCAAAGTCATACAAGCTATTCAGTAGCTCAGCAGCAGATCAAATCTTCATGGTGCCAAGTTCCCTCAGCACTCCTTGATCCTCACCCTCAAGGAGCTGCTGTCTAGTTGGGGGAGACAAAATTAATACTTATAGAACAGCTAAGTTACAATGCAAGACCAGGATATAATTAACCAGTAAACTTTGAGATAAAATTTAAATCTTTTTGTTAGAGAAAGCTCTCTGGAGTATGACTCTATGCTCCATTCCTTGCCACCCTCTCTGCAAGGTGAATCTCATACTTAAATCAACCTAAATTTTCCCCAGCATTCAAATTGGTGACTTTGATTTCTCTTCAAAGTTGCCCTTTGTGTTCACCATAACATGATTTTGAAGGATCAGAGCTGGAAGGAACTTTCAGGATGATTTAGTCCAGGGGCATACTGGTAAATGTTTAACAATTGGCTCTCAGAAATAAAATGTGTATGCAGGATGCACTTTTAAGTTTGATCTTCATCATTAACATTTTCTCTATCACATTCTTAAATCTAGATGGCCAACAAAACAATTAACCAAACTATAATTTGTAATGTTTTCTCATATCTGAAGTGTAAATACTCACACTGAAAATTTAACAATTAGCTTTGAGCTCCAGCATACCCCGATCTGGTTCTCTCCTTTGCCTTTAGAGATGAAGAGACTGAGGTTCATAGAGAGTAAGTGACTTGTTCAAGCTCACGCTATGAGAAAGGGGTACGTTCTCCAATGTAAAAAGCAGTTCTCTTCTCAATACAACATAGCTACTCCATTTTATTGACTGAAAAGTGGGAGGTGGGCACATAGTGTGTTTTCTCTTTCCAACCTCCTAATCTCTTGAACTTTCCCATGCCCAGGCCATCTGAATCATGAAATCATAGGATTTCGAGCTGTGAGGATCATAGGTTTATAGAATTATGGATTTTAGAGATCATCTATTTCAACCCCTTCATTTTACAGATGAGAAAACTGAGGCCTAGGGAGATCAACTGATTTTATTCAAGGTCACACAGATCACATTAAGTGGCAACACTGAGATTTGAACAGTTCTCACTCCAAATTCAGTGGTCTTCCTTCTGTACTACACTGACATTCTGACCTTTATAAAGGATCATTTTTATAGTTAACCCCCCCTTCATTTTACTGAGAGTTATAAAGGTCAAGTGACTTGCCCAAGGTCACACAGGAGCTGTGATTTAAATATGGGTTCACATAATGGAAGTTGGGGAGGGGGTTTGAACTAATTTTTTTTAGTCCCAGCTGAGTCCAGAATGAAATCTCTTAGATAAGCAGATAGAAAAGAAGAAAGGGGAGCATTTTTTTTTTTCTGGGAAAGGTGGAGGAAGGGTGGGTAAAGGAAGAAATGCCCCTCCTCCTTCCTCGCTGTTGACATTTGAAAAGGGCAAAATTAGGAGAAAGGTAAATGTTACTCTTCTATTACTGGGATCAGGGAACAAGGGGGGTGGAAACAAATAGTTATTATTGTTTAACATTTGTGGGAAGGGAAAGTCCCTGAAGGACACTGGACACAGACAAAATTCTGCCTTTCATCAGGCCAAGCAGAGACACAAGTCCAGTTTGGGTCTCTCTTTGCTTGTTGTGGTTAGAGTACCAGTGAGTCATGTTCCATTATGCCCTATTGAGGTTTTGGGTGGGGAGGGCTGAGGGAGATAGAGGAGGAATGATGCCCCCTTAAACGGTGGGAGAGTGGGAGTGCTCACTACTTTCCTTCTTCATTCTAGGGGTGCAAGCTGGTGGAAAATTGGCATATGGAGGGTAGCTATCCTCCCACCAGAGGCAATGAGGGCTGAGCTGTACCACTGGAGGGAGGGTAGGGGAAAGATGGAGCCTTAGGCATTCAGCCAGCTTGCCAAGTCCAGGAGGTACTGCCAATGTTAGTGAAAGCCTCCCTCATATCTGGCCCAGTACACACCTCTTAGCTCAGCAGCTTAGTACAGCTCACTGATGTCTAGCTCAGCTAGGCAAAGTCTGGTTGGAGAAAAGAATGACAATAGTTGTGGCAAGGAGAAAGATTTGGAATCTTCAGAAAGTCTTCCTAGATTAATCAAGGAATTATTCCTTTAACTCTCAACCAGCCTACCCATGAAGTATCTTCCCTTTCTCCCCAAACATTATCCAAATAGTTATAGACCTGCTGGAATACTCTTCACCCATATGCTTTTGTTTAATGTATCATATCCTGTTATCCTGGTGTGTGTGTGTGTGTGTGTGTGTGTGTGTGTGTGTGTGTGTATTGTGTGGGAGTCTGTTTCACTTGTTCTATCTGTCTCAGACTGTGAGCTCCCTAAGGATAAGAATTGGTTTTGTTCATTCATAGAATGCCCATAGAGAGAGAGATTACAAAGCAGTGATAATGAGGAAGAGAGTGGCGAAAATGATAATGATAGTGATGGGGATGCTGATCGTTGTGATCAGGATGGTGGTAATTATGATGGTAATGGAGGTAATAGTGATGGTAAGGGAGATGACAAATTGGTGGAGATTACAATGTTGGCAAGGTTAATGATTAAGATCATGAAGAGGAGGATGAACGAGTGTTTCCCCAGTAGAGATGTTGATAGTAGTTGTGGGGTTGATGGAGAAAATAATGGTGATAATGGTTATAGTAGGAATGATAGTGATAAGTTATTATGGTGATGGGGATGATAATGATGAAAATTAGAATGCTAAATCAGTGATAATGATTTTGATAATATTGATGGTAATGGTAGTGATGATGATGAGGGTGAGGTAGTGATAATGATGGTTATGCTAATGGTGGTACTCATAATTCTGATAATGGTGGTAGTGATTGAAATGATGGCATTAAGGATAATGGTGATGTTAAGGGTAAAGATGAATCAGTTGGTGGTAGTAGTGGTAATAAGAGTGGTCATGAAGTTATAGTGAAGATGGTGTTGAGTCAGTGGTAGAAACAGTGTTCCTTTCTTGCTTCCCTCTTTCTTTTTTTTTTTTTTAATGAGGCAAACAGGGTTAAGTGACTTGCCCAGGATCACACAGCTAGGAAGTGTCAAGTGTCTGAGGTCAGATTTGAACTCAGGTCCTTCTGACTCCAAGACTGGCACTGTATCCACTGTGCCACTTAGCTGCTCCCCCTCCTTCCTTTTTGCTCCGTTATCTAGGGCCATTCTAGAGAAGATAGATGGTGAAGGTGAGAAAGAAGAAAAAGAATGGGTAGAGATACAGGAAGGGTACTCATCCTCAATACTTATTATTTTTTTTGTTTTGGTGAGGTAATTGGGGTTAAGTGACTTGCCCAGAGTCACACAGATAGTTAAGTGTTATGTGTCTGAGGCCGGATTTGAACTCAGGTTGTCCTGACTTCAGGGCCGGTGCTTTATCCACTGCGCCACCTAGCTGCCCCCTCAATATTTATTTAGAAACCTCAACCAGGAACCCCAATCTAAATCTCCATTCTTAGGAGGGGCTTGGTGGTACAGTGGATAGAGTATTAGATTTGGAGTCAGGAAGACTTGAGTTTGAATCCTTAGACACTTATTAGCTGTGTGACCCTGGGCAAGTCATTTAATCTCTCTCAGACTAAGTTTCCTTATCTGCAAAATAGGGATAATCATAGCACCTCATAGGGGCGATGTAAGGATCAAAGAAGGTAACATATGTAAAACACTTTGCCAACCTTTAAACACTATAAATTCTAGTTGTCGTTATTAGGGAACCCTCTTTCAAAGAAATAATATCTTGAGAAAGGAGGAGCTAGGAAGAGCCTAGTTTAGTCTACTCTTTCCCTGAGCATCAGCAGAGGGCTGAGCCTTCAAAAAGGCCATCATCATCAGAGTCACTGCCATCACTGTCCCCACTATCACCAGTGTCATCATCACCATTAGAATTAGCATCATCTCCATCATCCTGTCAACATAACCATCATCACTATTATCATCACTATCATCCCTATCACCACCAAGATCACCATCACTACCATGACCTCCATACTCATCGCTATCATAATCATTTCTACCATCATCACAATGGTCATTATCATTCTAAGCATCACAACCATTATTATTACCATCAACATTACTACTGCCACCACTATCATAACTATAGGCATCCTGACCACAATCACTATCAATCCATCACAATTATCACCATTATCAATCCTACCACTGCCATCATCAGTATTATCATCACCACCATTACTTTCATCTCTAGTCAAAATTTTCACCACTGCCATTATCATTATCATCATCAACACTGATTCCAAGTTGTATGGGTCTCCCCTTGTTTCTGATTCATTATATATATGTGTATGTGTTGATCCCTTTTATGAGTCCTCCATCATGACCTTGATCATCAATAACATTTACACAGTGCTTTAAGGTTTGAAAACCACTTTACATGTCTTATCTCATTACTATAGTTTCACTACTATAGCTCTCTGGGCAAACCCAGCTTGACCCAAAACAATGACAGTGGCAAATTGTGGAGGCTGATGTTGAGAACTCTACATTTTCCTCTGGGTTGCTTTTCCTGGGATTTTTACTGAAATGCTAAGTGTAATACTGTATTCTCTTATTAACAACCCATAACGATAACTAATTTGTTTTCTCTGTTCAGCTTGCCTTCCACTCCCCCTCGCCTGCCCCGATCATGACAAAACAAGCATTAATTAGTTATTGGAAAAAAGGGACAACCAGTTCTGGAGCCATGGAAGGTAAAGCATGTGGAAGAAAGGGAAATAGTTAGCTATGGGTAAGCAGAAGTAGACTGAGGAAGGAAGCTGCCCCTTCCAGTGGAGGAATAACTGAATAGAATGCTGGCATCAGGTAAGGTCTGGGCAGCAATTTCTGCTCAGTGAGCTGATCAACTTCTATCCATACAACTTGATCCTTGGGAGGAGTTCCTGGGTGTGGAACTTCAGTGAGGAAGGCGGGGCTTCCAGGGACTAATGGTATATCTTCTGTAATGTCACTAGGGAAGGTTCCCCTCCCCCCCACTCCTACCCTATTACTGTAGAGGGCAACACCATCTCCCCTAGTCCTTTAGGCTCACAACCTAAGAGTCATCCTGGATTCCTCACTATCTCTCATATCCAATCTGTTGCCAAGGCCCGATGATTTCACCTTTGCAACAATTCTTGAATACTTCCCCTTCTCTGCTCTAATACTGCCACCACTATAGTGCAGGTCCTCATCACCTCCTGCCTGGACCTCTGCAATAGCCTGCTGGAGGGTCATGCCTGCTCCATTTCAATCCATCCTTCATTCAGCCAGTAAAGTGATTCTCCTAAAGTACAAGTCTGATCATGTCACCTCCCCCCCCCCAATAAATGTTAGTAGTTTTCTATTGCCTCCAGGATTAAATGCAGAATGTTGAATGAAGAGCCTTCAAAGCTGTTCATAAACTAGCACTTTCCTACCTTTCCAATTTTCTTACACTTTACTCCCTGACATATATTCTTCAATTAAGTGACACTGGCCTACTAGCTGTTCTACAAACAAGACACTCTATCCCTTAGTTCTCAGCATTCTTTCTGGCTGTCCTCATGCTTGAAATGCTCTCCCTCCTCTGCTTTGACTGCTGACCTCCTTGGCTTCCTTTAAGTCCCAACTAAAATCCCACCTTCTATAGGAGGCTTTCCTCAACCCCTCTTAATTCTAGTGCCTTTACTCTCTTAATTATTTCCTATTTATCCTGTATATAGCTTGCTTTGTATATATTTGTTTCCATGTTGTCTCCCCCATTGTAAGCTCCTTGAAGGCAGGAAGGCACAATTGTAAGCTCCTTGTCTCTTTTTGTATCCCCATCCCTCAGCACAGTGCCCAAGACAAAGGTGCTTAATAAATGTTTATTGATTGATTGGCTGAAATAAAGATCCATTTTCCCCCATCCAAATTCATAGCCTCTAGGTGTTTGTGGACTTCAAATTAAGAACACCTGTTCTAAAGGCAATCCAGTTGTCCTGCTGCTAATCTTCAAAAAATCGTTATTCACATATACATTCCCATACACACATTCATTCATGCAGACACAATCTTGCACATACGTTCAGCGTGAGTATAGGAGGGTGTCTAGGGGTAAAGGGGCTGGCTGATTCATACTGAAGAATGTTAGGATCTGGATATTGGAGAGAAGGCAGTATCTTGAGCTGGGCTTGCCCTACCTGCATTTCTGAGTTGTCTTCACAACCCTTCTTCTCCTCCTCCAGGGCAGAGAGGAAAGAGTACATTTCCCTAGAAGGAGAAAAGAGCTTGGGGCTTGGTGGAAGGTGCCCAGAATTTCTGGGCTCTGGCCCAACCAGGAGCAGTGCAGGCTACTGTTAATGGAGTTAATCAAAAGGGCAGGAGGCTTTTCCCATGTAAATAAATGAGAGCAGGAGAAGCTCAGGACACAGCCCAGGGAGTGATTCCCCTTCTCTTGGACCCCATCCTGACATTACAGAAGTGTGCAGTCTCCTACCCCTCTCAATACTGGGAATCCACAGGGTTGCCAGTCAACTTGGGCACATTTCCAGGGCAGAGTCCAACTCATCACAGCATACACTGAAGGAGATGTGAAGGGGCTTAGGGGGCACTGGAGAAGAGATGGAGGGCAAGACATAAGATAACAGAGAGTGGAAGGAGTGAGAGCACATTGGAGAAGACATCTGGAAACCCTTGGGCATGAAGAGGGTGCTGAAAGACTTTAGAGGAAGAAGAAAGGAAACTAGTATGTATTAAGCACCTACTATATGCCAGGCACAGCGTTTTACAAATATTATCTCATGTGATTCTCAAAACGATCCTGGGAGGTAGGGCCTATTATTATTCTCATTTTACAATAGAGGAAACTGAGGCAGACAGAGGTTAAGCAACTTGTCCAAGGTCTAGTAAGTATCTGGATCCACATTTGATCCACAGGTATTCCTGACTATTCACTGTGCCACCTAGCTGTCTCTAGGGAGCAGATGGGACTAGCGATTTCTATGTATTCTGCATATGGAAATAAGACCTCATGCTCTTTTTTTTTTTAAAAAAAAAACAACAGAGTAACCTAGATTGGTAGATTAGGGGATTACTGTATACATAGGATAAGGGCAGCTAGATGGTACAGGGGATAGAGCACTGGGCTCTCAATCAGGAATATTCATCTTCCTGAGTTCAGATCTGGCTCCAGAAACGTTTGAGCTGGGCAAGTCACTTAACCCTGTCTACCTCAGTTTCTCATCTGTAAAATGAGCTGGAGAAGGAAATGGCAAACCACTCCAGTAACTTTTCCAAGAAGACCTCAAATGGGGTCACAAAGAGTCAGACTCAACTGAACAACAACAAAAGAAATGTATAATACCATACACATTCCAGCCCTCCTCAGACCACATACTATATTGTCTTTTTTTTTTTTTTTTTTTTGAGAATAGGTCTCCCAATCTGGGAGTTCAGAAGCCATTCATAAGCCCTATTTCACTAAAGACTGGCAAAGAAGCTTTGACTTGCTTCATTTCTGACCTGGGCTGGTTTGCCCCTCCTTATGCAGTCTGGTGACCCTTCTACCCTTAGAGGACCACCATACTGATGCTAGATTTAGTACAGATGCCCAATTGGCTTAGCCCACTGCAACTTAGAACTCTAGAGCTCCAGGAATCTATCTACCTTGAGCAACCCCAGTAGTAGGGATTACAGGCACACCCTACCATGTTTGGTTCTGGGGACCACATTTTTATAGACCAGTTAGAATGTTTCTAAAAGAGATCAGCTTGGCATGGTCAGGGGCCTGGAGACCATTTGATACAAAAATGACTTGAAGGAACTGAACATGTTTATTCTAGAAAACTGAAGACTTTGGCAGGAAGTCGATAGCAGTTTCAAATATCACAGGGCTTAAAATTTTTCTGTTTGGCAGAACACGAGGACAGAACTAGGAATAATGGGTGACAGCGGTGTGAGATGCGGAATTAGGCTATAGGACTAACTTCTCCACCATTAGGGCTATGTACAAGTGGAATGGGCTTCTAGGGGAGGGAGAAACATGAGGGAGGAAATCTTCAAGATCTTCATTCAGCCTCTGCTTGATGACGACTTGCCAGGCATATATTGGAGGGAATTCTAATTTAGATACAGATTGCATTAGGTGGCCTGTGAAGTCCCTGCCAACTCTGAGAGTCTGGGATTCTATGATTCTGTAAAGACGCCAGACAATATGAAACCAGCTAATTCTGGAAATGGAACCAGCAGAGGGGGCAGTCGTGCTTGGGAAATCAATCAATCAATAAACATTTAGATAATAATTTAGAAAATAAATTAGAGGCAGCTAGGTGGCACATTGGATAGAGTATTGGACCTGGAATCAGCAAGACCTGAGTTCAAATTCAGCCTCAAACACTTATTAGAGGAGTGATCCAGGGCAAGTGACTTAACCTTTGTCTGACTCAGTTTCCTCAACTGTAAAATGGAGATAATAAAAACACCTGCCTCCCAGGGTTATTGCGAGGATCAAATGTGATATTTGTAAAGTGATTAAGAAATGTTTGTCCTTTCTTCCCTACTTCCCTTCCCATAGGCTAAGGTAATAAGGTGGATGGAATTTATAAAAAGGCAAAATTTTGTTGGTTGAATTCTAGCAGAAAGGGTGTGTTGGGAAACTCAGGACCTCCAAGACATTTGAGTTCCTGCCCTCTGCTTAGTTTGCTCTCTAGGCCCAGCCTCCCTAGCCTTCTCGTAGTTTGGATCTTTGAGATTCTTTTCTCCCCCCCTCTCATCTTTAGGCCCTGGCCCTGGTCCCAGTTTTGCTGAGCTTTTAAACATTTGATCCCTTTCTCCCTGAGCCAGAAGTGAGGGAGAGAGTAAAAAAGAGAAGACCTCATTGAAACTAGATCTCACTCCATCAGTCCAGGATGGGCAAGGACAGACAGGGGATGATGGGGTGGAAGATGTCAAGTGGGGCAATAAATAAGAAGAAACAGTGGGGCTGAACACATTGAACCTCCTTCAAAAAGATCCTTGATCCAGACTGGGTTAATTTCAAAATGACTTGGGATTAAATTAATAAATTTGTATTGATTGATTAATTGATTAAATGCTCAGACCCATCTTTTCCTTCAAGCTCAGCTGAGTGTCCACTACACTTGCATTGTCTTTGCCCTTTGCCAAGGAGATAACTTCCCTCACTTTATTTGTTTAAAGAAAAATTTTCCAGGATTCAACCCCTATCTGCCCCCATTTCCCTTCCCCACTAAGCAATGGGCTTACCCTTTAGCCCTCCTAAATAAAAGTATAAACATTTACTGCATCCTGTCTGTTCATTTTAACAATCTGTTCTGGTTCAGGGATTTCATTGACGGAGGAAACTTTTGGTGAGATTCCTTCTCCCAAAGCAGATCAACAACTGTCTTGTAACTTAGAATATTAGACCAGGTGCCTGGGGCAATCAAGAAATTAAGGGATTTGTCCAGGATTAGAACTGTAGTAGAAGTCAGAGGTGAGAACTGAACCCAGATCTTCCTGGTTTCAAGGTGGGTTCTCTATTCGTCTTTCCAGGCAGACTCATTATACAATAACTCACGGCCAATCTTATTATCTCCATTTTACAGATAAGGAAACCAAGACTCAGAAAGAGTGAAGTGACTTGCCTAGGGCCACAGAGCTAATAAATGACATAATCAGCCCCAAACCTAGGTCTTCTGAATCTCCCAAGATTCAGTGGATTTTTCCCTATACCACTCTTTATTTATCCTGTGTCTACATATACAAACTATCTAGACAATTTTGTCCCTCAATTTCTGGATAATTCAGGCTGTGCTCACTTTCAACTTAAATTTTTTTTTTAATAATTCAGTTATTTTGATGAACATTTTATAAACAGGAAAGGAAACCAATGGAAAGAGACCTGGATTTGAAGTCAGAGAACCTAGGCAGGTTTCTGTTGGACTTGTGTGACCTTCAGCAAAGTACTCAATCCCTCCAGGTCTCAGTTTTCTCTTCTGTAAAGGGAGGGGCTTAGATTAAATCATCTTAGGCTGGAAGGCCTCTTCTAGCTCTAAATCTCCTTGTTGATCCATGAATAAGACACTCCATCTCTCCTCTCCAGGTATTTTCTCCGGCCCCCCATGCCTGGAATTTTCTTCCTCTTCATCTCTGCTTCCTTTCATTTCCAACTAAAATCCTATCTTTGACAGGAAGTCTTTCCCAACCTTTCTTAATTCTAGTGCCTTCCCTCTCTTAATTATTTCCTATTTTTCCAGTATATACCTTGTTTGTACATATTTGTTTGCTTGTTCAATAGATTGCGAGCTTCTTGAGGGCAGAGACTGTCTCTTACTTTCTTATGTATCCCCAGCACTTAGAACAGTGCCTGGCACATAATAGGTCCTTTGTAAATGTTTATGGAATGACTATGATCTATGATCATATTATTATAAATCTATGGTACTTAATAAAGACAGACCTAGATAATTAGAAAAATATTAATTGCTCATAGGTATGCTGGGCCAAAAAATAAAATGAAAATACCACATAAATTAATTTTCTTAACTCAGTGTCATACCAATTAAACCACCAAAGGATTATGTTGTAAGCCAGAAAAAAAAATAACAACAAATTTCATCTGGAGGAACAAAAGGCCAAAAATATCAAAGGGAATAATGAAAAAAGTAGTAAGGAAGGAGGTTTAGCGGCAGCAAATTTCAAACTATAACCCAAAACAGTAATGATTCAAACAATTTGGTACTGAGTAAAAAATAGAAAGGTCCATCAGTGGTACATATTAGGTACAAAACATACAGAAGCAAATAGAAACTAGTCTAGTGTCTGATTAAACCCTAAAACCCCAGTTACTGAGGTAGAACTCACTGTTCAACAAAAGCTGTTGGGAAAATTCGAAAGCAGTCTAGCAGAAACTAAATATAGACCAACATGTTACACTATGCAACAAGATGAGCTCAAAATGTGTGCATGACTTAGAAATAAAGGGTGACATCATAAACAAATTAGAAGAGCAAGAAAGAAATTATCTTTCAGACATATGGAGAGGCATAGAGTTCATGACCAAACAGGGGATGGAAAGAATCACAGAACATATAAATGGACACAATTTAAAAAAAAAGTTTGTGTGCAAACAAAACTGATGCAGCTAAAATGAGAAGAGAAGCAGGTAACTGGGAAAAATCTTTGCAGCAAGTTTCTTTGATAGAGATTTTCTTTTCAAATTATATAAGGAACTGATTCACATTTGGAAAGTTAAATGCTGTTCTCCAATAGATAGTCAAAGAGCATGAATAGGCAGTTTTCAAAGGAAGAAATATAAGCTATCAATAGCCATATGTAAAATATTCAAATCCCTAATAATTACAGAAACAAAAATTAAAGCAACTCTGAAGTTCCATCTTATACCCATCAGATTGACAAAGCTGACAAAAAAAGAAAATAACAAAAGTAAGAAGGGCTTTGGGAAAACATTCAAATTAATGTACTACTGATAGAGTTGTGAACTGGTCCAGCAGTTTTGGAAAGTAATTTGTAAATATGTCCCCAAATTTACTAATCTGGGCAAACCCTTGCTCCAGCAATAACATTAAGCTGATCCTCCAAAGTAATAAAAAAAGAGGAAAAGAATCTTTATGTATGAAAATATCTATAGTAGCCCTTTTGTAGTGGCACAGAACTAGAAACTAAGGGGGTGTCCATTGATTGGAGAGGAGCTGGATAAATTATGGTATATTAATGTAATGGAGTACTATTGTGTCATAAATAATAATGAAAGGGAGAGTTTCAGAGAAACATGGGAAGACTTGTATGAACTGATGTAGAAGTAAGGTGAGCAGAACCCGAGAACAATTTATACAATAACCAATACCATTGTAAAGACAAACAACTTTCATTTTTTTCATATTTAACATATTTTCACATTAGTGATGTTGTAAGTAAAAATTAAAACCAATAGGAGGAACCATCAGAAAGAGGAAACAAAACTCAACAGAAGAGAAAAAAATAGCAATTTGACTTCCATAGTTCTTTCTTTGGGTGTGGATAGCATTTTCCATCACAAGGCCTGTGGAGATGTCTTAGATCCTTGTATTGCCATGAAGGGTTAAGTTTATCAATATTAGTCATCACACAACGTGGCTATTATTGTGTGCAACGTTCTCTTGGTTCTGCTCACTTCACTCAGCATCAGACCATACAAGTCTTTCTGAAGTCAGCCTGTTCATCATTTCTTATAGCACAATAGTATTCCATCACATTCGTATACCACAACTTGCTCAACCATTCCCCAATTGATGAGCATCCTCTCAATTTCCAATTCTTTCCCACCACAAAAAGAGTTGCTATGAATATTTTTGTACATGTAGGTCCTTTTCCCATTTATGTGATCTCTTTGGGATATAGCCCTAGAAGTACTATTGTTGGGTCAAAGGGTATGCACATTTTTATAGCCCTTTGGGCATAGTTCCAAATTCCATAGCTCCAAAATGGTTGCATTATTTCACAACTCCACCAATAATGCATTAGTGTTCCAATTTTCCCACATCTTCTCCAACATTTATCATTTTCCTGGACAAACAACTTTCAGATGATCAACCACAATTTTAAAAGACACTCGATGAAGCATGCTACTCATTGCCTGACAAAAAATGTGATGGACTCAGTGTACAGATGGAGACATAATTTTTGGACATGGCCAATGTGAGAATTTGTTCTGTTTGGGCATACACATTTTGTTTACAAAGGTTTTCTATTCTTGTCTTTCTTTTCCTCTTCTCTCCCCTCCTTTTCTTCTTTTCTCTTCTTTTCCTTTCAAATGAGAGGGCATACATGTGAAAAGGAAAAGGAATAAATTCATACATTAAAAAACCTGATTTGTTAAAAAAAAATCTATGATCCTTTTATCCTGTGATCAGTGCCAGATGCAAAGAAAGAAGATGTGGTTCATTGCCCTTGAGGTTGTGGGTTGGAAACATGAAAGCTGCACGTGTGAAAGAATTAGAGGGAGGTCAAGTGCTGAACTCCTCAGAGGGAGGCCATTATATTTGTGTTATGGCCTCTCAGGATCAGGACTCTGTGAGGTCAGTTCAGTAGAATGTAAGTTCCTTGAGGACAAGGACAGTTTCAATTTTTGTCCTTTTATACTTATCATCCAGAACCAAGTCTGGCACACAATAGGCAGTTAAATGCTTGTTGAATTGAACTGGTTCCCCTGAGTCAGGTTGGGCTATGCCCTGGGTATTCCCAGCTTGATCTGCAACCTTGGTTTCTTGTCTGGTTGTAGTTGTGGCTGTTGTTGTTTGGAGGAAGTCAGGGTTACTGTGCACTGGTAAGAGTTAACAGGGGCAGCTAGGTGGCACAGTGGATAGAGCATTGGCTCTGCAATCAAGAGGACCTGAATTCAAATCCAGCCTTAGACACTTACTAGCTGTGTGACCCTAGGCAAGGCACTTAACCCTGATTGCTCCAAAAAAAAGTTAACTGGGGAAAAACTTTATGAAGAATGTAGGATTGTAGAATCACCTGATCTTTGATTCAGAACTAGAAGGTACCTTAGAAGTCATGCAATCCATGCCCCTCATTCCACAGATGAGGAAACTGAGGCCCAAGTGATTGCCCAGGGTCAAACAGGAATTCGACCTCAGATCCTCGGACTCCATATCCAGTAATTTCCTCTCCATAGCATCAGGCTGTGAGCTTTGGAAATTAAAACGTATTTTGTGGCTCCAGGGATCTAGATAATAGAGGTGTGGGGGGCAAAAATCTTAGGCTTCCCAGAGGCATTCTGATAGATCTCAGGATGAGGTTAATGGAAATGAAGTGGAGGAATTCTTGTGGGGGTGGGGGTGGGGGTGGTATCAAAAAGAGGCCCAAAGGGCTGAGCTGTCTCTTTAGGAGGATCATGACCAGTCCTCTTGCAGGCTTTCTGTTTCTCTCCCTGCAAACACTCTTGGTTCCCAGAAGCACATGGAGACATTTGCATTAGAGGAAAATATCCGAACGAAAACAACAGTTTGTTCCCCCTGGGTCTAGCTGCAACTTGGCAGTCTAGAGTCAACCATATTTGAAAGATATGAAACAGTTATATGAATAAGCACCAAAAAATGTGAACAGTAACAAGCTCAGTCTTTGGCTCCCAAGCCCTTCAGCACTTATTAGTCCGGTGGGCAACTGATCAATCAATCAAGGATTTGCGTTTATTTAGAACTTACTACATGCCAGGCATTGTGGAAGGCAATAGGCCTGCAAAGACAAAATTGAAACGGTTCCTGCTCTCAAGGGGCTTATAGTCTAATGGAAGAGAGAACATATATACACACAAACATACACGGAAGGAATGCCAAATTAATGTAAGGTAATTTGGACAGGGAGGAAAGATTTCAGGTTGAAGGTGTTTTTAACTAAGTCTTGAAGGAAGTAAGGTATTTTATAAGGTAGAGATGATTAAGGAGTGCATTCCTGGTGTCAGGGAGACACAGTCCAGATAATTGGAGGAGGAGAGGAATTTTATGTGAGAGGAACAAGAGAAGGCCAGTTTGACTAGACCATTGAGTGCAGAGAGGGGAGTGATGCATAATGAATGAGGCTGGAAGGGTAAGCTGGGTCCAGATTGTGAAGGGCTTTAAAAGCTCAGCAGAGGAGTTTATATTTTATCTTAGAGGCAGAGCCACAGTAATTTATTGAGTAGGGGAGTGACAGGATCAGACCTTTGCTTCAGGAAAATCACTTTGGCAGCTGTGTGGAGAATGAATTGGCATGGTGAGAGATATGAGGCAGGGAGAACAACCAGGAGGCCATTGCAACAGTCTAGGCGATGGCTATGTAAATAGCGAGAAGGGAGTGGATACAAGAGATCTCATGGAGGTGAAATGGCAAGGTTTGTCAACTGATTGGGTATATGGAAGAGCTGAGGATGACAAGATTGCAAATCTGTGAGCCTGGCAGGGTAGAGGTGCCTTTGATAGAAACAGGGGCATTTGGGAGAGGAGAAGACTTCAGGGAGGAAAGATGATGAGTTATTTTTTTTGACAGGTGGAGGGTGAGATGTCTCTGGTTCAATCATTTCTGAAATGTCCAAATGGTAGTTGGTAATTTGGGATTGGAATTTAGTAGAAAGACAGGCTGAATACATAGATCTGGAAGTTTTCTGAATAGAGATCATTATTAAACCCACAGGAGGAGATGGGCACACCAAATGAGACAATGTAGGGAGATAAGAATCAGAGCCTTGGGGTATACCCAGTTAAGGAATATGATGATGAGCTAGTAAAGGAGACTGAGGAGGAGCTGTCTGACATGTAGGAGTAAAACTAAGAGAGAAGAGTGTCACAAAAACCCTGAAGAGAGTGCAGTCAGTAGAGGGTGGTCAGTAGTGTCAAATGCTGTAGAGAGATCAAGAAGGATGAGCACTAAGAAAAAACAACAGACTTGTCAATGAACAGATCACTGGTAATGTTGCAGAGAGAAAAAGTTTGAGTGATGAGGTCAAAAGCTTGTTTGCAAGGAATCCTTTGCAAAGAAGTGAGAGGAAAGGAAGTGGAAGCAATGAATGTAGATGGCTTTTTATAGGAGTTTGGAAAAAGAGAAGAGAGGTATAGGCAGAGCCAGAGTCCTCTCTAACCAGAAATTTGAAGTGTGAGAATTTATACTTCAAAAATTAGCAATTGCTACAAATCAGGGCTTGATTTATTGTTTTGTTTTTTGTATAAGTTTAATAAAGTGTTAATATGGCAGATTGAAGTTAAAAGTATGTATGTGTATATATATATATGTATATAAAATATATATTTAAATCGAGAGAGTCCATTGTTAAATATTTACCATCACACCCCTATTGCTCTATAAACATTGCTTGAGCTCAGCAGAAGTGCAGTAGAGGGCTCAGAAAATGAAGTTATCACCAAACTGGAGGCCTTGTGACTATAGGATAATATTATATAATAATAATAATATTGTTATTGTTACATATAATAACATAGATAATATATAATACTAATAACTGGCATTTATATAGCACTTTAAGGTTTGTAAAGTGCTTTAAATCCATTATCTTGGGGGCATCTAGGTGGTACAGTGAATAGAGAACTCACCCTGGGGTCAGGAGGACCTGAGTTCAAATCCTGCCTCAGACACTTACTGGTTGTGTGACCCTGGGCAAGTCACTTAACCCCGATTGCTTGCCCCTCCCCCCCAAATACATTATCTAATTTAAGTCAAACAGTATCCCTGTATATGGGACAAGAGTTTGAAGGAGTGGTAAGGATTAGTGAAGATTTTTTAAGAATTTGGGAAAATTTGGGCATGTTTGTAGACAGCAGGGAAGGAACCTGTAGACAGGGGGAGATTGAAGATTAGAGTTAGAGGGAGTGATTGAGAAATCGATCTATTGGAGAAGGTGGGAGGGAAAGGGACCAATGGAGTATTAGAAGGTTGGCTTCATTGAGGAGAAGGATAACATCATCGGGGGCTGGAGTAACAGAGGAGAGAGCAGGGGGGGTCAAGGAGTTTTAAGACAAAGAGAAGAAGGAAAGCTCATGAGGAATGGTCTGTTTTCTCAGCAAAGTATGAGGTGGCTTCCTCAGCTGAGAGAGTTGGAGGGAGGGAGAAGTTTGTTCAGAGAAGAGGTTTGGAACAGCCACTGTGGAGAGCTGGGTAGGGACTTGTTTAGGGAAGAGTGTGCCAACATCATTGCTCCTGGCTTAAGTCTGAACCTTGCCTCATCAGGGGCTTCATAAGGGCAAGGACTGTTTCTTCCTCATCAGATCTGGAGTTTACTGAAGTCAGGGACTGTTCCTATTTCATCAGATTTTCAGGTCAGGTGCTACTGAGGAGAGGGGCTGGGTCTCCCCACCAGACTGGGAGCTCCCTGGAGATAGATAGGTACCATCTCAGCCTCTTCATCCTTTGCTCTGCACAGGGAGAATGCACATAATGGTGCAGACAGGAAGCTACCTGACTTTCTTAGCCTCTGCCCATTTACTAGAGACATAAACAGTTGTAATAGTGAGAACAATTGTGCGCCCCACACTTGTAGAGAGGTTTAAAGATTTCTATGTTCTTCATTCATTCACTGTCTCATTTGATCCTTACCCTTGGAAGTAGGAATGATGGGCATTACTGGCTCCATGTTACAGTTAAGAAAATTAAGGTTCAGAGAAAAACTAAAACCACAAAGCTAGAAAGTAATAAGTTGTAGAGTCAAATGCAAACCTGAAGGTGCTGACTTACTTCCATGTGGTTTTTCTTCTTACTGACTGCACTATGCTGCCTCTAAGTAAGAGTAACAATGCATCGGACAGAGCTCTAGGCCTGGAGTCACGAGGACCTGAGTTCAAACGTGGCCATAGACACTTACTAGCTGTATGACCCTAGGCAAGTCACTTAACCCTGTTTGCCTCTGTTTCCTCATCTGTAAAATGAGCTGGAGAAGAAAATGGCAAACCATTCCAATATCCTTGCCAAGAAAATCCCAAATGGGGTCATGGAGAGTGGGTCCTGACTGAACCACCAAACAACAAGCTCTCCTTACAGCTGCCTTGTTAATCAACATATATCTGCTAAGTTGGTATTAAAACCAAGTGACTTTTGAACCTCTGAACAATTAATTTTATTTTATTTTAAATGTTTTATTTTATTGATTTTTTTTTGTCTTAGATCATCTTCATTTCTGAATAGATCCCTCTCTCCTTCCCTATTTAGTGAACCATGCCTTGCAACAAAGATATAAAAAGAATACACATATATTATGGAAAATAAAAAATACAAAAAAAAGTTGTTTGGCAAAACTAATCAACACATCAACTATATCTGATGGTGTACACAATATTCCACACCTAGAGGCTTCCACCTCTGCAAAGAAGGGAGAGAGGTACATTTTCTTGATTCTTTTCCAGAGCCAAGTTTGGTCACTTTGGTCTTTTGTTCTTTCCATATACATCGTCAGAGCAGAAGTGCACATTGTTTTCCTGATTCTACTTACCCCACTCTTCATCAGTTCATTAAGTTTTCCCATGCTTCTCTCAATTCTGCATATTCCTATTTTTCTTGCTCCAAGAAAGCGTGCACAGTGGCCACAACCATTTTGGCAGACCAGCTAAATCAGGTTGAGAGGAACTGACAGGCGTCAAACCTGCTGGTGAATTAGGGGGATGTCTACCCCAAGCTAGTCAAGACTTCTCCTGGCAGAATGGGTATATGAAAACAATTTGTTCCAATGGCCATGAAGGTGGATGAAGCAGGTGCTGTGAAGCACTCAGAGCTTAGTCAGACATTGAAAGCACCAAGGTCTTCTACTGCATCCTGAGCCATTGATAGTAGTCCCAACTTTTGTCCTGCCCCTGGACTTGGATGACTCTGAAAGAGAGAGTGAGGCTGACGACTTTGTGCTTCTGCTTCACTGAAATCCCATTCATGTGCAAGTCAAGACATCACTTGTGATGCTATTGGTCCTCTTTGAAAATGATTGGGTGAACAACAACAGTAACATCACGTAAATTGTTTGGTTATTCCCCAATCAAATGATATCCATTCCAGTTTTTTCCCATAAAAGTGCATGCAGTTAACATCAAAACACCAAAAGAATTGTCCCCAACACTGAAGGGCACAAAGGACCAGTGGATAGGGGACAAGCTCAGAAAATTTCAAGGATGAGAAAAAAAATGATAGAATAATTAACCTTTAGAGTCAAGTCAACAAGCATTTATTAAGTGACTATTATGTGTCAGGCATTGTGCTAAGCGCTGGGAATGCAAAGAAAGACTTTTGTCTTTTCCTGCTCTCAAGGAGCTCACAGTCTAATGTAGGAGACAAAATGCAAACAACTATGGGCAAACAAGATAAGAATAGGGTAAATTGGAGATAATTACAGAGGGATTAGAACTGAAAGGGATCTTAGAGCAAATGATGACACAGAAAAGTTGTGACTTATCCAAGGTCAAGAGGCAGATTTGATGAATAATGTGGTTTAGCTGGCATTATAAGAACTACAAGAAAGAAGGAAGACTTCAGAACTATCCTAACTAACTCAGGACTACAAAGCATAGATTCCTAGAACTGGAAGCATACTCCAGTATGCTGGAGCTGTCTTGGAACAACTGGAAACTACTAAATTTCCAATGAGAGCAATTATACCTTGGAAAATAGCAAACAATTACAAATCAGGGTGAAACATTATTTTGTGGATGGCTTAGACTTAAAAAAGTGATAGATAAAATGTTAATAATGCATATTAAACTTAAAAGTGTGTCTTGCATACATTCTCCTAGAGCTGGTTGTTAAACATTTACCAGCATACCCCTGGTAGAATGGAGCTTTGTTGTCATTGTTTAGTTGTGTCTTCATGATCCTGTGGACTATACTGTCTGTGGGGTTTTCTTGGCAAAGAGACTAGAGTGAGTGGTTTGCCATTTCCTTCTCTAGTGGATTAAGGCAAACAGAAGTTAAGTGATTTGACCAAGGTCACATAGCTAGTGAATGTTTGAGGCCATATTTGAACCTGACTCCAGGTTCAGCACTCTATACACTGAGCCATCTAGCTGCCTCTTGGAATGGAACTTAGGATTCCTAAATGGAAACAGTCTTAGATATCATCTAGTCAATTTCTTTGCCCCCACCCCCACTCCCCAAACTGGTTTTACAGAGATCAACACCAGCAGAGGGATTAGCCCAAGGTCACACAGCATTAGCCTGCTATTGAATAGTTTTCTTCCAGCCACACCTCACCTTGTGTCTCTGTTATGTCTACCCGTAGCTCTGGCTTCTAGTTCTAACCCTGCCATGAAGTTACTGGGTGAGCTGGGTTACTGATGAGATGATAATAACTGCCTTACCTTCTTACCAGGTCATTGTGAGGCTCAAATGAGATGGAAGAGCTATACAGGGGTCTGGTAATATTACTAACAGCACCACAGTTTTCTCTAGCAGTAGACATTAGCTGCTTGCTGACTGGCAGAAGGGAAGGAGAAATCAGAAGAGAGGGAGGAGCTGAGGGTCATTTTCTCATGGTTTAGTTCTGTAATTATGGGCATCAGGGCAGGACTGGAGGTACAGGGCAATGAAAGGGGGTGGATGGGTTCACAGCAGTGAAACAAGGCCTAAGAATCCCTGGATACATCCCTTCTCCAGAGGAGTTATCATGGGCTCACCTCATTGCTGCTCTCTGGCTGCCCGATTTATAACGGGAGTTAACTGCTTACTAATTAGCAGCTGGAGCCATTAATTGGTTATTTGTTAGAGCCTGAATTAATAAACCTGGTCTTTCTGTGGGGTCATAACTCTTTCTCTAACTCCCCCTATCAGCTCCACTCCCACCTGACTGGGAAGATGTCTTATTCTAGGCATGAATCGATACCTTGCCCCTGTATCGTTTTCAAAGACAATTTTCCTCACCCAAGACTGTTTCTCCCAAGAAAAGCCTCCCCTCTTTCCCTTTCTCTGTATAAGGATTGGAGGTCTCTGATTCTGGGAGGTGGGGCAGCAGGAAGGGATGGCAACCCTGAAGGCTGGCACCTGCTTTTCAATTAATGTTTTAATGGCAAACATATTGTTATCTACCGCAGATGAAGGATCATAGCTCTGGAACTGGAAAGGCAACCCCCTCATTTTACAGATGAGGGAATTTAGGCTCAGTCACTTGCTCATGGCCATACAGCTGGTAAATGGTTAGAATTTGGTGTCACTATTTTTTTTTGCCCACAAGATCTAGAATTCAGGAAGGGTTCAGGGGTAATGGGTACCTGTCCAAGGACAAAAAACAAATGTTGAGTATTCTTTCCTCCACCCTCCTTAGATAGAGATGAAGAAGTGTTAAGATTTGAACTGGACCTAGGTCTTCCTGAATTCAAAGTCAGTATTCTGTCCAATAGACTACACACACACACACACACACACACACACACACACACACACCTTTTTTCTCTTAGGGTTTTATACTCCTAGTCATCTTTAAAACATCCTTCCTAACTCTTGCATCATAGAAGGCAAAGTAGTTTAATGGAAATGGTATTGTTCTGGAGCTAGAAGATCTGTTCTGTTATTTAGAACATAAATGATTTGGGGCAAGTCATTTCACTTCCCTGGGTTTCAATTTCCTCTGGGCTACATGACCTCTAAAGTTCCTTCTAGCTCTAAATATTGTGAACTAGTATGTATCGAGCACATGCTAGGTTTGAGGTTGTAAGTTGGGAATATGCTAATAGCACCTCCTTTCCCATCATCAATGGAATGTCTGTGGTAGACACACACAATATTCTTCCCACATTCTCACCTGACCCAGTAGTAGGGATGGGTTGCCCTGATCAATTACAGTGTCAGCTGGCAGGTCTGTAGGAATTGAATGGGTCCAGATAGGCTTGACTTCATCACCTAGGTTCAGAGTTGGGAAAAAATAATTGCTCTGCTCTAGGCCAGGTTTGAAAATTTCATTTGTTGTGTTACTGGTTTTGTGTCTTTACTATAATATGTGAGGCTTGACTTACCACAGAGCCCAGGATTTAGAGTTAGAAGCCCTTTTCTTACATATGAGAAAATGAAGTCCACAGAGGTAAAGCCATTTGTCCAAGGTTATGAAGATTACAGAGGCCTAGGCACACAGTGGATAGAGTGCTTCACCTGGAGTCAGGAAGACCTTCCCTCAGACACTTACCAGCTGTGATCCTGGGCAAGTCACTTGCCTTTTTTTTTGGCCTCAGTTTACTCAACTGTAATATGGAGATAATATCAGTACATACCTCCCAGGGTTGCTGTGAGGATCAAATGAGCTAATATTTATAAAGTATTTTACAAACCTTAAAGTGCTATATAAATGCTAGCTATTCTTACTATTATAAAACAAATATTTAGAGGACATGGAAAATAATTTTCTGGCATTGGAAATCTCTGTACTTGTAAAAAATATAAAAACTAAAAATGACCTTTGTGTGCCCTTTCATCATCATGGAATGTTTGACTGTAAGCAGGTGCCTACTCTGAGATCTGGCTCTTCTTTGGTCCTTTTAGCAACTCTCACATTTAAGGGTTTTTGGGTAGAAAGAATGCTCTAATCTTGAGCCAAACAAAGGCAGACAACCCTGGGTACCTTCACAAACCTGTGGGTCATCCTCAGGCAAGAGTCCTGCCAAGCTTTGAATGACTTCCAGGTTAATCTCTATACCATTCAATTTGGCAGAGGTGGGGTGGTGGTGCAAGGGAGAAGAAGAGTTCTCTTTATATTAAGGAGATTACAGGAACTCTTTTTCATTTACTATCCCTGACACATGGCAGGCATGGACTCTGCCCTCGTTCTGAGGCAGATGCATGAGTATAGATAGACATGGGGAGGAGATGGCAGGATTTAGAACAAAGAGGTTTTTTTTTTAAAAAACTAAACACAAAAATAGGTTATAAAGGTATTTACTCTGCATACAACCAGCTCTCCAGGATTCAGGTATGGATTATTTGCAGTAAATGTACAGGCCCAGGCTGGCTATTCTCTACCCCTCTTGCTGTTTCCCCCAAAGACAGTAACAAATCTTCCTCCAAACCATAGGTGGGCATGTGTTCAGAGGAGACAAACTCAATTTAACAGCCACCTGAGCAAAATGGAATTAGGAAAGGAAATCTGTCCCCCCACCCACCCACCCAATGAAAAAGAAACCACAGTGTGATAGAGCCAAATATAAATGATTTTTTAAAATTCTCCCATGAGCTTTTTTTTTTGTATTTTTGATACCCTGATGACTGAGAAGTAGCTTCACATGCCAAGAAGCCATGCTTTTCTGAGGTGAGGAAAAGGGAAAGTTGCATGGGGAGGAAGAGTAGATAGGGGGGTTTTATACTTAGATCAGACAGAGGAAAGTCAGAAGCACTCACTGCTCTGCTTATTCTAGAAGGCATCTTGGAAGAGATTGAATTTCCAAAGCTGTTTAAATAATGAGGAGAAATTGGGGGGGGGAGCAGTAGAGTATAGTGACATCTTTCACAGATGTGGTACTTTCCCCCCCCCCCCAAACACCACCAAAAGATGTCATTTCTGTGAGGAAACTCTCTACCAATGTAGTCTTGGAGAGTTACCTAGAGCTCAGAGAGATTAAATGAGTGGCCAGGGTCACACAGCCAGTGTGTGTCAGAAGCAGGACTCTATTGTAGGCCTTCTTGGTCTCCAGGCCTGCTTTGTATCAACTATGTCTTAAAATAGACTAGATGCAACTTTCCCCTTTTGGGGGAAGGATAACAATCTTTTGACTATTAGGACAATAACTTGAGAAATGATCCTGGACTCTTGATTTCTCTGTTGGGATGAATTATGGCCCTTTGGACAGTCCCAATCCTGGGTATGAAGGCTGTGTGTGAGAGGTAGGGGGTAAGGGTGGGGTATATGGTGTTGAACCTGAGAAGGGCATCAATTCTGACACTGTCTAATCCAAGAGGCAAAGCTGGTGAAGGAAGGGGTGTTGGTGATGGTGGGGGAGGGGTGTGGGAGGGACCTATATGCAGAGAAAGGTCTGGATGACCACCCGTCTCCATAGGGCACGCACCCATGGTTCCAGGCGGGGGGGCCAAGGAATTTAGGCCACTGCTGCTCGATTTAGAACGGGGAAATTCAGACAGGTGCCCCAAGCTTTACGGGGAGAGTGTCACCCTACATTTAGAAGGAGACTAAGAGTCAGGTAGTCGGGTGGCGATCTGTGCAAAGACTGTTCTTAATCCTCCTGCTTGTTATCGACTCCCCGAGTCAAAGCTCCCACGGGCCTCCCTAATAAAAGCCCTGTAGGTACGCAGAGATAAATAACAGCGACAGGAGAAGCAGGTGGGATTAGACAGGCTGCTTGTGTGCATGTGTGTAAGGGCAGGGGCAGACACAAAATGGGGTTGGGGAAAATAGAAACCAGAACAGAGAGCAGTGCAAGGCAACTGGAGGGGGGTGGTCCAGCTGTCCTCGCAGGGATCGTCTGTGCCCCGCCTTCTCCCTTGCCCCAGGGTAAGCGGGGACACCAGCCCTAAGTGCAGCTCTCTATCGCCGCCCTCCTCCAGGCCCCAGAGCCCTGGGTATGCTCTCTCGGCCCGCAGGACATAGATGTGAACTAAGGGGCGGGGAGGGGGGCGCTAGACTTCCAGGGACTGGGAGGGTCGGCGTCCCTTAGGTGTCTGCCGGGAGGTGGAGGGAAGGTTAGTCTCAGAGAAGGTACCCTCCCTAAACCAGCTGCTAAAAGTCCATGGAGAGCCTAGAAGACACAAGAATGAGAGAGGAAGGAGATGGCAGGAGTATGAGATGGCCGGGAGGAGGCGGGAGACGGGCCGCGGGCAAACCTGTTGGCATCTTTGGGGCAGCAGCAAGGACGAGTGCCGCGCTCTGTCTCCGCCTTCGGGCTTCGTCCCTTACTCGGGTGACTTCAGAGGCTGGATGCCAGCTGCCAGAGCAAGCGGAAAGAGCCTGCCGGGGCTGGCTGGAGAAGGTGCAGAGACCCGGACCTAGGTCAGGGCCCTGCGGAGGACCGCGCGCAGACAGGCGAAAGCTGTCAGCGCCAAATCCCTGGCCGCCGAGAGAGCGCATGCAAGTCCCCAGGAGCATTTTACTTCCCTGGTCACCATCTCTCCACTCCTACCCCATAGCAGCTCTCAGCCCCCAGCCTCCTGTCAGAGAGACGTTCAACCTTCTCTGTTCTCCACCCCACTCTTCCATAGCGAAGAAAGTGGACAAAAAAGAAGGGAAAAAAATAGCTTTCAATACCCCGCGGGCTCCGGTTCCTTGTCTATGCATTCACACTGAGTATATGCTACGATTGCACACGTTCCGTGCGACCATGCAATGCAGCCTGTGTGTGCAGCAGCAGCTGTGTGTGTGTGTGTGTGTGTGTGTGTGTGTGTGTGTGTGTGTGCAGCTCTGTGTGTGCGCGTGCGAGTGCGGCTTCCTATACCAGTTCTCCAGCTTGCTAAAGCCCACGTCCCTCTCTCTCCCAGTGTCCTTAGGATAGATGGATCCATTTCTGCTTTCTGACATTTCCTTGCCTGGGTGGGGGGACGAGGGGCAGCGAGGAAATGCAAGAGCAAAGGAGGGAGGGAGGGAAGGGGGAGAGAAGGAGGAAGGGG
>NW_020954589.1:14963971-14967043 GCF_900497805.2 Vombatus ursinus | reverse complement strand
GAGAGAGAGACCGAAGAAAGGAGAGAGAGGGGGAGAAGGGGGGAGGCGGTTGAAATAAAAAGCTCGAGGGGAGGGGGGACGGATGAAAAGAACCACACAGAAGGTGAAGTTACTGAGAAGGAAGGTCTAGTACGATCGGGGCTCGCGAACCGGCTGGACTGCTCTGCTCCGCCCCAGCGGGAGCCCCCAGCCAGCGCCCCACCCCGCCAGAGAGGGTCCCCAGCAGCTGGCCTGGGAGGGAGGCAGGCGGGGGCGGGGGCGGGGGGAGCTGGCCAACTTCGGGGAAGGCTAAGCCCTGTTCTCCTGAGAGCTACGGTGCCAGCTAGCGCCAGTCACGGACAGACAGCGGCAGAGGAGGAGAGCCGAGCGGAGAGAGAGAGAGAGAGCTCGCGGGAGCTCACCACCGCCCGGCCAGGGTCGAGCCCGAGGCTGCAGGAGGAAGAAGCTGGTCGTTTCATGTATTTTAAAACAACCCAAACTTTTCTTTCCTTTTTCTTTTTGGGGGTCGTCTTCTCTTGAATTTCCCCCTCTCTTTCGCGCGGGTCCCTGGAGGGGACGAGATCTCGGATTTCTTCGGAGCCGAAGCCGCCTGTAACTTTGCTCTCTGAACCTCCAGGACCCGGGGGAGGAGAAGAGTAGGGAAGCTCCGAGGACAGTCAGAGGTGAAGAGCTGCCCTTCCCTGGGGAATCCTCGGCGCTAGTTCTAGGGAGACTGAACCGTTTCCTCCATTCCCGCCACTCCGGGAGCGGGAGAACTGCGGGGCTTGGAGGCTTCTCTGTTTTGAAGCGGGGGCCTGTCTGTATCCGGCCGTTTCCTACTCTGCCCGGGCGTGGATACCCTAGCTCAGCTGGGCTGGGACTAAAGCTGTCAGATTAATCTGTTTGGCGTCCGAGACACCCCTTGTTCTGTCCTCCCCCCTCCCCCGGGGAGGGGTATCCCCTCTGGGAGTGGGGGAGGACAGCCAAGTTTGACTCTTTCTGGTCACCAATTTATTAGACGCTCCGCAGAGGAAGGGGCCCCACTGACTCGCCCCCTCCCACAGAAGGGGGAGGAGTCCTCTGCCTCCCTTGAACTCCCACTTTTTTCGCACCCAGAGTGGAAGGGGGCAAGCTCTCTTATTCTCCCTCCCTCCTCACCTCGTCCCTCCCCGCTAGCCCCCAGAGATCTGCGACCGAGGCTCGCTGTCCTTAGACCACTGCAGCCCCTGGGCCAGACTCTTCCCGGTGAAGGAGTCGGGGCGCTGGCTGGATTGTTGGGGTGGACCAAGCCGCCCTGCTCCCGGCCAGCGCCCCCTGGATCTCCGCTTTGACAGCGGCGTTTCTGGAGGAGCAGCCTTAGCTGTTGTCGCTCCCGCCGCCGCAGCTGTCGCGGCCTCAGTCTCTTGCTCCGGGTCGCCGCAGCCACGGTCTCCAGGGCAGCTTCGGGGGACAAACGGAAGGCAAGGAGGCTCCCTGGTGGATGCGCTCCTCGCCGCCTCTCCGGCTGCGCTGCCCCGCGGGGATGAGGCAGCGGCGATGAAGATGGAGGTGACTTGCCTTCTATTACTGACCCTGGTCCCTATGTACTGCAAGGGACAAGGTGTCTACGGTAAGATTTCTCTCCTGACTGGAGTCCCTAGCCAATTGGGCTGCAGAGAGCGTAAAGTTTGCCGGGGGCGCAAAGTGCGCGTGGTCGTGAGGGCGGGCGGGCGGGCGGGGAATTGCTTTTCTGGTCCTGACTCCCTAAGGCGCCTAAGGAAAGGAAAGCTTGGGAACTGGCAGCCCTGGAACTCTGCTGCCAATTGGGGGTCGTGGTGACCACTGTGGGCCGGGAGGTGACTGCAGGTGAGAGGTCCTTAATGTCCGTCTCTCCCTGGCATTCCCTGGCGAGGCGCAGGGAGTGGGGCTCAGGAACTCTGTCTTAGCTCAAAGTTGTCTGGCGCGTCTAGGTTCGTTATACCGCAACCTCTCCCTCCCCAGGCCTTGCTCCCGCAAGGTTTGGCCTCATAAATGAAAATTGAGGGGAATCTGGGGTCTGCAGCGACAGGGTTGTGTGTGGCGGGGAACAAATAAGCAGGCTGCAAGGCAAGCCAGTTCCCCAGGCTGCTCGCTAGTTACCTCTGCACCCCGATTTCCCCAGCTAGGGCAGCTTTGTCTTTTCCAGCTTCTCCTAGGCTCGGGAGGGCAAAGGGCGCCTGTGCCTGAGTCTCCCCTTCCTCTAACATCGTCGGAACAATCTTCCGAGACACTCCTTTCCCAGACACCCCTGCTATTTACAGAACACACACTCCGATATTCCTCCTCCCAGTAACCCAGGAACACACACACACACACACACACACACACACACACACACAAATAAACACTTTCCCTCGGAAAACAGAAACACAACATATACCCACAAGGTGTACACAACCAGACTTCCACCAATTTGTGCAGACCATAGAACACACCACGCCACACCACACACATACACACACACGCACACACCAGGGTCCTTCTTGAAAATGTTTTCAGAGATCTTGTCAGGGAAAAAACCAGCAATGCCTGCCCTTTTTTTCCCCTCCTTCCCCAGACCCCCCCCCCCAATTAAGCGTCCCCTTAGATTTGCCGAAAAGACCAGGGAGCTGGTGCAGCCCTTCTCTTTGCCTCTCTGGTTCCTGCCTTCCCATTCCTCCGCCCCTTGGATACAGCGATAAAGTCTCCCAGGCAGGCCTTCTCCGAGACAAGCAGAGCTTCCTGTTTCGGGAGTGGGGTGGGGTTAGTTGGTGGTTGTAGTTGGGGGGTTGTTGGACAGTTAGCAAGACTGGAGCGGGCGCTCTCCCCAGGAGTCCCAGGAGCATAGGTAGTCAGCCACCCCATGGCTCTTGCTTTGCTCCCCCTGACGCCGTGGCTTTCTTTGTAGGACACTTTTTAATGATATATTGCTTTGATGGGAGGAACGAAGCTCTTGCTTGTACTTTCTTTTTCTCTCTCACTCTGTCTCTAGGGCTAGGGGGACTGATAGTGTGAGCCTCAGCTCTGATGGTGGTCAGTACAGTTTGGGGTGTGTGTGTGTGTGTGTGTGTGTGTGTGTGTGTGTGTGTGTGTGTG
>NW_020954589.1:14810952-14963961 GCF_900497805.2 Vombatus ursinus | reverse complement strand
TGTGTGTGTGTGTGTGTGTGTGTGTGTGTGTGTGTGTGTGTGTGTGTAGGGGGATGTTGCTAAGTTGCTCACTTCCCAGAAATTCCAGGCTTGAGGCGGAAACGAAGTTCTGTTTCCCGGTGTCTGTGTTCAGCCTTCTTGGTGGGGACACCGTGCAACGAGGAGAAGGCCAGCGTGTCTGGAAGTGCAATGGGGATGTAATATGTTCCCAAAGACGGGAACGGCCAGTGCAGGTTGAATTCCCTCCGGGGCGGGGCTGGTTGAGGCTTCCAGCCAAACTCTCAGCTTCGTAATTAGTTTGCGCTTCTACTGCTGTCTGGTCCTCCGGAGTGGCCAGTGTAGGCAAAGAAGAAGGAAGAAAGAAGCTGGAGGCCGAAAAGCAAGCAGGAGACCTCCACCCACCCAGTGGCCTAGAGTGCTGAGATAGAGGGAAGAGAGAAATTCAGGAACAGTTCTTTCCTCCCTCCCTTCGTTCCTTCCTTCTTTCGTTCCTTCCTTCTCCTTTCCTTTTTCCTTTTCTCCTTCCTTCTCTCCTTTTGTCTCTTCATTTTTTCTTTCTTATTTTATCCCTCTCTCTTCCTCCCTCCCCGACTCCCTTTGTCCCTTCCTTTCCTCTCTTTCTCCCTTTTCCTGCTTTTCTTCCTTCTTCCCTGTCTTACCTTCTTCTCTCCTTTCTTTTCCCCTTCATTTCTCCATTATTCCATTCCATCTTTCCCTCTTCCCTTTCTTTCATCTTTCCTCCTTCTCCTTCTTATCTTTTTTCTTCCCTCCCTTTCCCCTTTCCTTCCTGCCTTTCTTCTTCCCCACTCTTTCCTTCCTTTCCCTCCTTTCCTTTTTTCCTTTCCTTCCCCCCTCTCTTCCATTACCACCCTTCCTTCCTTCCTTCAGTGTTTAAACCTTTTCTTTACTCTCTCTTATATGTTTACTGAGGAGGAAACTACAGATTTTCTCCAGCCAGTCTGCTTGCAAAGAGGGCCTGGATGGGTAGAGGAATGGGAAAAGCCTTTTTTTCTATGTTATCATAGCTGTTTCCAAAGTCTCCCTCTCAGTACTCACGGGCATTATTCTGTGACAGGTGCATCATCTCCATCTAGTAACTCTTCCTTACCTCTCTGCTAGGTTAACTAGTCTTTGCTTCAGAGACCTCAAAGCTTCTTAATTTGGAGAACTGTGGCCATGACAGCTTGCTTGACAGTCTTCCTGGGAACGTGGAGAATTTGCAAGGTGTATAGTTTCAGGGGACTATCACTTTGGAGGGCTTTGGGGTGGGGTTCAGGCATAACTTAATAAACCTTGTTTCTATGTCTCTTCCCCTCCTGGTATCCCCTAGGATCTCAACTTGAGCAAACCAGAGAAGAGACAATTGAATGGAGTTAGCCCCAGCCTCTTTGATGATGAGAGCCTCGACCTCCTTTGAGAATTTTCATCCCTGTAGCCTCAAGCAGGACAGAACCTTAAGAGGACAGGCTGGGCTGTAAGGTTTTATTAAGATGGATGGGGTGAAGGGGAGCTTGTACGCAGGAGGTGTGGATGGCAGGTTGACAGCACATTTAATTGAGATACAGGAAACTCCAGATAGATGCGGGGGAAGGGAGATTCTCTTACTGAAATTTGGTTTGCTTTTAAGAATTGCAGGTCAGAGCCCAGAATTTCTGCTTTACTCACTTCCAGATGGTCTATTCTCAAAGCAGAAAGAGCTGCCGGGGAGAAAGGAGGATGTATGTAAAGGAAGCCCTAGGCTTGGGTTAGGGTTCTGATGTAAAGTAGAAAGGCCAGGCTATTCTTAGATTTCTGGAGGTAGGTGTGACATTGGGTTGGAAGGGCTGGACTAGGGAAAGACCTCGGACCGCGGCAGCTTTTTCTAAAACCAGATGGAATGAGTGAGGTTGGTGGGAATGACCCTAGCAAATCAGTGGGGGGAAAGGGGTGACAAGCCACTCCTGGAGTAGTTTGGATAGGGACATTATAGGGAACTTATAGGGCAATAAGGAACTGGAACGAAGCCCCAGAAAATCTAGGCAAGGGAAGAAATGGGGAACTGTCCAGCGTTACCCACCCATTGGCTTTGTAAATGGGGATGTGTAACTTGGAGAAACAGGTGAGGGATAGCAGATGTCCATAAAATCACAGTAAAGAAACCATCCCTTCTCCAAATATTCACTCACCCAGTGTGAGGATGAAACAATGCTTTGCTCCTCCCAAGTGTTGGGGGAGAGGATAACAATAGTATAAGCATTTGTGTACTAAGTTGAGGTTTATAGAGCACTTCCCTCACAAAAGCCTTGCGGCTCAGGATGTGCAAATATTATTATTCCCCTTTGCTAGATGAGAATTAACAAAGGTAAATGATTTGTCCAGGGTCATACAGCTAGAAAACGTCAAGGCTAGGACTCTAATCCAGATCTCCTGACTTTTGTCCCACTGCTTTCCATTACCCTAGTTTGTCAAGGTTGGGGTGTGTGTGTGTGTGTGTGTGTGTGTGTGTGTGTGTACTGATTCTATGTGACATTAGTGAGGCAAATAGTCACTGTCTTAATCTTGGGACAGGTGACCAGGTTAGAACACTCAGGGGTTTCTATTTAGAGGAGAATTAGGATAAATGGATTTGACCCAGCCTCTGATTTCATGGTACAATGGAAAGAGAGCCAGTCAGAAGACTGGGTTCAAATCTTGTCTATGACACTTATTACCCATTTGAACATAGGCAAGTCTCTTTACTCCTCCAGACCTCAGTTTCCTCATCTGTAAAATGGGGGAGATTGAAATAGATGCTTCTAAAGTCCTTTCCATTTCTAAATTGCTGACCCTAATAACCATTGTAATCAGAACTGCCCCTAAGTGGGGGTACAGTTGGTATGTACAGGGTCTAGGAAATCAAAAATTGGTGCTTCCTTAGCTGAAATGGGATGCTCAGCCTGCCTTCTCCAATTCCTTAAGTCCCTTCTTGACTCTGTCATAAACTCTGTTGCCATTTCATTTAATAGCAGCTCCCTTAGCCCTTAGGAATTATCACTTGACATCCTTCTCCTCTTCCCCCTCCTTCCTCCTGGGGGTAATCCTGAATGAGGAGATGGAGGAGGGTAGGGAGAAGAGAAAGAGAATCTACTTCAGCAGATGTTCTGTTTTCTCCACTCTTATTCCATTCTCTTCTCTGGCCTTGTTCCTCCTGCCTGATGCAGATGCTATGGCAGCTGAGTGCTATGGCCAGATGATTGTTTGGTGGCTGGGCCCCTACCTGTCTCCTTCCTCATTCTCTCCCAATTTCTCTGCTCCCACCTGTCATCCTCTGGGGTCAGCGTGTATATTTGGCTTCTTGCTAGGTTGACGGGGAAAGTTAGGCTTGTGTGTGGGGCTCCAGTCTTGGGGAGAATAGGCTTGCTGGGTGGGGTGGGATGGAGTAAGGTGAGGATTAGTTTTCATCCAGAAAGCTTCCTTTCTTAGTCCCCTCCTCCTTCCCTTATACTCACCCCCGCAAGCCTTCCCGCCATTTAGAGGACAAGGTTTACTATCCCCCACAAACGCACAACAAACCTCTGGATTATTTAATATGCAGGAGTGGAAATTGACATTATCCTTACGACAGGTTGTTTGCAACTTACTGGTAGAAGTCAAAATATTTCACCAAAGGTGTCATCAGAAACTACTCTCCTATGCTAATTTTTGTGGGAACATGAAGACAGATGTTGAATAATTTGACAAGAGCAACATAGCTTATAAAATTATCACCATGTCAGGTTTTTTTAAAGGGGGATTGGGGGAGAAAAAAATTTCAAGATGTGTGTCTCCCAGGGACTTGGGAGGATAGAATGTGATTCCTATTTCCACTCCTCCTCTCCCCCCACCCAACTCCATTCCCATCTCCCAATCTCAGGGTACACATTTAGGAAAACATACTGAGGACTTTCAATGGTGTTTCTCTACCCTGCAGTTGTAAAGGTAGTCTTGGAACCTCGGCCCATCAGTGAGCACTGCCCTCTGAAATGGGCCCAGGGAGGTACTTTGCCACAGGGAGGAATAAGGGCAGTGGAGATTCAGGGAGTCCTGATTCTGGATAACTGGGATGCTACAGTCCTATTTTGTTGACAAGGGAGAGTTTTCCTCAAGGCCCCAAAGACCTTCAGCTGGAAAAAAGCTCTGTCCTCCCCCCCCTCCCCTTTGCCCTCCAACTGTGGCAGTAGTACTGCTTTGTGTGTTTCATGGAGAAGGGATCTATCTCAGCACAAATATGTAGGGTTTGGGGATCTGGGTAGAAGGAGCAGTATTCTGTGCCATTCTGGGATTGCAGTTGTCCAACCCTCCTGAGAAGGCTGTGGTCAATGCCCTCCAGTCCAGCCTGTTTGTGGTAAGGAGTAAAAACTGAGGGATGGGAAGAGAAGTCTAGGGCTGTGTTGGTGCAGCCCCATGCCTACATCTGTACTCCACTGTGAATATGGCAGTCTTCTCTCCCAGAAAAGGTTGCAGAGCTGGTCTTCAGGGGCACTGCTGCTATAAGGAGGAAGAGAGGGAATTTAATTAGAGGAAGGACCCCTGGAGAAGGGGACATGGGGCAAGGGGGTGGGCGTTGTCTAGGGACCTGGCTTAATTGTTCAGCCCTGGCTATAATCCTAGTCTCACTGGGGATGGATTTCCTGATTGAGAGTCCTGCATTAGCTCTGCTTTAATGAAACAAGGGGCCGGTCCTCAGGCTTTACCGGGAGATGGGAGGGAGCTAATCATACCAGCCACTCCTAGCAAATGAATGATGTGGGAAATCAATTGCTGGAGCTGGGAGTGGAAACCCAGGGCTGTGACTGAGGCTCAGTCAGAGACTTCTTCTTGCTGCAAAAACCATTGATAGGGAAATAAGAGGACACAGGGCTTAGCTGGGTCATTTGGAATGGACTGATGGAGGGGTATGAGGCACATGGTCCTGTGCTTGCTGCCTGGAGCTAGACTCTTCCATCCTCCCCAAGCTCCTTCTATGTCTTGATCTGGGAAGGGTGCAGGTGGGGAGCTGGAATAACTCCATCTCGTGGACCCATTACGGGCGAAGATGGCCTTTGGAGTCTCAGGTTTCTGCATTCCTGGCTCTTCCTTCTGTTCTTCCTTCCCACTCTACTAGGTTCCTTTTCTTCTTCTTTTTTTAAAACCTAGCTCCTTGTGTCTTCCAGGGCCACAAGTGCAAAGAAGGGTTGTATAGCTGGCTGGGCGGTTGCCACTGTTGCTGTGGCTCCAGATGTGGCCAGCAGGGGGAGCACTTGGCCACCATATTTCCCCCATTGTCTTTCCTGTTCCCCCTTTTTTTCTGCCTCAATCTTCCCTGAACCAGAACAGAACCAGCACATGGCATCATTTCTGAGCCTAGGTCAAGACCAAATGTCCTAGCCCCTTTGAAGCCTTCATCATAGCCCCATTTACCTCAATTGTCTGCAAGGAACTCAGACTGCGGTCACATCCACATTGGCTATACCCTTGACATGGCCCTAGCTTTAAATTAGAGAAATGTGTGTCATCTAACCCAGCTTGGTTTAGGTCGACTCATACCCTGTACTATGTTTTCACGCCTCCCTTAGAAGCTTATAGACAGTATTTCTAATTAAAAAAATCAGAATGCAAGAATTGATAAAGGGCTCTACCCTTGATACTAACTGTATTACCTCCCATTGTAAATCAGGATTGATTGAGAAATCAATTATATGGTCTGGGGACTCATAATACATTCCCCTAGTCCTCTCTCCCATGTCCTCCATCAGAATACCTGAAGATTTCATGGTTGTTTCCTTGTATTCAGGGTTGGTCCTTGGCAAAATTGTGAATTCAATGAAGGCCAAGAAACCTTAGGCCCCTAGCTTACCTATTCTACATTCTCCTTTCCTTCCTCCTCCCCCTACTCTTCCAGGAAGCCATTGATCCAACAGTTTTCTTGCTGCTCCAGTCCAGTCCCAATAAACAGAAGTGTTTAGGTACTTTAAATGACAAATTGAGGTGTTAAGGAATTATTATTTGTAAGAACATTTGCATTTTAATAGAGAACAGGTAGAAGGAAATGCTTAATACAAAGGAGTGAATCTCTAATATTGAAATTTCAAGGAAGAAAAAGGAAGAAATTTGGGGAGAGGAAGCAATCTTGGTACAACTTAAATTAGAAAATGCAGACCATAATTGCAGGCTGTTGAATACTTGGGGCAAGGCAGAAAAGAGGCAAGCCCAATATGCTAGGAAAGTCTTCCTGTTTCCACAGTCCTTGTGTCTTTTCAGGATCAAAATGGTAGACAGCTTTTCTGATGGGCAGGAGGCTATGTAGGCAACCCATCAGAATGACAACAAACAATAGTAATTGTTCACATTTAAATAGTGCTTTGAAGCTAGCAAAATGCTTTATAGACATTACCTATTCAGTCCTCACAAATGACCTGTAAGGTTAACTGATACTGATATTTCATATTCCTATGTAGCCCCATAATCTGGATATTGCTTCCTGCTACCAGCTTCTCAGCTTCATTTCTTCAGGACCATATGGTGCTACTCTAAACTTCAATCTGTTAGAGAACAGTGGTTAGAATCTCTTTCTAAGGAAAGACTGACAGCCCTTTAGTCATAGCACCTAACAAAAACCAGGTAGAGTTCATCCAAGCTAATATTACATCTCTGTTACCCCTATTTCTGGGAAAAGAGGAGAGCCCTCTGTTCCGGACAATTGTCTTTCTTAGGATTAGACGTTCTCAATATCTTCCCTGGCTTAGTACACAAATGAAATTGAGCAGGAACAAATGGCAAACTATGGAAGCAGAGTCGTTGTTCTTTACATACCTAGTCCTCATTTTTGCCTTTTAAAAAATTATTGTTAAAAACAAAACCCTTTCACCCTGTTGTGGTATTTTTAACATTGAAAAGTCTACTGTCTCCCTACATAGGTGGGAAAACTAAGTTCTCTGAAACTTGCCTAGAATCACCTAATTACAATCAGAGGGATTCTAATCCAGGACTCCCTGTGCCCCATCTCTCTTGAGTTCAAACTCAGAACTTTTTTCACTCTATGAAACTGTGTTAAGCCGAAGTAGGATTTTTTTCTTCTCTTGGAATCCAGAACCGTAGATTCTCAGAAACTCAGAAGTGAAAAGGGTCTCAGAGGCCATATTGTCCAACCCAGACTAGACAGAGAATCTGCTCAACAATCACTTCAAAAAGTAGATGAATCTAGTCTTCACTTGAAGACCTCAAGGGAAAGGGATACTACTATCTTGCCAGACAGACCATTTCACTGTTGTATAGCTCTAGTTTGAATGAAGTTTTCTTTAAACAGATCCTAAATCTGTTTTTGATTTCCATCCATTGTGCCTGGTTCTGCCCTTGGGAGGATAAGCAGAAAAAATTTGGCTCCCTACATGTAATAGTCCTTCAAATTCTTGAAAGAAATAAGCATTAAATGCTTATTGTATGTCAGATGCTTTACAAGTATCTCATTTAATTCTCATAATAACTCTGGATGGTGGGTGCTATTATCACCCTCATTTTACATTTGAGGACACTGAGACAGTGACTTGCCCGGGGTCACACAGCCAGTAAGTGTCTGAGACTAGATTTAAACTCAGATCTTCATGTCTTCAAACCCCGAACCTTATACACTGCACTACCTCATTGCCTTCTTGAATAGTTACATTGTGTCCTCTCTAGATCATCTTTTCCTCAAATTAAACATTCCTATTTCTTTCATCTGATTTTTATGGCACATTTTTGAGATCCGTCACCATCCCAGTTACCATCCTCAAATTCTTCCAATGAAGGTTCACCAGGGCAGAGAACTACCATCTCCTGGTTGCTAGATGCCATGTTGGTCTTAATGTGGCCTGAATTCACACTAGTTGTTTTGGCTGCCATATTTCTCTATTGATTCCTGTTGCACTCACATTCTATTAAAATCTCCAATCTTTTTCAATCTTTTGCATGAGGAGCGGGAGTGATGAGTAAGCAACTGATCTTTACATTTCCAGACAAACCAGCCTATTTGCTGGTATCCATCCATACCATTTTAACCTCCCATCTCTCTGCACAAGTCATCCCCAATCCTTAGAATGCTCTTCCCCTTCAGCTTTCCATCTTGGACCCCTTTGCTCCCTTCAGAGCTCAGTTTAAGAGCTACTTCCTATAAGAAGTCTTGACTTATTTCCCACTGTATCTCCCTCTCAATTACTTTGTATTTATTTTTGTATATATTTTGCACTTATTTATCTGTGTACGTGTTATTTCCCCCCAGTAAAACATAAGCTCCTTGAGGGCAAGGAATGTTTCAAATTTTTTACCTTTGTATCCTTAGTATCTAGTACAGTGCCTGGCACATAGTATCCTCTTAAATTCTTGCTGAACTGAATAGACTTGGCCCTATTGTCTAGTCTTCCTCCTCCCATCTTGAACTCTTAAAACTGACGGTCCCTGTTGGCATGGTTTGGACTTTTGAGGCGAGACTTCTCAAGTCTTTGTTTCCTTCAGACAGACTGAGACCCCGGAACTTTTTTTTTTAAAGCTACCATTCCTCTTTTCCTTTGGGGATAGAATTTCCATTGTAATAGAGTTAATGTTGGAGAAGAAAATGGCAAACTGGTTGAGTATCTTTGCCAAGAAAACCCCAAATGGGGTCATGAAGAATTGGACATGTCTGAACAACAAGAAGAGTTAATGTGGTCTCAATTAATTACTAATTGTATGATCCTGGGCAAGTCACTCAATCTCGCTGACCTTCAGTTTCCTTAATATAAAATGAGGAGGATAAAACTTGTAATACCAACCTCACAGGATTATATTGAGGCTTAGAAAGGGATAGTTCTTTCTTTTTTCTTCCAAACCTTTTCAGGGAATTTCTACTCTAATCCCAGGTTTGGATGACCAGCCATTGAATTGTCAATGGCTTTTGATTGAAACATCCAACTTTTTTTTTCTGAGTGTGGTTATTTGTTCTTTGTTTCATTTATATTTAGAATAGATTAGTTAGAGCTGGACAGGGTGTTAGCAGAAATGGCTAACCCCTTCATTTAACAGGAGAGGAAACTGAAGCCCAGAGAAGTAAAGGTAGCCCTCTGTCCAAGGTCATACAATGAGCTTTCTAAAGGATTTTCTAATCTCTAAACCATCCTGCTCTCTCACTGAGCCATTTATTCTTTTCTTTGTGGTGTGACTCCCCTCTCTCTGACTCCTTTTCCCTCTACCCTCATACCTGGATCATATGTTATACACACACAAGGTTATGCTCCAGGACAATTGCATAGGGAAAACCGGGGAAGTTACGCATCTGTTCTTTTGTAAAAATCACAGAATCATTTTAGAGTTGGGAGGGATCTTGGCAACTGTCTGAGTCCAATTCATGTCCCCCAGAAGAACCCCCACCCCCCATAACATACCTGGTTGCAGACCTCTAAGGAGGCACGTCCCAAGGCAGACCAACTTTCAGAGAGCTCAAATTAAGAAGTTTTTCCTTCATACAAACCTAAATTTGCCCCTTTGCAATATCGGTCCATTGATCTTGGCTCTGCCTTGGAATTAGCATAGTACAGGGAAAAGAATAGCACTTCTGGAGTCAGAGGGTCTGAGCTCAAGTCCTACCTCTGAGGCTTCCCTTGGATGACCTTGGGTGAGTCACTTAAACTTCCTGAGCTTCAGTTTCCTCATTTATAAAATGAGGGAGTTGATGTCAATGACCTCTGAGGTATCTCACAGCTCTATATCTATGCCTAATCCCCCTTTCGTATCTTTTAAGTACTCGAAGACAGTGATTATGCCCCTCTAAGCCTTCTCTAGGCTAAACATGTACTGCTCCTTGAACCAATCCTCATAGGACATGGTCTCAAGGCTATTCACCATCCTGATTTCCCTTCTCCAGTCAACTTACAGTTTTTCAATGTCCTTCTTAAATTATAGTACCCCAAAACTGAACAGAATCACTGGGTTATGGTCCAAACAGAAAGAGCAGATTGCAGAAAGACTATCCCCTCCTTATTTGTAGATATCATGCCTTTCCATACAGTCCAAGATTTTATTAGCTTTTTTTTTAACTGATCAAGCTAGCAGTTTCCAGATTTTCTCCAGAAAAAAAAAAAAACAAAACTGTCTACCCATAGGACCATGTATTTATTCCTTACCCTATTCCCATCCTGTACTTGGGAAGTGGATTTCTTGAACTCACGTAAGACTTTATATTCATCTCCATTGAATTTCATCTTGTTAGATTTGGCCCAGTGCTCTAACCTGTCAAGAAATTGTCTAGTCTTTGTAAAGGGATGCGGTATCTTCTGTTGGAAGATTGCCAATGACAGCTCAAACACCTCCAATGAGAGGGAATCCACTAACTCCTAAAGGCAACTCACTGCAAACTTAGGTGACTCTAGTTATAGGGGAAGTTTTTCCCGACATCCACCCTAAATTTGCCTCTTTTGAACTTCCATCCACTGCTCCTTCCCTCTGGGACTGAACAGCATAAAGCTCTCTTCCATATGATGGCCCATCAAATACTCAAAGATGGCTCTCTTTGGCAGTGTGATGTGGTGAACCAAGCTCTGGGCTTAGACTTGGGTTTGAATCCTAGCTCAGACATTAACTGTGTGACCTTAGGTCCAGGATCCAGTGAAAATTGGATAAGTCATTTAACCCATCTAGACCTTTCTTTATCCACACAATGAAGCAGTTGGGTGAGATGTTTTTTTTTCCCCAGGACATTAAGGAACCCCTTCCTTCTTTAACCTTCATTTAAAAATTTTATTTATTTTATTTTCAGTTTCAAATTCTCTCCCTCCTCCACCCCCTCTCCCACTCACTGAGAAGGCAAGAAATATGGTACCCATTATACATATAAAGTCATGTAAAACATGTTTCCACATTAGCCATGTTGCACAGAAAAGCAAGAAAATTAAAAAGAAAAAATGTGCTTCAATCTTCACTCAAAGTACATCAGTTCTTAATCTTAATCTGCAGGTGGATAACATCTTTCATCATGAATCCTTTGGGACTGTTTTGAATCTTTGTATTAACCAGAGCTGCTAAGTCTGTCTCAGTTGATTTTCATTACAATATTGCTGTTACTGTGTAAATTGTCCTCCTGGTTCTGCTCACTTCACTTTGCATCAGTCCACACAAGTCTTCCTCAGTTTTTTCTGAAACCATCCCCTTTATTGAGATGATTTTTAAGGCCCTTTTTATCTCAGACATTCTGGGGTTCCCTCTGGGGGATGGCTTTTGTGAAGTAATGTCATCTACAGGAAGGAAGGCACACAAATTGGCTCAGGTGAGAAGACCTTTCCTGTTTTTAAAGGCCTCTGGAGAAGGAGAAGGCTGATCCCAGAACCCCTTCTCTTTAGTTCTTCAGTATCTAGTATTTAGTATTCAGTACTGAGTATTCCCTCAATGTGGACGAAGTCTCTCCTGATGGATAACTACTTTCCTTCCTGCCTGTTTCCTTCATTTCTGCTCTCAGTGGAGTTGAAGAAATCACTTGTTACCATTTTCTGACAACTCTTCAGGAAAAATGGAAATTTCTTAGTTTTTCTTTCAGCCAAATTCTCTCCATTTAACCTTATCTCAGAAGCTTTAGTTTTTGTGTTGAATCTCTAAAGTTACTTATGCTCTGAGAAGTTTCCTACCTGGTGTGTTGCCCTGGGGTGATCAAATGAGGTAATAGATGCAAAAATACTTTTAAAAGTATGAAGTGCTATGCAAATGTGACTACCACTGTCAAAGACCTTTTACTGCCTTCTCAGCCTGGCATTTACATTCTGACACTCTCATTTTGCTCCAGACTTAACTGTTACTCTCTTCATGCACCAAATTGTTCTTGCAATTTCCTAAACCTAAGCCATCTTCTGTCTTTTGTCTTGCCACTGGACTTTAGTGACCCTGGAAGAGGGTGAGGCTGATGACTTTGTGCAGCTCGGCATCACTTAAATCCAATTCACACACAAGTCAAGACATTACCCCATGATGTCATCAGTCCCCTTTGAAACAAAGGAGAAACAATGATATTTGCAAAGGCCAGCTAGAATGCCCTCATAGGATCATAGATTTAGGTCTGGAAGACTTCATTCTACAGATGAAGAAACTGAGGCCCAGAGAAGTTAAGTAATTTACACAAATTCATGCAACAAGTAAGTAGTAGATCTTGGATTTAGACTTCTGTCCTCTGACCTCAAGTCTGGAACCTTTACCACTTATACCCTGCTCCCTCCTCACCTCCATCATTCATAATCTCAAGGATTTACTCAGGGGTCCCATCCTTAGGGAAGCTTTACCTGATACCCTTAGTAGCTAGTTATTTACTGTCTTAAATTACATTGTATTTCCTTATCTAGATACATGTTGTGTCTTCCCTGTAGAATGTAAGTACTTTGAGGACAGGGTTGTGATTTTTCATTTTGTTTTTGCAAGCCCTATATCCTCAGTGCCTCACACATATTGACCGATTAATGTTTGTTGAATTGAATTGACTGAAGTGTTTCCCAGTTCATGATGCTGCCCCAAGGAGCTCCCAGTTTGAATCAGATTTAAACAGAGAAACTAAGGACAAATTGTATAAAAAAGAGTCTCTGTATTGAGAGCAAGCAGAAGAGGTCAATATATTGAATTAGAGAATCACAGAATGTAAGAGCAGGAAGAGACCTTTAATGTCATCTAGGCAATGATGCAACTTAATTCCACAAACATCATTAAGTGCCTAAGATGTGTTTGGGGATGGGCATGCCAAGACAAAATGAAAAGCAGTCCCTGTCCCCTAGGAACTTAGATTCTATTGAGGGAGATATAGGATCTATACAGGTAAAAATGTACAAAGTAATCTAAGGAGGGAGAAAGCACTAGCAATGGGAGAGACTGACGAAGGCTTCATGAATGAGTTAGCCTTTGAGATGAAGCTTGAAGGAAGAGAGGGATGCTGAGAGGCAGAGATGAGGATGGAATGCATTCCAGGCATTGGGGATGGCCTGTGCAAAGGAACAGAGGTGGTAGGTTGGAATGTTGAGTTTGGGGAAGGTTATAGGTGCATAGATTTAGAGCTGAAAGAGACTCAGGATTCACCCGTCACTCACATTTTACATATGAGGAAACTGAGACCCAAGGACTTTAAGTGGCTTGCCACGGTCACACAGATGGTATGTGGCAGAATCAGAATGAGAACCCAGGTACTATAACCATCATCCTAGAGTCTTTTCCACTCCTGGCTGGAATAAGAAGGTGAAATAAGGCCAGAAAGGGCGGATGGAGGCAGACGGGGAAGACTAAGGGATCTTCTAGCCAATAGATGTCACTGAAAGCTTTTGGACAGGGAAGCAACATGGTCAGGATCATGCCTTAGGAAGGATGTTTTAGGGGATTGGAGAGGGGAGAAGACTGCATTCAGGAAGGCCAATGAGGAGGCTATTGCAATAGTGCAGCCAAGAGGGGATTAGGACCTGAACAAGAATGATTGTTCTGTGAGTGCAGAGAAGAGCTCAGATGTAACAGATGCAATGTTGGGAGAATCAACAAGCCATGCAACCTGTGTATAGATAAGGTTCATAAGAGTGAAGAGTCTAAGGTTTTGAGTGGGGATGATGGTGGCATCCTTAATATAGATAGCTTAGTTGGTGGCAAAGTGGGCACTGGTCCTTCAGTCAGGAAGAACTGAATTAGAATCCTGCCTCAGCCACTCATTAGCTGTGTGACCCTGGACAAATCATTTAACCACTATCTTCCTCAGTTTCCTCAACTGTAAAATGGAATTAACAGTAGCTTCTATTTCACAGGGTTGTTATGAAGATAAAATGAGAGTTTGCAAAAGCAGCTAGGTGGTAAAGTGGATAGAGTGCTGGGCCTAGAGTCAGGAGGACTCATCTTCTTGAGTTCAAATCTGGCCTCAGAGACTTACTATCTGTGTGACTCTGGGCCAAGTCACTTAAACCTGTTTGCCTCAGTTCCCTCATTTGTCAAAAGAGCTGAAGAAGGAAATGGCAAACCACTCCAGTATCTTTGCCAAGAAATGGGGTCACAAAGAGTCAGACATGACTGAAGACAACTGAACAATAACAAATATGGTGTTTGCAAACGTTAAAGCACTATATAAATGATGGTTATTATTATTATAGGCAATTGTATGTTTTGTAAAGCCTCACAACTAGATTGTGAAGTATCTGGTGTATTATGCCTATTATACAGATGATGAAACAGTTTCTGAGAATGTCTGTTACCTTGCCTATGGTTGTATAGATAGTCTGAAGCAGATTCAACCAATCAGTAGAGCAACAAGCATTCATCAAACACCTACCAGTGCTAGAAACTGTGCTAAGTATTGGGCTATAAAGACAAAGATGAAAAAGTCCTTGCTCTCAAGGGGCTTGCATTCTATCAAACTCAAATCTCCTAATTCCAAGTCTAGGACTCTTTCCACTATCCCATGAGCCAAGTAACTCTCATTTCCTAGAAGAATAAAAAGAAATTAAGTGTCATAGTGAATAGCTTAGAATCAGGAAGACCTGAGTTTAAATTTGGCCTCAGACTGTGTGACTCTGGGCAAATCTGTCTGTCTCAGTTTCCTTAACTGTAAAAATGAGGATTAGTAATAGAACTTATCTCTCAGAGTTGTTGTGAGAACAAAATGAGAGAATATTTGTAAAGTGCTCAGCACAGTCCCTGGAACATAACTGGTGCTTAATAAATACTTGTTTCCTTTCTTCTTGGTCAAGTATTTAATAAACATTTCTCATGCGCCTCTTAAGAGACAGACCCTGTGCTTGACACTTGAATACTGGGACTGCAAAGACATTTTGTACACTATAGTTTCTGCCCTCAAGAAGTTGACCTGAAACCAAATCCTTTCTGTCAGGGCTCCATGTTCATCTTCCTGAGTTTCCGGTTGAAACTACTTTTTCAAAGTCACCCAGTTGTCCACTGTGAAAAAGGATTCTTCCTAGGTATTTTGAGAGGAATTATATAATAACTACAGATACATTATTATACTTCTTCAATTTGTTTTAGAAATCAGACTTAAACCAGACCTGTTCCCCTTGCCTCAGAATCAGCCATTCATTTCCTCACCTTCGCTCGCCTGGAGTCTTTTTTCCACTGTTCTGCAATGAATAATAACCCATATTTCTATGAAGCTTTAAGTTTACAAAGACACTTTTGCCACAACAACCCCATGCTGTCATCCCCATTTTATAGATTGTGAAACTGAGGCTCAGAGAGGAGAAATGCCTTTGCCAGTAGTCAAGCAGCAAGTAAGTAGCCTGGACTCAAAATCAGACCTTCTGACTCAAAAGCCAAGGGCTCTTGCCACTATACCACAGACTCCCCTTCTCCTCCCTCAATAGAATTAGTGCCTAGGATAGTGCCTGTCACATTGTAGGTGCTTCCTGCTATGCTTATTGAATGGAGCAATGCCTCTAGTTCCTTTCCCTAGCCTTAACTAATTTTCATAGTCTTTTGTGACACTTCTGGTCACTATCTTCCAAACTAGATTGTCTTTCTTACCAGGTCCTCTATTAACAGTCCTGTCTTAGAACCATAGAATCACAGAAAGCATGGAATGTCAGGGATGGAAAGGGACCTCTGAGATCATTTAGTCCAATTCCCTCATTTTATTTATTTTTAATTAATTAATATAATCATTTACTATATCTTTGTTCTGTTACCCCTCTTCCAAATTGAATAATAAAAAACACAAAATAAAACTCTCATAACAAATATGCATAGTTCAGCAAAACAAATCACCATGTTGACCAAAGCCAGAAATGTATGACTCATTCTGCAACTGGTCCCCCATCTCTCTTTATCAGGAGGTAGGTGTCATGTTTCATCTTCTGTTCTCTGGATTCCTGGCTTATCATTGTGTTGATCAGAGTTCTAAAGTCTTTCAAAGTTATTTTTCTCTATGATGTTGTTATCATTTGTAAAAATTGTTCTCCTGGTTCCGCTTACTTTACTCACATCAGTTCATAAAGGTCTGTCCAATTTCCTCTGAAACTATCCATTTCATCATTTCTTATGGCACAGTAATATTCTATTACATATATATATATAGCATAATTTGTTTAGCCATTCCCTAGTAGCCATTCTTTGTTCCCAGGTTTTAGATACTATGAAAAGAGCTTCTATAAATATCTTTGTGAATAGATCTTTTTCTTTTTTCATTGATCTGTTTGGGTTATAGGCCTAGAAGTGGCACAGTTGGGTGAAAGGGTATTCATAATTTAGTGACTTTGGGGGCATAGTTCCAAATTGCTCTCCAGAATGGCTGGACCACCAATGATGGACTAGTGTGATTTATTTCCCCCCAGTCCCTCCAACATTTGGTGAAAGGACATAAACAGGCCATTTTTTTTGAAGAAATAAATCCAAATTACCAACAGCTATATGAAAAAATACTCCAAATTACTAATTAGAGAGATATAAATTAAAGCAACTCTGAAGTTCCACTTCACATCCATCAGATTGGTTTAGTATGTATTTCTCTAATTAGTGATTTAGAGCCTTTTTTATATGGCTGTTGGTAGTTTGCATTTATTTCTTCAAAAAATGACCTGTTCATATCCTTTCACCACATATTTGTTGAAGAATGTCTGCTAGTCATTTTACAGAGGAAGAAGAGAAGGTACAGAGAGAAGCAATTTTCCTGAGGTCATACTTCCAAATGACCTCATTCCCAGGCATTCCCTTCCCAGGCTCTTTCCATACCCCCTTCATGTTCCAGGCCTTCAGCTCTCTTGATGTCAATCTGCCTCATGCCTGCTTCTCCCATCTCTCACACTCATCCTGCCTGCTGCTTGTCTGACCTTGTTAAGTATCTCTGAAATCCAGATTTATGTATCCTGTGCCATATCACATTCATAAACCAACTTTACTTTCAGCCAGACAGAAAATACACTTAGATGACTGAAATGATAGAAAGAGAATTATTCAATATACTTTATACTAGGGATTCTTAACCCTTTTTTTGTGTGTGTCACAGACTCCATTTACAGTCTGGTGAAGGTGATGTACTTCTCAGGATAATTTTTTTTAACTTCCAAAATAAAACATGGATTATAAAGGAAACCAATTCTGTTGAAATCCAGTTATCAAAATATATTGAAAAACAAGTTCATGGACCTTTGGTTAAGAACCCCATTCTCTATGAGCAAGAACCCTACTTCTGCCTTTGGGATGGAGTACTTGCCAAATGTCCACGTGATCCCTGGGATTGATGAAACTATCAGAGATAACCCTAAGGAATAGAAACTTGCACATTGGAGTGATATCCCTGGACCCCTCTTTTTGTCCTCACCCCCACTTCCTTACTCAATGCTGAGATAAGACATTTGAGAGAACAAATAAGATCTTTCCACAGCCCACCTCAGTTTGTCACTTTATAACCACAAACTCATTGAGTATAGAACGTGAAATGTAAAAACTGGAAGGGTCATCTAGTCATGATATGTCAAGATTATACAATTTAAGGCCAGAAGGAACTGCAAAGATCTTTAATCCAATTCCTTTCTTTTTTTCTCCCTCAGTTCAGTCATTTTTCAGTTGTGTCTGACTCTTTGTGACCTCATTTAGGATTTTCTTGGCGGAGATACTAGAGGGGTTTGCCATTTCCTTCTCCAGTTCATTTTTACAGATGAGGAAACTGAGGCAAACAGGGTGAAATGACATGCCCAGGGTCATACAGCTAGCAAGTCTCTGAGGCTGGATTTGAACTCAGGTCTTCCTGACTCCAGGCCCAGGCTCTATCCACTGTGCTACCTAGTTGACCCTGAAGTGTTGTATACATAAAAGTAATCTACACATTTAAAAAACAGATTCAATACAGTTTACAGTTATGTATAATTGTTTTTAATTTTTGTGTGTGTATTTGAATGTTTGTTTTTGTTGGTGGTTTAGTTCAGAATTTTTTAAATGTTGTGAGTTGGAGAAGATGGTGCCTCCCCATATTCCCTGGGGCCCAAGATCTCCAAGGATGGCTGTGATGGATGTGGCTGGCATTGACCCCTGAGAGGACTGTGAAAATTCTTAGTGCATTTGTCCATAGACCGCATGAGGAGGGGAGAGCTGGTCAGTTGGATCAGGGCAGTACCTGGCAGTACCATAGCACAGTGTCACAGTACTTATCACATAGTAAGTATGTAATAAATGTGTGTTGATTAACTGGGAAACCGAGCCAATCATACAGCAGAAAGCACCTTGTCCTTTCCTGACTGGTCCACATCTATAGGTGACAAGTCCTGAACTGTACTATTCTGGTAGCCAGGTGATTCACCTTTGACCCTGACTCAGCCTGAGGGAGCAGGGAGGAAGTTAACTTTTTTTTTCTTCTTCGTAGCATGGATTCCTTTGGCAGTCTGGTGAAGCCAAAATAGAGGGAAAACAAGTTTAGCAAACCTAATCACACAGAAGAGACAGTGTGATAGAGTGGAAAGAGTCCTAGCTCTGGAGTCGAAGGACCTAGGTTCAACTTACTAGTTGTGTGACCGTGGACAAGTCACTTAATCTCTCTTAAGCCTTACTTCCATGTCTGAAAATTGAAGAGGTTGGACTAGATGGCCTCTAATATTCCTTCCACCTCTAAATCTATGATCCTGTGTTGACAAAGTATGATATTATATGCAGTGTTCCATACCCATAGCCCCCCAGCTCTGCAAAGACGTGAAAGGGAGTGAGATGTTTTATCATGGCTCTTCCTTGGCACTAACCTTGGCCATTGTAGCTCATTGTAAGTGGGGCTTGCTTCATTCTTTATACTTAGGTCCCTGGTGCCTACCACAATAGCTGGTACATAATAGGTGCTTAATAAATACTTACTGATTATAATTAGCAGCATTCAGTTTCACTGTTAGTGTTTCACCATTGTTGTTCTTTCCATTTTTATCTCCTCCACACATATTGATTCAGCACCAGTACTAGCCACTGAGGAAAAAGGGAAAATGAAGCTTAATTAAGACAGGGTCCTTGCTGTTATGGAGACTATTAAGAGGTTATGACATTTGAGTAAATAGCTATGATACAAAATAATACACTATTAGAAATGACCCAATATGTCGTCTTTGCTTAATTGTGCTACTTTCTCACAGGGAAAGGTTCTATTGCAGAGTAGGGTGGGGAGAATCATTGACAGTGATTTAAGAAATAAAAAAGCATCACTGGAACATTTCTAAACCTTCAAGTAATACATGATAAATGCATTAGAGCCATGACAAAGCACTATATTAGAACTGAATGGGGAAAGGACATTACTGATGAGGGGAAACATATTTGAGTTGCATTTTAAAGAATGGATAAGAATTCAACAGACAGACGTGGGAGAATGTAGTTGAGGGAGGGGTGCATTTCAGTCTTAGCAAGTGGTATGAACCTAGAACATGTGAAAGAAATGCAAGGTGGCACAATGAAAAGAAGACTGGTTCTGAAGTCTGAGTACACGGGTTCAAATTCCTCAGATGATTGCTACTTGTGTGACCTTGGACAAGTCACTTACCCTCTTTGGGCTTCAGTTTCCTCATCTGTGAAATGAGATGACTCTGAGGACCTTTACAATTCTAGATCTATGTTCTTATGTAAGGTAAGGCTGGAAAGGAAGGATGGCACCAGATTGTGGAGCTCCTTGAATGACAAGTTTAGAACTTTGAACTTTGATTGGTAGGAAATAGGCAACTATTGAAGGATCTTGAGTAAAGGAATGACATAGCCAGTTTTATGCTTATGGAGTATGTGGGGCAATTGTGTGAAGAAAAGAGAATGGATAGAGCAGGTGGAAATGGCTGTCAGGAGGCTATTGTAATAGCTCAGGTGGGTGTCAGTTAAGAGTTGCACAAAGGTGGTAACAACTAGAATTGTTGTTGTTTGTCCTTCATTCTTGAAGAGGATTGTGACATCAGGGAGGTGATGCTGTGACACGCAAGTGAATTGGATTTAAGTGAGAGAGGGCTGTGCAAAGTCACCAGTCTCACTCTCTCCTCCCAAACCACCTGGGTCCAGTGGCCAAATACAGATCAGGACAACAGGAGATGGTCCTGGATACAGTGGGAGACTAGAATAGAGAGAAGGGAAATGGTGACAGGGACGTCAGAGAGGTAGAATGGATAGGCTTCGTAACTAGATATAAGAAATGGAAGAGTGGGAAGTGACAACAGGGCTTCAAATGGGAGAGTCTGAATGAATGTTGGCCAAATGATGGAATCAAAGGTAGACATGAATTTTGGGGAAAAGATAAGAAATCTAGTTCTGGACATGTTAACTTTGAGGTGGCAGTGGGACATGTAGGTAAAATTGCCCTGTAGACAAGTGGAGTTGTGGCTCTGGAGCACAGGCCCAATAGAGTTAGTAATCTTCTTCATGGAAACAGGAGTTGAAGGTGTGGGAATGAGTAAGATTTCCAGGGGACATAGTATAGAGAGAAAAACAATAACCAAGGCCATATCCCTGGGGAATATTCACCTTAAGTCTTTGGAAAGAAGGTGAAGAACCAATAACAGAGATGAGAAAGAGTGATCAAAAGAAAATCTGGAGTGCAGTGTCTTTGGAACCAAGGGAAAAGAAATTATATAGAATGGTGGGAGTGACCAGCAGTTTCAAATACTGAAGAAAAGGTCAAGGAGAATGAAACCCTGGAGCCAAAAGGGAAGTCATGGGGTATGGTGATTTCTGAGGTCATTAGTGACCTTTGAAAGAGCAATTTCAGTAGATTATTGGGGCAGAAGCCAGATTACAAGGAGTCAGAGGAGACAGTAGGTAGTGGAGAAGTGGAGGCATTGGCAATAGACAACCTTTTCAAGAAGTTTGGCTCTGGAGAGGAGGAAGAAAAAGGAAAATAAATAGCAGGATCAAGAGTTTTTTTCTTTTTAGGATTGTGGAGACTTGTTTGTAGGCAAACAGGAAGGAAGCCAGTAGAGAGGGAGAGATGGAAGATCCACGACAGACAGCAGTTCACTGCTACAGCAAGGTCCTGCAGGATGGGAAAGTGATAAGGGGGGTATACCATTATTTGTCCTGGTTCTGCTTATGCTGAAACAAAAGACTGGTTAGAGAATTTTGGAGGAAAACAAGGAGGGTATGGTGTCTCTGAGGGAGGAGGAGAGAGTGATGAGAAAGGTGCGATTAACACTGTCAAAAGCTTCAGAGAAGTCAAAAAGAATGAGGGCTCTCTTTCTCTCTTCATACATATATACATATACATACATGTGCATATATATGTGTGTGTGTGTATATATATATATATATATAATGCTGTGCTTATATAATGTTTAAGGTGATTAAGAAATACTGGTTGGGGGCAGCTAGGTGGCACAGTGGATAGAGCACTGGCCCTGAAGTCAGGAGGACCTGAGTTCAAATCCAACCTCAGACCAAACACTTACTAGCTGTGTGACCCTGGGCAAGTCACTTAGCCCCAATTGCCCAAAAAATAAAAAAAAAGAAATACTTGTTGAACAAATGAATGAATAAGAGAATGCAAAGGAACCATAAGAGAAATGATATCTCTCTCTCTCAACCCATACATATCTATACACATACATATGTGTATATGTATGTGTGTATATATATACACACATATATTTGTATAAAATGCTTTAGGTGCTTAAAAATACTTGTTAAACAAATGAATGAACTGTAAGAAGAGAATGAAAAGAAACCATAAGAAAAGTGGGAAAAGAACTAGGAGAGAGCAGTACCTTAGAAGCCCTGGGATAGATTGGCCAGGAGGAGAGCATAGTCCACGATGTCACATGAAGAAGAGAGATCAAGGCCCACTTAGATAAAATCACAGGATTTGGTAATTATAAGATCTCTAGTGATCTTATAAAGAGTGATTTCAGTAGTATGTGCTGTAGTGGAAAGATGAGTTGACTCTACTTACTACTTACCACCTGTGTGACCTTGGGTAAGTCATTTAGCCTCTCTAGGCCTCAGTTTCTTCATCTGTAAAATGAGACTGTCGAACAAGATGGCCTCTGAGGACGCCTTTCATTCAAAATCAACAAGACTATGAAAAGGTCCAGTTACTTAGTTGATGTGTGACATTTATTATGTGCCAGCCACTTTGCTAAATGCTAAAGACATTTAGCTAAAGACAGACAGCTCCCATCCTCAAGGAGCTCACATTCTGATGGCTTAGGGTGTGTGTGTGTGTGTGTGTAGTGGGGGTGCAGGAACAGTAAGTATAGTCTTCTCTTTCTAAAGTTTGGTGGTGTAGGGGAGGAAAAAGACAAAATGATAGCTTGAGGGAGTGAGGGGGCAAAGGAAGATTTTGTTTTTGGGAAAAGGGAGTGCATTTGTGTGCAGAGAGGGAGGAGCCAGTAACCCGGGGAAACTGAAGTTGAGAGAGATAGGGGTGAGAGAGGGTGGGGATGATTGAAAATCTGGAGAGTGTCCAGAGGAAGGTAACCAGGTGGTGAAGGGCCTTGAGTCCATACCATGGGAGCAGTGGGTATATTTATTCAAAAGAGAATACTTGGAAGGTGTGGGGGGGAGACATGATAGCTGTGTTCAGATATTTACCTGAAAGGTTGCCCTGTGGAAGGCAGATTATACTCATTCAGTTTGGCCTCAGTGGGCAAACCCAGGAGCAAGGAGAGGGAGTTGGAAAGAGGTAAATTTAGGCTTTATGGCAGGAAAAATCTCTTCCCAACAATTAGGGCGACGCTAAGCTGGAATGGGCTGACTTGGTAGGTGGCAGGTTTCCCTTCATTGGGGGTTTTCAAGAAGAGGCTGAATGATCACTAGTCCATGGATTGGACTGGATGGCAACTAAGGTCCCTGTAACTCTTAAATGCGGTGATTCTGCGATTGATGGAGCAAAGCCATGAGGGGAGAAAGGAAGAGATGAGATCAAGGATGAAGAAGGTAGAGGAGTTGGCCTTGGCAAGGACAGCCAGCTTATCCTCTGAAACTGGGGAGAAGGAAGGAAGAAGGTGTGGGTAAATAAAGTCATAGAATAATTGTAGAGTCTGGGGTAGCTCATGTGGGGATGATGGCCTTGATCTTGTTGGTTAAGGAGAAAGTGAAATCATCCGTTAGAAGGCAACTAGCTAGGTGGCGCAGGAAATAGAATGTCAAACTTGGAATCAGCAAGATCTGAGTTCAAATCCAGCCTCACGTAGTTGCTAACTGTATGAGCCTGGGCAACTTAACCTCTGTGTGCCTCAGCTCCTCATCTGCAAAAGAGGGATAATGATAGCACCTACCTCCTGGGGTGGTTGTGAGCATCAAGTGAGATAATATTTGTAAAGTACTTTGCAAACCTTATATGTTGTGGTTTTTGTCCTTTGTTCTTGAAGAAGCCCATGACATCAGGGAGATGATGACATGACTTACAATTGACTTTGATTTGAGTGAGGGAGTGTTGTGCAAGGTCACCAGCCTCACTTTCTCCTCCAGAGCCATCTCATCAGCCATAGATCAGGATGACTGGAGATGGCCCAGGATGCAGTGGGAGACCTTGGCCCTTTGGAGCTAAGCTCTTTTCAGGTTCCCACTTTGAGTGAGGCAACACCCATTCAGTGAATAGGCATCTTTAAGAAGTGAGACGAGGGATGGCCCCTTCAATAAAAAAAAATCAAACTGGGAGGCGAAGACCCTCAGGGTTGCTTGCCAAAATAGAAACAGTTATTATTTACATTCACCCTGAGCCTGAAGGGCCCAAAAAATAACCATTAAGTGGTACTTGGACAGGGACCTATTGTTGTCCAAACCATATCAACCTGATCGATATCTGGCCACTGGATCCAGATTGCTGTGGAGGAGAAAGTGAGGCTGGTGACCTTGCTTAGCCCTCCCTCACTCAAATCAGTCAATTGCAAGTCATGTCATCATTTCCCTGATGTCATGGTCCTCTTCTAAAATGAAGGACAAGCCACGACCTGTAAGTAGTCTGAGCTGTCTGAATGGTACCCCAACTGGCCAGTTACAGTTGGGCAACTCAGCTCATCCTCTCCTGTCCTCTCCTCTCCCCTCCCCTCTCCTCTCCTCCCCTTTCTTCCCCTCTCCTCTTCTCCCCTTTTCTCTCCTCTCCTCTCCCTTTAACCAAGGGTGTTATGGCCAAAGGAAGGTAAATTTTGATGCTTGAAAGCTACCTAGTTAACTTGGGGTTTATTGGCTAGATTTCTTTCTCAAAGACCAAGTCTTAAACCCAATTCACTCTGGATCTCATGGTTTAGACAACCATAGGTTCCTGCCCAAAGCATTATATAAATGCTAGCTAGAAGGGGGTAGTGGTGGAAATGGATTTGGGGGCTTAAGGGATGGAGGGGAAGGTTTTGAACAACCACTTTGGGACATATGCTAGGGAATCTACCAGAAATGAATAAAAGGATTGCCTTCCAGCAGTAAGAGCCTAAGTGAGGTAAGATAACATGGATTTGTAGCAAATGCAGCCAACAGCCCTTTGTGATTTCTGGAGTACAAGCAGAGACAATTGGTGCAATTTAACCAGGGTTAGAGATTAGCTGGGCCGGAACATTAGAAGAACAAGAGTTTTGTAGGATTTACGGGCCTAGGAGAATACACTATTGATTTAGCTAACTGGAAATTTTAGCCTCCAAAAGGAGGCGAGTGAAGCCAGAATAAGGGTGAGGGACTGGGAGAATAGGGAGGGATTGTGGGAGTGAAGACCATAAATACAAGAGTGAAACTGTAAGAGGGGAAAGAAGACAGATGGCAATTTATTGTCAGAGGGGAATTTCAGCTATGACATTCTAAGTTCTATTGTTCTTCATCATGAAGGGTCTGGGGATAAGACCCTTAACCCATCTCCCTTTAGTATGAGCCCCAGGAGGCCCTTTTCAGCCTGAAGATTCAAGGGTAGTACCCCTGGGCCTAGGGAGCTGGGGAGCCTCAAATTTACTGCGTTAGGCCCAGCCCTTTCCCTGCTCAGGCATCTGAAGATTAGGTCACCAAGGTATAGGACATAGGTGAAGGGAGCTATTAAAGTGAATGGAGGGACTGATAAGTCTAAGTACCTGGGTGAACAAGAAAGCACTCTCATTCTAGAACTCAGGGTCTTAGGAGGGCCTGTGGGCTCTGTTTTGATGTTGTTAGTACCGGGTTGTTTTCCCCTTCCCCCTTCCCACATGTGTCTTCTCCAAGTTCAGGGGCCACGATCAAAGCCATGTAAAAAAGTCTGATCCATATCTTGGGCTGGAAAGAAATTGGTCAGCAGTAACAAAGGACATTTTTATAACCATCTCCTTTTTCAGTGGAATTCTCTCTTACAGAGCTTGGTGTCCAATGGTCCAGGCTTTCCTGAGACAGCTTGTGGGATGTGGAAGGAGTTCTGTCCGCCCCTTGAATAAGAGGCCTGAGGCTGAGCTCTTCACTAACTAGCTTTGGACCTCAGGCAGGTCATTTCTTGTGAGCCTCATTTTCCTCATCCATAAAAAGGAGAGGATAACACTTGCTCTAGCTTCCTTATAGGACTGTTAGGAAGGAAGAGAGGAAGGGAGGAAGGGAGGAAAGGAAGAAAGAAGAAAGGAAGGAAGAAAGAAAGGAAAAGAGGGAAGGAAGAAGGAAGGAAGGAAGCACTTTGTTCTTTGCTTTTTAAAACTCTTCACAACTTGGACTTTTCTTACTTTTCTAGATTTTTTTTTTACCATTTCCTGGAATGCTTTCCCTCCTTACTCCTACCTCCTAGAATCTGTGGCATCCTTTAAGACTCTGTTCTTAAGGCTGAGAAGCTATTAATGCCTTCTTTTCTAAGGTCACCTGCCATCTGCTCTGTATATATCTTATACACACCTTTTTTTTTTGTATTATGTTGTCTTCCTTATTAGAATTTAAGCTCCTTGAGGCCAGATACATTTGCTTTTTTTTCCTCCTTTGTATCCCTACCCCTTAGCACAGTATCTGGCAAATAGTAAATGCTAAATAAATGCTTGTAATTGATTGACAAACCTTAAAGTTTTGTACAAACATGAGTTACTTTATGGTCCCACTCACTTTTTCCGTAGGCCTGTCTATTATGTCCTTGGGAAAACCACCCAGCTGCCTCATGTCTCTGAGTCAATGAACACAGCATTCCGGGGCAGATTTATCTTTAGCCTAAACCTGGGGAGGCAGAGATGGCTCTAACCTCGGGGCAGGGTGGTAGCCAAAGGGAGGGGATACAGCAACACAGGAAGGATTGAGGAAAGGGCACAGACTGTGGTTTATCTGGCCCTATGACCATTTCTTTTGTTTCTGAAGGACGGCATGACAACCGTTTGACAGAGGTTATCACAATAGGGCTACTGCTGTCTCCCTGCCATGGCCCTTGGCATCACTGCTAGGCACTCAGGCCACACCAAGAAGCCTTGAGAAAAATGCTCAAGGCGATTTCTACTTTGTCTTCAGATCTTGTATTTCTTTTCCAACATCTCTTTCTTTGGAGGAAGAGGAAGAAAAGGGAGAGGAGAATAAGGAGTAAATAGCATCCAGAGAAATCATGGTGGTAGTGTGTAGAGAGGGCTGGGAAGGGCTGGGAGAGAATTCCACTGTCACAGTCCTCTCACCCCCTCAGATCAGTGTAGATGGTGGTGGTAGTTGTGGGCAGCAGGGTGGCTGTGGAAAAAGCTATTTCTGACCCCTCCAAAGGGGGGGGGAAGAGAAAGGAACAAGCATTTATAAAGCACCTACCATGTTCTAGGCACTGTGCTAAGCATCATCATCATCATAAGTATCATAGGCGCTGTGCTAAGCACTTTACAATTATTATACAACTCAGGGAGGTTGGTGCTATTATTATCCCCATTTTACAGATGGGAAAACTTAAGCAAATAGAGGCTAAGTGATTTGTCCAGGTCCACACAGCTGTTGTGGTTGTTCAGTCATTTCAATCATGTCCAACTCTTTGGGACTCCATTTAGGGTTTACTTGGCAAGGATACTGAAGTGGTTTGCCATTTATTTCTCCAGCTCACTTTACAGATGGAGAAACTGAGGCAAACAGGGGCAAGTGACTTGTCCAGGATCACATGGCTAGTAAGTGTCTGAGGCTGAATTTAAACCCCAGAAGATGACTCCAGAACTCTATCCACTGAGGCACCCGTCTGAAGACTCTTCCTGACTCAGCCCAGCATTCTATCCACTGTATCTCCTAACTGCCTCCAGTGTCACATGTGATGACCTGTCTTTGTGTTGGGTGAGAGGACTGGGGAATCATTTCTGGAGATGAAGTGGTGTCAACCCAGGATGCCCCGAAAGGCCTTGGAATGCGTTCCTCACCACCCTTCTCTCCTTAGGGTGTGTGTGTGTGTGTGTGTGTGTGTATGTGTGCTCTCTAGCACCCAAGTGCGTGCAATGTTTACACATGTGAATATGCATTTGCAGGGTGAATGCATGTGCACATGGGTAAAAGAAGGTGGATGTTCATATGTTCTAGATGAATGGATGAATGAATGAATAAAGCATTTATTAAGTACTCACCACATGCAAAAAACACTGTGATAAGTGCTAGGGATACAGATAGAAAAGAGTCCCTGCTGTCAAGAAGCTCACATTCTAACTCAACGTCTATTTGTGTATGTAAACCCTTTCGGGATATTTTCAGTTTCTCCTTTATTTCAGACTCTCTTCCACCAAATCCCTTTTGCTTCTCAAATGATGAACTTCCAAAATAGGGTGGGTTAAGCAGCGCCAAGCTGTTTTGCTGCCTTTTTCCTCCTCTCTCTTCCTACGTCTGCCCTCTTGAGCCCCCAAGATTGTCCCCCTCTCCTCTCTCAGGGCTAGTTTCCGCTCTCCTGAGCCCCACCCCCTTTTCCTTGGGCCCTCCTCCTCCTTCCTCCCCTCCCTTCGGCCCCACCCCCACCCCCGCCCACCCACTGCACAGTAGGTAGATTCTCTCCAGTCCAGCCTGGGTAGCCATCCATCCCTGGGTGGAGTGAGGGGTAAAGTGAGGGGAGCCAGAGTGGGAGCTGGCCTGAAGCCAGCATTTGAGTTTCTGGCTAATCTTCGTACTGGCCCATCGATCCGGCAGCTTCTCTTGAGTCTATTAGCAGTCAGCGAGTGAAAATATTCCCCATCGGGAGCCCTGACCTGAGACGGGGGGAATCCATAGCAATTTGTTCAAACAGGGTAAAGATTTTGCTTCTGATTTGTATTCCAATTTATGCCAAGCAGGAAGAGGGCGAAGGGGTGGGATGGGCATTGCTGGTTATGCGCTTTGTGGGGAGGGTGACCTAGGCCCTGGTAGGGCACCTGCCCTTGGCCCTGCTCCAGCCCAGAGGAGCAGCTGGTGCTCTCCGTGGGCCCTGGGGAAGTTGGGCGAAGGGGCTGCTTGGAGGGTAGGGAGTGGAACAGCCCATCAGGGGAAGAAAGGAAGGCAGTCTTGCCAAAACTTCCTAGTAGGCTCTGCTTGGTTGGAGAACACATTATTGGATTTGGTTTTCACAAAATACACAGCAGCCCCAGGAGTTTTCCTCCCCAGCATCAGCTCCCATGCTAGTCCTGTGCTAATCCATTATCCTGGTGCCAGCATGGGAGATGGGTCTGGGCCAGGATTACGGGGACCTCCTCCCAAGAGCTCCGGTTAGCCAACAGCAGAGATTATTGTGGCTCAGTGAGGGAGAACAAGCATCTTGGAAATATAACTTCATGGGGGTCAGATGTCCCTGACCTGAATTAACCATTTGCTGCTAGCAATCACATTTTTATAGCACTTCAAGGTTTAGGAAGCATTTTCTTCATAACTACTCTATGAGTTAGATATGGGCAGCTAGGCAGCAAAGTGGATAGAATGTAGGGCCTGGAGTCAGGAAGACTCAATCTTCCTGAGTTCAAATCTGGCCTCAGGCACTTACTGTGTGACCTTGGGGAAGTCACTTTACCCTGTGTACCTCAGTTTCTCATCTGTAAAAGGAGCTGGAGAAGGAAATGGCAAACCATTCCAGCATCTTTGCCAAGAAAACCCCAAATGCAGTCACAAACAGTCCTACATGACTGAAAAATGACTAAACAGTTCTAGGAGATATATGTTGCTATTCTTCACCCTCTTTGACAAGTGAGGGAGGGACTGAGCCCCTGAGAAGGGAAGAGACCTATAAGTTTTGGAAGAGAGATATGAATCCACTTTTCGTAATTCTAAATCCAGCGTCCTTTCCACCCACATTATCCTGAGATCTCATTGGTGTCTCATCAAAAGCAGCATTACTTTTCCTGTCACTCTATCAGTCAATCAACATGTCAACAATGTCCCAATCAATATTGAGTTCCTGCTGTGTGCTTAGCCCTGGGATAAGAGTGATAGGATATACAAGAGAAGTCAAAGGCATAGTGTCTACCTTTAAAGATGTGCTTGTCTTTGACCCTAGGATTTTCATACTGACCTGATATGACCTTGGCCATGTCAATTGATCACTTTCAGACTCGATTTTCTTATCATTCCTTTGCTTTCTCTTCCCCTACCCAATGACTATCGATTTCACTATGTTCTACCCCTTCTTCCCCCATGATCTTTTTTGTTTCCCTTTATTTTACTCTCCTATAGTAAAACAGTACACTGGACTTAAAATTAGAATTAGGTACCTGTCCTAGCTTTGCCAGCTATATAACCTTGGGCAAATTGCCACATCTCTGAAACTCAGATTCTATTTTATACTAAATTTTATTTTATTTTCAGATCTGCCTTCTCATCCTTTCCACCTCACCCCACAATTGAGAAAACAAGAAAACAAAACCCTTGTTACAAGCATGTGTAATCAAGCAAAATAAATTCCCACACTGACCGTGTTTAAAAAGAAAATGCAATCTGCACTCACCTCTCTATCATGAGATAGGAAGCATATTTCATTGAGTCTTCTGGAATTGTTTTTGGTCATTGTGTTGATGCTATTTTTGTTCAAAGCTATTTTTTTGTGGGAGGTCTAGGCAATGGGGTTAAGTGATTTGCCCAGGGTCACACAGCTAGCGAGTGTTATGTATCTGAGTCCAGATTTGAACTCTGGTCCTCCTGACTCCAGTGCCGGTGCTCTATCCGCTGCGCCACCTAGCTGCCCCCAAAGCTACTTTTCTTTGCAATGTTGCTGTCTATTGTATAAATTGTTCTCCTGGTTCTGCTTATTTCACTCTGTGTTAGTTCATACAAGACTTCCCATGTTTCTCTGAAATCTTCCCCTTCCTCAATTTCTTACAGCACCATAATATTCACATTCATATACTATAAATTGTTCAACCATTCCCCAGTTGATGGGCATCTCCTCAGCTTCCAATTCTTTGTCACCACAAAAAGATAAATATTTTTGTGCATATGGGTCATTTTCTTCTTTCTTTGATCTCTTTAAGGTATAGACCTAGTAGGACATCACTGGATCAAAGGGTATTCACATTTTAGTAGATTTTTGGTGCTTAGTTCCAAATTGCTTTCCAGAATGGCTGGACCATGAACTCCAGATTATGAATCTGTATGATAGAAATGTAATACACGTCCAACCTACCTCACAGCATTGTTGTGAGGATCAAATAAGATAATTGATGCAAAGTGGTTGGTGACTAAGAAGTTTTATAACTGTCATTTTTATTCCTGTCATATCTTCCTTCCCAGGCTTCAGACTTCCCTATAGCAGGATGGGGACTGAAGATTCCCCTGTAACCCTGAGGGGCTAGAGTGAGAGGAAGGTCAGGCAAGCCTTCCTTTCCTCCCTTTGGTTGGGTTCAGCCTTTTTTAACCCTGTGACTGGCTCCTTCTTTCTCTGCCTAGTTGGGCTATGCCCTTTCAGTCTTGGGTAGTATATCGGGGTTCCTATATATGAGTTATGCTAAAGATTCAGCTGGAATCCTCTCCCCTAGCATTTCCACATTGATCCCTAGTCTTTTCTTTTCCAGCTTTCTTTTTAAGTCTGGGGAGCTCTTAGTCTTCTTATGCCCCACTCTCTGAGGAAGACTTGAACCAACTTCGGCAGCTAGGAAGAGCCCTGAATAGAGTGCCAGCCTGCAGTTGGGAGGACCTGAGTTCAAATCCAGTCTCAGACACTTACTAGCTGTGTGACCCTGAAAGTCACTTCACTCTGTTTGCCTCAGTTTCCTCACCTGTAAAATGAGCTGGAGAAGGAAATGGCAAACTGCTATAGTATCTTCTTCAAGAAAACCCCAAATGGAGTCCCAAAGAGTCGGACATGACTAAATCTACTGAATAACAACAGTAACTGGACCTTCTCAGAATCTCAGAGACTCTTAGAGGGATAAAAGTTGGTGACAAGGCACCTAGAAGAGGCAGCTAGGTGGCACAGTGGATAGAGCACCAGCCCTGAAGTCAGAAGGACCTGAGTTCAAATCCGACCTCAGACCAAACACTTAACACTTACTAGCTGTGTGACCCTGGACAAGTCACTTAACCCCAATTGCCTAAAAATTAAAAAAAAAACAAACCAAAAACAACAAGGCATCTAGAGGGGGGAAAATTCTGGGAAACCACCTGGCTACAAGAGGACCTCATTCACATGAAGGTACCCCTCCAAGAAGTGTTTGCATCTGAAAAGAGAAAGGGTAATACTTAACCCAATGAATGCATCTCTAATGGTAGAATTCCAGGCATCAGCAGCATACAGACTCACTGTGGAGTTTGGAATTTGTTCTGTGTAGACTGTTTTAGAAGTAGGGATGGAGGAGGCTTTCTGAGACTCACAGCTACCTATGGGCAAGGCTGACCTTTCCACCCATGAAGAAATGGTAGACACTTGGGAATTTAGAGAAGCAGCTAGCTGTTGCAGTAGATAAAATGCTGGATTTGTAGTCAGGAAAACCCGAGTTGGAATCCTTCTCAGAGGTGTAATAGCTGTGTGACCCTGGGCAGATTATTTAACTGTTCTCAGCCTCAGTTTCCTCATCTATAAAATGGAGATGATAATTTTACCTACTTCATAAGGTGGTTGTGATCATGTGAAATGACATGTAAAATGTTTCCCAAACCTTTAAAGCACTATTTAATTCTAGGTATCACTATTATTATCGTCTTCAATGTAACACGACTGGAGGGGACAGGAGGAGATGGAGAGCTGGAGGGACTGAGGACTGGTGGGGGCAGGGAGCAGGTGCAGCTGCCAATGATTTAGGGCTAAGGATGAGGGAGATGAGTGCGTGAGGGAATAAAGGTAAGGAGGCCATTAAATCTCAGTGCTGCTCGGTTTTAAACCTCAGAGTTTATCCTTCTCTTTGCCTCGGCAGCCTGGGCCAAGGCCCGGGGCCCTGGGAGAGTTGTAACTTCCCACCCACGGCTTTATGAGGTTTTAAAACAGCCTGGCTAAGGGGCCCTGGAGCTGGGCTGTGGATCTGAGGAGGTGGGGAAGATGGAGAGGGTTTAATGGCGTCAGGAATTGAAAGTAGGTATTGGGAGTGGTTATGGGCCACCGAGGGCTCGTTGGGTTGGCTGGGGGATGGGAAGAATATGACAAGAGAGTTGTGTCTCATCACTCCCATCTCCCCTCCCCCACCCCAGAATACCTGGGCCAGATTTCCTAAATAATTGGAGCTTCCCATCCCCACCTCTTGAACCAAGATTTAGAACTCCCAGTACATCTAGGGCCTTTGCTAAGCCCTGTTCTTCCCCAAAGGCCCATATTCCAGCCTGATCTTTTCCCCTTCTTAACACTGGGCTCTCTAGTAGCTGATGCCCAGCTCCTAGTGCCCAGCACTACTTTCCCCTGGGACCTGCAATGGTAGAGGTCTGGGCTATGAAAAGCTGCTCCTGGAGAGGCCTGGGAGGAATCCAAGGTTTTATCTCTGCCCATCTGGCATGAGAAGTGCTGGACCTCTTGAGGACCTCGCCTCCCCCTCTGACTGGCAGCTTCTCAAGGCTAGAGATTCTATCTCCTCTTAAGAGTGAAGGTTCTCTGGAGGCAGGAATTGTATCTCCCTATCAGAATGTGGGTTCCAAAAGAGCAGAGATTATGTATTCCCAACAGACTAGGGGCTCCCTGAGGGCAGATGCTATGCCTCCTCATCAGCCTTAGAGGCTCCCTAGGGTCAGGGACTTAGGTCTCCCTGATCAGGCCGGAGGCTCCCTGACCACAAAGTAGTATAATTGATAGAGGGCATTGGACTTGGAGTCAGGAAGACCTGAATTCAAATCTTGCCTCAGACTCTTATTGGGTGTATAATCCTGGTCAAGTCATTTGGCCTCTTGGTACCTCAATTTACTCATCTGCAAACCGAGAGAGTTGAACTAAAAACGATCCTTAAGATCCCTTTCAGCTCTAAATCTTGTGTTCCTATAATCCTATTTCCTATCAGCCTGGGTAGGGAAAGGTCCCTGAAGGCAGGGACCTTGTCATCCACATATAGCTGAGTTCACTTCAGGACAGGGACTCTGTGTCTCTTCTAGCTGACGGGACTGCCTAAGTGCAGAAACCTGATCTGTCTATCAAATCGGAGGTGGGAGGAATGCTCTCAGGGTCTCTCTATGAAAGAACCGATAGGACCTTGAAGAGTTTCACAGGCTCCACTGAATATCCCCACATACTTTCTTGTACTTCTACTGACTGGAAACACCCTGGGGCTTGGCCCTCACAGAGACGAGAGACATTTAATTCAATAGGGACAAAGTTGAACAGAGGAGAGCAGTAAGGAGCCAGGCAGGGAGGGAGCTTAAAGATGTCAAGTTCTCCATGTATTTCTTCTACAACTTTGGGGCAATTTGTGTGGAGGGGAGGTGGGAGTAGGGATTGTAATACCTATCTATCTCCCAGGGCTGTTGTGATAATCGAGTGAGATGATATTGTAAAATGCTTAGCATAATGCTTGGCACATAGTAAGTACTTAATAAATGTTTGTTGAGCAGCTAGGTGGTGCAGTGGATAGAGCACTGAGCTTGGAATGGGGAAGACTCTTCCTGAGTTCAAATTTGGCCTCAGACACTTCCTAGCTATGTGACTCTGGGCAAGTCACTTGACCCTATTTGCCTCAGTTTCTTCATCTATAAAATGAACTGGAGAAGGAAATGGCAAACCTCTCCATTATCTTTGCCAAGAAAACCCCAAACGGGGTCATGAAGAGTCGGGTAAGACTGAAACAACTTAATAACAACAACAACAAACAACATTCTACATTATCAATAATGTAGAGTTTTCCAGAAGTGACTAGGATATATGGCTGCTCCCAGGGCCCCTTCCCCAAGCTGAGGCTACTATAGCAAGTGTCAGACAAGCCATCCTGGAAACTAAGGCAGAAGTGGAGAGGCACATTTAGGGTTAAGATTGTGTATGATCCAAAGGAGGGGTTAAATAGGTGCCAAATTACTGAGAAGTCATAACACATCTGCTGGAGAAAGCAGGAGTTCATTGACTTGAGTAGCATCTGTGCCCATGATTAAGTGCTCTGGGAAGCTGGGTTAAGAGAATACTCAGGAAGTCTTCCAGATTCCCCTCTGGTCACACATCAAGACTGAATCTGTCCCATAGGTGATAAGGATGGGGGATTATTATCTAGTCCTACTAGCTCAATGGTCATCTGAAGCTCACTAGCAGGGTACACTACAGTCTTTAAGCTCCTGTCTCCCTTTAATACCAGTACTCCACCATTTCTAAGGAGTCTTTCACCTTCTTCTGAGTTTCTGTGATGTACCCAAACTCTCCTCAGTTATAGCTGAAGCTAGAGCTTTATCTATGCCGCTGATCCTGGGGTAAGGAGAAAGAGGGAGGCTGTATTAATTCACAGCAATTGCCCAAAATACTCAGAAGGATAGTTCACTCACCATGAAATTCACAGATACCAAGCATTTCAAGTGTCATCTCTATGCAAATGACTCCCTAAATAGATAAATAAAGGCATGTTGAAAGCCCAGGACCTAATCAAAGAAAAGGGGCAGACCAGGAAGTGTTAAATTAACAGTAAAAGTGATCCCTTTATGAGATGTGAATTGGTCCCTTGAATGAATCAAAAAGGAATCAACAGGACAGAGTGAGTAATGATAAGCCACACCTCAGGGTGACCTTTAAAAGTCAGCTCCTGATGGGATGCATGGAGCTGGAGAAAGGGAAATTGTAAGAAGGCATGTGGAGAGGGAGAGGAGAAGTGCAGTCGGAGGCAGAGACCTCAAAGAAAAGGGCCAGGGCTATAGGAACAAGGCAACTTGGGCAGAGGAGTGTTGGAACAGATGTTTATTGGGGTTTTTTTCTGAAGCCCCCCGATTACAAACCCCAAAGCAATACTCCTCTATTTTCTTTTTCCCTTTAGGCTCTCTCAACAGAAGTCTGAAACCTTTCCCTCTAAGCACAGGAAAGTCTGTTTACCTTTCTTTGTTTTAGACATTTACTTTGTCTTTATAAATAGTCATCAACCAAGGGCCTTTGTTAGTCTGGGTATACTTATTGGAAATGCAGTTGGGAGGGGAAAACATCCCCGGAGGAGAGATAGAGGTAGGTGTTTTTTTCCAGATGCTTAGTCTTTAGCTGGGGGCTTTGAGCTAACAAAATAGTAAAGAGAATTATAGATCTTTAATACTATTACCCAGAATGGAGAAGGAATGTTTATTTGGGTAAATCTAGGCAATGAGTCAGTGGTAGGGTGAAGAGCAAATAGGAAAGGATGAGTGACTCTGATATCACTCCATCCACTCCACCACTGCTACATATATCTCTATCTATCTATTATCCCTATCTATCTATCTACCTTTCTTTCTGTCTGTCTGTCTGTCCATCTGTTTTGCTCTTATATTTCTCCTGATTTCTGACCCTGCATCCATGACTGGCAGCTAGGGGATGTTTTCTGGATGTGGACATCTGAAATTCAATGTGTCCAAAACATAAATCATGTATGTCCATCTCCCCTAATTCTGCACTTCTGCAGGTTTCCCAAGTTTTTTTCCTCAGAGTACTAATATCCTTCCAGTCACCTAAATTTGTATCTTCAGAAGCATACTTGACTCTTCCCATATCCATTCAGTTGCCAAGTCTTGCTGATTCAGATTCTGCAAACTCAAATTTTCTTCACTCACTTAGCCAGCACTCTTAAAAGTGATGACACTTCTATCCTGAACTTTTGCAATACAAGTAACTTCCTAATTTTTGCTTTCCATCTCTCTCTCCCCCAATTCATCTTCTGCACAGTGCTTAGCATAAATGCTTAATAAATGCTAGTTGACTGACCAACACATGTACATACCACCTGCTATGGGCCAGGCACTGTGCTAGGCACTTTACAATTATTATCTCATTTGATCCTGACAATAATCCTGGGATTTAGGTGCTTTGATTATTATTTTACAGTTAAGGAAACTGAGGCAAATAGAAACTTGCCAAGGGTCACACAACTAGTCTAAGACTGGATTTGAACTTAAATCTTTCTGACTCCAGACCAGGAACTCTATCCACTGCACCACCTAGCTGCCTCCTTTCTTTATCATGAGGGATGGTCTCTGAGTAGGAAATGAAAATGTAAAAACAAAAGATACCAATAATTTTTTTAAAAAAGAATGTAAGCCCTTTGAGGGCAAAGACAATTTTGGTTTTGGTATCCCCAGTGCCCTCCTCATTGTAGGTGCTCAATAGATGCTTATTAAATTATATTTTTCTTTAATTGAACCAACTGGCCCCTGTTGCTGATCTCTTCTATCCCTAAATTTCCAACACTGGGCTGGAGTCGCTCTCTGGGGTAAAGGATGGAGAGCTAAGATACAATTCAAAACTGGTAGAAGGTTAATTTTCTGTTTAGGCTGTCAGCTCCTTCTTTCCTATTCTTCCCTTCCCTTCTCCCCCCCCCCCCATCACCTCATGACTGCACTGTTGAATAGCCTGCTGGTTGGGCTCCCTCCCTGCCTCCAGTCTTTCCCTACTCTGATCCATTCTCCATTCAGCTGCCAGAATGATTTTCTTAAAGGTCACAGCTGACCAAGTCACCTCTGCCCCTACACCATACACCATGAGCTACCCTGTATCCTTTCTCTTACATCCAAGATTGAATATAAAATCCTCTGCTTGATAATTAAAGCCCTTCACAACCTGTCCTTTTCCTACCTTTCCAGTCATAATACACTTTACTTATCCGTTCATGTACTCTACAATCCAACAACAGTCTAGCTGCTCCTCACACATGACACTTTACATGATTTGCATTAGATGTCCCCTGCCCCTCTGCCTAGAATGCCCTCCCTCTTCCACCTCTGCTCAAATTTCAGCTTCTTGGAGGTCTTTCCCATGACTTCCATTCTCCTCCACCACTTCTAGTACTAGTCCTAGACCACCAGTCCTATTTCCAACCATCATCGAGGGAAATAACCCCTATGGAGAAGGGGCTAGCAATCACCATCAACTGCTAACCAACTGCTACCAAAAGGCAGGCAAGCCAGCATAGCTCCCTGCCGCCTCTCCCCCTCCCCCATAATGAGCTATCTTCAAGGTGTCCTGAGAGAAACAAAAGGGGCCATGTGTCAGACAAGTCAGACCACCACCACCACCACCTTGAGCACTATCTCCCTTCAGACTTTGATGAAGACAGCCCAGGACCCTGAACCCAAGAGCCTTGTGCCCCTGGCCATTGTCCTGGGAAGCCATCTTTAAGATCGCAGTCTGACCATTATGCCAGCAGGTGCTGTAGCCACACCTACTGAAGACCCAGACAGGAAAGTCCGTGGTGCTGCCAAATATTTCAATATCAGAAATGGATGTCATTTTATCTGTGGAAATGACATTAAAGAGAAGGCATTATGATCTGGTTTTGCCACTGCTCCTTAAGGACCATGGGAGCTTTCCATCTAACTTGGAGTTGAAACCTTATGTTTGTGTTGTCACTCCCATGAGACTATGAGCTCCTTGAGAGCAGGGACTATCTTGTTTTCCTGCTTTTAACTCTAGTGCTTTGAACTGTGCTTTGTCCATAGTCAGTGCTTAAAGGGCAGCTAAGTGGTTAGAGCATTGCCCCTGGAGTCAGGAGGACCTGAGTTCAAATACAGCCTCAGACACTTATTAGCTGTATGACCCTGGGCAGTTCACTTACCCCCGATCACCTTAAAAAACAAAAAAATATAATAAGTGCTTAATAAATACATTTATTTATTCATTAGTTTATTAAAACCTTCTCTCTGAGATTATTTTCCACTTACACTGTATCTATCTTGTTTGTACATAATTATTTTCATGTTGCTTCCTCCATTTGACTGTGAGCTCTTGAGGACAGGGACTGTGCTGTTGCCCTTCTTTGTATCCTGAGTCCTTAGTGCAGTGCCTGGCACATGGTTAACACTTAATGCATGCTTGCTGCCTGACTTACTTTTTAAAATTTCAGCTCCAGTGAAGTTGGGACCTGTTTCAAACACAGCACTGCATCAGAGCCTTGTTAGCTACTAGGACCCTCCAGCAGGTGCCTGGTTCATCCCCTTGCCTCCAGGCAAGCCTGTAGTTTTCTACAACTTACCTTGTGTGGGGGCTCCATGCCAGTATGTCCTGGCAGCAGTGAAAAGCACAGCTGGACTTTGACATTTGGGCCAGGGAAGGGCTTATAATCAGTCTTGCTATAGGAAGGGTGTTTTGATGGGAGCAGGAGGGCCAAGTCCTCTGATGAGGTCCCACAAGACTCCCCTCTCAGCCTGGGTTCCTGGGCTTCCTCCAACCATAGGTCCAAAAAGGTACTGGCTGGGTGCCCTTCGGCCAAGCAGCCTCCCAAGCTCGTGACTGGGGCTTACTCTGCTGCTAATTAAAAGAGAAAAGTCCGTTAACATTTCAGCACCGTTAACTCAGTTAAATTATTAAGTGTCCATTTGCATTACATGCATAAAAGGATCAATAAACATTCTCACACAGAGGAGCTGGGCAGAGGAGAGGGGCCAAAAAAGGAGGGGTGGTTTCTGAGAAAGGCCAATGAACATGGCTCAATGGATTCATCCAGCATCACACCATCCATCCCTAAAGAGAGGAGCTTGATGGTGTGCCCAGCCCTATGTTAAATACTTGGGGTTAGGGAAGGAGGGAGGAAACTAAGAAATATGACAAGAGGGTCTGAACATATGGTCTCTAGCCCGCAGTGATTCTCCCTCCTCTGAACTCCTATAGCCCTCACTTTTCCTCTCATTGCTCACCATATGCTGCCTCATATTGTTATTTCATCTTTTTATGTACCTGTTCATGTCCTGTCTCCCCAGCTAGACTCCTAAAGGACAGGGGCCATGTCTTACACTTCTCTGTGTCTCTTTAGCACCTCACTTAGCACCCTGTGGCATTGTAGGTGTTTAATAAATGTTTATCATGAGGTCAATGGTCCCTGCCTTCAAAGATCTTATATTCTAGTAGTCAGACAAACTTCCCCACTCTTTCAGTTTGCTTGACCTGAGATTTCAATCAACTATGCAAATACAGCCAACTCTCCTTTATCCAGCTGGTGATCATCCTGGCTATAGATTTTCCCCATCCCCTACATCTTACACAATTATAGAACTAAAAAATTCCCAGTAGAACACCTAGTTTCTTTCCAAGCTTACCTCAAATGCTTCCTCTTACATGTGGTCTTTCCCAATCTTCCCTACCCCCAGCTGCTAGTGCCTTCCCTCTTAATTGTCTTCTGCTTATTTTTACATATATTTTGTATATACTAATTTTGCATATAAATCAGTTGACTAGCATTTATTAAGGTCCTACTATGTGCTAGGCACTATGCTAAGCATTGGGGATACAGAGAAAAGCAAACAATAAAAACAGTCTCTGCTCACAAGGAGTTCATAGTCTAAGGGATAAGACAACAACAAGCAAACTATGTAAAAACAATATATACAGGATAAATTGGAGTTAGTCTCAGAAAGAAGGCACTAAGATTAAGGAAGACTGGGAAAGGCTTCTTGAAGAAGGTCAGACTTTAGCTGAGACTTTTAAGAAGTCAGGAGCAGAGGTGAGGAAGGAGGGTATTACAGGAATGGGCACAGCTTGCCCTGATTGGAGTTGAGAGTTGGAGTGTTACATGCTGTATATGCCTGGCCCCCAAATAATGTAGTTCCTTGAGGTAAGAAAATGTTTCACTTTTTTTTTGTGTCCCAGATCCTAGTGCAGTGCTGGCGCATAATAGGAACTTCCTAAGTATTTTTTGATTGATTCAAGGGAACTCAGGGGTCAACTCAATCTTTACCAGACATCAAGAATTCCATCCATAACATCTCCAATAAATGGTCATCCAGCCACTGCTCTAACACCTCAACTGATAGGGAACTCATTTTTCTTTATCCTAAAGGCAGCCCTTTTTATTTCTGGAGTATAGAAAGGTGGAGCTGGTGGACCAATACATGTCTCAGTAAACTCTATGAGGTCAGAGATAGAATCATATCTTAACATATCTCCTTAAGCTTCTAGCATAGTGTTCCACATAAACTAAGTGCTTAGTGAATGTTGATTAATTTAGCAAAGAATGGACAATAGGATTATCCCAAGCTAAGGAATTTCCATTCGAAGACCTTCAGTCTGCTGTGGTGGCTTCCAAGAAAAGATGAGGAGAAAAGAATCTAAAATCAAGTCTAGGGTTCCTCCTCTCTCTACCCCACCATGTCTTCTAGTTACCTTGCTCTCAAGTTACCTTACAAATTACATTAGCACTCACTGTCTGTAGGGGAAAATTCACACAAGAGGAAGCGTTTATTGGAAATAGAGATGGTCCTTGAGGGCTGCTAGGTACCATGGACAGCGCAATCGTGTTCATAGCCTTTCTGAGTGCTTTGGCAGGAGGAGGCCCAAACTTATGCCAACTAAGTGGCAAAGTCTCTCCAACTGTCCAGTCATACCTGCATACAGTATACAGCAACATCCCTTTGGTAGAGAGCATAGCCTTAATGGAACTCACCCACTAATTTTGGGACTGAATTAAGTGACGCCTAATAAGGCCCGCTCAACTCTAAAATTCTATGGACCTTGTGATTCTTACATTCCTTGATTGTAAGATTCTATGAATTCTGGTTCAATTTGGAGGATCCCAGCAGACAATGTAGAACTGTTTGACATAAAACCTTGAAGTTGGCACTACTGGGTAGGATTTATGGGAAGGAAGAGAAGGCCCTGATAAACCAGCTCCTGCTGGGAACTGCAGTTTCCTGCCTCAACATTCTGGCTTTAGGTTTTGCACTAAGCTTTTGATCCTTCAGGGGCTGGCCAGAGTGGACTGGCAAGAGGAAGATAGGGATGGGTTTACTGTCCGGATCCTGGAAAACACAGCTCTAGTACTTGTCTATCAAACTTGTCTATCCATGATAAGCCTTCTGCTTTTCTAATCAGCCTGGTACAGTGGGAAGAGTTCTGGGCTGGGAGTCAGGAGACTTGGGTTCTTTTGATAACATCACTATTAACTCTCTGTGTGACCTGGGGCTTGTCACCGCCTTTCTAGACCCCAGTCTCCTCATCTGTAAAGTAGAAAAGAGGGATACATGCCTTTGTTTATCTCAAGGAATTTTTATGAGGCAAGAAAGAGCTTGTGGAAATAAAAGTTTTGGAAAACACAAAATCCTTTATAAATGTAAGGGACTATTATATTTATCTGTGGATTTTGGCTACCTGGAATAGAATGAACATGGCCTTTATCCCCAGAGTCTCCAGGGGAACGAGGAGAAGAGACACGGGCACACGTGTGCCTTTGGTGGCAAAATGGATATTGCTGAGGCAGCTGGTGGTACAGTGGATAGAGCACAAGAAGGTCGGAGTTCAAAACAGTTCTCAGACACTTACTAGGTGTGTGACTCTGGGCAAATCACTTAACTTGTGCTTATCTCAATTTTCTCAACTGTAAAAGATAATCAATCATGATAATATTTGAGGAGGGGAAGAAGAAGGAGGAAGAGGAGAAGGAGGAGGAGGAGGAGGAGGAGAAGGAGGAGAAGGAGAAGGAGGAGGAGGAAGAGGAGGAGGAGGAGAAGAAGAAGAAGCAGAGGAAGAGGAGGGGGGGGAGTAGGAGAACAACAACAGCAACAACAAAGTATAGTGTCTGGCACATTGTAGGTCCTATATAAGTGCTTCTTCTCTTAACCCCTCTGTGCACTAATCCTTGGGTCAATGTAGGGGACTTCTGGGTGTGGAAACTCCTTGTATGTATGCAGAGCATCAATTCCTCTGGTATTTTATACTCTTAAGGCAGCCTGCCACTACCAGCCTGCTGGTGGTGAGGTTAAGTGCCTTGCATATGGTCACATAGCTATCACATGACAGAACGTAGATTCAGGTCTTTGGATTCTAAGGTCAATGTTCTATTGACTATGTCAGACTCCCATTCACCTACATTCCTACAATGTATTCCTGATGTTTATTTAATGTCTATCCTAAATGTTCCTGTAAACTCTATCTTGGGGATTGAGACAACTAAGCCCTTTAGGGCAGGGCTCATGTCCATATTGATTCATCTGTTCAGCCCAGTACCATATATAGCTCAATAATTATTTGTACAAGGCTCTGGGGACACAAAGATAAAGAAAAAGAGACACTCTCAGCCCTCTGGTAGCTTACATTCTGCTGAGGAAATAACACAGAAAAGGATCCTATTGTTATGGAAGGATCCTTATTTTACAGATGAATCAATCAATAAGCATTTATTAAGCACCTACTATGTGCTACACACTGTGATAAGTGCAGATGAGAAGACTGAGGCTCAGGGAGATGAAGTTATTTGCTTCAGTAAGTTAGTGGCAGAGCCAGGATTAGAATTCAGGTCTGATGTTCTTTCTAATGTACTACCTTGCCTGGTAGATAAGACTTCTGGGGTAAAGTTGATCCCATAGCAATCCTCACCCCACTCCCACTCTCTCTATATACAGTTGTGAATTGTGGGGAGAGCTGTTGTTTCAGAGTTCATCCCAGATTGTAGATCCTGGGTCCAATGGTGACTGCCTTTCTATCTCCCTCCAAGTGAGCCTAAATCTTTGCTCACCCAGATGTCCCCCTTCCCCTACCCTATCCATTCCTCATTGCTGTTCTCCTTCCAGGCTGGTGCTGCTGGTGCTGCTGTTGCTCTGTCTGCCCTCCAGACTCCCTTAGCAATGACCCATTGTTTGATACTGGACTTCAGGGCATTGTGACAGCATTTCTTTGACCCTCCCTGCCAAGCATGACAGGCACTTAAAAGCTTTTTGCTGGAGGCTGAGATCACGACCCACAGCATTGTAGAGCACTTGTACTCGACAAAGCACTTTCCATCTAGTCTGTGATTTCACTGTCACTGCAATCCCCTTGGGTCTTCAGATCAGGCAGAAATGAGTCTCTCTTTTTTCACAGATAGGGAAATCAAGGCCTACAGTGAGTCAGTAGTTAGTCCTGGAGACAAGTCTAGAACACAAATCTATGACTCCCAGGCAAGGGCAAAACACACACATTTCCAAGTGCTTAATTTGTTACTCTGAAATTTTAGACCTAGAAGAAGTCCAATGCTTCCATTTTACAGATGAGGAAACTAAGGCCCAGGAATGTTATGTGACTTTCCTAGGGTCACACAAATATTCAGTGAGGTAGAAATTAAACCCAGGTCCTCTGACTCCAAATCCTGTGTCCTTTGCACTGTACTGCAATGCCTTCTATTATGGGGAGTAATTATAATAACATTGTAATGTTATTATAAATAAAAAAAAATAAAGGGCCAAGAAATGAAAAGCATTTATATAATGCTTGAAGGTTTTGCAAAGCAGATTATACATGTCATCACATTTGATCCTCACAACAATACTGTGATCTAAATGCTAGTGTTATGCCCATTTTCAGATGAGGAGATTGAGGCTGAGAGCAATTAAGTAATTTACTCAGGCTTACATAGCTAGTAAGTGTCTGAGGCAGGATTTGAACACTGGTCTTCCTGACTCAAGTCCATCTCACTATGCACTGTGGTACCAAGTCAAATCAAATGAAAGAATATATATGTAAGCATCTATATAGATTTATTATTATTTTATTGCCATTATTATAGCTGGTATTGCTCCATTCACTAGGTGGTGAAGAGTGTTTGCCCCCAAGCTAGGAGGAGAGGCATCTTCCTAGAGCACATTAAGGGTCAGGAGAACAACCAAGGGAGAGGTGAGAAATAGTGTAGGTTTCTGAAGTTGGGCAAACCACTTTAAAAGTAAAAGCTTTGAGCCAGGATGGGGAAGGGAAGATGTTGCTGGGATTCTAAAATATGTGTTTTGAGCTCAATGAGGAAACCTTCATTATTCTCCTAGAACTATTATTTTTGCTGGGAGTTGGGCTTGAATTGGCCACCTTGACAGCACCCCACCCCCAGGGTCTATACACTCAGGACTACATCTTGAATCATCCTCCCTTCTGGAGTGGGGGTGGGAATAGAGGAAGGAAAATTCCTATCTCTGGGGATTCCCTGGTCTGATGGAGGGAGGACACAATCCCTTCTTTTCCAGGTTGCTCCCAATACGACAGAGAGACTCAGTCTCTGTCATCAAGAAACCCTTAGTCTAATTGGGGAGATATATTCCCTGCCCCTAAAATAGCCCTTAGTCTGTTTGGGAGACATAGTCCCTGCTCTCAGAAAACTTCCAGTGTGAAAAGAGAGACAAATCCCTTGACCTTAGGAAGACAAAATGTGATGTACCATAATCCCTGCCTTCAAAGACTTTACAATCTATGGAATATTATGGTGCTACAAAAATGATAAATATGAAGTATACAATCACAATGAAGTGATGTAGAGTGAAACTGATAGAATCAGAACTATATACACACTGGCCCAGCTATATTTTTTAAAAGTAGAAAGGAAGAAAAGAAAGGAAAAAGAAAGAGAAGGAGGGAGGAAAACAGTGTCCCCTTAGACAAAAAAAAAATCTTCTTTGCTTTCTTGTTTACTTACTTGAAGAACCTAAACTAGGGCAGGGTGAATGGGGCTTTGCCCTAGAGTACTTAATTTAGAGTGTGCTGATAGTACTTTCAATCTTTCAAAACCTTCGTTAGCAAGATTAATTAGTTAAAATAGGAAGATACCAGATGGTAGGCTGGAATAAGTTGCCTTCCCCACTCTGTGTGTCCCCCTCCTTCTCCATTTCTCTTATCATGGCAGCTGCCTTAACAGTAACAGGTGTCCTGAGGTCATGCTGGAGGCAAGAATGCGGTTGACTTGAACAGGGAGCTGAATGACTCCTTGATATCAGGATTATTCACTGTAAGGGGAAAAGAATATTTTCTTTGAGATGATTCCATAGAAATCAGTGATAACATTTAAATTTATGTGGATGGGGGGCTCATAAGTGCTTAAGGGAGGCAGTATGGTACAGTGGGAAGAACAGTGACTCTAAAGTCAGAGGACTTTGGTTCAAAGCCTGCTTCTGCCACTTACTACCTGCCACTTGCTACCTTGGACAAGCCTCAAGTCTCAACAATTTCCTCAACTGTAAAATAATGAGATTGTACTAGGTGGCCTTGAGATTGCTTCCAGTTCTAGAACTATGATGTTATAAGGTTTGGATGAAAGAACTGGACATGTTTATCTTGCAAAAGAAAAGACTTAGGGGAGGTAAAAGAGAGTTGTCATCTAGCATTTGACTAGCTTTCATGTAGAAGGGGGATTGCACTTGTTTTGCTTTGACCCCAAAGGTTAAAGTAGAAGCAATGGAAACTGAGGCAGAGAAAGATTAAGGGACTTGACCAGAGTCATAAAGTCTGAGGCTGGATTTGAACTTACTAGCTATATGACTCATATTGACTATGTTTCCTCATTTGTCAAATAAGGATTAAAAATAGCACCTTCACAAGGATTCTTCTAAAAACCAAATGAAATAATATATATAAAGCATTTCATAAACTTTAAAGCCCTTTATAAATGTGAGCTATTATTATTACATGTTTGCCTCATGAGGTAAGGTGGAGAGGGAGGAGGGAGGTAGGGAGGGACTTCATTTGGAAGCTGGATGACCATCAGGGAATGATACAGAGGGGATTTCTATTCATCTTTGTGTTAGAGTAGGTGACCTCTGAGGTCCCTTCCAACTCTGAGACTGATTGTGATCTTGGAACTCTCAATCTGATAGGGTAGACATTTAAGTCCCTATTCTCAAAGAACTCCCCTTATATGGCCTCCTTTGAGGGACCCATCTTGTCTTAAGCCCCCCATTCCCCCTCCACCTCCCACTACTTTCCACATTTTCTCAACTGTGAAGTGAGTGACCAATGAATTAAGGACTCATAGGCTAGAGACTGAGCAGCTTCCAGCAGGGAATTGTTCCCTTTTCCCCAACTCATACAGCTGCCATGGGATACAGGTACAGAGAATAATTTCCTTCCAGGACACTAGCTATAGGGAGCAAGGAGCTTTGTCTCTTCACTCTTCCAAACTCCCCTGTTTCTATTGAAGACATCACAATCCTTCCAGTCTCCCGGGTTCATAATGTTGGCATTATCCTCAACTTCTCACTCTCTCTAACTTCACATATCCAATCGATTGCCAAATCTTGCCATTTCTACCTTTACAGCATCTCTAGTATCCAACGGCTTTCCTCCACTCATACAACCACCACTTTAGTTTAGGCCCTCACTTAATTTCAACAGTCTCTTAATTGGCCTCCCTGCCTCAAGTCTCTCCTCATTCCAGTTCATTCCCATACTGCTGCTGCCATATGACTCTTCAACTCAATCAACTCCAGTGGCTTCCTATTGTCTCTGAGATAAAATAAAAACCCTTCCATTTATTGTTTAAAGCCCTTTGTAATCTGGAGCCTACATATCTGCCCAGCTTCTTAGACATTACTCCCCTCCCACATTCTTCTGCAAAAGCCATCCATTCCTGATCCCCGAAGTCAGTCATCAGCCAACAAACATTTATTAAGCACTTGTTATTAGCCAGGTTCTGTGCTAACCACTGAGGATACAAAAAAAGAAAAAAAAGAGTTCCTGACCTCAAAGACCTATACAGAATGGAAGGAAGGCAATCTGAGAATGTAAGACAGTAGCAGCTGTGGGAGTATCGGGAAAGGACTTTGGCTCTGAGCTGAGTATAGAAAAAGCCGAGGAAACTGAGAGGCAGAAACTTAAGAGGGCAGACCATTTCAGGCATGGGGGACAGCCATTGCAAGACCACAGAGATGAGAGATAGTATCTGAGATATTGTGTATGAGGAATGAAAGTGGATCAGCAAATTTGGATAAATTTGGTATTGTAGAGTATGAGGATACTGGAAAGATAGGAAGGGAGAAGGTTATGAAGAATTTTAAATGTTAAATAGAGGAGTTTATATTTAATCCTAGAGGCAATAGGGAGCTACTGGAGTTCTTTCAGCAGACCAGTTGGGCAGACCAATGCTTTAAAATAATCACTTTGTCACTGGAGTGGAGGATGGATTGGAGTAGAGAGAGACTTGAGGCAGACTTGTGTCCAGGTGAGAGGTGATGAGGGCTTGTACCAGAGTGGTGGCAATATGAGAGGAGAGAAGGGGATGTCAGTACTGAAGAGAGAAATGATAAGATTTGACAATGGATTGGATATGGATGAAGAACCAACAAAGGAGGTTGACAGATAGAACCAGAAGAGAGCAGTGTCATGAAAGCCTTGAAAAGAGAGAATATCTAGAAGAAGGTGATCAATGGAGTCAAATGCAGCAGAGAAGTTAAGAAGGGTATGGGTTGAGAAATGCCCACTAGATTCTGCAATTAAGAGATCATTGGTAACTTTGAAAACAGTCGCTTCAGTTGAATGATGTCAGTTCAGACCATGGAGAGTTAGGAGTGAGAGGAGAGGAAGTGGAGGCACTCAGTGTTGATTGCTTTCTCCAGGAGTTTATTCAGAAAAGTAAAAACAGATAAAGGATATATCCCAATAGCCATCTATTGGGATGATGGGATCAAGTGTGGATTTTTAAAGGATAGGCCTGTTTTGTAGACATCACTGAAAGAGCCAGCAGATAGAGAGAGAATGAAAATAAAAGAGAGTGGGGAAGATAGAGGGAGCAATCTGTTGGAGAGGCTGGAAGAGGATGGAATCAAGGATGCATGAAGAGGGGTTGGCTTTGGCAAGGAGAAAGGCCACCTCTTTAAACAAGATCAGCATGAAGGAGATACTGGGGGAAGATGTCTCAATGATGTGCAATAAGGAAGAGGGAAAAAAGAGGAATTCTTGGTGAATGGCACCAATTTTTTTTTGTAGTGTTCTCTATCTCAAACTACCTTGTACTTAACAACTTCGTGTATGTTTGTATTTATTCATTTTATATTCATGCTGTATATATATACATAACATATATTCTATACATATTTTCTGCATGCATATCTTCAAACACAGTCTCCTCCATTTAAAAGTAAGCTCCTTGTGTGTAGGGATTGTTTCATTCTTTATAATTGCAGTTGTAACATGAGCCTAACAGTGCCTAGCACATTGTAGGTGCTTAATAAAGATTTGTTGATTGATTTGTGATTCCTGCTCTCAGTAACTCCTGCCTTCAGGTGCTCTTTTTGGGATGGAGAAGATATAGACTCTGCCTTCAAGGAGTATAGAATATCCATTGTCCCATCCTTCCATCCCCACCTCCAAGACCACAAGGAATGGGGGGGGCGTCCTACTGTAGTGATGAATCCAAATGCAAATGGGTATGCTTTAGACTGAGTCTTTAGGGGTAACAGAGATGTAGGATAAAAGGGAGTTTTCTAAACCTACATTTTGAGAAAGGGCCCAGACCATCCATATTCCATTTTCCGGACTTTGATGTAGTGACTCATCTGCCTTCTCCTACCCTTCCTGCAGCCCACTTCTCTCATTGGTAAGTTCTTCCTAGAACCTCTATTTTTGAAGGAGTGCCCAGATCAACCATTTTTTCATTCTCTGGACTTTGCCATCATGCCACTATTATGGTACCTTCCTTCTACTCTTTCCTTTTTGTCTCCCTTTCATGTATCTTCCCTCCATTGGAATGTAAGCTCCTTGAGGGCAGGAACTATTTTTTTGTCTTTCTTTGTATTCCCAGTGCTTAGCACAGTACCTGATCAATAGTTCACCTTAAAAAATTCTTGTTGACTTGATTTGTTGTAGGGAAAGGAGACAGTCTAATCCTAACCTCACTTCCCATACTTTCTCTGGATTGGGGGCTGGGATATGTAGAAGGGTTTTTAAAAATATACTTTTTTTCTTGGGACCCTGGACCCTGGGAGAGTTTGAGATAGGAGAATCCCATGATTCAAGTCATATCCATATTGTCTACCAGTCACCCTGGGACTTGGATTTGTCCTTATACATCTCCTTCTTTCCTGATCTACTCCCTTTTTTCCTTTCCCCTCCCTTTTTCTCTAATATTCACTTCCTTCTTTTTTCTCAGCTCCAGCTCAGGCTCAGATTGTCCATGCAGGCCAGGCATGTGTAGTAAAAGAGGACAACATCAGCGAACGTGTCTACACTATTCGTGAGGGGGATACCCTTGTTCTTCAGTGCCTTGTCACCGGGCACCCACGGCCCCAGGTAATGCTTCCTTCCTCACCATGGGCTGGATCAGAAGCCTCTGTCTACTCATGACCCTGTTTCTCACCCTCATTCCAATTAGTCCTTTGATCAGGGCTGTTGTAAGGTTTAAAGGAGAAAATGTATGTAAAGTGTTTTGTAAACTGTAAAGAGTCCTGTTAATGTCAGGTATTATGAATGATATCATCTACACCTTTAATATTTCTAGCCTTTTCTCACAGACTTAATTGTCCAACTATTTCCCCATCTCTGTGTTTTATGGATTCATAGATTGCTAAAACTGGAAAAGAACTTAGAGGTCTCATCTAGTCCACTTCCCACATTTTACAAGAGAGGAAACTGAGGCTCAGAAAAATTGGGTGATGTTTATAGTCACATAAGGAATTCATGGCAGAGCCAGGAATTCTTGTCTTTTGACTTCTGTTTCCAAGTTTTATGCTAAACAATCCTCCTTCCCCCTAATGCCTCAAAGGCAAGGGAGTAAGCCCATATCTTGATCACTTTAACACCGGAGCAGAATCTTGGGCTCAGGACACAGACCTGGGCTCAGAACTATAGCTAAGTAACCAGGGCATGGGGCTGGAACCAAGAGGAATATTGAATTGAAGTTCTTTTTTATGAATCAGCTAGTTGATATAGGCTGACAGTTGTCTGGGGCCAATAACTGCCCATAGGAGTTCCAACTAGGGGTAAGCCTTTAGTTGTGTTGATCAGACCCCTAACTGTTGGTGACCTTGCAAAGCTCAGACGAGGAGGGCAGCAATCAAACTATATCCCAGATCAGATTGATTAGGGCACTTTGAAAACTTAAATTGAAAAATGCCTGTGAGAATAATACCCATAAAGACCACCAAGCAGGCTTGTTGTGAGGATAAAATGAGATACTTGAAAAACCTTAAAGTGTTATGTAAAGAAAGGGCGGCTATTACTGTGAGTAATGAGATGGGGAAAGGTCATTGTCACCTCTAGTTTCACAGAGAAGGTTGGAGAAGTATGGGAAGAACTTGGTACTCAGCTGCTGTTCTACTTACCACTGAGAAAATGATCTTAAGCTGTAGTAGAAGTTATTGTGGTTGGACACTAGGAAGGACTTCCTGACCATGGGGTTATGAGATACTGTAATAGAAAACTGTGGATACCCTTTTTTTCCTTTTAACATATTGATGCTGAGTTTTTTTTTAAATGTTACTGTCACTTCCCAAAGATTCCCTCTGGCCTCAACAGAACTCTCCCTTGTAATAAATAAGTAAAGTTACTCAAAATATAAAGACAATCATTATTCTCATAGTAGATCAACAATAAGCATTTATTAAACTCTTACTTGGAAATGGAAGGGAAAAATATTTTTGATGTGCTTTCTAAGTCAATTCAGTGCTTATTATATGCCAGGCACTGTGCTGAGCACTGGGGATACAAAAAGAGGTAAAAGACAGTGCCTACCCTAAACGAGCTCACAAATTAATCAGAGAGACAACAAGCCAACACATATGTATGAACAAGCTATATATAGGATAATTAGGAAATAATTAAGAGAGGAAAGGCACTAGAATTAAGAGGGCTTAGGAAAGTCTTCTTGTACTTCATACCTAAAAGAATCCAGTGGGTAAAGATGAGGAGGGAAATCATTCTAGGCATGGAGGACAGTCTGAGAAAATGTCCAGAGCAGAGAGATGGAGTGTCTTGTTTGTGGAACAACCAGGAGGCCAGTGCCATTGGATTGAAGAGTATGTGGTGGGGACTAAAGTGTAAAAAGGCTGGAAAGGGAGGGGGCTAGGTTATAAAGGGCTTTGAATGTCAAGCACTGGGTATATACATGGAAAACCTAGAGTATGAATCCAAACTTCACAGAACAAATCCCTTTAATAAAAGGATTTGTTCTGTAAAACTTGGACTCAGCCAAAAAGCTGAACCCAAGGACCTAGAAGGGCACATGTGGCCTTGAGGCTGTAGGTTTCCCACCCCTGATCTAGATAGTCCCTGCTCCAAGGAGCTCACATTCCTCACAGTCAATAGAGTACTTGACTTGGAATCAGGAAGACCAGAGTTCAAATCCTTCCTTTGACACTTAATAGCTTTGTGACTCTGGGTAAAAATCACTTAAACCATCTTAGCTTCTATTTCCTTGTCTTCAGATCTTTAAGTTGTTGACTAGGTATGGACCTACATTGGTAAAGGGAGTTCCCCCTAGTAATGAAATCACAGGCTCAATCCTTATCTCTAGCTAGGTGCCAGGCACACATTGGCTTTGTCTGGAAATGTCTGCCTTTCTCTGGAGATTTTTGGAGATAGAACAGGGAGGGAAAACTCAAACAGTTTGGCCTTGAGGCAGGGAATTGAATAAAATGATGTGTGAAGGGCCTTACTAATGTGTCCTCTTTCTCCAAGATTATTTTTTTAGAAACAGTATCATTAGTCAAAGAAGTCTCTTTTGGATCAAGCCTTGATTGTGAAAGGGGAGAGAGCCTTTACCAGTGCCAGGGAGGAGGCTTTGGGTCAAGAGCCACAGTAGTTCTACAGACTAGTGTAAACCCATATCTGTGTGTCCATGGATATGTGTACATATCTACATCCATGTTAGTGTGTGTTTGTATACTGATTTCAATATTTCTTTCAGTAGTATCATTCTGTCCATCACTTCCTTCTTATAGTTCCATCTCCCCAACCCTAACACAATAATTTTTTCTAATGTTTCTAGCTTGGCCACTATTCACTTCCATGATCAGATATAGAAAGGAGACCATAGTATTGAACACGCTACATTTTCCACATGCCCTATCTGTGATCATATAGTTCCAAATAGAAGATTTCTTTTTATTTTTTTCCACCTGGCTCATTTCTAGTCCCAGTGGCCCTCATCCCCTATGGTCTGAACTATTGAAACGGTCTCCTAGCCTCCAGCCTAATCCCTCTAATTCAGTCTAATTCCCTCTAATCTTTCCTCAAATACCTTAATCTCCCATTTTAATCTTTCCAAAATACCACTTTGATCATATCGTTCCTCTTTTCAAAAATCTTCAATGGCTCCTCATTGCCAACTGCAGTTGGTCTCCAAAATAAAGTCTCCTACCTCAGGGGTCAATGGCATGCTCCTAAGGGATGTGTGGTCAACCAATCAGAGGGTGAAAAGATGAGTCACAGCCCACCCTCACTGTGATAGTCATCTGAAGGGTTTATCTCCAGCACAACCCTCCATTTCTTTCACTCATTATCATCTGACACTCAGCCTCTTCCCAAAAGTGACTTCTGAGGCTGTGTAAACTTCCAACTTTGCCCTCTCTGAACTAGACACTGACCCCCTCAAAGCAGTTTTCACTTAGCTTTGACCCACATCGGTAGTTGCAGAGATACTGTTGAGAAAATTCCCCACTCCTATGGTACCTACATCTATACCCTGCTCCCCAGATTACTCTTTGGCTGCTGCATGCATCCCTCAGGTCAGGCTGTATGTCCTGAGGCAGTGGATGTGAGTGAAAATCCTTTTATTTGGTGGGGCAGAGTACACACAGGATACAGGCATAAATAAATAAATATATATATATACACACATATATATATAGACACACACACATATATATATACATATATACATATATATATGAATTATAATCTTTCTCACAGGGTTCATTAAATTATTTTGTTCCACTAAGCTCATCTTTTTTTCTGAACTTCCCTATTTTTGTCTGTGGCACAACATTCTGGTCTTCCAGGTTAGCAAAATCTGTGTCATCCTCAACTTCTCACTCACAGCACATGAGTAATCAGTTGTCAAATCTGATCATTTTTACCAATGCATCTTACAATCTGTCCTGTCTCTCTACTCATTCAGCCATCACCCAACTCATGTCCTTTTCTCCTCTGGACTAAATTCTCCCAACAGCTTCTTCATTGATTTCCTTGCCTCAAGTCTCTCCTCACTCTAATCTTTCTACACAGAGGCCAAAGTGATATTCCTAAAGCTCAGTACGACTGAGGATGTGTGTGTGTTTGTGTGTGTGTGTCTTTCTGTCTGATCTCCCCATTTAGAATGTAAATTCCATGAAGGCAGAAACTGACTTGGATACCTCTGCACTAGCACTGTGCCTTGAACGTAGTTAATACCCCATGAATTCTTTTAAATGATTTGATTGGATGTGAATCTATAAGTATCAATCAATCAATCCAGAAATATTGATTAAGTATGTTCTATGTCACAGGCTCCATGCTAGGTGCTAGGGATACAGAAATTTTAAAAAGTTGAGACTCTGTACTGACAAGGAACTTACCTTCTAATGGGGAAACAAGTATAAATATAAGTATATTAGGAACAAATGTAAATAAATACAAGGTAGTTAGTGGGAGGGTAGGGTAGGGGGGTTGGGAAAGACTTAATAAGTCTTTTTATATTTATATTTCTTTATATGTCTAAGATGTCAGCTCAGGGGATCAGAATCTAGGCAGGGCAGCTTTGGTGGTGTTGGTGGGGAGTTGGTCTCCATTTCCCTGGGGTGCAGTTAAGCACCACTTCTCTGACAGGAATGACCATTGAGGTTGGCTCAGCCTAGCACATAGCAAGTTTGTTGATTTATATAGGTCTTTTTTTCTTGGGTCAGTATACCTAATGCTACTTATGAGTCCTTGGACAATTCTGAACTTCAGTTTAACAATTTGTAAAAATTTAGGGGTTTGGTTTAGTTCACCTCTGAGGTTCCTTCCAATTCAAAACTTATGATCCTATGAATACATGTGTATATCTGTGTCACTGTCCATGGGTGTAAACAGTGTGAAAGGCTTAGTTGGGAGGGGTAGTGGGGGTGGAGGGGGAGGTGATGCTGCTGGATGACTGCGTATGAGCTTCCCACAGCCTGACCTTGACCCTGAATCTGATCCCGTCCCTTCCCCTCTCACTCAGGTTCGGTGGACAAAGACAGCTGGAAGTGCCTCTGACAAGTTTCAGGAGACATCAGTGTTTAACGAGACCCTTCGAATCGAGCGCATTGCTCGAACACAGGGCGGCCGCTACTATTGTAAAGCTGAGAATGGGGTGGGGGTCCCTGCGATCAAGTCCATCCGAGTAGATGTGCAGTGTAAGTCTGGGAGGCAGACACCTGCCCTGGCTTGCCCTCTCCTAGCTCTACCAGCCACCCTCATCCCAGGCTTTTGCAGTAGCCTTCATCCTCCTCTGCTAAGGGGATAAGATATGCAGCACCCTTGGGGACCCTAAGTGGTCATCATTGTTTCAGAGGTGACCATCACACAGAGAAGGAAGAAGTATAGGAGTGAATGAGTAGGAAAAGGAAGGGAAGAAAGGGAAGAGAGAATGAAAGGTACATTGGGAAGGGCTTAGAAGTCTCCTCCTCCCCACCCCACCCCGCTTGCCATGTCCTGGGCTTGCTCCTACCGCCAAGCATCAGCCCTCCACCCTCCATGGCCACAGGGACCTGCTTGCCTCTGCTCGCTTGCCAGTGCCTGTCTTCTGTGTCTGTTTACATCTCCCTAGCACAGGGCTCTAGAGAAGAAGCCAACTCAGGCTGAAAGGGATGAGTTGAAGAATTTTCTTCTCTGAGGTTTAGTGCCCTCACAGGGAGAAAGAAGATGAAAAGCTCATGTATCTGGCATGAGTCACAGGATGGAGCCTGCATACCCAGAGCTAACCTACACCTATCCCCATCACTCCTCTCCATGCCAGCTCCCGGGCTGGGGTATACAGCCTTTGAGAGAACCCTGTGGTCTCTGGCCTCTGCCAAGTCCCTGAGGTTGAGGGGGTCCCATCTGATGCTGGTGGAACTGGAGGGAGGGGCCTGGCCAGAGCAACTGGGGACTCACTGTGACCCTCACCTACTCTGCTCATGGACTTGGTAACTGCCCCTTCTCTAGATGGGGTGGGTTGTGGGGGGTTGTGACATTGAACATGGCCTTATTGGATATTGCCTTATTTGAAATAGGGTGTTCAGGTCCTTGGGCAGGGACAGCTAAATGATAAATGGAGGAGGGGTGGAATGGCAAGACTGTCCAGAATCCCAAGGGAATCTTAAGAATTCATCAAATCCAGACCCTTACCTTCCACTTATTTGAATTCAACATTGATTAAGCACCTACCATGTGCCAAAAGCTATGGTAGGTATTAGGGATGGGATACAGAAATGAAAAATGATTCAGCCCCTGCCCTCAAGGAGGTTACAGACTAATTGGGTGGATACAACATATATACAAATAAATGATTCAGGATGGAGTATAATAGGGGCAAAGGAGAAATATAAAATGCTCTGGGGAAATTTAAGGGGGAAAGAGATTTCAGCTAAGGTTATCAGAATCCAGGCAGGGAAGCTTGGAGGGGGTGGGGAGCTCACTGGTCTCAATTCCCCTGGGGTGCATTAAGTGCCACTTCTCTGACAGAAATGACCAGAGAATTTGGCTCAGCCCTTCTCCTTAAGGGGGGCAGTAGCTGGTGCTCGAGCTCACCTCAGAGTGTCCTGGCATGACAGCCCATTGGGGGTCCTGCTCTTCCAGACCTGGATGAACCAGTCTTGACAGTGCACCAGACCGTAAGTGATGTTCGGGGTAGCTTCTACCAGGAGAAGACAGTGTTTCTTCGATGCACCGTTAACTCCAACCCACCAGCCCGATTCATCTGGAAGCGGGGCTCCAGCACCTTGTCCCACAGCCAGGATGATGGGGTTGACATCTATGAACCTCTCTACACCCAGGTCAGCAAGGATGGTTCCCCATTTCCACCCTTCTACCACTTATGTGCAACTATTTCTAGGATGGAGTGCTGTAGAGAAAGGCATGGAAGAGAGATGATCCTAATAGTGTACCAGAGGAGAACAATGGGAGGGAGGGAAAACCCTGTGTCATTTTCTCTCTGGAAGGTGGCCCAATGTTAGATAGAGGAGTAGCAGTGGTCTGAGGTTTTGGACCTCTTTGAACTGTGGCGATTCTTAATAAATTCTGAGTGTGTTCTGGTCATTAGATAGTTTAGCAATGTATGTTGGAGGGGGGAGGTTGGAGGTGGATGCTGGGGAAGGCAGAGTGTGGTAAGGGACAGGGAGGGAGAAATACAGACCTCTTTTTAGCTTCTGATATTGCTTATAGAATTGATGGAGAGGCAGGGGACTGGGGTCCATCTATTCATTCCACAGAGGGAGAGTTTGCTACAGGGCAACCTCAGAGCCAGGGAATGGCTCCATGGGTAGAGGGTTGGTACAGTGAGAAAGGAGGAAATCCTGTAGACCTTGCGGTGTGTATAGTATTTCATGCTGGATTGGGGCCCCTTGAGGATGACCAGTGGCTGGGAAGGTGTGGAAGATAGGGATTAGGATTAGAGACCAGTAAAATTCCTTGGATTGTATGCTCAGTCCAGTCTGCCCCAGACTCCTCAGTGGATATCAATGGATACTACCACATACTCTATCCACGATCCCTCCCCAGGGGGAAACCAAGGTTCTAAAGCTGAAGAATCTGAGGCCCCAGGACTATGCCAGCTACACCTGCCAGGTGTCTGTTCGGAATGTGTGTGGCATTCCTGACAAGGCCATTACCTTCCGTCTCACCAACACCACAGGTAGGACATCAAAGTGTGGCACAGTACTGCTCTCTCCCTGTGTCCTCCTAATATCTCTAGTGCCCCCCTTTCCACCATCCTTTGGTGTCCCTCCGGGTCCTTCTCCTGCCCCCACGTATCCTCCAATCTCCTCCCCACTTGCTCAGTTTTCCCCAGATCCAGCCCTGTCTCCTCCTCAAGATGTGTCATAATTCTTTCCCTTCTCCCTCAGTGTCTGCCAGCTCTCTTTCCTCCTCCCAGGCATCCTCCAATTCCCTCCTCTTTCCTCTAGTGTCTCTCAATCTCCTCTCCTCTCCTCTTCCCTAATCCCCCTTCCCAAATCCCCATAACCATTCTACTACCTTCTTCCTACTGCCTTATCCAGCACCTCCTGCCCTGAAGCTGTCAGTGAATGAGACATTGGTGGTGAACCCTGGGGAGAATGTGACAGTGCACTGTTTCCTGACTGGGGGTGATCCCCAGCCCCAGGTGCTATGGTCCCATGGTCCAGGTCCCCTGCCTCTAGGCAGCAGGGCCCAGGGTGGCACCCTCACCATCCCATCTGTTCGAGCCCAGGACTCTGGCTACTACAACTGCACGGCTATTAATAATGTGGGTAACCCAGCCAAGAAGACAGTCAACCTGCTGGTTCGATGTAAGTGATTGCTTCCTTTGGGGGTGGGGATAAGGGAACCCAACTGGTGTCCAAGGAGGAAAACCAGAGGAAAAATATGGTGGGAAGACATCCAGTCCTTGCCCTCAGGGTGGGGTGAGGGGACTCCCAGTCTGATGGGAGCTACAATCTCTATATTCAGAGAGGTCCCAAGTTAATGAGGCACACACAGACCCTGACCTCAGGGAGCTCCCAGTGTGATTACAGAGTCTCAATCTCTGATCACAAGCAGCTCTCAGCAAGTCAGAGGAGAGAAAAGAATCCCAGACAAGAAGGAAACCTGACCTCACAGCCATGCCTTTGGCCCAGCCCCACGTACTAAAGTTCCCCCTCCCCCTTTTCTCTGCTTAGTTCAACCTTTGCTAGAAATTATCTTGTTTGGGGTGGTGGTAGAGCCTTCACAAGGATTCCTCTTAGTGCCTGTGATACAGGGGCTGGGCTTTTCAAAAACGTCATTCCTAGTAGGGAAGCCTTGTGGTACAATGGAAGGAGCACTTTTTCTGGAGTTAGAGGACCTGAGTTCAAATTTGACTTCTGATGCTATCTCTGTGATCTTGGTTGAATCCCTTAACCTCTCTGGGCCTCAGTTTCCTCAACTGTAAAATGATCAGGTTGACCCAGATGGCCTTTGAGGTACCTTTTAGCTCTGGGGATCCTATTAATTGAAGGATAGAAGACTTTAAAAAAGAACTGATAGGAGGCAGTGTAGGGTAGGTAGTGGAAACAGTATTGGTTTGAGTGTCAGAGGAGTTGGCTTGAACTCTAAATCTGCTACTCTTTAATTGGGTAAGTTCAGAGAAGTCTGGACCTGAGTTTTCTGATGCTTACTACTTGTATTGACCTTGAGTAAGTAATTTAATAATATTAGCTAGCATTTATATAGCACTTTAAAGTTTGCACATCGCTTTATAAATATTATCCCTTTTGATCCTTACAGCAACCCTGAGAGATTATTATCATCATCTTCATTTTACAGATGAGGAAACTGAGGTTAAGTGACTTGCCCAGGGTCACACAGATTTTAAGTGTCTGTTTGAACCCAAGTCTTCCTGTCTCTAGGTCCAGTGATCTTACCTACTGTGCTACCTTCGCTGCCTCTCTGGGTCTCAGTTTCCTTATCCGTAAAGTAGACTAGATGGTTTCAGAGGTCCCTTCCTCCAGCTCTCCATTCATGAGCTATGATCTATAAAATAAAAGAGTTGATTTTGAAGGTTCTTTTCAGCTCAAAGTCCAATGATCCTTTGAACAGAGAAACAAGGTTCAGAGCTTGGGATTCTTATCCTAAGCTAAGAAACCCCTAGCTTTCCGATCTAACTAGCTCTGCTCCCATCCAATTGGTCTTAGTGCGGCCAGCTGCAACACTCCCTGCCTCTCGTATTCTCTCCCTGACTTTGCCTCCACCCTCTCACTTCCTTGCTTCTTTAAAATTGGTTCCCCCCCTGTGCTCCTTGCCCTCCCGCCCATAGCTTTTAAAGATACGTCTACTAAATATCAAGAAATTCCCCCCTTCCCCCCTCCTTGCAGCAATCTACCTGCAATGTGGGTAGTTATCAGTTGTACTGATTGCTGCCACCACTACCACCACCAGCTTCTAGTGTTCCTATCTCCCCAGTCACCTTATATGGAAACCTCTAACAATGCAGGTCAGCACCTTCTTTGCAACTTATTGTCTTAGAGAGATACCTAGAGCCAGATGTGTCTAACTCAGAGCCCAATACAGCCCATTGTTATTGTCTGTTCTTCGAAGAGGTCCGATGACATCATGGGGAGATGGCTTGACTCTTGGGTGAACTGGATTTAAGTGAGGCAGAGTTGCACAAAGTCATCAGCTGCTGAAATCTGATTAAAATGTAATTGAGACATGTTTAATAAAATAAAAATACAACATGTTGTTGATCAGTTGTGTCTGACTCTTTGTGACCCCATGAACCATAGCAAGCCAATGCTGTCCATGGGGTTTTATTGGCAAAGATACTGAAGTGGTTTGCCATTTGCTTCTCCAGTGGATTAAAGGAAAAAGAGGTTAAGTGACTTGCCCAAGGTCACACAGCTAATAAATGTCTGAGGCTGGATTCTGAACTCGGGTCTTCTTGACTCCAGGCCTAGTTCTCTATCTACTGAGCTATCTAGCTACCCTACAATAATGCATAGATAATGTTCATTTGTGGTTTTTCTAAGTCAATATGCAGCCACAGGGGAGTGTTTCTATTTGAACTGGATATCACTGGACTAGAGGTTGTGTCTTGCCCAGAGTTCTACAGCCAGGTATGTGTCACAGGTAGCATTTGAACTCAGAGAGGCCAATTCTCTAACCTCTACTGTCAGGCTGCCTTTTATGAGAGTATATAACTCTATAACAAAGTATTAGAATGAACTAATGTGAGAAAAGTACTTTGTAAACTTCAAGCATCATTTAAATGGGCAATTATTATTACTGTAGAAAGAGAGCAAGATTTAATGAAATACAAATATCAAGATGCTATTAAGCTCTCATGAATGTTCCTCACTAAATTTAATTTTTGTCAACAATTGAATCATCTAATCCTAATTTTCCCTACTCTGCTTTAAAGACAAATCTTCTACTTTTCCTCTTACTCACAGCACGTTGGGTTCAGGGCTTGAGGATAGCTTCCTGGCTCTTGTAGTAAATCGCTGCCACAGTGTCTCTTCTGCAGCTAGTTTTAACTAAGAGGATCCTGGTGGCAAAACTTTTTCCTTCTACTAGATGGGGATCAGCTCTGATCAGTGACACAGTCCCTCTCTATCTCTAAAGAAACTGGCCCTTTCAGGATCAGAAACGGCTAGGGTGATCACAGTTAGGAACATTCCACATTTCCCCATGACTTCCCTGTGACTGTGTATTTCCAATGGGAAGAGTTCTTTTTTTCTTCCACCTGGCTCATTTCTCTTTCTCTTTGAAGTCTGGGTTGGTTTAAAATCTTAATTTACATCAAATACTTAAGGTCATCCATTAACAACTCTAAGCAGACTCCCAGCATCCTTCAAACATGCTTTTAATGTTTTGAAGAGACAGATCCTTTTGTTTCAGAGATAAAAAAATTTTTTTTTTTAAAGCAGAACAGTTTTCAAAAGGAGTTATGTAGTGGTTTCTGTACAAGGAAATAGTCATGGCCTCATAGAGATAGACTTGTAAGAGACCTCCGAGGTTATATATTCCAACCCCCTCATTTTTACAGATGAGGAAACTGAGGCCCAGGATAGGTAGATTTGCCTAAGATCACAAAGACAGTGAGTATTAGAAGTGGGATTTGAACCCAGGTCCTTGAACCCTGGAGCCAACAGTCACTCCACAGTGCAACACTGCTTCCAGAGGCTAGATTCCTTGTCTGATAGAACATTTACAAACCCTTTCATCAGTGAGTTAACACTCTGATGGGAGAGATAGTCTCTGTACTCAGATAGCTTCTGGTCTGTTAAGAGACCCAGTTCCTGCCCTCCTGGGAGAACACATTTTTTTTTTAATATAATGGCACAGTACCTGCTTATAGGATCTCTGGCCTCTGAGGAAATGCAATTTCTCCGGTATTTTTCCCATGCACACCTCTGTTATCTTTACAGCAATGAGGAACGCCACCTTCCAAATCACACCAGATGTGATCAAGGAGAGTGAAAGTATTCAGCTGGGTCAGGACCTGAAGCTCTCCTGCCACGTGGATGCTGTGCCTCAGGAGAAGGTGTCGTACCAGTGGTACAAGAACGGCAAGCTTGCCCGGGTGTCTGACCGACTGCTGGTGACTCGCAATGACCCTGAGCTGCCTGCCGTCACTAGCAGCTTGGAGCTCATTGACTTGCGCTTCAGTGACTATGGCACCTACCTGTGTGTCGCCTCCTTTCAGGGTGCACCTGTGCCAGACCTTAGTGTCGAGGTCAACATCTCTTCTGAGACAGGTTAGCATCCTGCAGGAAGTGCCTGCAGGTGCAGTAGGAGGCACCTAGGGGAAGGGAGGATGAGGAAAGAGCTTACCCATGGGAAAGAAGGATGAGAGGCTGACTCTGAGGAAATGAGGGGATTGCTCCAGGGAAAGGAAGATGGGGAATTACCTTGAGGAAAGAAAATTGGAGCACAACTTAGCAAAACGGAGGAGGAAAGATCACATGATGGAAGAGAGGAAGGTCATCCTAGAGAAAGGAGAATGAGAGATCACTTAAGGGAAGGGAAATCATCTAAGAGACTGGGTAAAGAAATTTCTCTATCAGTCTCTCCATAGGCATCATCTGATTTCTCTGAAATTCAAGGAGTGTGTGTTGGGGGTGAGGTAAGAAGGGAGAGGAAGAGGATAATGGAAACTCCTGCCTCCCACTCTAACTTGAATCAATTTCCTCTAGGAGAAGAATTGTGGTGGAGTTTGAATCTGTATTTTACTACTTCCTATCTCTGTGCGACCTTGGACAAGTCATTTCACCTCATAGATTTAGGGCTGGAAGGAACCTTAGAGGTCATTTAGTCCAACCTCCTGTTTACAAATGGAGAAAGTGAGGCCCAGGGAGGTTACATAATTTTTATAAGATCATATAGATATCGATATAGGAAACTCTGTTTGGGAAACTTCCTCTAACCGTGCAGGTCATCACCTTCTGTGCAATTCATTGTCTTAGAGAGTCCTCTTGAGGACAGAAAGGGTTAAGTGACTTGCTCAGGGTCCTACAGAGACAAGTATGTGTCAGGAATAGCACTTGAAGCCAGGTCTCCCTGACTCAAAGTCCAACTCTCTAATCACTGCCAGAATTGGAACCCAGGTCTTTTGATTGCAAATCCAATGTTCTTCCCATTACAACAGAATATCTCCCTTTGAGTCTCAATTTCCTGCTCTGAAAGAGCAAGATCTCGAAGGTATCTTTTATCTCTGAATTCTTTGATCTAATGTACGAGCATTTCATCCTATTGAAATGATAGGGATAAGAAGTGGATGTGTGATTTCATGGGTATTGGGGAACTCCAGGATGAGGAACTTCCTACAATTGCAGTTGGGCACTTTCTCTGCAATTTAGCCTCAAAGAGTTATCTAGAGAATTGAGATGTTAAGTGACTTGCCCAGGGTCACACAGACAATATGTCAGGGGCAGGACTCAAACCCATATCTTCCTGGCTTCAGGGTCAGCTCTCCATCCCTATGCCACATTGCTTCCTGGTAGGGATGAACACAGCACAAACTTACACCTGAGAAGAGATGCTTGTGTTCTGCTATAGTCAGGGATGGCTTCTTGAATGAGGAAGGACTTGATTTGGGCCTTGAGAAACAGGTAAGATTTGGATACAGGGGTGGGGAACCTGCAGCCTCAAGGCCACACATGGCCCTCTAGCTCCTCAAGTATGGCCCTTTGAATCCAAACTTCACAGAACAAATCCCCTTAATAAAAGGATTTGTTCTGTAAAACTTGGACTCAGTCAAAAGGTCACGCCTGAGTACCTAGAAGGCCACATGTGGCCGCAAGGCCAAGGGTTCCCCATCCCTGGTGAATGGAGTACAGTAGGAAGCATATTCCATTCAGTGTCCAAGCAGGACATTATTGCATGAGTCCTCCACCATTATGGGAACGAAAAAATCAGAAAATCACCTTGGTGGAATGGATAGTGCATTGGACTTGGAGTCAAGAAGACCTAAATTTGAATCTTGACTTGGGCACTAATTATCTAAATAAGGCAAGTGACATAATCTCTCAGCATCAGTTTCCTCACCTATAAAATAGGAAGAATAACAACAATGATAATAACAACACCTCCTTCTGAGGGTTATTGTGAAAGTCGTGAGATAAGTTATGTAAAACACTTTGAAAACCTTAAAGCACTATTTAATGTCAGCTATAGGGCAGGGGATGAGTCTTGGGAAATCATGGAAGGAAGGCTGTGGTGGGAAGTTCTCCCTCTGATCCTCCTCACCTACCTTTGCAGTGCCCCCCACAATCAGCGTCCCCAAGGGCAGGTCAGTGGTGATGGTTCGTGAGGGGTCCTCCGTGGAGCTACAGTGTGAAGTACGGGGGAAGCCCAGACCTCCTGTGCTGTGGTCCCGAGTGGACAAGGAGGCTGGCCTGCTGCCCTCTGGAGCTACCATGGAGGAGACACCAGACGGGAAGCTACGGGTGGAACGAGTGAGCCGGGAGATGAGTGGGACCTACCGCTGTCAGACTGCTCGGTACAATGGCTTCAATGTTAGGTCCCGGGAAGCGCAGGTGCAGCTCAATGTCCAGTGTGAGTGTCTCCTGGAAGCATCTTCGAGACACCCACTGAATATACCCCTGAATAGACCCCTTCTGAGGTCCCACACCTGAAACTCTCCTACCCAACAACACAGCTCAACTGTCTTGCCAGGAGAATGCTGCTGTCAACTTTCCTGGCTCTTGGAACTCCACTCCCAACACCTCTCCCTCAATAACTTTTCCATGACCTCCCCTCCACTTTTCAACCAACAACCCAGTTTAACCAAGTATAGGTAGCCCAACTCCAACTCCCTGCGACATCCCAGCCCTGATACCCCAAGTCTATATACCTCTATCACTGATCAACCAATCAAGCTTAGCACAGTGCCTGGCACCTAGCAATGGCTTAATAAAAGTTTGTTAACTGACTGCTAAGTATCTGCTATGTGCTAAGCACTATATACAAAGATAAAGGTCAGAGTTCCTGCCCTCAAGGACCTCACAGCCCAAGATGTCTTGAAAACATCATCTCCTCAATCTAAAATCCTCATGCACACCTGACATTCTTAGGAAACTCAGCATGGATCCTGGGGCAGAGCTATGGGAAGAGGTCCCCTAGGCAGTGGGAATGGTGGGAAAGGTGTGTGTATGTCCTTGGAGATTTGTCAGTCAGTCAAGAGCATCAATTATGGTGTGGGAAGCCTTGTCCTGAATCCTAGGAAAATGTTGGTGAATGTGAATGGGGAGAGGTGTGAGGTGTGTATATTTAAGTATATATGTGCATGTGAGCACCTATGTGTGCTTATGATGTGTGTGTACAAGTGCACATCAGGGTATGTTTGTAATTGGGCCAAATCTTTTAAGAAAATCTAACAGGAATAAATGTAAATTTTTATGTTTGGGTTAAAAAAATCAACTTCACAATTACAAAATTGAGGAGATTTGATGAGTGAAACAGTTCATTTGAAAAAAAAGATCTGAGTTTTTGACAAAAGTCACTAAGAGTCAGCAGCATCACATGGCTTCCCATCCCCCCCCCCAAAAAAAACCTGCTGTAATTTCATACTGTGTTAAGAGGGACAAGAGAGGCAACAAGTCCCAAGGTACTCTGCCCAGGTCAACCCACATCTGAAATATTTCATTCATTTTTGGGTACCCCTTAGGACAGACACCAATAAACCAGAGAGAATCTGAAAGAGGACAACCAGAATGCTGAGAGGTCTTGAACTCATGCCATATTAAGAAAGGCTAAAGGAAATGGAGCTAGTTAGCTTGAATAAGAGAAGAGTGGTGGGGTAATGGTTGCATTTTCTGTATATGATGGACTGTTTTGTGGATAAAGATAACATTTGTTTCTGCTTGGTCTGAGGGCAGAGTTAGACAAAATGAGTGAATGTCGCAGAGAGCCAGTTTTCTGCTCCATGTGTGGGAAAACTTGCACAAAATTGGAACTACCCAACCCAAGAGATAGCGGATTCCTTCTTAATAGTGATCTTTTTGTTGTTGTTGTTTTGTCTTTATTTCCATTTCATTTTATTTTTATTCTGAACTCAACAAACACCAACTAAAATGAGCACTTCCATATGCGTAGTGGAAGAGAAGAAACTGGGAAATTCCATTGAGTACGGATACCTTTTCTTTTAGTACTGTATGTAATAAAGGCACCATCTAATCCTTGGTCTTCAAGAGAAGGCTCCATGACTATTTGCTAGGGATGTCATAGATACTGAGGTTCAGTTTGGACTAAATGGACTGAAGTCTCCATTCCTCCCAAGCCCCAAGGTTCTATAATTCTGAGGGTGTTCTGCTGCGTGTGTTTATTGAAAAATTTTCTATTTATGTCTGTTTACCTCTCTGCCTGTGTGTATCTCTTCTTGCTGATGGTGTATGTGTGTATATGTATCTGTATACATGCATTTGTGTGTATAAATGCCTGAGCATCTGTTCTGATGCTATGGATATGTATGTATGTATGTATGTATGTATGTATGTATGTATGTATGCTGCCATTTCCTCTCAGGGAGCCCCATATTCTACTCTGTAGCCGTCCTCCTAGAGAAAACCCAACCTCTACACTATGCCAGTCCCCTCCAATCTACTGACTTGGGGAGAGGGAGGAGTAAGAGGAGCGGAGGAGGACTCCTGCTAACCCTGTGGTGTACCCCCTCCTACCCGATTTCCCTCTAGTCCCTCCAGTGGTGGAACCAACCAGCCAGGACGTGCGCCAGGCCCTGGGCCGACCTGTACTGCTGCGCTGCACGTTGCTTCGAGGTAGCCCCCTGCGCATCGCCTCTGCTGTGTGGCGCTTCAACGGGCATCTCCTGCCCACGCCGCCCGCTCCCCCCAATGAAGCCCCGGACCACGCGGAGCTGCGCCTTGACCCCCTCACCCGCGACAGCAGCGGCAGCTATGAGTGCACCATCTCCAACGATGTGGGCGCCGCCTCCTGCCTCTTCCAGGTTTCCGGTGAGTGGCCCTCACCTGTTCTCCTTCCCCAAATAGTGCCCTCTCTCTGGTTAGCCTTCTCTCAGCTTGGGCTGTCTCTTCCTGGCAAAGGGCTGCCACTAGGCTTGGTCTCGAAAGCACAATCGCTATCCCTCAGCCAAGGTCTTCACCTCTCAGCCCAGTCCCTATGTCTAAGCCCAGTTTTTATCTCCCAGCCATGATCCCTATTCTTCAACTTTATCTCTCCCTGTCACTCACTCCACATTGCCCTTTCCCAGTCCCGCTCCACTAAGTGGTCCTTTGCTCATCTCAGCCCCCTCCCCCTCCATCAGCACCTTCCTCCCGATGCCTCGGACCTGTTGGCCAAAGGAGAAGAGTTTAGTGCTCGTCTCCGGTCACTCCTTCCTTTTTTATTTCTCTACATGGAAGCTACAAGTCAAATACTGAGGGTTTGAGCTCCAGACTTGAGCAGCAAAAGTAGCTTCTAACAGGTTTTTCTCTACAATATAATGTGGACGCTTCACTGATCGTTCAGTCAACAAATGCTTTAGCTTGTACTTCATATTACTTCATAACAAAGGACACTTTATTCACGAAATCTCTCTAGTCCCCTCCGGTGTCCCCCAGCTCCCTTTCTTCTCCCCGCAATGTGCCCCAGCCCCTTCCCTAGTATCTCGTCTCCTCCCCTCTCCCCTATATGCCCGAGCCTCTCCCCAGTACACCCACCCTTTCCCTCTTCTGTCCTTCCTCCTTCCCTTCGGTGCCCTCCAGTAATTCCTTTTCAGCCCCTGCCGAGTGCCCTCCAGTTCCCTATACTATCCCATAGTTGTCTTCCCTTCCCTCTTCCTTCTTCCCTGGTGTCTCCCGGGTCCCTCCCCTCTCCCCACAGTGAACCCAGACTCCCTCTTTCCTCCAATTCTGCCCGCCCTCCCCGTTCTCCCTAGTGTTCTTCCGTCCCTATCCCCCAGTGTTCCCTCATAGCCCTTTCCTTCTCTCCAGTGTTCCTTCATCTCTATCCCGCTCCTCTGTGTACGGTAACCCTATCCTCCCTAGTGTTACCTCATACCTATTCCTCTACCCTAGTGTCCCTCCAGCCTCTTCCTGTCTCTCCTACGTTATCTCCACAGTCCTTTTCCCTCTCCCTCCTTGTTCCCACAGTTCCCTTCCTTTCTCACCTGGTCTTTCCTTTTCTCCCTCCCCTCTCTTCCTGTAGCCCTGATTCCTATTTCTTTTTTTCTTCTCAACCTTCTGACCCAATCCCTGGCAAGCCAGGTTGGAATGGTTGGGTGCTATCTCTGGGCTGCTGGCCTGGGCTTCAACAGAACTGGTGACCCATGGGTTGGTGGGTCGGGGGAAGCATAGAGGGACTGGGGAGGGAGGGAAGTGATTTCCTTGGGGTTGTAAGAATTGAGAATTACAGGGTTTTGGGGGGCATCCCAGACTCCTCCCTTATGTCTTCCATTCAAGGAGATTCAATCCATCACAATGACATTATGCCCAAATGGCATTAAACTCTGTGGAAAGGCACCTAGTGTGCCCACTCCCACACCTCCAGCCTCCAGCCTTTCCCCACCCCCCTCTTGTCTGGTCACCACCTCCAGCAGTTGTGTGAATATTCTCCTTCACCTTTACTCACACACACACACCTTCCAGGGTGTCCAGCACCCTGAGTGGTTGAGGGACTGGGGCCTCAGATCACTGGTCACTTTCCTCATCCCTTCCCCTCCCTACCCTTCACCAGCCAGAGGGCCCCTGTGACATTTCCCACCTCCCTCCCCTCTCCCCTCTTCTCCCTATACTCCTCCCTATCTCCCTTACTCCCTTTCTGTCTCTCCCTCCCTCTCTCCATTCCCTGTTTCTACTTAATATCCCATCTGTTTTCCCACAATTCTCCCCCCTCATTTCTGTCTCCTCTATTCTTCCTCCTCTTGATTCCTCTTAACCATTTCCCCTTCTACCCTCTTGATTCTCCTTACTATGTTCTTTCCTTCTTTTCTTTCTCCTCCTCACTCCCCTGGATCCCTCTGCAACTATCTCCTCTCTTCATTCTTTGTCTCCCCAACTATCTTCTCTCTTCTTTCTGTATCCCCCAACTATCCCCACTCTTCCCTCTCTGTCTCACCCCAAACTCTTCCCTTTCCTCCTCTGTCTCTACCCTGTCCTTCCCTGTCCCCCATGGCCCCAAACCCCCTTCCACACACCCACCCTCTCAGCCAAAGCCTACAGCCCGGAGTTTTACTACGACACCCCCAACCCCACCCGCAGCCACAAGCTGTCCAAGAACTACTCCTACGTGCTTCAGTGGACGCAGAAGGAGCCAGATGCCGTGGATCCTGTCCTCAGCTACCGGCTGGACGTCCGCCAGGTGGGCTGGAGATATACAGGCTAGCAGAGGAGTAGGCAAGGGGTGTAATGAGGATGGGAAAGAATGTCCTTGTCCCCACAAGGATTTGGGACTGGAGAATGGAGCTAGCTCCCCAGAATCCTCATTAAGAAGTTGGGAGAGTCCCACCTCTGACACATACTGGCTTGTGTGACCCTGGGCAAGTCACTTAATCTTGCAATGTCCCCAGGAAATTCTTTAAGGCTTATGTTCATAGCTTAACAGATTTAGAGTGGGTCTAACACTTTCATTCACAGATGAAGAAACTGAGACTTAGAGGAAACTTGCTTGCCTAAGGTCATATAGACATTATCAGAGGTAGGATTGAACTTGGGTCTTTCTGGATGCTATACATTACATAACACTACACTGCTTCTCTAGTTACAGATGGAGTGCTGATCTTCATTAATAGGGGGAGTTTTCTCATTGGAGAAAACTCTATGTCAATAAAATCACAGGTGCCATCTTAATTTAAAAAAAAAGAGGCTGGGTGAGGAAGGTGACTGTGTCCCATGATTCTTGTGGTGTTGAAGGATGTCTGAGTTCATGGGATTGGGGGTGTGGGGAGGGCTGGGAAAGACTGACCAAAAAGCAGTGAGATAAAACAATATGTTTTGCCAGAGGTTGGCACCTGTCTTTTCAGAGTCAGGAAGTCAGCACAAGCTCTGGGGACTCTGGTATATGCCTCATTCCACCCCACACTCCTTCAATTGTGACTAATAGAAATGATACATCCTGGCCTGTGTTGGTCATTAATCAAAGAACTTAGATCAGTGATTTGTGTATGTGAGAGTATACCAGCTTTTCCCACAGGGTGAAGAGCTTATGGCAGTACAAACATCTTTTCTTTTCCTATTCTACTATGTTATGGAAATGCTCATTTTACTTATTAAATTCAGAATAATTTTTTTTAAAAAAGGGAATAAAAAAGAGATAATGAAGGGAGAAACCTGTCTTTAGTCTTTGAGATTTTGATGACAGGGGCTCAGACACACTAAGCTCTCTCTCCTATTATGGCATAGTGGATGGACACTGGACTTTGAGTCAGGAAGAACTGCGTTCAAGTACTGCCTCAGACATTTACTAGTTGTGTGACCTTGGGAAAGTGACTTAATTTCTCTATGCCTCAGTTTCCTCATCTATAAAATGAAGAGTGGTCTGTAAGGTCCCTTCAGCTCTAAATCTATCATCTTACCTATTGGGCTTTAGAGTTACAAAGGAATCAAAATCAGCTAAGAAGGTAAATATTTTGTATTTGTATAGAACTAGGTGCATCCACTGTCTCAATAGTTCTTATGACAGTCCAGTGAAGTAGTCTGAGTTGGGGCTTGTTATCCCTTTGGGGTGGAGGAGGAGATGGAGTTCCAAAGATGAGAAATGTTTTGCCTAATGTCACACAGCTTGTTTGTAGTAGAGCTTGGATTCAAACTCAGCTCTCAAGATTTCCAATTCAGGACTCTCTTTTTCTCCCCATGGTTAATGACAGCCATGCACAGTGGGTTCTGCAGTTTTAGTTTTTATTTCATTTTCTATGACAGATAATTTCTCCATGCCTTATTCATTTTAATTTTTATATTTTTATTATGAATTTATTCATCAATAAACATTTCAGTATACAAAGACAAAGAAAAACAAGGATAGTGTATGAAACCATGGGCTCTCTCCATTACACCATGCCACTGAGGGCATCCTTGGAGAGTTGGGGTTAATGTGGGGGGGGGAGGAAGGGGAAAAAGGGCTCAAGAGCCCATAATTGATGGGGACCCTAATGCCTATGTCCCCAGCTAAGCCTTCGGACGTCTGTAACGAAGCCAATCCCAGTTCGCCGAGTGGAGAAGGGGCAGTTGCTTGAATACATACTGACTGACCTGAAGGTGCCCCATAGCTATGAGGTCCGCCTCACACCCATCACCACCTTTGGGGCTGGAGACATGGCTGCCCGCATTATCCGATACATGGAGCGTAGGTGGCTGGGGCGCTGAGCATGGGGGAAAGGGGGTAGAAGGAGATCCACTTCTTTTGTCCCAAAGTACTGTTTCCCCTCAGCTTTATGAAGGATTGGGGGCTACTCCATTTCCCCCGCTCTATTTTGAGACTCTCACAGCTTTCCTTGAAGAGTCCCTTTCTCTCCAGAGTAGCATCTTCCCCAGGGCAGACCCTTCCCACCCCTGTTTCTAGGCTGCTTGACTCTGGGAACAGGTATAAAATCAGGCTAGCTAGGTCTTTTTGATCAGCTTTGCAGTCCAGATACATACGGTGTTTGAGCCATTTGCACACACACGCAGGCAAGCGCGTGGATTTGCATAATATTTGGAATCTCATTTGATTTGCATGCTATTTATTTCTCTTCAAAATGTACTGAAACCTTTCCAGTCCTGCCCTCTCTCCCCTCAGGCACTGGTTCTAGTCCAACCTTGTGTTTAGTTTCTAAGTGCCCCATTACCACCCCCTCCCCATCTTTACAATGGCAAGAGGATACTAACACAAGGCTCTAACTTTGTGTTTCTGCTTTGTTTTATCAGCAACCAACTCTCCAAACCTCTCAGGTGAGGGCCCTTTCATTTTCTTTCACAAATTTCTAACATCTCCCTGGTGATGTGGTGGTGGTGGTGGTGGTGGTAGTGATGAGAGTCTCCAAGATCAGGATGGCATTGGATTCAGGTTCTCATTAGAGGCAGGAAAAATTGTCTGGGAAGAAGGAGAAAATGGATTTTCTCTCTGTCTCCAAGAGATCGAAGAAAGGGTTAAGGTTGGGTGAAGAGAAGTAGAGATATCCAGAAAGCAATTGGGAAGAGGACACCCAGGGCACTAAGGTTAGAGCTAAGCACTACTTCATTAATGGGAGAGTCTCATCACTTCCAACATTGGCATTGGGCCCTATAACCTAAAGGTATGGTTTTATGTTTGCTCTACCTTTCCCTACCACTGACTCAGGCTCTCTCTTTACCCCTCCCTCTGAGTGTCCCTTTCCTTGTCCTCCTGAGCCAGTGAGGGAAATAGATGACTCAATTTCCTTTAGGTATGTGGTTCCATTTTCTTTAGGTGCTATTGCCTAGTTTTCTTTAGCCCTAAAAATGTAAAAACATGTTAATATGCATGCTTGCTTCTGAGCTATGGATCAAATAGGACTTGAGAGTGAGTGATTGGATTGGGAACTGAGAAGGGACAATAGCAGTGGCTGACCTTCCTCTCCAGCCTCCCTCCCCCCCTTTCATGTACAGCTTCCCTCTCTTTCTTTCTTGACTCTTTCCCCTAGATAATACCTGCCACTTTGAGGATGAGAAGATCTGTGGCTACACCCAGGACCGGGCAGACAACTTTGACTGGACACGACAGAATGCCCTCACCCAGAACCCCAAACGCTCCCCCAACACTGGCCCCCCCACTGATATAAGTGGGACTCCAGAGGGTGAGTGAGGGAAGAAGGGGGGACAGGGAATTCAGAGAATATAGGATCTTTGAGCTGGAAGGGACCTCAGACACAGTCTAGTCCAACCTTCAGTTTTACAGTTAAGGAAACAGCAAGGTTAAATGACTTGCCAAGGTCACCACAGGTAACAAGTTTCAGAGGTAGATCTGAACCCAGGTTCTCTGACTCCAAAGAATGTTTTCTTTCCACTGTACCATGCTGTCTTGTTGCTACTAGGAAGAAGGGGAACAGGCTTAGAGAGACGAGGCACTGTTCAGCCTTCAGGGAGCTCTCCAGCTGATGCTGAGAGACATGGTCTTTGGGTGGATATAGTTTGAGAAGACTTCTTGGAGGAGGGGAATACTAAGTAGATTTTGGTATAAGCAGAAGGGATAGAAGGAAAGCAGGAAGGGTATCTCAGATGGGAAGAGGATGATCTTTGGAAAAATTCTGGAGGAGGACGTTGAGGTGGTGGTGAGCAATCTCTTCCCTCTTCTCTCTCAAGGTTATTACATGTTTATTGAGACATCCAGGCCCCGGGAGTTGGGGGACCGGGCAAGGCTTGTGAGTCCTTTGTATAACATCAGTGCTAAGCTCTACTGTGTCTCCTTCTTCTACCACATGTATGGGAAGCACATTGGTGAGTCTGGGGCAGGAGCTGGAGGAGGGAGGAATGGCCTCTGCTCCACGGGGAATGGTTTCAGGTCCATGAAGAGAAGGTAGACATGTGACCTTCCCATGGAGGGTTAGGAGCGGCTCTCTTAAGTGAGCGGTGGGGGCTTGTGTTCAACCCTGGTTGAGAGGAAGATTAGAATTCTGTGAGGGCAAAGGACGTAGGATGAGGCAAGAGAAGAAGATGAGGTCACAGTCGTGATATCATAGATAGGATCATGAATTTAGAGCTAGGGTGAACCTCGAAGGTCTTCTAAACAAAGGATCATGGGGCTAGAGATGGAAGGAGCCTGAGAGGCCATCTGATCCAATCTTTTCATTTTTCAGATAACGAAACCAAGGCTGGGGTATGGAGAAGTGGTTAAGTGACTTGCCCAAGGTCACACTGGCAGAGAGTGAGTCAGAATTTGCCTAGAGCAGTATTTGCCAGTCACTAGTTTAAAAATCTACAAAGCTGTATGAAATCCACAAATCTTTACCTACCAAAGGTCCTTATTTTTTTTTTTTTAGAACTTATGATAATAGCTAACATTTATATAGTGGTTTCAGTTCCAAAAAAGCACTTTAAAAATATATCATTTGATCCTTGCAACAACTCTGGGAAATAGGTGCTATTATTATCCACATTTTACAGATGAGGAAACTGAGGCAGACAGAGGTTAAATGACTTTCCCAGAGTCCCACAGGTATTAAATTTATGAATCTGGATTTGAACTCAGGTCTTCTTGACTCCACTCTACTCGTTGAGCATCACTAATTGTCTCTTAAACTTTAAAACTGTTTTTTTTCTCCCTTCCTTCCTTCCTTCTTCCTTCCTTCCTCCATTCTTCCTTCCTTCCTTCCTTCCTTCCTTCCTTCCTTCCTTCCTTCCTTTCTTTCTTTCTTTCTTTCTTTCTTTCTTTCTTTCTTTCTTTCTTTCTTTCTTTCTTTCTTTCTTTCTTTCTTTCTTTCTTTCTTTCTTTCTCTTTCCTTCATCCTATTCTTTCTACCCTGGGCTCCAGGAGCTAGAAGAATAATTAATGCTGAACATTTATATATTTTATTTATCTGCTGAATTCATTGCTTCATATGATAATAATAACTAAAATATGGATAGTGCTTTACATATACTATTTCATTTGAGCACAGCTGATATCAGAGAAAGGATTTTATCCCAGGATACCAACTCCAGTTCACTAGGCCATAGTCCTCCTTGGGATCACAGACTAGAGTATTTTGGAGCTTCAAGGAACCTTTGACATTATCTAGTGCAAAACTCTCGTTTATAAAAGGAAATTGACAGATAGGGGAAATGACTTGGCCAATGTCACACAGGTAGTAAAGTAGCAGAGCCCGGAGCAAGGTGAGAAAATACTGATTTAAAGATTGCTGAAGCCTGTTCAGGTTAGCAGGATGGAGGTAGAGATAGTATCAATGGCCATGTAGTGACAGGAGATGAATGAATGAATAAAAAAGCATTTATTAAGTGCTTACTATGTGCTAAGCCTGGTGTGAAATTATGGGGATACAGATAGAGAAAAGAAGATGGTCCATGCTTTCATGAAGCTTACATTCTAACCAGAGAAGACAATGCAATTAATATACAGGGTGGATGAAAAGACTCTGAGATCCTAAAGGTGAAGCTACAGGGCAGGTAGAAAGTCCCTGAAGTCTTTGGGATGTATCTGCTCCACAGGGGAGGTCCACCATCATTGGGAAGTGAGAAGGGAGTCTAAGGATCAGGGAGGAGAGGGAATTCTGGATACCCTCTGGTAGGGTTGGAGATAAGGGTTCAATGTCTGTCCAGGAGAGGAAAAGGGAAGGAGGCAGTGGCAGGAAGGTTGAGGTAGACTCTGGGGCAGGAAGAGGGGAAGTGATGTCCCATTGGGCAATGGCTCTTTCTGGGGTTCTCTCGGTGCTCCCATTGGGGTCTGAGATGGATGAAGGAATACTATAGCCATCAAATCCAGGAATGCCAAGTCCAGGAGGCAAATATTAAAGGAGATTATTTCAGGGCAAATAAAAGACCATCCTGCTTCCCCAGACATTGGGGAACAACTTGCGCTCTCTAATGGAAGAGCTCATTAATCCCAGGGACCAAGAATAGCAGGAGATTTAGGTCTGGTTGTAATAAATTTCTGAGTAACAAGTCCAAAATTAGTTATTCAGAGGAGCTAGGGGTATTGATAAGGCCAGGGAAGATACCTTCATTCTCCAAAATCTAAACCCTGGGGGCACAGGTCAGAGACAGAACCATGGGGTCAACAACTCTGCATGTGAATTCCATTGTTATCTAGGGGAACAGAGACTAACTTTCCAACCTGGAACCAGAAAAGGGAAGACTGAGGTTGGGTCATAGGGAAGGTAATGAAGGGGAGAAGTGTGTGTGTGTGTGTGTGTGTGTGTGTGTGTGTGTGTGTGTGTGTGTGTGTGCACATACCTACATACACACATATATTACTGTATGAATATATGAGAGGGGAAACTACAATTTGGGGTTGTCTCTCATGGTCAGGAGGGACCCTAGAGGCTGGAACAGGACAAATCCCTAAAGTACATGGGTACATGATTAGGAGGGTGCTCCTCTTCCCTTGGCTCCCAAATATGAAAGATAAGATTTAGAGCTGGAAGAAAGGGACCCCGAAGGTTATCATCCAAAGTTCTCATTTTTACAGATGAGGAAACTGAGGCCCAGAGAACTTAAGAGTTTTGCCCAAGGTCACATAGACAGGTAGCTCAGCCAGAATTTCAACAAGTAATAGAGATGAGATTTGAACTTAGGACCTGTTCTTTTTCATCACATCATGGTAGCCCCACTCCTTGCAATGTCATCTTTTGTGGCTACCAGTATGCAGTGAGTGGAAGCATCTTCTCCCTCCCTAAAGCCTCTAATCTGCAGAACTCTTACCCTGCCCTCAGTATCTGTGAAGTTCCTCATTTTCCAAAGTCCCTAGCTATTTCTCTTGTCCCCCTAAGCCTGCCATCCATTCATGCCATATCTGGCCTGGCAGCCTCAGGGCACCAGCTGTCTTTGGTCTTTGTGTGTCTTTCCACCGCTAACATCCCTCCCTCCCCACCCCAGCCAGATTAAAGCCAACTGCTTTCATCCCCAGGCAGGTAACATTTGGCGGCCCCCTCCCCCTGAGGGGGCCTATCTGGCATCCCAGCTGGTGCGGCTTTGTCTGTGGACAGAGTCATGTAAATGCCAGCCCCCGTGCTCGGGCACTAGAGCCAGCTCCTCTCAGATAGATGATTGATTTCCCGTCCCTCAGCGCCAGCTCTTTCTTCTTCAGTCTTAGGTGGTGAGGGGGGGAGCTGGGAATGGAAAGAGCTCATGGAGGGAATAATGCAAAGGAGGGTTGATGCTAAAAAGGCTGGGGAGAGACACTAGTTGGACAGTGGTCCTGCCTCAAACCTCTTCCTTGTTAGTTAGAGCCAGATTGGGGTTCAAATCCTTTGTCCCTACTCCAACAAGACAGCAGCTCAGGTCCGATGTTTCAGGTGGTTAAGCTCCCCTGAGAAAGGGATGCAGGGAAGCTTCCTTCCCCCTCACATGAGTACTGAGCTCTGCTACCCCCCAGGCATGTCTTCCCTGACACCTGGAAGTGGGTAATGGACAGAATCCTGGACTTGGGAGTTCAAAGGAATACTGGCTTCAATTCCTGGTGCCACCGTGAACTTGATGTGTGACTTTGGACAAGTTGCTTCGTCCTCTCTAAGACTCCATTTTCCCATCAGCCAAATGTGAGGTTGGACCACCTAATTTCTGAGGTCCCTTACAGCTATTTATAATATCCTATGATTCCCAAGAAGGGGACAGGAAAGAGAGCTCTAAGAGAATTGGGCTCTAACAATCAGGAAGGACATGATAAGGGACAGCTTCTTCTAGGTCATCAGGGGATATTCTCTTTTCACTGATGCCAAAGGGCAGAATCCTTCAAAGCTGGACTAGGAGCTTTTTTCCCAAAGTCCAGGTGTCCTGCCTCCCAGTACTGCGTTTTCTTTCCACTAATAATAGCAACCCATATTTCTATAGCATCTAACAAAGCAATTTCCTCCCACAACCCTGTGAGGTAGATAAGGCAAGCATTATTATTCTGCCCCTAATTTTACAGATTGAGAAGCTGAGTCTCAGACCATGTGACTTACCTATGGTTCCCTAGCCTAGACCAAATGAGATATAGTGCATCTGTCCTCAGATGGTTTGGGCTTGAATTTCAGCATTTGCCTGCGGGACCTCAGGCAAATCACTCATCTATTAAATGAGGGCATGGAATCAGATGATTTCTGAGGTCCATCCCCACTCTAAAGCTGTGGTCTCCAACCCAGGTTTTTCTGGTTACCCCCACAACTTTCCTTTGCAGACAAGGTTGGAATTTTCTCAAAGGAACTTTTGCTAAGCTATTAAAGGCTAGATAGAGCAGATAGAGAGCTGGAAGCAGAGCCAGCAAGCTGGTGTCAGGTACGTACTACCTGTGTGACCCTGGGCAAGTCACTTAACTCCCAAGTGTCCTAGGCTACACTCTCTAAGACTATAAATTAGAGAACAAGTGTTCATCTATATTAGTAGTAGGAGTTTGCTATGACAATGAAATCTCCAGGTCCAATTCGACTGTGCCACTTACCTGGTCTGTTTCCTCACCTGTAAAATAGGCCAGATGGCCCCTGGGCTCTGCTCCTAGTGCTGAGGTAGCTAGGTGGCATGGTGGATAGAACCTGGAGTTAGGCAGACCTCAGTTTAAATATGGTCTCAGAAAAAAAAACAACATTAAAAATGATCTCAGACATTTTCTGTGTGACCTTGGGCAAGTCATTGAGCTGCCTCAGTTTCCTCAACTGTAAAATAGGGATAATAATAGCACCTAACTCAAAGAGTTGTTTAAGGATTAAATGGGATAATATTTTTTAAAAGAGCTTAGTTAACATAGTGCCTGGCATGTAGTAGGCACTTAATAAATGCTTGTTTCCTTCCTAAAGGAGAAAAATAAAATACACATAACTTCAAATAGTGCAAATTTGAATACATACAACCCTTTCAAGGGATTCATTAATCTCAGTAATTGGGACCTAGCTATATAGAAGCAATCAGGTTTAGAGGACAAACTCCTTAACATTAAAGCCACAGATTGATTGTAACTGCACCTAAGCTGAGGGGAGAGGGCATATTCCTTCTCCTTAACTAAATTTTGTTTGAGGAACTTTCACCTCATACCCCCCTTTTCATTCGTGAATCATTTCCCTATGCTTCTCTTTCCTTTGATCTTTTCCTGTCTAAGGTTGAAATAAAATTCATATTCTAACTTACTGGATTAGCTGGAGAAGACCTTGCTTTGAATCCTCTCTCATAAATTTACTATTATTAGTAATAATAAGAGCTAACACGCATATAGCACCTTTGCAAAGCCCTTTACAAACATTATCTCATTTTATTCTCACAACAACCCTAAGAGGTAGGTGCTATTATTATTCCCATTCTACAGATGAGGAAACTGAGGCAGATAGATGGTAAATGACTTGCCCAGTGTCACACAGCTAGTGTCTGAGGCTGGATTTAAATTCAGGTGTTCCTGACTCCACCTTCAGCATCTTAGCCACTTCACCACCTAACTATGTGACCCTAACTTCTCCAGGCCATAATTTACTTATCTGTAAAAATAACAGGGTTCAACTTGTTGAGCTCTGGGGTCCTTTCCAGATCTCAATCTATGATCTATGAACCCTGCTGGAGGGTAAACAAGGCTGTCAACCAAATTTTCGAACACTAACAAGTCTGTTTCCTTCTATCAAGGATAAAGAGCTTCTTCCCTACATCCTCTCTGCCCTGTATGTACCTTCTCTTCTGGGTCAGAATGAGAACATAGGGTATCCCCACTCCTTCCATCTACCAGGCTGTGTCCATGGACTGGGAGTAGGAGGAAAAGGGGTGTGAATGTGGACCTACCCTTTCCCCCAAAAGCGGCCATCCCTTCTTCCTCTTCCACCCCTCAACTAGGTTCCCTCAATCTTCTGGTGCGATCCCGGAACAAAGGGGCCCTGGAGACCCACGCGTGGTCCCTGAGTGGTAATAGGGGTAACTCCTGGCAGCAGGCTCATGTGCCCATCAACCCCAGTGGGCCTTTCCAGGTGAGTAAGGGATGGTTTTTCTGCATGACTTTTGGGGGCTCAACAGTCTATAACTCCTTCACTTCTACAGTCACAATATATTAAGACCCTATACCAGGATGATATTGTCCTGGTTCATTCTCCTTCCTCACATCCAGGCAAGAGCATTCTCCCCAGACCGCTGGGCATACCGGTTACCAAAGCAAAGATATAGAGAGGAGTCATGTCCTACGGCAGGGGACTGGTTGAAATGACTCAAAGTATTTCCATACAGGAGAAGTCCCTCCTCTCTGTGACTGCTTATTATTTTGTTGGGTTTCTTCTGAACACAATGGGAGAAGGAGCTGCTGCTGAAAGGGGCCCAGGGGAAGTGAGGGGGCCTTGATGGAAAACTAGCCTCTGCTCTGGCAGTATCTTCCTCAACTTTCTCTTCTCTTTTTTCTCTGATCCCACTTCCCACCAGATTATCTTTGAGGGGGTTCGAGGCTCAGGTTATTTAGGGGACATTGCCATTGATGACGTCAGTCTGAAGAAGGGAGAGTGTCCTAGGAAGCAAGTGGATCCCAACAAAGGTTTGAGGCTTGGAAGGGGAGGAGAATTAAAGGGGAACTTATTAAAGTCTGATGAGTTTATATTCAGATTTGTCTGACTCAGTGAACTGTCTTTATTAGATAAAAAGAAAAAGGAAGAAAGGAAAAAAAAAGAAAGAGAATGGAAAGAAAGAGAAAGAAAGAACTAAAGGAAAAAATGAGAAAGGAAAAGAAAGGAAGGAAGGAAGAAAATTTATTGTTTACTGTAGGGAGGTCACTGTGCTAAGCTCTGGGGATACGCAAACAAGTAAAAAAAAGTCAGTCCCTGCCTTCAAGGAGGGCAAATAGAACAAGGCAAAGGGAAGCTGGAAGGAAGGAAGGGGGAAAGGTCCTTGGGTTGTTATTGTTGTTGCTGTTGTTATTTGTCCTTCCTTCTTGAAGAGGATTGCGACATCAGGGAGGTGATGTCATGACTTGCAAGTGAATTGGATTTAAGTGAGACAGGGCTGTGCAAGGTCACCAGCCTCACTCTCTCCATCAGAGCCATCCGGGTCCAGTAGCCAGATATCTATCAGGATGACTGGAGATGCCCTGGATATAGTGGGGATGTTGGCCTTTTTAAGCTAAGGTCTTTTCCAGGCCTCAGTTTATCTGATTGGCCATTGAGAAGAAAAGTCTAGAGAGTGAATCCAGGCATAAGGGCAGTGAATGATGGTGGGAATCCTTCCTAAAGTGGTGATTCTGGAGAGACAGTCACTACACATGAGAGTAGGGCCTCAGAATAGAAGTGACTATTAAACCTCTCAACCAGGGTGACTGTTAAACACCTGGCATATTGGGCATGGTGGCAGAGAAAAAGGAATCGTTCGGTTCCTGCCCCTATGCATGCAGTCTAGCTTTATGAATATAGTTATGTACATTATTGTGTGTGTGTGTGTGTGTGAAGTATGTTTGTCTGAGTTAAGGCAAGCAATGAGTCTGTTCAGAGTCATTAGAGAGGAGGATCAGGAATTGGGGGAGAATTGGAGGCCAGGGCTTTAGGAGGCTGCTAGGTCATCTAATCCCTTGGCATCATGCTCTCTAGGCTAGACAGATACATTGCTCATGATACACGAATTCTTACCCGTGCTCATTATGTGTCTTCTTTCTCTCTCCCTCATAGTGGTGGTGATGCCTGGCAGTGGTGCCTCCTGCCCACCTGGCCCCTTGCTCTTTGGGCCCCTCGCCATCTTCCTCTTGGCAATGCTGAGATGATGAGCGCTGTCCAACCTCTCCTATGTCCCTCCACAGCCCCCCGGCACACCAAAGTGTCTACATCGTACCAAAGACTGACCCCCTCCACAGCCGGGGTGCCCAGGGGGACAGGGCCATAGTGCCATCGAGGGGGGCTTGTGGCCAAACAAAAGAGGAGAGTGTGGGTGAGACCCATCTCCTGAGATCCTGGAGACGCTGGTTTGACGCACACATGCATACACACACATACACACACACTTACACACACATTATATATATATATATACATATATATATTAAAGCACAAGTTTCTATCTGAGCTACCAGAACTTTCTTTAATATGGAAACACAGGGGACTTGCCCTATTGTGGTTGGTTGGCACAGCACTGACCCCTGCCTGCCTACACAGCCACCCCCAAGGACTTTGGTGGCAGGACAGCTGGGCCATGTTCCCCAGTGGCCTTTTGCAGTATTCTCTTCTCCTTTCTTTTCTCCTCCTATTGCCCTGTGTGTCTCCCTGCTCTCTTACCGCTCTCCCTAACGGTTAAACAGCAGTTTGGCAGCACTGGTATGGCACAGAGGCAATTGCCTACCCTGGCAAGTGTCTGGGCCCTGCCTGGACGCACCTCAATTCCTCCTCCCCCATGCCCTGGGGCAAGAGAGGGTTCGACTGTATTTAATTTATGGGGGGGGGGGCTGCTTCCAACAACTCTAAATTTTCAAGGGTTATGAGAGTATGCTGGGGAGGAAGGGCTGGAATGTAGAAATCCATAAATAACCCCAAATCCCTTATCTCAGCCTGGGGCTCTCCTGGCCTCTTCACTGGAGTTACCTAACAAGGGCTGGAGTTTCCCCTTTCCCTGTCCCAGACCTGAATAATCCACAGAATGCCTTGGTAGTCACCCAGTTGATTGAGTTAGCTATATAGAGCCCCCACCCTGACACCAACTAGAAGAAGTCACTTTTTCTTGCCCTTTTCCTTAAACACATCTATACATAGCATGCCAGACTGGCCTCCATTTGGACTTTGGTGGAATCTGAGAGGGGGTCAAAGGAGATGGGAGTGGGGAAGGGGGAGGGAATAAATTGTGTAATAGTAACTTTGAACCCATCTTCTCTAGGCTGGACACCAAGAGATAGAGAAATGGAGTTATGTTTAAGACCCCTCCCCCCCATTTTTTAATGGCTTGAAATATGACAGAGGAAGGGTGCTTTGTGTGTGTAGGAGGGATCCTACTCTGTCTCCCTCTTCCAGTTCCTGCAATTCCCTGCTCCATTAATGGAAAGTAATATCCATTGTAATTCCAATAGCCTTCCCCCATCTCCCCAAGTCTCTGCCTGATCCACCCAAAACAGACCTCACACCTCTGCCCACCCCATAACACCCCCCAGATTTGTAGTGGTGCAGGGATTGGCTCAGTGGCTGCCCTTCATGGTCAGTGGCAGGGGTAGGGGATGGGGGGGGACAGACTTTCAACCTTTGGCTCATGCCCAAGTTTGTGGGGATCTTTCCCTCAGAGTCCTTTCCTTGGGTCCTGGGGAAAGGAGAAGTGGGGCCTGCAGGTCAGGAACCAAATGCTTTCGAACCCAATCCTCCTTTTCCTCTCCTCCAACACCCTCTGGGGGCAGAGAGAGAAGAGGGAGTTTTAATCCCGTGCCATCTTTGTGGGCCTCTGAGTAAGTGGGAGTGAGTGTGTGTGTGTGTTTGTACACATAGGTGAACCTATGTATGTATCTATCTCCATGTGTGACTCAGCATGCATCTGTTTCTGTATGTTTGTGGCTATACTACATATATGTATCCCGAGCTGAGTAGGCTTCTGGTATGACTTGAGGTCTGTTGGGCTGGTCCCACTACCCCAGCATATCTACCCACCTTGGTCTGAAATTCTACCACGAGTGATTCATTCCCTAGGGTGCTGAAGGATTCTCTCTTCCAGTTTTACAAAGTACGATAGAAAGCACATTGGCTCTTAAGTCAGAGGACTGGAGTTCAGATTCTGACTCTGTCACTTACTAACTGTGAGTCCTTAGGCAAATTATTGAACCTCCCTAGGTCTCAATTTCCTCATCTGAAAAATGACTTTATGGATTTTATGACTTCTGAGGTCTCTAGATCTATGATTCTATTAAAAGTAAAATACCTGAGAGAAGAAGAGAAAACACCCCCATATACTCAGCACCTTAGTTATTAACCAACATATTCCTATCAGCTAACCTTAGTTATCAGCCAATGGATTACCAACCCCGAAGTTCTTCAGTTAGGTCCCTATCTCCTAACTTTAGTTTATCACCTAACATTGCTTATCAGCAAATCTCAGTTATCAGCTAATTGGTTGTTAGCTAATCACTTTGTTCATCAGCTACCAGAGCCATCAGCTGACACCTTACTTATCAGCTAACACCAGGCTTATCAGCTAATGACTTGGTTATCAGTGAAACTCCCTGCAGTTATCCTCTCCCATCTTCCCTCCTACAAAAGCCCAGGGAAAAGATACACAAGATACGTGGTCCCCTTAGGCAGCAGTGAGGGGCAGGACCTGGCCAGAGGGGCTGAAATGGGAGGCAGGAACAAACTTGATCTAGGGTTGGTCCTATCACATCATCGTCAGCCAATTTCTTTAGCTGCTCATTGGTGACTAGCATTTTCTTCTCACAACTTTCCCCATTCCTTTTGTTTTAAATGAACTCCTTTCTTCATTTTCTGCTGCTCCAGCTAAATATGGCTATGTTCCTAGAAATCTCATCACCCTTTTCTGCCCTGTACTGCTGTCTAAGTATTCTGTCAAACCATCTGCTCCTCAGGGGCACAGTCTGGGTCTTCTGTTTCTCTCTCTGTCTCTGTCTCTCTCTCTGCATCTCTGTCTCTGTCTTCCTCTCTTCCCCTCTCCCCTCCTCTCCTCCCTTCCCCTTCTCTCTCCTCCCCTCCTTACTTCTCCTCGTCCTCCTCCTCCTCCTCTTCCTCCTTCTCCTTCTCCTTCTCCTTCCTTTCTCTCTCTTCCTCTCTCTCTCTCCCTCTCCACCAGCACTGGGCCTAGGCACATGGCGGATTGAGAATCTAGATCGACTAAATATCCACTGACACCCTTATGCATGTCCCCAAACTGTGCTAGGCCCTTGGAGAAAATAGAGACAGGCCCTGCTGTCCTCCAGGAACTTAGAATGTCATTGAAAGGAATACACACATATGCAAAAAGATGAGATCCACAGGGTATTCTAAAGAATGCTTTGGAGTTCATGGAAAAGAGAGAGAGATTCCTGGGAGCTGATGAGGTTAATGAAGATGTTGGGGAGATGAATGTAACAGAATAGATTTCAGAATCTGTGTGTGTCTATACGTGTGACATCTCTGTGTGTACATGTGTGTATTCATGTGCCTGTGTGTTATGTGAGCGTGCACCCCAAGCCAATGTTGCCATGGCTGGACCCAAGGCAGTCCCTTTCTCCAGGCTGGCAGGACCTGGGGCATTTTGTGGCCTTAAAATGGGGATTATTCCAGGTCAGATTTCAGGGGTATATCACCCCAAACCCTCCCCCTCTCCACTGGCTGGGCAGCTGGGAACAGCTTGGCAGGAGTAGTGTACCAGGACTTAGGAGCTACTACTATCCCACCAGGGAGGAGGCTAAAGCTTGGGTCTGAAAATTTATGCCCCCTGTTTGGATCTCAGTATCTCCTCAGTAGAGGAGAAGACTCATGTCTCTTCTCCGGCCCTGTTGCACTGTGGGAACCTCAGGAAGGAAACCCTAGGAAGGAAAAACTGGAAAGGACCTTAGAGCTCATCTAATCCAACCTTCGATTTTACAGTTGAGGAAACTGAGGCCCTAAAGGGGGAAATGACTTGCTCAGGTTATACGATGAGTTAATGATAGTACCAGGATTAAAATTCTTTTCCTTTGGCTCAGGGTGAAGGCCCTGGGGGCCCCATGTAGGCTGCTAGGGCCAGTGATCTCTGTTCAGCTATTTCCTCCTGGTGCTGGTGGACTCCAATAGTAGTGACTGTCAGGGGGCTGCTGCTTTCCCCTCTCCCCACTGCCATCCAGTTTAGCCCTTCTTACTCCCACCTATTCCTAGCCCATCTCCCAGCTATTAGGGCTCACTGGAACAGGTATAAAGTGAGAGCCTTCCTCCGAGATACTCAATACTATAGGGATATGATCTGGATTTAGTAGCTGTCCAGTCTCCATCTATATCTGTCAGACCCCTCTAGTCCAGGGCCCCTGACCCTCCCTCCCAGTAGTCGCCAGATAGCAGAGATAGTGCTATCCCTTATCCTTCCTTTCTTCCCCCCTATCGTCACTGGAATTTAAGTTGGGCTGGTGGTTGCCGGTCAGCCTTCTGCACCCTATATCCTAGCTTCTCTCTTTTTTGAACCAGGGTCTCTAGTGGGGAGCCATGTCTGTGTTGTCATGGGATGGCGCATGCCTAGGTAAATCTCCCCTCTTGGGCTATAGCTGATGTGTATGTTAGGTGTAGGTTGTTAGGGAGGGGCACTGTGGTCAGCTGAGAGGTAAATCCTATGGGGGTCCTAGAGAGAACTAGGTAGGAATGCTGAGGTTAGCTTGAAGTTTAGAATATGGGAGGAAGGCTAGGAAGCTCTGAGTCTGGAGGACTTGGCAGGATTGCCCCCTCCCCCGACTCTCAGGGTTAAGAGGGTTTGGTCTGGGTTATGGGGAAGGGGGTCAGGCAGGGAAACTGCTTACTGGGAACCCCTTTTAAGAGATCCTTTCCCTTTCCCCTTCCTGCACTAAGGCCCTTGGGAACTCTGGGAGAAGTAAAAAATCTTATTATTCCTCCCACCAGCCAAGCCACAAACACTCCCCCCGACCCCCTCCAGTTCTTTTTTACATTCTTCCTCTTCTACCTAGAAATCTCTAAACATCCATCTCTCCAGAGGCCTTTATTCTTAGCCCCTCTCCCCAAAATGATCCAATGAAATGGGGTTGGAGGGAAGGGGACTTGGAGAAAAAGCAATGAAGGGAGGCTGACTCAGAGAGAGTTACTACTTCAGCTAAGACCAGGAGACCTAGGAGAAAAGCCAACAATTCCCACTACAAGCTCCAATGTCTCTTTGTCTGCCCCACCTTCCCCTCTCAATAGGTACAAAGCACAACAGAATTGGAGCCCCCTTATTAACAGGGTGAAATATGTTGGTTTTTTTTTAAAATAAACCACCCATTTCCCCCTCCCCCTCTGCCCCTCTCCCTGTCTCCCTTCCCTTTTTACTCCTTCACTCTTTTCCCCATCCCTATCTCCCCAGTGTAACCTCTAGTTGAGAATAAAGTTTGTTTCAATCAATAAAGCTGCAGTATTCTAATCTGTCAGGAGTCTGTCTATCTGTGTTGAGATGGATGGGTGGATGCAGCCCATTGTGTGAGGGCGTGGGTGTGGGCCTACATGGGCTGATGGATATACCTTAGTGTTCTCTCTCCCTTTACCTCTTCCTGTCTATGATCCTTCACACCAGTCATATAGAGCCTGAGATCTGGCTGTCCAGAAAGTTGGGCTTCTCCTACATTTCAGAGAGGTTGCTGGCCCTCTCTGGACTTTTTTTTTGGTCAAGTTGACAATGGGGACAATTCACCCTTCCTCCTGTCTAGCATGTGAGGGTCTGAATGAAGGGAAATTAGCATTAAAGTGACTTTAGAGATCAAAGAAGGAAGTGCCCTTGAATTTGGCCTATGACATAGATGTCCTTGGAAAAGTTTTTTTCATCTATAAAGCTGGTTGGACTAGAAATGATCATATCTGATGTGTCTTCCAGCCTTACATCCTACAAACCTATGAGTATTGTTGGTACTTTTAAGGCCAGAGAAGAATCTGGACAAATAAACTCACAGGATGGGCTTCATTCTTGGACTATCACATGTCCTAGGATCCTAGAATGTGTGGCCAGAGCTATAAAAGACCTTAGAGACAATTGAGAGAAATGATTATTTTTCTCTTACATTAATAGTCAATTATTGAATTAGACTAAGGTTTTCCCCCTTTCCTCATTTAGAAATCAATCTCTGTAGGCTATTCAGTCAGCCTTTGAAAGGCAGAACTGATGAAGAGATGCAATTTTGTTTAGACCCCCATACGACCAGGAAAACTAGTTTAGATGAATTGATGGCTTCTGGTCCATTGTGTTTTACTCAGACAGTTCTAGGTAAAAGTGGATTTCCTCCTTTTGTTTAGATTACCCTAGACAGGGCGACATGGGTATAGATAAGTCTCTTTGACCAAGACTGAGTGATCAGAGTTATTTCCCCAGACACATCTCTCATAATATCCATTCTTCTCATTAATTGCTGACCAATCAGAGTTGATTACCACCCTCAGGAACACCCACTTTTCCAAGAGTGTATAAGCATTGCATGGATTCCATGAGGGGTCTTTGGCATCCAAGAGTACCATTGATGCCTTTTATTAATTATTGTTAGCATGATTAATAAAATGATTAATTACCCAGAAACTATGTCTCTTGAACTTTTTATACATCACACAATCAAATCCTCTCGTCTTCCTGAAAAGAAAACCCAAGAAAGGAAAACTACTTGTCTAAGGTCACCCAACAAGTTTTCAAGCCTCACTCAACAACCCCCTTCCCCATCCCCCATTCCATTCCCTGAACAGCTCAAGATCCATTTCCTCACAAACTACTCTTTTGCTAGAGATCAGCCTCTCTGCATGCCCACCTCAGTCTGTGCCTCCATAGTCATTAAGTCACTCTACTGTTCTTTATATCTGCCTCTTCCCTCCTCCCCTGGGTCTCTCTCCAACAATGTTATAGGATCACTGGTATAGACCTTGAAGAGATCTCAGAGATCATAAAGTCCAACTTCCTCATTTTGCAAAAGAAGAAGCTGAAGGACAAGCAGATTAAGTGATTGGCCCATTGTCATACAGGTAGTAAGTCCCAGAAGCAAGATTTGAACTCAAGGACTTTTATTTCCTTTTCAATTCAACAAACCTTTATTCACTTCTTACTACTCAGAAGACATTGTACTCAGTGCTGGGAACACAAAGATGAGAAAAGACCCAGCAGCCAGGCATTGGGTCAAACACCTGTAATACCAGGTGCCTAAGGAATGGTCAACCTACATGGGTGGGACAGAGCAGATCAAAGCTCCTGTACCAATTAGTAGTAAGGGTTGGGCCCATGAGTAGCCACTGCACTTCCATTTTCATCAATCTTAAACTTAGACTCAATCTTTTTTAATTTATTTTTTATTTTTTTAGACTGAATCTTTAAAAAAGAAAAAAAAAGAAAAGACATGATTCAGCATCTGCCCTTGAAGAATTTACAATTTAACAAGAAGAATATGACATTAGGAGAGGCAATGTGGCATAATGCATAGAGCACTGAATTTGGAGTAAGGAAAACCTGGGTTCAGATCTGGTGTCAGACACCTACTAGCTATGTGACCCTGGACAAATCACTTAACTCTATTTGCCTCAGTTCCTCTTCTCTAAAATGAGCTAGAGAAGGAAGTGGAAAACCGCTCTAGTGTCTCTGCCAAGAAAACCCCACATGGGATCACAAAGAGTTGAACGTGAACTCTTGATATGAAGAGCTGGACATGAATTTGAAAAAAATGACTGTACGACAACAAAAGTGAGGGAATGTTGGGTTTGCAAACCCTACATTTAATTCATATTTCCACGGCCCTGTGATCTCATTCAGGCTGGTTACAGAGCTCAGTTGGCCCATGCCTTCTCATCTTGTGCTGTTCTCATCCTTGTTTTTCATAAAACCTCTTGATCTCTTCAGTGTCTAGTGCTTCTGCTTTGAAATTACCTTGTAAAAGACAAACTGAGCATTATTTTACATATACCTGTATGTGTATGTACTGTCAAGATATTAGGAGACATCCTGTTTTCCAGAGCTAAGGCCCAGCAAGCAAGCTGTGCCCTGAGCTTGGTATAACAATCCTTTGAGCTGACTCACCTTCTGGAACTGATGATCCCTGAGCTTGGGTAAGCGCCAAGACATGAAGCCTTGCTATGAATGGACTCTTTGTCACTAGAAAACCTTGCCTCCCTGTTGCTGTTGTGTCTCACTACTGTTGCTACACTACACCGTTTGACTCTTTGTCTAGCCACGAGTATATATATCAAGGTTCAGCCCCACTGCCTCGGGTTCCCCCACTAGGAGTAGGACCCCGGCATCTGTCCTTGCTTGCAAGCTGTTTCCCTCACTTTAAAATTAAACTTCTGTCTGATTCCTGTGTCTCCCATCTCTAGCCTGCTCTGTTCAGCCCTAGCCACCCACAGGTTAGAGGCTAGTTGGGTCTGGTTGATAATACTGCCTTTCTCTAATCTAACATAAGCTCCTCCAGAGCAGAAACTGCTTTATTCTTCTCTCTGAATCTCCAGCGCCTGGGACAGTACCAAGGTTTTTTGGTGATTTTGTTGTTGTTCAGTCATTTCAGTCACATCCAACTCTCTTCATGACCCCATTTGGGGTTTTCTTGGCAAAGATACTGGACTGATTTGCCATTCCCTTCTCTAGTTCATTTTATGGATGAGGAAACTGAGGCAAAAGGAATTCTTGCTCAGTGTCACACAGCTGGTAAGTGTCTGAGGCCAGATTTCAACTCAGGAAGATGAGTCTTCCTGACTCCACTATCTACTTAATCACCTGGCTGCCCCACAAAGGAAAAGAAATATCCATCATTTCATTGGTATAAGGGACTCCTGGGTGAGAAAACTTCCTCTAGTAGTGAAGATCAGTACCTTCTCTACAACTCAGAATGATTATAGTATCATCAATTTAGATTTGGAAGGGACCTTTGAGTCCAACTCCCTCATTTTATAGATGAGGACATTGAGGCACAAAGAGAGATTAAATTACCCTAGAGATGAGCACAGAGCTTAGCACATAGTGCTAAATTAATAAATGCCTGTTGATTGATTGATTATCCCTTGCTTTTGCTACATTGGTTAGCCTTCCAATACATGACCAACCTCAGTGATGTCTCACACTAGTTGGCAGATTGTGTACCCTATTTAAGCCTGCCATGTATCTTTCTATTGCATTGTGGATCACCTGACATTCTGAATCTTTTGAGATCATGGTGTTCCATATGCAGATCAGACAAATTAATTTTACTTAATAAGCCAGATTTGGCTTCAAACACTGATCAGCGTCCCTTCCAGGCACTCTTGGTTTCATCCCCTTCAGCACAGCCGGTTCCTTCTGTAGTTCCAACCAGGTACCCTTGTCCCTTCCCTGATAGCTTTCCTCTGCTCTCATTCCTAATCCAGAGCTTAACTGTTTCTTTCCACTCTTTTGGTCGATGAAAAAGCTGGGCCTTTCTCTGGCAGGATCCCAGGTTCACCTCTCAATTTCAGTCCAGATCTGCTCTCTTCAATCTCCTCTGAATTATGACAGCAACACCAGGGTCATGCCTGCACCCTTCTCACAGAATTTCTCTGGAACAAACAGCTCCTTTCCAGAATCCCTAGACCTTGGAGTTAGCTCTCTTAAGTAGTGCCTACTTTAAAGCCTTCTCAATAGGCTTCATCATGCAGATCCAGCATCTTTCTTTGTCTCCAAAATTATCTTAAGGCAGTACGGTGCAAGGGAAAGGGCCCTAGATTTGAAGTCAGAAGACTTCATTCATTCATTAATCATCCACCCATCCATCCATCCATTCATTTGTTCCAGAAGCATTTACTAAGTGTTATTACATGTCAGACACTGTGCTAGATGATTAAGGTACAAAGACAAAAAATATAACCCTACAGGAGTTTGAGAGAAGGTAAGATAGGGAGGGGGAGGGATTGAAAACTGGTTCTACAATATACTACCTACATGAGCTTGGACAAGCAACTTAGCTTCCCTGGACCTAAATTTTCTCATCAGTAAAATGAGAGAATCAAATTAGGTGACTTGGAAGATCCTTTCCAGCTCTTAATATGTATTTCTTTGTGCTGAACTAAAAATCCTTAAATTTCCTCTGTATTTCCATTCCCACCTTTACCTCTCTCCTGGGAGGTGGAGAAGGAGCTCTCCTAAGTACACATTGACCTTTAAGAAGTCCTCATTCAACCCCACAAATCGTTCCTAGCATGGTTTCCTCTCTAGCAGATCAGCATTCTCAGAATCCCACACAGATGTTAAAGTTATCTCTATCCCAGAAGCCTAGCAACCATCTTTCTGTTCCTCCCCTTCCCCCCCACTTTAATGCATATCCATTCAGAGGGCAGAGGATGGGCTGGTAAACGATAGGGATGAGTGGGCTGTAATACATTATCAACAACAATTTATCTGCAACTATTGTCCTAAAAATACAATCAGAGTCAAGTATGACTGGAAAAGGATGTGGGCCAGTCAGTCACATAGCCATTTGGAGGGATAACAGACGGACAGGCCATGTGCTACATTGCTATTCACAAAATGATAAAAAGAAGCTCCTTTGCATGTTGGATAGAACCTCTATAGGAGGTTTGTAGAAAAAACTTAAACCAAAAACACATAGGGGAAGAATGATGGCTTGCATTCTGCACCAGGAGAGTATATACTCACATCGATAAGATCTACGGTCAATGAAATAAGTATTGAAGGAAGGGTTGTCAAAATAGGATTTACAGACCTTGACCTTAGGGGATTTCCAGTGAGAAGTTAAACATGTATTAGTATCCACACAAAGACACAGGCCAAGATAGCTAACAGTAAGTACTAAGTGATATAGTCAACACTTATTTATTCAAGGCAAATCTTGCCTTCAAGCCTTCTTGACATGTAAGAATCTATGCTTGAATAGATAACAAGGTATTTATGTAAAATGCAAACAATTTTTTGACATATCAACTCCTTCTGTTAATTGAGCAAGCAGAGGAATCCATTAGAACTTTCTGCCCTAAGGGAAGGTGTGAGAGACAGCAAACCTCGCATTTTCTTTGAGGTGATGCTTTTTATTCCCAGCAGGACATGATTGTCCAGGAGAGTTAGAGTAGAGACCAGAAGGTAGAAATTGGACTGGCTCCCAGTCTCTCTTGAGTCAGGGTTTCATTGGTCAGCTTCAATATTTGCAGCAAAAAGAATCCCCACATGCCAAACAAATCTATACCCAAATGTAAGTGCATAAACCCATTCTACTACATTGGAGAAATGGTTTTTGGATTATTCACTGTTTGACACTCTCTTTTGGGTTTTTAACCCTCTCCATTAGGAAGGTGTGGTGGGAAAAATATCCTAACCCTCTCCCCCAGGCAAGTTAGGCCAACTTTTCACTAGAAGGTATTGAAATTGTCCTTAAGATTGGCTCAGGGGACTGAGTCAGAACATTGACATTGCTTCCTGGTCATTTGAGTACATAACAACAGCCAGGACACAAGAGTTGCTGAAGCCTCTCCCTAAGGGGTCATATAGCCATAGTCATAACCTTTTCCAGTCATGTCTGACTCCCTGGGATCCCATTTGGGGCTTTCTTGACAAAGATACTGGAGTGGTGTGCCATTTTTCCTCTCCAGCTCATTTGACAGATGATGAAACTGAGGTAAACAGGGTCAAGTGATTTGCCAAGGTCACGTGGCTAGTAAGTGTCTGAGGTCAGATTTGAACTCAGGTCTTCCTAACTCCAGGCTCAGCACTCTGTCCACTGTGCCACCTAGCTGCCTGTAATACCACAGACCAGCAGCAAAAACAAGACTGGAAAGCTGTGGTCTACTGAATCAATGCTTTGTTCTAAAAGGAAAGGAAAGGAAAAAGGAAGGGAAAGGAAAAAGGGAAGGGAAGGGAAAGAGTTGGGTGAGTGGGTGGGGGGTAACCAGCCTATTGAAAAAAGTGGACTCAAGTTTTAAAAGAGGGAAAGGGTCTTGGATCTTCAGAAAGAAGGTGGAAGTGCTAGTAATATGTGTTGGGGTGGTTGGGGTGGGAGTTGTGGAGTGAGGGATGAGGTAGGGCAGGCTGAGAGAGGAAGGAAGGAGAGGAGGGTGAGATAGAATCCTAAATAGAGAACTGAGAGAACAGAAAATGAGGAGTTGTCCTGAGAGATGAGTCTTGGCCTGAAGTCAGAATACCTGAGTTTTATTCCTGGCTCTGCCACTAACTAGCTTTGTGAATGAAATTAAATAATTTCCCTTTTCTGGGCCTCAGTCTCCACATCTGTCCCATGAGAGGGTTGAACTTGATAATCTTCTATGTCCCTTCTAGCTCAGCTATTCCAATGACTTTAAAAGGTTGATGATATTTAATGACTAATCAGCATCAGTGATATAAAGCCCAGAAAGAACCAAGTTATCTAGTTCAACCCCCTTGATTTTGCAGATGAGGAAACTGAGGCCTAGAGAGGAAACAAAAACTTGCCCAAGGTTACACAAAAGCAAGAGACAGAGCTGGGACTCAAAGCCAGGTCCTCTGACTGAAAATCCAGAGCTCTTTCCATTCTATCACACTAGAATATGGAAACCAAGCCATTTTTACAATTCCAAAGCTCTCCTACTTTCCAGTCAGTATAGACACTGCCCCTTAAATTTCTCCTCATTGTAGATAACTCATCCGGCTATGGATGCCTTGAAGTGTGGGCAATGTGAACATGGGATGGGTCACTGTCTTTGATGGGAGGTTGGAGGGGACAGTGGTATGTAGGTGGTGTCACAGATTATTGTGTGGTCAGTTCCTGGCAGCCCTGGTCTTGTTTCCCACCAGCCACGTGTGTACCGGGCTTTGGGGCTTGGGGTTAATCCCACAAATTGAGTTACTGGATGGATGGAAGAGGCTGTGTCAGCAGTAAACCAGGATTTATTGCTGAAGAAGCTGAGGGAAGGAAGGGCCCAGCCATGGAGGGAGGTGAAAGTAAATGGATAGGAGGAAGACTCTGGAGGGAAGGAGGAAATGTGGTGTATCAACCTCCATTAGAAAGGCAGGTGATCTTCTCCTCTCCTAATTGGTGATTAGGTCCTAGTCCTGCCCTCCGCAATAGTCCTTCTGTCTCAGGGTCCTCTATAAACAACGCTAATAGTCTTCCTCTGCCCTCCTCCTTCTTCTCGCAGCAGCAGGGATGAGGAAATTTCTCCCTGGGATGATGAAAGGGATGGGGGATTATGGAAAACACTGACATGTGGAGCAGTACTTGTGTCCTTATGGAAAGAGTGGGATTTTTTTCTTCAAACTTCAGGGGTGACTTTTGTACTTAGTCAAATTATTCTTATTTTCGAGATGCTGGGAACACTCTCTGCAATGCTTATTCTTGCCCTTTGATTAAGAAGGGATCTAGTTAGCAGAGTGATTGGGAACAGAATGGTGTAGTAGATAAAGCCCTGGTATTTGAACCCTAAAGCCATACTAGCTAGTTGTGTGGCCTTGGGCAAATCACACTATCTGTAAAAAGACAGGGGTAGACAAAATAGCCTTTAAGGGTCTAGATCTATGACTGTGACATAGGAGGAGCCAGACAGAGCAACATGATGCAGTGTGTGGGTGTATCAGGATTGAACACCGGACTTAGAGGAGACCTGGGTTCAAATCCAGGCTCCAACATGTACCAGCTGTATGGACTAGGGGAAGTCAGTTTCCAAATCTGTAAGGTGGAGTATTATAATTCCTACTCTACCTGCCTCAGGATTTGTGAACAAGGTGCATAATACAGTGGCAAGAACACTATGTCTATGTTTAGAGTGATGGGACTTGGGCTTAAAATCCAGCTCTGCTGCAAGTGAACTCTGCCATCTTGGTGTACCATTCTTTTGGTCTCAGCCTCTTCTGCAAAATGAGGTCATTCTGTCTCACATGTATGGAATGCACTCCTTCTTAGACTCTGACTCTTGGACTTTCCTTCAAGGCTCAGCTCAAATGCTACTTCCTACAGGAAGCCCTTCCTGATCTCTGCAGTGGTTAGTGTTCTCCCTCCAATATTATTTGTATATTTATTTTATTAACTCACCTGTGTTCACGTTTCTCCCTCTTCCTCAATAGCATATAAGTTCTAGGATTGTTTCATTTTTATCGTTACATTGCTAAACACTTACCATAACCTGCTACAGAGCAGGTGATTGATCAATGTCATTGAATAAATGAATGAATGAATTAAAATGTAAGAACCAAGGTCCCATAAATATGTTTAACATGGTTACACATGTATAACCTATTGCTTGGGAGGAAAGGAAGGAAAAAAATTTGGAACTCAAAATCCTGTAAAAAATGAATGTCAAAAATTATCTTTACACGTAATTGGGAAAAAATACTATTTACAGTAAAAAAATAACTAAAGCCCCACCATGGGAACAGGAAGCTTCCTGACTGGCTGAGTTCTGTGGTTTGAGTTTGTGGAAAGGACGATGAACTTGATCTAGAATCCACCTATGTGGAAAAATCCCTAAATCTCCCAGGGGTTTGGGATGGGAGACATCATTTCAAAGCCTTTAGGTTTCTGGACACTATGTTACAGAACTCCCAGCCCAGAGAGAGAACATAAGCTTCCTAAATTGAAGTTTAAAAGTCATCTCACTGGAGACTGGTTTTCTTTTACATACATTTAAAATTACCTTACCCTGGTGTGTTTTTTAATTTGTGTATTCTCTTTCCCCTCGTAAATAAATTCTAGAAAACACACTCCTGTGATCTGAAGTATGTGGAGTCAGGAGTAAGAGAAGAACGAAGAAGCAGATGCCAAATTAGGACAACCAGATGGGGCAGCAGCAGGGCGAGTGCAGTGGATCTCTGAGGTTAAGGAGGCAATCAGGTTCAGACGCCAGGGTGGCCCAGAAGGCTTGAGCTGATGCAGGACAGTGGGTCAATATCCTGGATCCCATGTGGTCGTTCCTCCCCTAATTCACCCTCCTCTGAACTTCCCTGTTGGAGTTAAGGGAGCCTCCACCCTCCCAGTCACCAAGGTCCACATCCTTGACTCCTCATTCCCATTCATTCCACAGATCCAACCAGCTGCCAAAACCTGCCGTTTCTAACTCTACAACATTTCCCCTAGACATACTCTTTTCTCTATTCACACATACCTGAACTATTTTTTAAAAACATGTAAATAGCATTTTATTTTTTCCAATTACACGTAAAGACAATTTTCAACATTCGTTTTTTAAATAAGATTTTGAATTCCAAATTTTTCTCCCTCTCTTCCTCTCCTCCCCTCTCCCCAAGATGGCAAGCAATCTGATATATTACCTGGAGTATAGCACTAGCCTTCTATTTGTTTCCTTGAGTCATATCTTCCTACTCTGGATCCATTCTCCACACTGAATTTTCCTAAAACAAATGTGGAATATGGCACACACAATGACCTTCCTCAATAAACTCCAGTAGCTCCCTATTACTTCTAGGATCAAATGTCAACTCTTGGACTATTAAAGCTTCTTAAAAAAAACTTTGCCCTTTCCTAGCTTTCCAGTTTTACATATTACTCTTCTCTATGCATTCTATGGTCCAGCCATTCTGACCTACCTTCTGTTCCTCACTATTCCTCACACACAATTCTTTATCTTCAGTCTCCATGCCTTTGCACTGGCATCTTTTCCCTTAGAAACCCTCACTTCTTTTAAGAATTAACTCAAACTCCAACTTCAGCAGGAGGCTTTTCATGGCCTTCCCATCTGCTGATGCCTTCCCTTCTATAGTTACCTTTCATCTACTCTATATCTTGTATCTGCTTATGTATGTACATGTTGTCTTGCTTATTAGAATATAAACTCCTTGGGGCAGCTAGGTGATGCAGTGGATAGAGCTCCACCCCTGGAGTCAGGAGAACCTGAGTTCAGATCCTGCCTCAGATACATAACACTCACTAGCTGTGTGACTCTGGGCAAGTCACTTAACCCCAATTGCCTCACCAAAAAAAATGTGAACTCCTCGAAGGCAGGGGCTGTTTTTGCTTTTTTAATTGTATCTCTAATCTTTACAACAGTTCCTGGCATATAGTAAATGCTAAAGAAATTGATTGATGGATGGGTTCCAAGAAGAGAAGATGGAATTCCTAGAATTTCAGTGAAACTTAAGGCAAAGGGTTCAATTCTTCACATGTGGCAGCAAGGCAATCTCAGGATCCCAACTGTTAACCATACCGGGGTGACCAGGAGGCCAGAGAGCTTGGAACAGTATAAAGGTATCTTTATAACCCACATTACAAAATTTTGGAACCACAGAATCAGAGGTGGAGGGGATCTTTAATACAATTCCTTTATTTGACAGAGGGGTCAAGATGGTACAAGTCATCTCCCCCCTTTCTCTGTGTTTTAATTTCTTCTTATGTAAGATAAGAAGGTGGAACCCAATGACCTCTGAGACCTCTGAGACCTCTTCCAGCTTTTATAGAATACGGTGTGGGAACACACACACACACACACACACACACACGGTACTCACCTGCCAATATCACCCACTGCACTCCCTGACTACTGGGGAAAGGGTACCTCCTAGGGAGTGCTATCTCTCTCCTCTTCGGTGGTGGAGAGGGATGCATGTGTAGGCATTTGTAGACTTCCTGAACTAGGATGACAACCAGATGTTTGTGCCCGTGAGTTCATGAACTCTTTAGTGACTCGCTGTTTCATTGGCTCTTTAAGAAAATGGCTAATTGTGGCATAGTGGATTCTTCATTGATGCTGATCTCCCTCTAGGGGGAGCTGAGGGGCTGAAGAGAAGAAGGCCTGGTCAATTAGGCTGAGAGGGACGCAGGTTCCTTCTTCTTTCCCCCATCCCTATTCCAACACATTTCTTCTTGGCCACCTCCTGACCTTTCCTCAGGTTTAGGACCCAGTAAGAAACCAAGGAATATGGTACCCCTTTGATTTTGAATCACCTTACACCTGAGCCCCAGGATCTCTCTTCCCTACATACACTCTACTGACCATTGAACCTTTCCCTCCTCCCTGTAGCTGGACTCTCCTATCTGGGGGAGGGGGGGTGGTAGGGATCAGTCCAAAATAGAACTTGAGCTCTTTGAAAGTTGGGATTGTTTTCTTTTTTTTTTTGAAATATCTATTTGTAGTCCTAGCACTTGGCATAGTTCTTAAAGGCTTTGCATAAGGGTCAAAGACTAGATCTTTTGATTTCACTGGTATAGGGAATTCTTAGGTGAGGAAACTCCTATCAACTCAGATTGGCCCCTTTTCTAGTTGCCTAGAGTACTGAGAATTAAAGTGACTTAACCAAGGTCATACAGCCATCAGAGGCAGGACTCAAATCCAGGTCTTCCTGATTTTAAGGCCAGCTCTCAATACACTATGCTATATTTCCTCATATGCTTGGCATACAGTAAGCACTTAATAAATGTTTTTTCTATATATTTTCTTTTTTTTAATTAGCGAGCATTTATTTTTTCTCCTTTCTGCCTCCACTCTTCAATTTTTTTAAAAAACATATTTCCACATTAGTCATGCTGTGAATGAAAAACAGAAGAAAAGGAGCAAGCTGCAAAAAAGTAAAGAAAGTGAAAATAGTATGGTTCAATCTGCATTCAGACTCCATAGTTCTTTCTCTGGATGTGGACAGCATTTTCCATCACGAGTCTTTTGAAATTGTCTTGGATCATTGTATTGCTGAGAAGAGCTAAGTCTTTCATAGTTGATCATTGCACGATGTTGCTGTTACCGTGTACAAATTCTTCTGGTTCTGCTTCCTCTCTCCAATTTAAAAGAAAAACAGAACCCTTGTAACAAGTATTCATAGTCAAACAAAACAAATTCCCACAGTGGCCATGTCCAAAAATGTATGTTTCATTTTTCTTCTTGAATCTATCAGCTACTGTCAGGAAGTGAGTAGTTGAATCCTCAGTGCTCAGGAATCTTGGCTGGTCATTGCATTGATCAGAGTTCTTAAGTCTTTCAAAGCTGTTTGCCTTTATGAGATTGTTATTGCATAAATTGTTCCTCTAGTTCTGCTCACTTCACTTTCCATCAGTTCATGCAGGTCTTCCCAGGTTTCTCTGAACCCATCCATTCTATTATTTCTTTTTTTTTTCATTTTTTTTATTCTATTATTTCTTACAGCACAATTGTGTTCTGTTACAACATAATTTGATACCTCCTTAGCTTCTAGTTCTTTGCCACTATAAAAAGAGGTGCTTTAGATATTTTTGTACACGTGGGTCTTTTTCTTCTTTCATTGATCTCTGAGGATATAGGCCTAGTAGAGTTATTGCTGGGTAAAAGGGAATGCTCAGTCTAGTGACATTTTGAGCCTAGTTCCAAATTGCTTTTCTGAATGGCTAGACCATTTTAGAGCTCTATCAAACAATGCATCAATATGCCTGTTTCCCCAGGTTTTTTCCCCCCTCTTCTTGTTGTTATTTTCCTCTTTTTGTCATATTTGCCAATTTGATGTGTGTGAAGTGGAACCACAGAGTTACTTTAATTTGCATTTCTCTAATTATTTAGAGATTTGGTGCATTTAAAAAATATGGCTGTTGATAACTTAGATTTCTTTCTTTGAAAACTTCCCATTTGTGTCCTTTGATTATCAATCGGGGAATGGCTATTTTTCTTATAAATTTGAACCAATTCCTTATATATCTTGGAAAATAGACCTTTACCAGAGAAACTTATATAGAGTTTTCCCAGCTAATTGCTTCCCTTCTAATTTTAGCTGCATTGGCTTTGTTTGTGCAAAACTCTTTCAAATTTTATGTGATAAATGTTTTCTATTCTAATCCATGGAGGACCTTGGCAGCTATTGGAGGCCTAGCTGGTCAAATTCATGAATTCTTATAGCAATGTGACTGCAATGAATAACAACAATAATAAAAAAATAGAAAATGAATGCCATGTAATTATAATGATCAAGTTTGGTCTCAAAGAAGAGAAAATATACCTCCCTCTCTTCTTGGCAAAGGTGGGGGACTATGGGTGTGAAACACGGCGTTTACTGTCAGACTGTTGATATTTTGATTGCTTTTGTAGTACTATTTTTTGCTCTCTTTTAAAAATTCTCTGTTACAAGCAATGTTTCACTGGGTGGGTATACATCCAAAAATGAAAGTTACATCAAACCAAAATGTATCAATAACATTGAAAAAAGAAACCTTCAGTTCCCTTCATAGGCTCTCTACTCCTCATTCCTAACCTTGAATTAAGGATGCTTTAGGATCATTAGATCTGGAACTGGAAAGACCTTGGTGATCATCTGGCACAACCCCCTCACTTTACAGATGAAGAGGCTGAAAACCATAGAGGGTAAGTGACTTAACCAAGGTCAAATAGGTAGTAAATGGCAAAACTAGGATTTGAACCCTGGTCACCTGACATTAAATCTAATCCTGTTGTTACTATAACAGGGCTTTCTCTTCTCCTTCACTCTTCCCTTTGGTTTAAGTCAAAAGGCCCAGCCCTAAAGAGGACCACATAGCCCAGCTAACCATTCATGCCTCTGGCTCCTACTGTCACAGGACAGCAATTCCTATTTGTCTTGAGCATAAGGGGGTAGGGTTCCAGAGGGGAATGTTCTACATTGTAAGAAAGGTTCTGGGACACCTTGGTAGAACTTAGGGGGACATTTTCCCAGGCTAGGCTGGGTGTTCCTGACATAGGACAGTGTGATGATGGGAGAAAAGAAAGAGATAATGTCTTAGACAAGACATTGGTACATTTTGAGACTAATGGAGCAGTGGAAAAGACCTAAAAGTATTTACTAAGCATTTCACAAGTGCAGAGAAATAGGCAAATAGTATTCTCCAAATAATGTTGACTGGATCCAAGTAATTTTGTGGTATATCATACATACTTCCTGCATTTTGAAGGTATCCAAGCTAATCTCCACAGGAAAGTTTCTAATCCTTGCCCAGCTATTCTAATATCATTAAGTTATTCACTCTGGATGCTAGTCAGATGTTTGCTTTCTCAAAAGACCCTTGTGAAGCAAGAATCTTTTAATAGTCTGGAAACAGGTTTCTTTCCATTAGGAATCTGGGGCCTTTACTTTAATGATAGACTGACTATGAGTTCCTTAAGGGCAGGAAACTGTCAAATTTGTCTTTGTACCCCCAATACCTAGTACAGTGCCTGGAACTTAGTGAATGCTTAGAAGAAATGCATATGTACCCCAAAGTGGGACAATGTCAACTGCTTTTGTTGTTGTTGTTGTCCAGTTGTGTCCAACTCCTTGTGACCCCATTTGGAGTTTTCTTGGCAAAGATACTGGAGTGGTTTGCCATTTCCTTTTCCAGCTCATTTTACAGATGAGGAAACTGAGGCAAACAAGATGAAGTGACTTGCCCAGGGTCATACAGCTACTAAGTGTCTGAGGCCAGATTTGAACTCAAGAAGACAAGTTTTCCTGATTCCAGATTCCAGGTGCAGTGCTCTATCTACTGCACCACCTAGCTGACCATGTCAACTGTACTCCCTAATTATGTAAATTGCTCCATCAACAATAGCTCTTATGCTCTGGCCCCTGTTATCCCATGGAAGATATAGCTGCCCATAAATCACCCCTAATTCATTTTGTGGAGGGCTATAAACTCTTAAGGAACCTATGTTTTATGTTTGACATTCAAAGAATCTTCAAGATTATCTTGATGCCCAGGTATGTATGTAGAGCTGACCTGCAAGACATTTTTTATTGATTCTTTTTTTTTCTTTTAACATGTTTATGAGAAGAAAAATCCAAGCCCTTTATGTATTATCTGGAAGTTGTTTGCTCTAGTCATCTATTCCTTAATTTATATGTCATCAAAAGAACACTTTGCCAGAGAGAGAGAGAAAGACAGAGAGAGAGAGAAAAAACTAATGAGTGTGCAAAATGCTTACAATTTTTTGTGAAATTGTAGTCTATCATTATAAAATGTTACCTGTATGTTCAAGTTACTTACAATTTATACTTTTAAAGATTGTAGATATGAATTTGTGATTGAAAATAATTTTTTTCTGGCAGGCACGTCACACGTTGATAATTCTAGCTCCTGGGGACGGCTGAGGCTGGTTGGTTGCTTGGGGTCAAGAGTTCTGAGCTACAACAGGGCTAAAAGTCCATTAAATGTCCAAGTTAAGCATAACACCAGTACACTGACTCCCTGGGATATGGGGGTAGGGGTAGAGGAGTGCCTAAGGAGGAGTGACCTGGCCCAGGCAGAAAAATGGAGCAGGTAAAAATTTCCATTCTGATCAGTACTGGGATCTGCCCACGAGGGGCTGATGCACCTCCAGCCTGGGGGAGATAGGAAGACCCAGTCTCCAAAACAGAATAAAGGCAAAACAGACTAAAAATAAAATTTATTTCCTGATTGGCAAAAACAACCCCAGGCAAATCACAACCTCTCAGAGCTCTAGGCCAGAGCAATGCTCTCCAGTACTGAGGAACTAGATTAAAATGTAACTCCAATACAATAAATTAAAATATGATGTTGTTGTTCAGGCAAGTCCTACTCTTCATGACCCCATTTGTAGGGTTTTGTTTTTTTTTTTTTTGCAAAGATGCTGGAGTGGTTTGCCATTTCCTTCTCCAGCTTATTTTACAGATGAGGAAACTGAGGCAAACAGGGTTGAGTAACTTAACCAGGGTCACACAGCTAGTAAGTGTATAAGGCTGGATTTGAACTCAGCAAAATGGGTCTTTCTGACGATGCACCCAACGCTCTGTGCACTATGGAAGCACCTACCTGCCCCAACAATAGAACAATAGACTACAGATAATTTTAATATATAGTTTTCTAAGTCACTGGGATCCTAATGTACCATTTAATGGCTCATTTCTTTTCGAGTCTGATACCACTGCTCTTGGCAACTCTCAAGACTATAAATTGCAGAGAAAGGGTGTGGCCTTCATTGATTGGTGAAGAGTTCCCTATATCAGTGAAATTATTGGTCCAATCTCTATCCCAACCCAATAATTGCTTCTTGATTGACTGATGGATGGATCACCTGGATGCATCCCTGATGTACCTAATGCATATAGCTTCTAGTTACCACCAGCATCACCAGGTGAAGACTTTCTTCTGGCCACAGCAATTCATGAAGACCACATAAAGAAGGCATGGAGGGTTTCACAGGATGGCAGAATCTCAGTCAGAGGGGACCTCAGAAAATATCTAGACCAACTCATCCTTGACCAAGAAACCCCTCAGGGGTTTGCAAAATCCACTGGGCTTGGGATGTAGCCCTTACTTTCTTGCCAAGCCAAATTAGCAACCTACAAACAAATACCTCCACCATTCCCAATGCAACTGATTGTTCCTATCAATTATCCTTTCTTTTTAAAGAAGGTTTATTATTGTATTTTGTTTTTCCTTTACATGTACATATTGCTCCCACTTTGTGAGAGTGTTTGTAACAAAGTCAGTTTAGCAAACCTAATAATACACTGATTTCACCTGAAAGTGCCTTCCTATCTGTAGCAACTCTCCACTTCTCTACTTTAAAAAAATGAACAAAAATATATTTTCTCCCCCTCCCACCTACCACCCCCTTGGAAAAGAAAAGGAAATAAAAATAATTTTCTTGTGATAAATATGCGAAGTCCAGCAAAACAAGTTTCCTCAATGGTTGTATACATATATGTATATATTTAATTTTATGTACATAGACACACACACACATATATATATACATATTGTATGCATGTATACATGTATCTATGTGTGTATCTATGTATGCATTTATGTATATATGTGTGTATGTGTATATATGAGTGTGTGTATTATATATATATATATACATATATATATATATTTATATATGTATATATGTTCTACCCCTAAATCCCTTACCTCTGGGTCATGGATAGATTGTTTCGTAATTCATTCACTATTTGTACATAGTTTTTACATTGATCATAGGTCTTATGCCTTTCAAAGTTATTTGTTTTGTTGTTGAGTCATTTGCAGTCATGTCTGACTCTTCATGACCCCATTTGGGATTTTCTCGGCAGAGATACTGGAATGGCTTGCCATTTCCTTCTCCAGCTCATTTTACAGATGAGGAAACTGAGGCAAACTGGGTCTAGTGACTTGCCCAGGGTCATACAGTGAGGAAGTGTCTGAGGTCAGATTTGTATTCAGGAATGTGTTTTCCTGATGCCAGGCCTGGCGCTCTATCCACTGTGCCACCCAGCTGCCCCATATTATAACTTATTCCTTTCCATTTGCATGGTTCTGCCTCCTCACAGGTGGTAGGAGCAGACACAGCACCTGTCTCCTTCCTGAGGCCCAAGGGGGGCCTTCCAACTCGGCTCTCGTTTTCCTGACTGATTCTGTTCAGCCCCAGATTTTCCATGTCAGTTCTCCAAAAGGCCATATTTTGAACTTTCATAGTCTGAATTTTGGCCATCTAGGAAAGTATCTCCCATTTAAAACATTTCTAGGGTTGTAGTATTTCAGATCTGGAGAGGACCTTACAAATAGTATCTTATTTGATCCTTACAACTATCCTGGAAGATAGGTGCTATTACTATCCTCCATTTAAAGTTGAGGAAACAGAGGCAGATAGAGGTTTTGATTGCTTGATTGAGATTTATTCTCACCCACTTAAGTTATGGGGATAAGAACAGGGTGGGGTGGTTTAGATCTCCACTTTATATAATCCATTAAGGGAGTATAGACAAAGGTTATCAGAATAGACCATGGCTTCCCAAAGGAGGTTATTTGTGAGCCTTAGAAGGATAGAAAAAAAATAAAATAATAAAAAAAGGATGGAAGGAGCATGACTTTCCAAAGCCAGCTAGCCGGTCAGTTAACAAGGATTTATTAAGTGATACCCTATGCCAGGCACTGTACTTAGTGCAAGGGATACAAAGAAGAGCAAATACACAATTTCTGCCCTCAAGAAGCTTACATTCTAATGGGTAAGACAACATTCAAACAACTATGTAAGTGTAAGATATATACAGTGTAAATGAAAGGCACAATCTCAGAGGGAGGGTGTCAGCAGTGAGGGTACAGAGGGGGAGAGAACAGGAAAGGGAATGGGCCAAGTGAGCAAGGGGGAGAAAGCAAGTCTTGGATTTCAGAAAAGGGACACAAGAGCGCTAAGAACAGCTTAGAGACCCTGCTTCTGCAACCTTGTTAGCTAGGCTCACCTCATTAGCTACAACCCCTCAGCCCCACCTCAAGCACTCCCAGCTCTTTGCCTCTTTCTCATTAAGGAAAAGGCACTTTTAATTAGGCATTGCGTTTAATAAACTCCAAGTATGTGAAACAAACATCTTCCCTATCTTAGGACAGGGGAAGGGAGTGGGAAAGGAGAGCTGGACAGGACTCTGGGTCTTTTGATTCAACAGCTCTCAGGCAAATCTCCTAGCTCAGCTTCCACTTTCTCTTCTCTGTTATCAGGCATCAAGGATGATGTCCCTTACTGGGCCCAGGTGGGAGGAAGAAATTTAGGGAAAGCTTGTCCTTTGGGTCCTAAGACTCCATCTCTTTCTCTCTCTCTCGCTCTCTCTCGCTCTCGCTCTCTCGCTCTCTCTCTCTCTCTCTCTCTCTCTCTCTCTCTCTCTCTCTCTCTCGCTCTCGCTTTCTCGATTCAGACAGCCCTACTCTGCCAACAATGATCTTAAAGAAACAGTTTCTTAATAGCCCTTCCAGAGCTCACTGAGCCTAATTCCCTACATCTGGCCCAAAGCATCCTTGGGGGAAAGTGATGGAGAGCTTGGAATTCTTCCCGTTCTTAAAGTTCTTCTGGGAAAGACAGGAGGAGACTTTCACAGTCTCTCTTACTTCCCCAAACCAATGTCTCAATTGCCTCATTCCTTGGCAGGGAATCCTTTAGATGCAACCTAGGTCTCTCTTGCTACAGCTTGCCTTATCTCCCATATGTTTGGAGGAAGGGGAGGGGGGAAAGCATCACAAGCATTTATAAAGCACCTACTATGTGCCAGGCATTGTGCTAAGCACTTAACAAATGTCACAGTTCTGAAATGTAATTGTTACTATCGCCATTTTACAGTTGAGGAAACTGAGGCAGACAGAGGGTGAGTGACTTGCACATAGTTAATAAGTTTTTGAGACTGGATTTGAATTCAGGTCTCAGGTATTCCTGACTCCAGGCTTAGCACACCTAGCTCCCTTTCACCAATCAATCGATCAATCAATAAACATTTATCAAGTGCCTATATTGGGCCAGGCTTTGCAGTAGGCATGGGAGAGTCTATCAGGAGAGAGAACATGTATGTATATGTATATGTTTATATATGTCTGTGGATAGATCGATAAATCGTAGATACACACACAAAATAGATAAAAGGTGTCTTGGAAAGACTAGTTAGGGGATTGGGAAAGGCTTCATGTAGGATGCAGTGCTTCACTTGAGTCTTGAAGGAAATCAAGTATTCTAAGAGGTGGAGGGTGGTCTGAGGAGTGGGGTTTGATTTCACTAGAGGGAAGAAATTAAAGGGATCTGATCAAACATTGTGAACCCTTTATCCCCTTGGTGCTCAGCCACCTAGTGAAGAGTTGGTGGACGTTATCAAAGGCCTGATGGAGAGACAGCTCTTTTCCTGTGCCTAGGAATCAGGGGCAAGTGACTCTCTGAGCCTATTTCCTCATGTGTAAGATAAGGATCTACACTTGCACCAGCTCCTTCAAATAGGAAAATACATGTAAAATAATGTAAGCTACTCCTCCCTCGAGAGTGAGAGAAACAAATAGCTAGTTAGACAGCCAAACAGATGGGCAGGCAAGGCGGGCAGGCGACAGGCAGACCAAGCCAGGGCTGGGAGTCTCTTGGAGGTGGAAAGGCAGAGATGGGGCATAGAAGGCTTGACCTAATCTGATGGCAGGATGATAGCCTGAGTCGAATGGTGGGGAGAGGGGTTTCTGTCTGCCCCCAATCAGACAAGGGGAGTACTAAGGGTGGGCAGCCAGGGTGAGGAGGCGAGATATTTGGCAACAAACCTTGGGAGTGGGGTGGGCTGGCGGGAGAGCAGGGGCCAACGCTCAGGCTGCGGCTCAGGGTGTCAGATGTGGGAATGAAACCCGTGCCTGCCAGTGCATTGAGTAGCAGAGTGTGTGTGGTAGGCAGCGTGCCAGGGAGGGGCAGGGCCAAGCTCGGCGCCTGGCTCCTGGCCCGGCCAGCAGTGGGGAGGGAAGTGGGAGGTTTGACTAGTTCCAGCAGCATCCAGAAGAAGAGATCACTGGGAAAGGTGCCTCCCAACCTCCAGCAGCTTCTCCCCCACTCCCTGGGAGTCTAGGAATGAAGCCAGACAGATTGCAAGGACGGGATAGGGACAAGGAGAAAGAAATAGGACGTAAGACTTATAGAAAACGTGGAGACAAAAGAGAGAGACAAGGATAGAGACAGACAGGCAGGCAGACAGACAGATTGGCAGACAGGCACATAGACACAGAAAGACAGATATGGGAGACAGGCACAGTGAGAGAAGAAAGTCAAAGACATGATGAGCAGTAGAAAGAAGAACAGAGAAAGAGACATGGAGACCGAGACAGAAACAGAAGCAGAAACAAAGTCAGCCAGAAAGACAGAACAAAAGGAAAGACACGAAGAGACACAGACAGTAAAACAAAGGAAAAGGGACAGCTATAGGGGCAGAAAGAGACCAAAAGAAGGAAAGAGATAGAGAATGAGACAGAGGAAGAGCTATATTGGGAAATGAAGCTGATGTAAAAACAAAAGATCTCACTAGAAATTTAAATTTTCTAAAAGAATCTGAGAGACTCAGAAAAAGAAAAGAGATAGGGTACGGGGAGGGGCACAGTCAGGAAGAAACACAGAGAGATGGACACAAATGCAAAAATCAGGCAGAATCACAGACCAATGAACCCTTTGTGCCTGTCTCCTGGAGGGCCTTAGAATGGGGGAGAAAGAGAGGGGAGAGAGAGAGAGAGAGAGAGAGAGAGAGAGAGAGAGAGAGAGAGAGAGAGAGAGAGAGAGAGTGAGTTGAGGGAGAGAGAGAGACAGACAGATAGACACAGACACAGAGAAAGACAGAGACAGAGACAGAAACAGAGACAGACAGACACACAAACAGACACACAGATACAGAGAGAGACAGAGAGAAACAGACACACATACAGAGACAGAGACAGACAGACACACAGACACACACAGAGACAGAGACAGAAAGACAGAGACAGAAACAGACAGAGAAAGAGAAAGACAGAGACAGACAGACACATAGACTCACAGACACACAGATAGAGACAGAGAGACAGAGAAACAGACACACACAGGGACAGAGAGAGAGACAGAGACAGAAACAGACAGAAAGAGAGAGAGAGAGAGAAAGTCAGCTAAGTGGTACCGTGGATACTCTGCTCCTGAAGACATGAGTTTGATTCCTGCCTCAGACATTTACTACTTGTGTAACTCTAGGCAAATCTCCCAGCTTCCTTTTCCCCATCTGTAAAATGGGTATAATAATAGCACTTAACTACTGAGGGTTGTGAAGACCAAATGAGTTAACATATGTAAAGCTCTCTATAATGCTAGCTACTATTATTATTATTGTAAAAAGAGACAGAAACCAAAAAATGAGGGTGACAGAGACATTGCTTCATATGAGCCCGAGAATCAAATAGGACTACTGTACTGGTTGGGGGTAAGGGGAGATTTTATCACGTCTCTTAGTCGGGAGAGATAGGAAGGGACACGAAAAACTTGGAAAATGAATGAGGGGAAATGGGGAGGACAAGAGGAAGGGATGGTGGCCAGGAACATTGGTCATGCTACCAGAGCTACAGAGACTTCAGCACATTCCACTCCTTACCTTCTAGCAGATCCCCTCCAGGGAGGAACAGACTCTAGAGAGGGCCTCCAGGGATCGTTTGGACCATTTCCTAACTCTTGGATCATGTGCCAACTGGTGAGCTTGGGTTGGGAAGGAGAAAAACAAGGACTCCTCATAGCACTCTTTTGTTGTTATTTAGTCACGTCCGAATCTCCGTGATCCCATTTGAGGTTTTGTTGGCAAAGATACTGGAGTGGTTTGCCATTTCCTTCTCCGGCTCATTTTCCAGATGAGGAAACTGAGGCAAGCAGGGTTAAGTGACTTGCCTAGGGTCACACAGCTAGTAAGTGTCTGAGGCCACATTTGAACTCAGGAAGAGGAGTCTTCCTGACTCCAGGAATAGTGCTTCATCCATTGCACAACGTAGCAGACCCACAGCTTGATTCTCCCCCTCAGACATCCATATGGGCCATAGAGGTTGTCTAGGAAGTGCGATAGGAGAGAAGGGATGGGAGTGCAGAGATGGGACACTTCGTAACCAGGAGGATAACAACAAACAGCAGTTGATATGGTGAAATAAATAAGGCTTGCCCTGGAAGTGGGGCAGTAGTACACACTTCTTCTCATTTTCCTGGGTCTCCTTCGCCTCATTGGCCATGATGAGAAAAATCATCTTCCTTTACTGATCAAGCTGGGATTGCTGCTGTCCCCTACTTAACTTCAGGGTAGCTGTGTGGCACAGTGGATAGAGTGCTGGACCTGAGGTCAGAATGGCTCATCTTCCTGAGTTCAAATCTGGACTCAGACACTTCCTAGCTGTGTGACCCTGGAGAAGTCACTTCACCCTGTTTGCCTCAGTTTCCTCATCTGTAAAAGGAGCGGGGGAAGGAGATAGCAAACTGCTCTAGTGTCCTTGCCAAGAAAACCCCAAATGGGGCCGTGAAGAATCAACTGAGCAACGCTTAACCCTAGGGCAAACTGAGGGAGAACAAGCCACTGTTTATAATCCCCTAGCTGTTCAAATTCTGTGGTCTGGCCTGGAGTAGAGGGATGGTTGCCAGTGTTTTGGTGAGGTCTTGCTCTCATCCTCTCTCTTCCTTGGAGACCCTGCCCCCGGTAAATTACCCTGAGTTCAGGGCCAAAAGTTGCTGAGTTTCCTCTTTCACATGAATCCAGTCATCTATACCTCCAACTCCCCAGAGCTGAGCACAGGATTCTGACAGTGGGAGGCTTCCCCACAGCTGAGACAAACCTCCAGCTCAGCTTGCATGCCAGCCCAACATAGCAAGCCATAGACACACAGAACACAATGTCGGAGCTGGAAGGAATCCTCTTTTTTTACAGACGGGGAGCCTCTCTCTGATTCTGTCTTGCACTGTCTTGCACTTTCTGTCTCTGTTTATGTTTGTCTCTCTCTCTCTCTCTCTCTCTCTTTCTCTCTCTGTCTATCTCTCCTTTCTCTCCCTCTCTTCTCTCTGTCTCTGCCTGTGTGTGTGTCTCTTTGTCTCTGTTTCTCTCTTTCTCTGTCTCGGTCTCTCTTCTCTCTGTCTATCTCTGTCTCTGTTTCTGTGTGTCTCTCTTTCTTTGTCTCTCTGTCTCTATCTCTGTATCTCTGTCTCTGTCTCTTCTCTCTCTTTGTCTCTGTCTGTCTCTCTTCTTTGTCTCTCTGTCTCTCTCTGTCTCTTTGTCTCTGTCTATGTCTCTGTCTCTCTCTTTCTCCTCTTCTCCTCTCTTTCTATCTTTGTGTCTATGTCAGTCCCCTTGGCTTTCTGGCTCTGACCTTCTCTGCCTCAGGCTTCATGGCCTTTTTCTCCAATTGCTCGGGGTAATAGTAACAATAACAATTCATATTGATGCTATACTTTAAGGTTTGTAATGATCTGCCTCATGACAATCTCCTCAGGCATCATTATCTCCCTTTTACAAATAAGGAAAAAGGCTCAACAGGATGAAGGGATTTGCCCATTCTCACCCTGGAAATGCTGGGACACGACTCTAGTTGATCTCCTGAGTACCTAGTAGTTTCTTCACAAATGCCTATAATGTGAGAGGAATGCTCTGTTCTTTGTTTTATTGAAAACAATGGGCTGTGTGAGGAAGAGTCAGATGCCAGTTTTGGCCCCGTTCCTGGCTCCCATACTTCCAAGTCATGCTGTTTTATCCTGGAACATCCCTCAGTATCTATCTGGATCCTCCTCCATCTGGAATATCCTTCTGTAAAGCTTCCCCTTTTCTCCTCTTGGTGAATTCTTCCTGGAGGCTCCATTTTTGTGGATGGGCCCAAACTGGGCTTTATTCTCCACTTGGCCTTGTTTTGGTTTCTGAACTTCAAACTATGACTCTTCCACTCCTCTTCCAGCTCCCTATTATGTGTTATAAAAATTAGAATGTAAATTCCTTGAGGATAGACAAACCTCCAGCTCAGCTGGAGGGAGAGAGAATAGAGAGAAGGAGAGAAAGTAGAGAGTGGGGGGAGGGAGGGAGGGAGGGAGGAAGGGAGAGGATGGGGAGAGAGAGAGAGAGAAACATGAAGATAAACAGACTCTTTTTTGCTTATATTTGTTTTTTTAAAGAATGTTATTTTGTTTTTTCTCAATTACATATAAAAACGATTTTTATTATTCTTTTTTAAAATAATCTTTGAGTTCCAAATTCTCTCCTTCTCTCCCTTCACCCCGCCTTGAGAAGGCAAGCACTTTGACACAGATTGTACACATACAGTCATGCAAAGCATATTCCATATTAGGAATGTTGAACGAGAATTAGCATTTCTGGTGCGAGGGCTTGCCGAGACCTTTTCAGGACTGCTCATCCACCTTTGGTGTCTGCCTGGCACTCAACTCTCCCCTGTGGTTCCAAGAAACTGTAGCATCTGCAGTGGTCACACCCTGCTAAACCCATCTTGGCAGATGGGCTAAACCAGTTTGAGGGTAACTGATGGGCCTTAAACCCATCGGTGAGTTAAGGGAGTGTCTACCCCATGCATGTGAAGACTTCCCCTGGCAGAATGAGCAGAAGAGAAGAATTTGTTGAAACAGCCATAAAGGTGGCTGAAGCAGGTACTGTGGAGCACTTAGAACTTGGTCAGATATGGAAGACCCCAGGGTTATCCATTGTATCCCAAGCCGTCGCCAGTCAACCTGACTTTTTGTCTTGCCACTGAACTCCGATGACTCTGGAAGAGAGAATGAGACTGATAATGACTTAGTGCAACTCTGCCTCACTTAAATCCAATTCACACATGAGTCAAGACAGCACCCCATAATGTCATTGGTCCTCTTTGAAAACAACAACAATTTCCATATTAGACCATTTGTTTCCCCAGTGCTCAGCACAGAACCTGGCTCATAGAACACATTTAATAAATGTTCATTTCCTCCCTCCATCCTTTCTTCTTGACTCCAAGTCCATCATTCTCTCTGCTAGTTTGAACTTGGGAAGAATGAAAAGGACAAATGAGAGGCAGCTGTGGCATAAACACCAGCCATACCTGACAGCATAGGCGGGACTCCACATCTCTGAAGAGAAGGGAGGCAGGTGCAGCTTTCTCATCTTTTCTCCAAGGCCAGCTATGGTCACTATGCTAACTATGACCGTGTGCAAGTTGCTTCAACCTCTGTGGCTCAGCTTCCAAGTTTTCTGTAAACTCATCTCTAAGGATGAGATGATTTCTATATTATTTTCTAGTTCTCAGTTGATGACTGTGTAACAGGAGTTTTGCTTGGGAGCAGAGTTTGACCTCTAACTTAGTGAAGCCAATTAATCATTCAACAGCTCTGATGGCCTAGGGGCTGAGGAAGGTAATGATGATGATGATGATGATGATACTGGTAAGGATTGGACCACACCATCATTTTTAAAGTTTGCAAAGTGACTTCCATACATTATCTTAATTAACCCTCAGAACAACCCAGTGAGATGGGAGATACAGCTATTATTAACCTCATTTTCCAGATAAGGAAACTGAGGCACTTTACAGTTAAATGACTTACCTGTAGTCACATGACTAGCAAATGTCAGGTCCTTCTTGACTCCAAATCTAGCACGCTATTCACTATACTAGCTGCCTTTGTACAAAAAGGTATATTCTTCACTATGCCCTCTAAGCACTTATAGTACACTTTGAGACCAAAGTAATTTTCCTACCCCATAAACTTCAGTGACTCCCTATTACCTACAGGATCAAATAGAAACTCTTGCATTTGGCATTTAAAAGCCTTCGCAACCAGGTTGCTTCCTATATTTCCGGTCTTCTTTACTACCCTTCAGATACTCCATAAGTAACAATGGTTTTTCTCAAAATCGACACCCTGTTTCTCCAACTCCATACCTTCACCCTTTTGTTGTTGTTCAGTTGTTCCAGTCATGTATGACCCTCTGTGACTGAATTTGGGGTTTTCTTGGTAAAAAATACTGGAATGGTTTGGCATTTCCTTCTCCAGCTCATTTTACAGATGAGGAAACTGAGGCAAACAGAGTTAAGTGACTTGCCCAGGGTCACGCAGCTACTAAGTGTCTGAGGTCAGATCTGAACTCAGGTCTTCCTGACTGCAGGCCCACTAGTCTCTCTACTGAGTCTTTTCACCAGCTACCTTCCATAACTTCACTCTAGCTCCCTCCTAACTCTCCATTACCTGGCTGTTTTCAAAACTCAGGTCAAATCCCACATTCTGCAAGGCCTTTCCAAGTTCTAGTTCTGCTAGTACCTTGCCTCTGAGATTACTTTCCATTTATACTGTATATGTCTTGTATGTACTTAGTAATTAAATGTCATCTCCCCCACCCCCCTATGTGAGCTCCTTGAGGGAAGTGACTGTTTTTTGCCTTTCTTGTAACCCTAATACTTCTCACAGAGCCTGTAACACAGTAAGTGCTTAATAAATGCTTGTTGAATGACTGACAAGACCTTTATACCAGTAACTACAATAGGAAATGCTATGTGATAATTTTCAGAGTTGAACAGATAGTTTATACAGGGGGAGATTTGAGAGTCCCATCAGGTCTGTGCTTGACCTCTTTCTAGGCACATCCCAAACACCTACCCCGTCCCATCTCCTTGCTCTGCTTGGCCAAAAAAGAAAGGTCAAGGGTGGGAGGTAGCAGGTAATGGTGGTAAGGGGAAACATTATTTCAGAAAAGAACACGAGGATACTTAATAGCTCACATATAGTTCTTTTAAGTTTTAGAAGTGCTTTTCATGTATGATCTCATAACATCCTATGAAGGAAGTGGTATTATTGTCCTCATTTTACAGATGAGGAAAATGAGGCTGAAGTGCCTTATCCTGGGTCAAATAACTAGTAATTGTCTGAGTCAGGAATCTAATTCAGGTCTTCCTAATTCCAAGTCCAGCTCTCTATTTGTGATGTAACCTAGATTCCTTGGTACCTCTATGACTGGGTCTCCAGAACATAGGATCAGGGGGTCATAGGACTAGAGACAGAATGGAGGAGCTTAGAGTCTATGAAATCTACTCTCTCTCATTTTACAGATGAGGAAATGACTTGCCCAGAGTCACACTGCCGGTAAGTGTCTGAAGCAGGATTTGAATGCAGGTCTCCTTAACTTCAAATACAGTGCCCTTATCCATTATGGCACACTGTTGAGAAGCCTTGGGTGCTTTTCACACTGCAACAGGAAGAGGGAGGGAGGCTCTCTATCTCTCTTCTGGGCCTCAGTTTCCTCAACTATAAAATTAGGGGAGTGAACTTAATGTCCTCAAGTCCCTTCCAGAACAAGAACTAAAATTCTCTGAACCCATGATTGTGTGATCACAGGGTGTGTGGTGGGCCTGGAATCAGGAAGACTGGAGTTTAAATCCAGCCTCAGACACTTACTCTGGGTAAGTCATTTAACCTCTCTTTGCCTCAGTTTCCTCAACTGTAAAATGGTGATAATAACAGCATCCACCTCCCACGGTTATTGTGAGAATCAAATGAGATAGTATTTGTAAAGCACTTAGCACAGTACCTGGCACATAGTAGGCATTAAATATAGGGTTGTTTCTATCCTCTCTTGCTATGACCGTACTCCCTGATATGCTGGGATGTCTGGGCTCTTGGTTTCCACACTAGGGAAGCACTCAGCCCTCTCTGTGGGGTATGGCTTTTTATAGAGATAGGAAATCAATTCATCTTCCCTTCTTGCCTCAGGCATCACAGGTGGGAGAGCTAGCCGGGTGTCAATATGTGTCTTGTCTCTCTCTCTGACTTCATAAACTAGAGAACAGTTTCCATTAGGTAAATGCAGTAGCTAGTAGCAATGACAAACGAATGTGGCTTGCAAGACTTTTACCCAAGGGTACGGGGTCTTGGAAGTGAATCCGGGAAAGGGGAAACAGGCAGGGGACTTAACCGCGTTGCAACATTGTGTCACCAAACAATTTGGGAGCTGCTCAATCATCTCGTCCAGTCATCTCTCTGATTCCAGAATCTCGTCCACATTATCTCAGCCGGGCTATCATTCAGCTCCTGCTTGTATACTTCCAATTATGGAGCACTCACTACCTCAGTTTTTTGGACAGTTGTGATTCCATCCATTCCTTTGAAGCCCCACAGCATGGGGTTGGGCAGTGAGAGGTTTTCATGGATAAAGAGGGCAGGAAAACTGTTCTGGGACACTGTTCTATCCAGACCCCCCTGGATAACCATCAGATTCCTTCAATGACCTGTCACCTTAGGGCATCTACTTGGACTCTGGCCTCTAGCTCGGTTCCCTTTTATCTTAGGCTCTTAGTAACATAGATCTAGAGCTGGAAAGGACCTTCAAGCTGAGAAATATGAGGCACAGAAAGGTTAAGTCACTTGTTAAATGTCACACAGGTAGTAAACGGCAAAGCCAGGATTTGAACCTAGGTCCCCAGACTCCAACTCTAGTGCTCTTTCTGTTGTCTCATGGATGATTACAGTGTTTTTCATATGTTGTTACCAGATAGAAAGAGCCCTGGACTGAGTTTCTTTGGTTTTCTGATCATGCCATCATGCTACTGACCATGGGGTCTGTCCTTACTCCTAGCTTATGGTGACCACCCACCACCACCTTATGGATTCTGACCTTCCTTTCTAATCTGAGCCCACTCTTGATTCCATGCCCCCCACCCCCTTCCCAACCCATCTTTCACAAATCATACACAGACTTAGAATTGGTTGGCAATGTCAAGATCTAACCTCCTTATTTTGCAAAGCAGGAAATGGAGACCCAGAAAGGGAAAATTACCTGTTCATGGTCACATAGTGATTAGTAAGTAGCATAGTCAGGATTTGAACACAGGTCCTCAGAGGCCAGATCCAGCCTTCTTTCCACTGCAGCATGCTGGTCTTCTTCCTGGCAGCTCACACTTGGCGGGGTGATGATCATTTGTCCAGATTCAGGAGTGGCTTTGTGACTTTATATCCCAGTCACAAGTTGGACATTGACTTGGAAGAACAGTTCACCAAGTGTTTATCTTGAATGTTACATATGCAGATGTACATATTAGGTTGCTGGGGATAGAGGTTGGAGGAGAGATACAGCGTTTTTATATGATATAGTTCTTATAGCCATGGACCTTACAGTCTAGTAATAGTGCTACAATTAAGAAATCCATTCCATTTAATTCAACATTTATTGAATGTATGTTGGGATTTCCCTATCCCTTCTCAGCCCTAAAGATATGATTACCAGACTGGGCGATTCCCGCAGACAGAATGAGGTCTCCTTCAGGGACAAGGTTCCCTTATAGAATAAAAACTGCCTGAAGGCAAGGGCTGAGACTCTTGCTAAGAGCAGGGGCTATGTCTCCACCGTTATACTGGAGTATCCCTGAGGACAGGGGCTAAAGCTCACCTATCAGATTGGGAGCTCCCTGAGGGAAAGGGTTATGTCTCCTGGTCCACATCTATTTCCCAGTGCCCACTCCAGAGCTCAACCTCCAAGCAGTTCTCAGAATGAGACAGACTCAGAAACAGTCTGTTGCCCCAATTCCAGGGCCCAAGCAAGCCCATAGCAGGCACCCATGCACACCTGCAACGTGGGGGTAGAGCGTGTATAAGGCTGCAGATGGTCTCTGATGCTGCTTCGGTGGCTAAGCACCCTTGGGATGCAGCTCAGCCTCATTACAGCTCGTTAGAGAGAAGAGCCAATTAAGGAAGCAATTTTCCCTCAGCCTTCTGGAGAATGGAGCTGAACAACAGACAATCAGACAGGAAACCAGCACCTCGCCCACCCACTGCTGAGCGGGCCCTTCAGCCCACCCTGTTTCCCTGCTGAGCCCTGCCATGCAGTGGGACAGTGGCATGGAGAGAGGAGAGCTGATGTTCCCTACCAGAGACATTGAGTCAGCAGGTGTTTGTCTCTCTGCTACAGAATTGTCACCTGGAGGGTTCAGAATCACAGGATCTCAGAGCTGGAAAAATACTCAGAAGCCTGTCTAGTTCATTCTGTACATAGCCAAGAAGCCCCTTCCCAATAACCTCAGCAAGGGTTCCTCCAGCTTCTGCTTGGTGACTGTCGGTGATGAGGAAGCCAGGGACTTCCAGGGGCACCCGTTCCATGTTTGGACAGCTGCAAATGTCATCAAGCTTTTCTGTGCATCAGGCTGAAATCTACCATTGTTTAACTACATCTACCTACGCTGTTTCTAATTCAGTCCTTTGAGGGCAAGCAGAACCGATCTAATTCTTCTTTTGCATGATTATGTAGATATAGATATAGATAGACAGACAGACAGACAGACAGATATAGATAAATGGATAGGAGGGGCATAGAGAAAGAGATGAATAGATTTAGATAGATGCATAGAGAGTGAATAGATGGATAGGTAGAGAGATGGATGAATATAGACAGATAGGTGGATAGAATATTTATTAAGTGCTTACTATGTATCAAGTAAGGGCAGCTAGGTGGTGCACTGGATAGAGCACCTGGCTTGGAGTCAGGAAGACTCATCTTCCCAAGTTCAAATCTGGCCTGACGCTTACTATCTGTGTGACTGACTCTGGACAAGTCATTTAACCCTGTTTGCCTTAGTTTTCTTATCCGTAAAATGAATTGGAGGAGGAAATGGCAAACCACTTCAGTATCTCTGCCAAGAAAACCCCAAGTGGGGTCACGAAGAGTCAGACATGACTGAAAATGACTGAACAACAATAATGTGCCAAGCACTGTGTTAAGCTCTGGAGGTAAAAATACAAGCAAGACACATATTTGATCTTCTAAGAACTTACATTTTAATGGAGGAAAACAGCACATAAAGGGGAACTATAAAAGGGAAGGTGGAAAGGTGTAGACATGGTCAGAAAGTGGCCTGGGGCCCTGGTTCTGGGCAAGAGCTCATCTATTAGCACTTGGAAATCTGGGAGGGGGCAATTCAAAGTTTAGGATGGCCTGAGTGGAGGCCACTGCATGGGATGGAGATGACTGAAAAGTGATAGCCCTTAGAGTATTGAAGACAAGTATCATGTTCCCTCTAAGATTTCTTTAGGTTAAATATCTCCAAATCCTTTAGTCAATCCTTAACTAGCTTATTTTCTAGTCTTCTTCTCATCCTAATCACCTCATGTGTATGGACACACTCCAGCTTGTCATTGTCTGTCCTAAAAGAACTGAACCTTTTTGATGAAGTCTTTATGAGGCAGAGTCCAGCAGCGCTATTGTTTCCTTCATCCTAAACACTGTCTTCTATGATGTCATCCCAAAGAGCATTATCTTTCTTGGCTTCCATGGAACATGATTGATTCCTATTGACCTTACAATCTACCAAAACTCCTAATCATCAGAGGTCATCTTGCTCAACCCCTGACTCCCTATATCATCTCAAATAAATGTTTCACTGATTTTCAAAGATATCTAAGGAAGGAGGCTCAACTAGTTGCTCTGGTCACCCATTTTGAGCTTGGCTGTTGGTTATTATTCAATTAATTTTAATGATCATGCATTATTCTTAAAAAAACTGTCATTGATATCTTTTCCCAATAGTTCCATTCCCTTACTCTCACACAGGGCCATTGCTTACAAGAATAAAAAAGAAAGAAAGTAAAGTTAAACAAAACTAATCAATACATCAACTGATTCTGACATTACCCACCCATAATTCTCCACCTTTGCAGGATGAGGGAGGTGGGTTCTCATATGTCTTCTTTGGGGCCATGCTTGGTCATTATAATTTTGTTCTGTTTTATGTAACTTTTTTCAAATAGCAAGCATTTATTTTCTCTCCTGCCTTCCCTTTCCCCTAACCACCATGGGAAGAAAAAGAAAAACAAATCCCTTGTACCAAATATGCAAAGTCAAATAAAACAAATTGTGATGTTGGGCATATCCAAAAAAATGTATATCTCCTTATGCACCTTGAAATCCATTACTTTTCCAACAGGAGGTAGGTAGCAGCCTTTATTATTGGCCCTCTGTAATCAAGGTTGATCAACTCATGAATCAGAGCTCTTAAATCTTTCAAAGTTGCTTTCATTTTAATTCTATTCACTTCACTCTGCAACAGTTCATACAAATCTTTTCTGGTTTCTCTAAACCCATCCCTTTCATCATTTCCTATGGCACAATAGAACTCCATTACATTCATGTACCATAATTTATTCAGTCATTCCTCAGTCAATGGGGGATAGTTTCTATTTCTTTTTCACTTCAAAAAAAAGAGTTGTTATAAATATTTTTGTCCATATGAGCCCTTTTCCTCTTTTTTTGATCTCTTTGAAGCATAAGCCTACTGCAGGTTCCAGTGGGTCAAAGGGTATGCACGGTTTTGGAACTTTGGGGGCATAGTACCAAATTGCTTTTCAGAATGGCTGGACCAGTTCACAATTTAATGTGACTATTTTCCACAGCACCTCCAATATTTGTCAGTTTTCCTTTTTTTGTCATCTTGGCCAATCTGATATGCATGAGGTAGAACTTCAGAATCTTTTTAATTTGCATTTCTCTAATTATTAGTGATTTAGAACATTTTTTTTGTATGGATTCATATTGAATTTCTTCCTTTGAAAACTGCCTATTCATATCCTTTGTTGGTCATTATGATTTCATCTCATTCTGTTTTGATTGTTTTGCTGATGTCATTATTTCCATTTGTGTTTTTATAGTCATTGTGGATGTTGTTTTCCTGGTTCTGCTTACTTAACTCTTCATCACTTCATGTATCTTCCCAGGCACCTCTAAATTCTTCATCATTGTTATCTTTACTTACAGAACAGCAATATTCCATTACATTCATGTATTACAATTTGTATAGTCATTACCTAATCCATGGGTAATCTACTTTGTTTCCAGTTCTTTGTTACTCAAAAAAAAGTACTTCTATGAACAGTTTGGTATAAATTGAACTTTTCATTTCATCAATGACCTCCTTGGGATATGGCCAGGAGTTAGAATTCTGGGGCAAAAGTATGGATGTTAATCTTAGCATGATGCCAAATTGCCTTCCAGAGCAGTTGGACTAATTTACAGCTCAACCAACCATACATTAATGTCCCTGTCTATCTGCAAAGCAAAGAAACAAAACCCCAAAACCCTTATTGAAAGTGTATTAAGTGTTTTTTATGAGTAAGGCACCATTCTAGGGATTAAAGATACAAAGGTAGTTATTACACAGGCCTTGCCTTCAGGTAACTTTCAGTTAAGTGAGAGATAAGAATAGGGTAAGGCTGGGACAGGAACTGCAATTCCATTAGTAACAAGGAACTACCAAATAAGAAACTCCTTTCACCAATAATCCTACAGTCCAACATCAGACAACCAGTATACATCAGAGAAGAGACTTGAACCCAGGTCTTCCTGGATCAGAGGCCTTCTTCTACCTACTCCCTCTCAGTGAGGAATAATTATTTAAAAAAATAATTACGACGCAAGCAAGAGATAAATTTAAAGGTGAGGGGAGAGAAATAAGCATTTATGTACTACCTACTATTTACCAGGCACTGGGTTAAATGCTTTTTTATTTCATTTGACCCTAACAATGATCCTGTGAGGTAGGTGGTCTTAATACCATCCCCATTTTACTATTGAGGAAACTGAGTCAAACACACAGCTAGTAAGTGTCTGAGGCCAGATTTGAACCCAAGTGTACCTGCCTCTAGATCCAGAGCTCTATCCATTGTGTCACCAGCTGCCTCTAAGGTGAGGGTCAGTCAAAGTGCTTTGAGAATTCTAATGAGATATCTATATCTCTCTATCTAACACCCCTCCATATATGTAGATAGGTACAGATACATATGTGCATATGGATATTTAATTCACATTTCTAGAGATCATTTTCACCTAAAACAGGGAATCAAGGAAGGCTTCATGGAGAAGGTGCTATTTCATTCCAGGCATAGAGATCAGTTGAGGAAAGACATGGAGAAAAGAGAGGGCTAGCACATAGGAAGTGCTTAATAAATATTTGTTGGATTGAATTGAACTGAGCCTGAAACTTTTCTGGAAACTGGGACTCTGAACTCTGAAGGTATAAGAGATGGTTTAACTCTGCTGTTTATTTTCTCATGGAAATATCAGGCATCTTTTAGAAGGATATAAGGCACCTCCTAATGCTGAGCGCATTGGCGGAGGGAGTTGCTGCCTATGGGAGTTCCCTAAGCCAATGAAATGATGGGTTCAGTCCCTGTCCCTACCCTCTATTTAACTGCAGACTCCCTAAGAGCAGGCTTGGGTAATATATAGCTTTGCATCCCCACTCCTTAGCATAGTTCTTACTATTAGACACTGAATGCATATTTATCGAGAGGTCTCATCTCCTTCCTTCAGGTCATTCTGCCATGCTAACAATGGGCAAAGTACTGTACTGGGTTATGAGATTACAAAGACAGATAAGACACTGAGTTGATGTAGCTGATTCTGTGGTTGGAGAATAGGACTAATACATACAAAGCAACTGAGGAGGACTAAAGACTATACAGTATGACGCTGTTCGAGGCTCCTAGGGTTGTTCCAGAATAGGAGGCAATGCAATCTATGAAGGGCAGTGGGGATGACACTAAGCTACGTATGGAACTAGAAGGGGGCCCATATACTCCTATCTATAGAGACCCACATGCACTGCGAAATGAGTTGCAGATAAACAGAGAGACCTTGAAGAGCCTTGAAGAGGAACCATGTGGCCTGAGACAAGGGAAATAGAACTTTGGTGAGAGAAAGAGGCAATAACAACAATAATAATAATGACAGCAGTGACATTAACAGTAATAATAATTAGCATTTATATAGTGATTTTAGTTTTGCAAAGTTTTAAATTATTAAATTATCTCACTTGAGCCTCACAACCACACTAGGAGGTAGGTGCTATTATTATCCTCATTTTACAGATGAGGAAACTGAGGCTGGCAGAAATTAAGTGGTTTGCCCAAGGTCACACAGCCGGGAAATACCTGAGTCTGGATTTGTGAGCTCAGTCATCCTGACCCCAGGTCTGGCACTCTTACCCATTGTACCACCTAGCTGCGAGGGATTTTGTTGTTCTTCAATGGTTTCTGTCCAACTCTTTATGACCCCACATGGGTGTTCACTTGGCAACAGTACTGGAGTGGTTTGACATTTCTTTCTCTAGCCCATTTTACCGACGAGAAACTGAGGAAAATAGGTTTAAGTGACTTGTCCAGAGTCACACAGCTAGTAAGGGTCTGAGGCCAGATTTGAACTCAAGAAGATGAATCCTCCTGACTCCAGACCCAGCACTCTATCCACTGTACCACCTAGCTGCAAGGGACATAGGAAATCAACTGGAGAGAGTAGGGGAATTTGGAACCTCAATGAGAGAAGGTAGGAGAGGTTATAGAAATACTCAGCCTCACTTAGACTCAAGAAATGCTTAAAAGCTGCATAGACCCAAAGGGGAAGAAAGCTTTGCATACTAGGAAACTATACTCACAGAGAAACAACATGGAGTTATTTCCCCTTTGTTGATAGATAATGTGACTTATGTGAACCTTCCCAAGGGAAGGTGGGACCTACCAGAGTGGAGAATTACTTGATGCTCTCTGGAAAGGAGAGAAAATTGTAATGGTTGTCCACAGGACTTGGTACAAGCCTGTGCCGCACTTTTTTTTTGGTTGAGTTAAATAAAACTTGTGCTATTTTTAAAAAATAGCATAATAAAGGGCATATAGCATGTGCATATAAAGTACATGGCAATAATACAAATTAGAATAAGTGCCAAAGGAGAAGTCAGCAAAGTGCAATGAGAGATTATTTTTGCGTAGGGGGTTGGGAAGGGCAGCTAGGTGGCATAGTGGATAGAGTGCAGAGATTGGAATCAGGAAGTCTCATCTTTGTGAGTTCAAATCTGATCTCAGACACTTACTATCTGTGTGACCTTGGGCAAGTCACTTAACCCTATTTGCCTCAGTGTCCTTATCTGTAAAAGGAGCTGGAGAAGGAAATGGCAAACCACTCCAGTATTTTTGACAAGACAACCCCAAATGGGGTCATGAAGAGTTGGACATGACTGAAACAACTGAATAACAATGAGTGGTCAGCTAGGTGGTACAGTGGATAGAGCACCGGCCCTAAGTCAGGAGGACCTGAGTTCAAATCTGGCCTCAGACCAAACACTTGACACTTACTAGCTGTGTGACCCTGGGCAAGTCACTTAACCCCAATTGCCTAAAAAAAAAAAAAGAGTGGTTAGGGAAGATTGGGAGGAGAAGAGGGAAGGCTTCAAGGCAGGGGTGGGCTTGGAGGAAAGGAAGATGTCATCATGTAGACACGGGAAGAGATGAAGGGTGGCAGAATGTTCATCCTAAGCCAAGAGGACAGCGTGAACACAGGCTGTCGCAGAGATATCCAGGATGACAATGGGAGATGGTGAATAGCCCAGTTTGGCTGAACTGTAAGGTCCAGGAAGGAAGCTTCAGATAATGCAAGGAAGGTAAGATCATAGGATTTGAGCTGGAAGTGATCATGTTATCTAAGCCCTTAATTTTACTGGTGAGGAAACTGAAACCCAAAGAGGGGGACTGACTTTGCTCCAAATTATATAGGTTGGAAATAATAGAGCCAAGATTCTAACCCAGGCCCCTCTGACTCCAAATCTCAGATCAATTATGGAGGTTCCATCCATCCATCAATCACTGTTTAGCACAGTGTCTAGTATGTAGTAGGTGCTTAATAAATGTTTATTGATTTACTGATTAATCAAGAAGCATTTATTAAGCACCTATGTTCTAGGTATAGTGCTCAGTGCTAGAGACAGAGAGACAAAGATGAGGCATTCTTTGTTTTCACAAAGTTAACATTCTAGCTGGGGAGACAACATATACTTAATTTTTTTTATTTAAATGGTATTTTATTTTTTCCAATTACATGCAAAGATAGTTTTCAACATTCATTTTTAATAAGATTTTGAGTTCCAAATTTTCTCTCTCCCTCCTTCCCCATCCTCCTCTCCAAGACAGCAAGTGATCTGATATAGGTTATACATGTGCAATCATGTTAAATATATTTCCACATTAGTCATACAACATATACTTTAAAAATATACACTAAGTAAATATGGGGCAAATTTGCAGGGTTGGAAGCCCTAGGAGCTGTTTCCCCCAGGTCAGAAAAAGTTGTATTAAGGCGTCACTTGCTCAGAGTCTTGAAGAAAACAAAAGATTCTAGGAGACAGAGGTGGTGAGGAAGAGCATTCCAGGCATCTGGGACAGCTAATGCAAAAGCATGGAGATGGGAAATGTAGCATATTGCATGAAGAACTGTAAGAAAGTTTGATTGAATTGTAGAGTCCAGGGAGAAGAATAATATGGAATAATACTGGAAAGGTAGGTCTTGGGCCAGGTTGTGAAGAGCTTTAAAAGCTAAACAGAGGAGATTATATTTGATTTTAGAGGCAAGAGGGAGCCATAGGAGTTTACTGAGAAAGGCAATGAATAGTCAGGCCTGTTTCAAAAAAAAATCACTTTGCAGTCATGTGGAAGATAGATTAGAGAGGAGAAAGCCTCGAAGCAGACTGATCGGTTATGAGGCTATTCCAACAATACAAGGGAGATGTGATAAGAAGCTGAACTAGCATGGGAACCACGTGAGTAGACAGAAATGTATGGATGCAAGAGATATTGTGGTGGCAAAAATGATCAGTTGAGCAGCCTGTGTGACCTTAGCAACCAACTAGATATGTGAGTTGAGGGACAGTGAGGTTATTGAATTCCATTCTAAGGTTTTTGTACTTCATTCCCTCTCACCCCCCACCCCTGAACAAGCCATCTCAGATCATGCTGCCTTTAGAACCAGAAAGAGAAAGCCAGAAGGTTGTGTGTATGTATATGTACAGGTGTGTCTGTGTGTTAGGATGAGGATGAGGATGAGGGTGAGAAGAAGGCTGTACCCCCAAGCCCAACACCTGGAGCTCCTACCTCAGGGACCCCAGTTGCTGCAGCCACAGCCACCCACTCCTGCATAATTATCACAGGCTAGCAGGCGGTGGCTGGCCTGCTAAATAGGACACATTCTTTGTGACTCACTATTCTGGGATGTCGTTTGATAGACTTGGGGTTGGGGGAGTGGGAGGGATGGGGGACAAGCGTGGAGAAGGCGCACACAGAGTTGTTTTTAATTACATTTGGTTTGCTAATTTCTGATAGGAAATAAATATTTACCAGGAGCCATATTTCTTCATTTCACGCCCAATGCACTCCTGAGTTTATCAGGAACCCAAAGAGACACCAAGTGATAACCAAGTGCACCCCCACCCCCGACCAATACATCCCATCTTCAGTCCATGTGCCCTCCCCACTTTAAATCCTCTGAGTGGCAAGCAAATCTGACAGACCCCATGGCTGAGTGGGGAGGTGGGGTGTGTGTTAGCCAGTCAGTTGGGACTGAGAGCCAGGGTTGGGAAAGTTAACAGACTTTTTATCTCCTCCCCCCAGAGGGGTGATAGGACTGCCTGTTCTGTTAGTTTTGTTGGGGACAGTGTACAGCAGGGTCCTAATTCATATGATGCATTATCATGGTACAGTGGAAAGAGCCTTGGCTTTTGGTGTAAAAAAAACATGTATTCAAATCCTGCCCCTGATGCTTATTACCCATGTGACTAGGCAAGTCATTTAACCTCTCTATGTCTTATCTGTAAAATGAGGACATTTGGACCAAACTGGTCCCTTCCAGCTCTTGATCTATGAGCCCAGACTTTGCCGTGTCTAGGCCTCCAGAGCTGATAACCTCTGGAAGCAGAGGTTATGTATCAGGTTTCAATTCCATAAGGATATTCTCAAGGAAGGGGGGTTTATTAGACTATAGGGAATCCAAGAGGGACCTGCTCTTCCCTCAGTTCCACTAAACCTTCCCTAACCACCCTAAGACAGGAGGGTGGGCAATAGTGGACCAGAAGAACATCATAGGCTCAGGGATCTTTCAGGAAACAGAATCTTTCAGCAAAGGCTTTAGGGTAGTATTAAGGGGACTGGAGGAACGTTTGTAGAGGAAAAGGTGAGGGCTGAAGAACACAGGAAAAGATAATGTTGGGCTTGAAGGACACAAAGACACAGATTGGAGAGAGGGGAACAGGCAGGGGAGAGGGAAGAGATGAATGGATCACAAGGGAGAAGGTCCCTGACACCAGACTGGTTTCCAAATCCCTGTTAAGCTAAGATTGTGTTTTTTTCCAATTACATTTCAATTTAGCTCAATTACTTTTCCATTATTGTTCAAGCGACTCCATTTTAATTGAAGCTGCTGGTTTTTATCTCTCCCTCTTCCCTGAATCAGTCTGGGAGGGGGGAGGAATTAGGACTGAGAGATGGAAGGACAGAAGGATGCTCCTGCCTGGAGTCCCTCAGGTGAAATCTTGAGGAGATGACCAAAGCAGTAAAGGATTGGAGGAGTGGGAGATGCTTCCTCATTAATGGGGTTGGACAACTGGGCACCAGGGTGTCCCCCCACCCCCAGCTTAATTATTAGTGAAAGATGGAAGGGAATAAGAGAGAGAAAATGTCTCTCCTGCCTTTCCACTACTCAACACTTAGATGAACCCATGATCTCACTGGTGTTCATACATCCTCTACCAGGACAAGACCTGAAGTTGAATCCTGTGTCTGCCAGTTAGTACCTGAATACCCTTGGGCAAGTCACTTTACATCCATAGACTTTACTTGCCTCATCTATCAGGTGAGGAGGTTGTGCTACATGATCTCTGAAGTCTCTTACAGCTCTAAGTCTATGATCTTATGGTCCTAAGAACCTGTGATCCTTCTGTATGGAGTATAGTGAAGTCTTCTGCAAGACCCTTCTGCAGGAGCTGTCCAAAGTGCTGGGAGCCTTTCTGTTAATAACTCTTAAAAGTATTGTAATACTTCAACAGATCACTGCAGGTTTCCTCCTTTCAATAGTACCAATTGCAACCCAGCCACACCTTCCTATCTGGTTAGATTCTTGTTCATATTCTTCCATTTAATCTCCACGGAGTACCAAAACAACATGTGGGGCTGCCCAAAAATTATAGTTCCATTTCTGAGGCAATTCCTTTTTTTTATTTAAATTTCATCAAAGATACTTTTATGCTACTTCCATCAACAAAGTCATTGCTGGGAATATGCTGTAACCTTATTATATCCTGCTGGTGGATGCCTGGAATATAGTAGACACTTCATAAATGTTTGTGCCTAGCATATAGTAGGTGCTTAATAAATGTATGTTGATAGTTTGGGAGTCTTATGAGTTCCTGTGGGTTCACTGATCTCTTCAGAGATGACTCATAGGTTTAGATCTAGAGGACCTAAGAGGTCACTGAGTCCAACCTCCTCATTTTATGAATGAGGAAACTGAGGTGCAGAGAGGATGAATGACTTGCCCAGGATGTACAGCTGGTAAGTTCTTGAGGTGAGATTTGAACCTAGATCTTCCTGACTCTGTCCAGCATCATACCATCTTGCCTCTCCCCATTGCCTTTCAGATCACTAGCAATTTTAATTTTTCAGAATAACTCCATGACTATTAATAATAATTGTGTCTGACATGCACAAACACTGGGAAAAAGAGGAGGCTGAGAGATAACACAGGGTTTATCTACAGTGCTGAGCATATAATATATATTCATTAAGTAGTATTAGATTGATCCTGAAAAACACCTTCAGTAACCATGGAAGCACATGAACAACTTCTATTCTTTTTTTAAATGATTCATTTTGAAGTGTACATTCATTTTACTTTTATTGTCTTTAAAGTGTTACCAATATCTGTTGTTTTTACATCATAGTCATTTTCCAACATACTCCTCTCCCCATTGAACACTGTCTTGTAACAAAGAAAAACAGTTAAGTGAAACCAACCAATAAAAGGTCAGCATCTGACAGTGTATACCAAATCACATACCAGCTGTTCTCCACCTCTCTACCATGTCTTTCAGGAATGCAACTCCTTTTATTCTAATCCAGTCTGCAATCTCTACCAGGGCAGGCTAGGGGGAAGTTATGCCCATCAGACTTGTTTGATGTGGCTGCTGTGAGGATCAAAAGAGATTACATGTGTCTTTATACATGTTGTCATGTGCTTTGCTAATTTTATAACCTTATGTAGATGCTGGCTAGATTATTATGTGTTAATTTTCTAAAGTTTTTTCTCTCTCTCTCTTATTTGTAGTACGGGATGACTTTATGGATAGAAGGGGAGAGGGATATATTTGGAAATGAAGAAGCAGGCAGAGGCACGATGGTGGAATAAAGGCAGGGACTCACGTGAGTTCTCCACCAAACCCTCCCAATACCTTTAAAATGATTCTAAACAAATTCTAGAGCAGCAGAATCCACAAAAGATGGAGCGAAACAAATTTCCAGCCCAAGACAACATGGAAGGTCAGCAGGAAAGATCTATTGTGCCAGAGTGAGAGAGGAATGCAGTCCAGGGCAGGCCAGGCCAGCACAGCCTTGGCCCTAGCAAACCAGGAGCAGGCCTTGGGAGTAACTGCATCAGTAGCAGTGACAGGGGCCGCTTCCAAGCTCTCAGTCCACAGGCAGTAAGGGGATCGAACAACTGGTCAGAAGGAGATTATAGGAAACGAAGGTGACGTAAAAACAAAATATATCAATACAAAAACAATTTGAAAAGAAAGTGAATGGCTCCTGTATCTGTCATAAGAGATGAAACATTGCCCAAGAAGTCATTTCTTCCCCTGGCATAGTCTCAGATTTCCAAGCTTCTCTTCTACATCAGACAGGCAAGAGGTCTGATCGTAACTACTTGAAGGTTCAAGAGTAGTTTCCCATTTGACTTTTCAGAAAGCAAAAGAGGCCAACATACAGATTTCTCAGTCACCAAACTGGTGTCACCCTTGGGATCAACATTCTTTGCTTTTATTTCTCTGATGATGACTATTGCTAGATGAAGTCACACAACTATCTTGACTGGGTCCACTACAAATTCACATTAACTAATAGCAAGTATTACATGGCAATCATTTTATGCTTCTCTGATTGACTCTAATTCATGCCCCTCACAGAGGTTGTTCCAAACTTTCTACTCTTCCTCAAGCCTCTAAGGAGGCTTGTATCCCACTGTATCTCAGCAAATACTCTTGCCTCCTACTTAACTAAGAAAATTAAGGCCATCCATTGTATGTCTCCCTTCTCCACACCCCAGAGCCTCTCCACATCTTTATGAGTTTTCTCCATTGCTCTGTTCTCCGAGAAAGAATTGGCCCTTAGCCCCTCTCCTTCCATCTCATCTGGGTTCTTGTCTCACTTGTCTCATGGATCATCCTCTCTCTGTCTATCAGTCTGTCTGTCTTTCTTTCCCCCTTTCATCTTCTTCTCTCTCTTGCTCCTCTCCCTCCTCTCATCTCCTCTCTTCTCCTCTCTTCCCATCTCTTCTCTTCTTTTCTCCTTCCCTCCCTCCCTCTCTCCCCCCTCTCTCCTTCAATCTCTCCCTATCTATCTTATCCCCACCTCCTACAAATGTACCAAGGTTTACCCCATCCTTAAAAAAATAAAAATCTCACTGCATTCTATCTTCCTCTCAAGCTACATATTGTCCTATATCTTGACTGCTATTTATTGCCAAAACTTCTAGAGAGAGTTGGCTATACATCCTGCCTCCACATCCTCACCACCCACGTTCTGTTCTCAACCCCTTAAAATCTGGCTTCCATTCCGACCACTTGACTGAAACTACTCTCTCAAAGATTACCAACAATCTCTTAACTGCTAAGTTCAATGGCCTTTTCTCTGTCTTCATCCCTCTTGATCTCTCTGCAGCTTTTGGCACTGTTGAATACCTTCCTCTCTAAAATAATTTTTCCCCTGCTTGGTTTCTGTGACACTACTCCCTCATGGATTTCTTTCTACCTGACTGCTCCTTTTGATTCTTCTTTATTATATCATCACTCATCTTCCAACTTGTAACTATGGGTGTTCCCCAACTCTTTTCTGAACTGGCTTTATACTTTCTCCTATCACAATGTCTGGAACATAATAGGTACTTAATAAATGTTTGTTGCTTGTGGCTAGAACATTGATGGTGCCTAACAAATGCTTGTTTATTGATTGGAGATCTTATCAGTTTCTATGGATTGATTTATCTCTGCAGAGATAAATCATAGAGTCACAGGATCATAGATTTGGTATCTGAAGGAACCTTATTGGTCATTGAGTCCAACTCTCTCATTTTACAAATAAGGAAACTGAGGTTTAGGTTAAGGTTAAGTTCAAGGTCAAAGGGGTAGTAAAGTGGAATTTGAACTAATCATTCTAAGAAATATCAACTATAGATATCTAATACAGATTTTTTCTTTTAAAAGGAAGAAGTGGAAATGAAGAAGAAATATTGTAATGGGCTTTAATATGAGACAATCTCGAGAGAAGTAATAAAAACATAAGAATGAAAGCAAGCATTATCAAATCTCAAACTGTATTACAAAATAGTAGTCATCAAACTTATCTGTGATACTGGTTTGAAAAAAAAAGTACAGAAATAGATGAATGGGCCATACTACATTGACAACACCGAGAAGCAAGAGAACATAGTAGCTTAGAGTATGATAAGCCCCTAAAAAACAAGAATTACTGAGAAAAGTGGAAAGCAGTTTGGTAGGAATTAGGTTTATACTGTAATCTCTCACCATATACCAAATGGATAAACAAACAATGTAAAAAGTCAATTTTTTTCAAAAGAGGAAAATGGAAGAATGCCCTTGCAGATTTTTTGTTAGAACAGGGTTTCTCAACCTGGGGTTCATGAACTTGACTTTTAAAAAATATTTCAATAAGTATGCTTCAATATGTTTGGCTTCCTTTGTAGTTGTACCTATTTATTTTATTGAATTTAAAAAGCCTTTTTCTGAAAAAAGGTCCATAGACTTCACCAGACTGCCAGAGGGGTCTAGGACACACAAAAATATTTAAAATGCTTGGATTAAAAAGAATGGTCATAAACAATCCAGGGAGAGAAGAGAATATGTAAGATAAAATATAACTTTTATTACATAAAATTTGAGAAGCTATTGCATGAACAAAATCAATATAACTAAACTAAGAAGAAAAACTGCTAATTGGGGGGAAAACTTTGCAGTGAATATCTTTTATAAAAGTCTTATATCCAAGTTATAAAGGGAATTGACACAATTATTTAATTCAAAGTGGTATTATATATATAATATAATTACATCAATATAATAATAAATAATTAATAATAAGTGATACAATAGAAAAGTCATCACAATTGACAAATGGTCAAAGGGTATGGACAGTCAGTTTTCAGAAGATGAAATCAAAGTTATACATTCACAGGAAGAAAAATGCTCTAAATCTCTAATGATTAGAGAAATGCAAATTAAAGGAGCTCTGAGGCACCACTTCATACCTATCAGATTGGCTAACATGACAGAAAAGGAAAATGACAAATGTTGGAGGGAATGTGAAAAAATAGGGACATTAATTCCTCACTGGTGGAGTTGTGAACTGATCTAACCATTCTGGAGAGCAATTTGGAACTATGCCCAAAGGGCTATAAAACTGTGCATACCCTTTGACCCAGCAATACCACAACTAGATCTGTATCCCAAGGAGATCAAAGAAAAGGGGGAAAGGACCTACTTACACAAAAAATATTTATATCAGATCTTTTTATGATAGTAAAGAAGGAAATTGAGGTGATGGCCATCAATTGGAGAAGTTCTGATATGTGATAATGATGGGATACTATTGTGCTATAAGAAATGACAAGCAGGATGCTTTCACAAAAATCTGGGAAGACTTACAGAAACTGATACAAAGTGAAGTGACCAGAACCAGGAGAACATTGTACACAGTAACAGCAATACTGTTTCATAATCAACTGTGAATGACAGCTCTTCTCAGTAATAGAATTATCTAAGACAATTCCAAAAGACTTATGATGAAAAATGCTATTCACCTCCAGAGAAAGAAATGATGGAGTGTGAATTCAGATTGAAGTGTACTATTTTTTTAACTTTCTTTATTATTTTTCTTGCTCTGAATTTTCTTTTGCAACATGGCTAACATGGAAATGTTTTGCATGACTGCAAATGTACAATCTATATCAAATTGTTTGCCTTCTCAAGGAAAGGGGAGGGGAGGGAAGGAGGGAAAGAACATGATGCCTAAATTTTTTTAAAATAATGTTAAAATTTTTATTTATATATACTTGAGAAAAATAAAATAAAAATTAAATGTTAAAAATAGATAATTAGTCAAAGGATAGGAATGATTTTCTAAAGAAGAAATGCAAACTATTAATAACCATATGAAAAATGTTTTCATATCACTTATAAAAGAAGGCAAATTAAAAACAACTACAAAATTTTACTACACAGCCATCAAATTAGCAAAGATGATTAAAGATTATCAGTTAGTGAAAAGACTATGGAAAGACTATTATTAGCTGTGGAAAGATTCATGGGCTACCTGATACTCTGTTGGTTTAGCCATTAACTGATCTAACTCTTCTGGGGAAAACAACTTGGAACTATTCTAGAAAAGTAATTAGATTCCTTATACATTTTGACTTAGCATTATCTCTACTGAGCAAAAATTCCAAGGTCATAAACAGAGAAAAAGGTACAATACATACCAAAATATTTATTTTGGTAACACTTTTTGTGATATCAAAAATCTAGAAACAACATAAATATCTATTGATTGAGGAATATTTGAACAATTTATTGCATATGAATGTAATAAACTCAAAAATCAACCCTTTGACCCAAGAATACTATTCACTAGACATAAATTCTTGATCAGGGAAGTCAAAGACACAGGGAAAGGTCTCATATATACCAAAATATTTATGACAACACTTTTTTTTTGTAGTGGCAAAGAGCTGAAAGGAAAGTTGGTATCCATTGAATGGGGAATGGTTGAACAAATTGTGGTTATAAATGTAATAGGATATTTATGAACTGTATGAAATGACATATATGAAGAATTCAAAGAAACTTGGGAAGAGCTGTATGAATTGATGCAGAACAAAGTAAATAAACCCAGAACAACTTACACAAAAATCATAGTAACGTAAAGGAAAACACCATTGAAAGATATTAGAATTCTGATTCATACAATGACCAATTTTGACTTCAAAGACATGATGGTGAAACCTATCTCTTTTTTCTCATTGGAAGGATGATGGACTCTAATTATGGAATAAGGCATTCATTTTCAGACATACCCATTGTGCTGATTTGCTTTGTTTGACTATTAATTTGTTACAAGGGAGGATTCTAGTGAAAGAGGGGAATCATTGGGAAATGATAGAAATATTAAAAAAGGAGAAAAGAACACCAATAAAACATTCAAAAAGAAGAAAAATCAAGCTAAAACATATATGCATATGTATGTGTACATATGTATACACACACACATCCACACACACACACACACACACACACAAGGATATAACTCATTATCCTTCAAGATCACATCAGCCTTGGTACTCATACCTTATCACCACTCTCAGCTCCTGAGACCTCTGAATGGAAAGTAGACAAAAAGCTCCTCCCAAAGCTTTCATATAAGCCATCTCTTCATTTCCCACCCAGTTGTACTCCTCTGGACTTCTTCATACCTTCCCTCTTCCCTAACCTTTTCAATTTCCTTTTGTACGTTGTCTTGCCTCCATTGGATTAATAAGTTCTTTGAGGCCATGAACTGTTTTTTGTTTTGTATTTGTATCCACAGTGCTTAGCACAGTGCAAAGGACATATGAGGTGCTTAATAAATGTTAATCTACTACACATACATATGCACATTGCATCTGTGTGTATATATATAATATATATATAATAGCATGCCTTCATGCCAAGGTTAAGTCTATTCAAAGGACATACATAGAATCTTAGAGGTCACCTAGTACTGTACCTTCATTTTATAGATGAGAAAACTGGGACTTAAAGATACTTGTCCAAAGCCACATGGGTGCTAAGTGGCAGAACTTGGATTTGGATCCAGGGTGTCTCACTCTAAATCTAGTGTTCTTTCTGTTGCACTGTGGTAATTCCTTCTGGCTGTCTCTCTGATGCTTCCATTCAAGGTTTCTAGTCTCAGCCAACTATCTGACTTGGAGTTAGAAGATTTCTTTCAACTCCTGACAAATCCCTAGTCATCAATCTACTGTATCAAATCATCCCACTTCCTGGACTCCATCTATCAAATCCACCAAGAAGCGTTGTGAGGTTGGAGAGATAAGTCATCCCTCAGTCCTCTGTAATGTTCCTGGTTGGCATGCAAATGAATCTGGGAGTAGAAATAAAAGAGCTATCAGTCACTGCCTTGGATTCTTTGTTCTTGGTTCCTGCATTAATTATACATGACTGCCAACAACATAATTATTCCTCTTTGTTTATCGTTCTTCTTAGGTCTCTCTACACACTTACACAAACACATATAAATCCACATATGGATGTACACGTGTATGTACATATATATGCATATGCCTATGTAGTATTGGTGGTTTAAGTTTTGAACTCTCTACACTTAGCAAGGATAATTCTGAAATGACATACACAAACACATTTAATCCAGGCTTGATCTTGAGGTCTTTCCATATATACATATAAAAACACATGGACATCCATAGAGGCATGTGTAATATACATTCACACATGCAGATATGTGTATATTTTTATAGACCATATTTTATCTACACTTCCCATCTTCCCCATAGCCTATCATGGTGCCCTACACACAGAAGGCATTTGATAAATGTTTGTTGAATGAATAAACATGAATATGTTCACACAACCACACATGCACACTACAGATTTATCCAAAGTCTTAATGTGTCATGGAGGTGACCCTGCTTCTCAAAGCGTTTACCACCTGACTGGCAGGTTCTACCAACTTGAAAAGGCCTCAAGATCAGACCCAGACCAACTGTGTGTCTGTCGCCTGAAAACAGCCTTGCTAAGTGTGGAAAGGCTCAATACCAGAGGATTGGCTACCAGATGACACATGATTTTGGCTATCACAGACTAAGGCATGCTGGGGGTTGGGATGTAAGTTGGTGGAGGTAGTGACCAGGTATATGAAATCATGGCTCTCTTAAAAGATTGCAAAATAGGTTATGAAGATAAAAGGTGGTAATAGTCAATGTTGGAGGGGCTGCAGAAAGAAAATAACCATAATACACAGCCAGTAAAGATATGAATTATTCCAACTATTCTGTAAAGCAATTGGGAATCATGCTTAGATGACTAAAATGCACATATTCCTTAAACTGGAGATTTCTGTGCTAGGCATATGCCCCAATGAGTCATCAATTAAAATAAAAGCACCATATACATCAAAATTTCCATAGCAGTACTTTTTGTAATAGCAAAAAAAACTAGAAACAAAATAGATGTTCATTGATTAGAGAATGACTAAAGAAGTTGTGGTTTCCAAATATAATGAAATATTGCTTTGTCATAAGAAGTTATGAATACAGAGAAACATGGAGAAGGTTTATATAAACTGATGCAACCTGAAGTAAGCAGAACTAGGAAAACAAATAAACAATGACTATAATATTGTAAATAGAAAGAACACTCTTCCCAAAAAACCTAACTAAATTAAGAATACTTATATGATACAAGAATTCTGGTTTGTTTGTTTTTTTTTTTCATTCCAGTGGGTGGAGGAATATGAGAGGAAAAACAAATAAATGCTTGATCATTAAAAAAATTATTTTAAGAAATGATAGAACCTTAAAGTAAAAAGTAACTTCACAGATTGTCTACTAAGCTGTAAGGTAGGAACTGGTTCTTATCAGAACTTTGCAACTTCTGTACTACATAGGACAATACTCTTCATACAGTAAGTACCTGACAAATTTTTTTAACTGAATGGATTTTATTGAATTTTGAACCTGATTGAGGACTTCCTTCTTCAACATCTCCAACTAGTGGTATTTTGGCCTTTGTTTAAATATTTCTCCATCTTGGATGCAAACATATCAAGAGATATTTTGCCAAAATGTCTTGCTGAAATACCATATAGGAGTCCCCAAGATTAAGACCTGGAAGAAGACAATAGAAAGTTCCCCAATAGAATGTCCCCTCCTCCTTAGAGAAGATAAGGTCCTCAAGGGCAAAGGACTGTTTCATTTTGGTTTTGTATTCCCAGCGTCTTGCACAATACCTGGTACTTTTTGCTTTGTTTTGTTTTGTTTTGTTTAGTCACTTTTTAGTCATGTATAACTCTTTGTGACCCCTTTTGGGGTTTTCTTGGCAAAGATACTGAAGTGATTTGTCATTTCCTTCTCCATCTCATTTTTCAAATGAGGAAATGGAGGCAAATAGGGTTAAGTAACTTGTCCAGGGTCACAGAGCTAGGAAGTATTTGAGGCTGAGTTTGAAGAAACTCAGGAAGAGATGTCTTCCTGACTCCAGACCCAGCACTCTATCCACTTGTGTAATAAACCCTTGTGGACTGATTGACCTCAGAGATCATCTAAGCCAAACTATCCATTTGGTAGATCAAACAACTTAGTCCCAGAAAAGGGACTAAGGAAGGAATGTTTCCATGGTTACACAGGTAATCAGTAGCATATCCTGAATTTGATCCCTGGTGCTCTGATTTCACATCCAATCTTTCCACTATATCATGCAACCTCTCATTTATGGCAACACTCTTATCCACCAGTCTAATGACCCTATCCAGAAAGGAAAAGAGGTTAGCGTGGTATGGTTTGTGATCAATTTCTGTCCTCAGTACTGACAAGGCATCTCTTTGATAATCTCTTCAAGAGTTTTGCTGTGGGGTAGACATGAACCGTAGCTCTGTAGTCATGCCAGGACCCACCTTTTTTTCCCCTTTGTGAAAATGAGGGCCCTCTCCAGTCCTTTTTGACTCCTTATTCTCCATGAATTCTCTAAGATTACGGGACAGTGGTTCAACAATCCCATCTGTAAGTGCTTTCCCCTACCCCCAGGACACTTTGATATAATTCAGCTGAGCCCAGAGACTCAGGCTCATTTAAAGTATTTAGATGATGTTCTCTCTACTATGTCCTCACCAATTTGTGGTCTCCAGTTTCCCCTCAACCATGTTTGTTCTGCCATTTGCAGTCTGAAAAATCTATTCTCTTTGATGGAGAAGATGGAAGCAAAATAGCAGTTGAGCAGTTCTGGGAGAGTCATCATCTTCCCTAGCTGTAAAGCTGTCACAACCATACCAATCTTCTTGCACTGAATGAATAGACTGTAGTTAAAAGATGCCCCTTTTCACAAACTCCTCTCTTTGCCATTTAAAGCCCTTCATACTCTGGCTCCAGCTACCTTTCCCACAGCTTCTTATATTACTCCCCTTCACACGCTCTCCAGTCCAGCCAAACTGGCATTCTTAGTATGCCTCATACATGACATTCCATAGCCCTCCTTCCCCTCCTCCCTCTACCTCCCTCCCTGCTTGTCACCCTTGCCGGTATCTAGACAGTTAGGTGGCAAAATGGATTGAATGCTGGAGTGGAATTAGGAAGTTGTTATTGTTAAGTCTGAGTCTTTGTTATCCCCATTTGAGTTTTCCTTGGCAAAGATGCTGGAGTGGTTTGCTATTTCCTTCTCCAGCTATTTTACAGATGAAGAAACTGAGGCAAACAGGGTTAAATGACTTGCCCAGGGTCGCACAGCTAGTAAGTATCTGGGGCCATATTTGAACTCAGGTCTTCTTGACTCCAGGCCTAGTGATCTACCTAGCCACCTAACTGCCCCGGGAGTTAGGAAGACCCAGGTCTAAATCTGACCTCAGACATTTATTACCTGTGTATCCCTGAGAAGATCACTTAATGTCTATCTGCCTCAGTTTCCTCATCTTAAAAATGGGGAAATAATGGGGGCAGCTTAGGTGGCGCAGTGGATAGAGCACCGGCCCTGAAGTCAGGAGGGCCTGAGTTCAAATCTGGCCTCAGACAAAACACTTGACCCTGTGTCAAGTCACTTAATCCCAATTGCCTCCCCCCCAAAATGGGGTAATAATAGCATCTACCTCTTAGGGTTGTTGGGAACATCAAATGAAATATTATTCGTAAAGTGCTTTGCAGACCTATGTGATATATTAATGCTAGCTATTATTCTGGTGCCAGTAATGCTCCTACCCCACACCTCTGTGTCTTGGCATCTCTACTTTCCTTCAAGATGGAACTCAAGCATCACTTCCTTCAAGAAGACTTTCCCAATCCCCTCCGTCACAGTGGTTAGTGCTCCAACCAAAAACCAAATCAAAACAAGATAATGACAATGAAAAAAAAATCCTTTATAAGTACTTTGTATATATCTTGTTGTTACGCATCTGTGTATATGCTTTTTTTCCAGAGGGAAGGTAGCACAATGGATAGAGGGCCAGGCCTGGAGTCAGAAAGACTCACCTTCCCGAATTCAAACCCAGCCTTAGACATACTATGTGTGTGACCCTGGGCAAGTCACTTAACCCTGTTTGCCTCAGTTTCCTCGTCTATAAAATGAGCCGAAGAAGGAAATGGCAAATCACTCCAGTATCTCTGCCCAGAAGACCCTAAATGGGGTCACAAAGAGTTGAACATGACTGAAGCAACTTAACCACAACAACAAGAATGAGAGTTGGTTAGTCAACAAGTATTTATTGAATACTAACTATATGTTGGGCATTGTGCTAAGTGCTAGGGATATAAAGAAAGACAAAAAAAAGTTCCTGCCCTCAAAGAACTTACATTTTATTGGGGAGACAACAAATAAATAATTAGGTACATACAATATATATATACAGAGAAGATGGAGGATAATTTGAATGGAGAAAGCTTTAATATCTGGGGACCCTGAGAGAGGTTTCCTGGAGAAGGTGAGATTTGAGCTGAGTTTTAAAGAAGCCAGAGAAATTAACAGGTGGAGGGAAGGGAATGGAGAATCCCAGGTACAAGGGATATTAGGGCAAGGGCACCAGAGAAGGGACATAACATATTTCATGTGAGAAATGGCAAGTAGGTCAATAAGGTTGATTTGTGGCATGCCTATAGGGGAGTAAAGTGTAAGAAGCCAGGAAGGAAGGGGGCAGGTTATAAAGCATAGTAAAGGTTAGATGGAAGAGTTTATATTTGATACCAAGAGTAAAGGGAGCCACAAAAGATTATTGAGTGTGTGTGTGTGTGGGGGGGTAACTTGGCCAATCCACTTTAAAAAAAATCCCTTTACCTACTGAGTACAGAATGGACTGGAAAGAAGGCAGGGAGATCAGTTAGAAGGCTATTTTGATAGTCCAGGTGAGAAGTGATAAGGGCTTGAACTAGGGTTGTGGCTGTATGAATGCATAGAAAGGAGTGTAGATGAGAGATATTGAGAAGTAGAAAAACCAAGATTTGATAACATGTTGGATATGTAGGGTGAGTGCTGGTGAATAACCAAGAGTGACACTGTGGTTGCAAGTCTAGGTGACTGAGAAGATGGCTGTGCCCTTGATTGCATTAGAAAATTTGGAAGAGGGAAAGATTTGGGGGAAAAGCTAAGCTCTGTTTTGAGTATGTTGATTTTGAGATGCTTACAGGATATCTAGTTTGAGACATCCAAAAGGCAGCTAGGGATATTTGACTACAGCTTAAGAGAAAGGTTAGGGCTGGATTTAGAGATCTGGGAATTATCTACACAGAGATGATCAGCTAAGGGAGCTGATGATACCACCAAGTGATATAGGATAGAGCAGAAAGAGAAGTCCCTAGACAGAACCCTGGGGGACACCCACAGTTAGTGGGCATGACATGAATGAAGAATTAGCAAAGGAGACTGAGGAGTGATCAGGTGGCTAGAAGGATAACCAGGAGAGAAAAGTGTCATGAAAGCCTTGAGAGGGGAGAGAATTCAAGAGGACAAGATGATCAATCATGTCAAATGCTACAGAGAGATCAAGGAGGATAAGGTTTAAGAAAAGCCCATTAGATTTGGAATTAAGAGATCATTGGTAACTTTGGAAAGAGTAGTTTCAGTTGAATGTTGACATCAGAATCCCATCTTCAGTGAGATTAGAAGAGGGTAAGAAAAGATTAAGTGAGGTGGCAAGAGTTCACACCTTTTTCAAGTTTAGCCAGGAAGGACAGGAGAAAACAGCTAGCAGAGATAACTGGACTAATTGAAGGTTTTTGAGTGATAAGGGAGACATGAATATGTTTTTAGGCAACAAAATGGAGTCAGATTGAATATAAGTGAGAGTGGGGATGAAAGTGGGTATAATCCACTGGAGAGATTGAGAGAGAGTGGAAGCAAGAGGGCATGTAGCGGGTTGGCTTTGTCAAGGAGAAGAGCTATGCCTTCAACTGAGATGTGAGTAAAGGAGTGGGAAAGATGTCTGAATGATTCAAAATGAAGATAGCTTGGTGAATGGCCTCAATTGGCGGGGTATAGGAAACAAAATCTTGGTGAGAAGGGAGGGGAGGGATGCTGTGGGAGGTTTTAGGAGAGACGAGAGTGTTAGGAACCTCTGTAGAGAGTATGCTAGCAAATCAAATAGAGGAATAGAATGTTTACCTTGCAACAGTGAGAACCTGATTGAGATTAGACAACATCAATTGGTAGTGGGCCTAAGCAGCACAATTTGTGATTTCTTCTAGTTTTGTTCAGCAGCACATGACTAGGAAGGAAAGAAGATGGTAGGAATAGTCTAGTGTTGGGGTTTGGCTAGACATAATCAGCAGTAGGACGAGGGAGCAAGAGATTAGAGAGTAGAGAGAGAGTTGAGTTGTTTCACCAAGGAGTTAAAAGGGAAGGGAGAGGAGTGAGGCTAGTGCAAGGGTGACAGCCTGGGGAAGAACTAAGAAGAAGAGGAAATGGAGGTCACCATGAGTACAAAGGTTAGGGTTGTAAGGCATTGGAAAAGTTGGAATTAGAAGATTATGAGCAAACAAAGGAATTTTGGAGTTCTTAAATAAGGAAGTGGAAGACTATAGGCTCCTTGAATGCAGAGATTATTTCATTTTTGTCTTTGCACCCCTAGCAAGCAGCACAGGGCCTGGCACATAGTAGACATTTAATAAATGCTTATGGATTGACTGATACAATCTCATCTCATTCTGGGTTTCACCATGCTACTCTGTAGTAGTGATCTTTAATTCTGCCCTCCTGCTTTTATCCATGGTACAAATCTTAGTTTAATCTTGGCTCTTCAGAGAGTATGGAGCAAGGCGGGGGTGGGGGTGGGGAGAGAAGGGGATAAGCATTTATATAGTGCCTACTATGTGCCAGGCACTGTCTGATTTTTACAAATATTATCTCATTTGCTCCTCACAACAGCCCTGCAAGGTAGGTTTACAGTTAAGGAAACTGAGGCAAAAAGGTTAAGCAACCAACCCATAGTCACATAGTAAGTGTCTGAGACTGGATTTGAACTGAAGTCTTCCTGACTCCAAGTTCAGTGCTCTATCCACTACACCACCAGTTGCCTCTGTAGGAACAATAGAAAAAACACTGAATTTGGAGCCAGGAGAACAGAGACTTCCAAACCTCATTCTGCCATGTCTCATATGGATGGGTTTAGACCATCTCTCCTTGTATCTCCTTAGTTTCCAAATCTGTAAAATGAGTGGAGTTAGTCTTGACAATCCTCATTGGGATCACTGCTTTAGATCTGGAAAGCATCTCAGAGGCAATTTTGTCCAGCTCCTTCTTAGAGCACCGGCAGTGAAGTCAGGAAGAGCTGGGTTCAGATCCAACCTCAGATTCTTCTACCTGTGTCATTTTGGGCAGATCACCCAGCCTATGTCAATTGCAGTTTCCTCATTCCCTACTTTCTAGGGTTGTTGTAAGGATCAAATGACACACTATTTGTAAAGCTCTTTCTAAAGCTAAAAGCACTGTATAAAGGCTATTGTTGTTATTCATTTTTACTTTTGTGGATGAAACTGAAGATTTTTATGTTTATTTGTCTTAAAATATATTTTTTCATTAAATATTCCCCAATTACATGTAAAAATTTTTAACATTTACTTTTAAAATTTTTGAGTTCCAAATTCTCTCCCCCGCCACCGCCTGCTTCTCCCTACCCCTTGAGAAGGAAAACAATATAATATCAAGTATACATGTGAAGTCATGCAAAACATTTCCATATTAGCCATGTTGCAAAAGAAAATACAAACAAAAACCCGAGAAAAATAAAGTAAAAAAAAGAATTCTTCAATCTGCACTCAGAGTTCATCAGAAACTGAAGTCTTTAAGTGAAAGTTAAATGACTCACGCAGGGTCACAAGGCAAGAAATAGCAGATCCAAGGTTCCATTTTTTGTCTTTCTGACAGCCAATCTAGTGCAATTTTCCCTCAGCCACCTTGGGTCTCCTCTTCTCAACACTATGACCCTATGGAAACTTTGATGCACTCACACTGGTCTCTTTTAACCTCCCCTTTTTTTCCCCCTCAAGGATATTATCTCCAGCTGTGTCATCAAAATTTTATTCTTGAGAGCCCCGCATCTTTTTTTAGCCATCTTTTCTTTTTCATGACCCAGACCTTACTTATCTTTTCTCTGAACTGTTAAAAAAAATGTGCTTTTAAAGATGTGGGTTCATAGGTGACCGTGTCCCGCATATCCAAAGCTCACAGACCGCTATCATTTTCTCTCAGGGATCCCATCACTGTCTTGCTGGTTAGTATTGCTACAGAATAGCAGTTTCCTTCACTGTATCTTCTGGAAGATGAAATCGTCAGCAAGGCGAGCCTTGAGTTTTTCAAATGCGCAGTTTGTAGCAGCAGACATCCCATAGATCCCTGGATAGTACAAGCCCCCACTGAAGCGACGGCTCTCCTCTGTGGCAGTATTTTGATCTGTATCCGCGAGGACTTGCTCACATCACCTCTCTGCAGCCAGCTCTCTTAGTGCTGTTTCCATTCGGCTTCCTTTTCATCTTCATCCAAAGGCTTTCCACTGTCCTTCTCCCTGCAGATTGGAGTGGAAGTGAGTGAATCACAGTGGAGAGAGTACTGGATTTGTGGTGAGAGGAATGAAGCTTGAAACCTGGCTCTGTCACTTACTACATGAGTGACCTTGGGCAATTCCCCTCTCTGGGCTTCAGTGTCTTCATCTACAAAATAAGGGGGAAGGGTGAAATGGTTTCTGAGTTTCCTTCCGGTTCTAAGTCTAGAATCCTATGCTTTCCATGCAAACATTTATCTTCAGCTAGGTGGCACAGTGGATAGAACACTGGACTTGGAACCAAGAAGACCCATCTTCCTGAGTTCAAAGCTGGCCTCAGACTCTCATTAGCTGTGTGACCTTGGGCAAGTCACTTCATCCTGTTTACCTCAGTTTCCTCATCTGTAAAATGAGCTGGAGAAGGAAATGGCAAACCGCTCCAGATATTTTACCAAGAAAACCTCAAAATACGGTCATGAAAAGTTGGACACAACTAAACAACAACAAACCTGAAAGTGAATGTTATTTGTTGCTTTAGGACAGCTAGGTGGAACAGTGTGGATAGAGTGCAGGGCCTGGAATCAGGAAGACCTGAGTTTAAATCCAGTCCCAAACACTTACTAGCTGGTGACCCTGGGCAAGTCACTTAGCCCTCTTTACCTCATTCTTCATCTGACTGAAACGACTGAACAACAACAACATACATACATTGTTTGTCCTTGTCCTCTACTGTAAGATTTCTTTCTTTGGGTGTGTAGCATGGGTGATTCCCCTGATCAGCAGGTCAGGTCTGGTCATTCTCCATGGAGCTGGGCTAGTTGCTTTGGCCTCTTCCAGTGAGACAAATGCTCTTGCCATGGCTGCTAGGAGGAAGGGAGAGAAATCCCCTTCTTTTCCCACCTTTCTGAGAGCTTGAGGGAAAGAAGCAGGGTCACAAAGCCCTGTGCTCAACAGAGAAGAGGGCAGACTTTCCATAGCTCTTCAAGCCTACTAAGGGGGCAACTCCTCCAATCCTTTTTGACACCCTCTGCCTTCCAGGCATGGGGAACAGCCAACCCACCAGCCACTGCTGGGTCTTACATATTCTATAGGAAAGGGCCGTAGCCCATGACCCACTTAAAGGGGCCAACTCCAAGAGCAGTGCTCCAGACCATCCTTTAGTTATAGGCGTAATCCATCCCAACCCCACCAAGTCTTGGTGATGCCATTATCCGACTTCTAAAATTCATCTTTTCATGAGTGAGGATCCTCCATCTACCAAAGAAGAAAATGACTTCTGACTGTCTTATTGGACTGGCTTTGAGAGTGCTATGTGGTCAATAAACTTTCTTGAGTTGAGCAAGGCTGACCTTGTGTGACAGACATACAGTTTGTTCTTGGGCATATCCTGGGAGCTTTTCCAACTCCGTAGGACCTAAGAGAGCTCATGTTCTTTTGGTGGTATCCTGTAGAACCCAGGTTTGCCTTCATGAGATAACATAGGTAAAGTACTTTATAAACCTTAAAGCTCTATATAAATGCTAATGATGATGCCTTAATGAAGCATCCATGGGAAGACCTTAGTGGAGGATGATCTTAATGAAGTCTTGCAAATCTCCTTGTTTTAGAATAAACTTTAAGCTCCATTTGGTCATAACCTCCTAGACTCTAGGCACTGGGCTAGGTGATGAGGGCCACAGGGGTCAGATAGGAGTAGGGGTGAGGAGACCTCCCCTTAGCCATCATTTTTTTCTATATCCCTGTCTCAAATCTTCACCTTGAAAAATCTCACATCTGGATATATCTGTGTGTTACGCTCCAGTTTCTGGGAAACCTCTTAAATTCATGTAGATAAGGAAAGGAAGTCTGGTGGGGGGTGGGATTGTTGTTGTTCAGTCATTTCACTCATGTCTGACTCTTTGTGATCCCATTTTGCATTTTCTTGTCAAAGATACTACAGTGATTTGTCATTTCCTTCTCCAACTCATTTTACAGATGAGAAATTGAGGCAAACAGGGTTAAGTGACTTGCCTGGGGTCACACAGCTAGTAAGAGTCTGAGGCTGGATTTGAATGCACAAAGATGAGTCTTCCTGACTGCAGAACAAGTTCACTATCCACTGCACTGCCTAGCTGACCCCCTGGAGGTGGAGGGTGGTAGAAATAATCTAATAAAGGAAGGAGGTCAAAGGGAAGGTCAAGCTGGGCTCCCAGCTTAGTGGGAATGTCACCAGTGAGAGTGCAAGTTTCTCTTTCCAAGTTTTTATTCTTGGCCTCCTCCTACCTGCACATGGCTTTCTAATTTTTCTTGCCATCACCATGCCCCACTCTCCCATTAATGCCAGTTCCTTTAGTCTCATGTTACAGTTCCCATATTCTCAGCAGGGAATGAAAAGAGGGGCAAATAAGTCCTATTGGATTTATTTGGAAATAGGAAGGAATGGGAAAAGTGCAGGAAAGAGCCCTGGCAAAAAGCCCCCTCCACACACATACCCAGAGATGGAAAAGAAATCACATAGATGGAGAAGCAACCTCTCCCTTAAAACTTTTAAATATTTTTTTACCTTTGATCTCATCATAGATGATATTGTGTTGTCTCTTATACTGTTATTCAAATTTTCACATATGTAAAACAATCCTGTTTTTCCAACTAGACTATAAGCTCCCTGAGGGCAGCAATTACCTTGGGCTGCTCTTGTATCCTTCCAACATCTCAAACTTTTCTGGCACAGAGAAAGTACTTCATAATGCTGAAAAACCTGAAGTCATAGGCTATCAGAGCTAGAAGGGGCTCTGGAGATTATTTCATAAAATCCCCTCATTTACCTGAGGAGAGAAGTGGAACCCAAGGATGGAAAGTGACTTGTACAATATCATACTCTAAGGTAGGGGCAGATTCTAATTCCGATTAGAACCTAGGTCAGTCTAGAGTTCTTTTCACCACACTATGCTACCTTTGCAAGGGATTGAGGCATAAGTGGGCAATGAGACACTTGAAACAATGACCCTATACTAAAACTTAAAATATTAGTAGTGAAGGGGGAAAGAGAGAGCATGAGAGCTTGAGGGACTGGCAAGGAGGGACTTCGCTTTAAGGGAAGGATTTATTGTCATTGTTTTTCCAGAAATGTGCTGGTAAAATGTTTGACAACCTCTAGAGAGGACAATGTACATACAACATACTTTTAGGGTTAGCCTGCATAATTAACATTTTCTCAAGTCTAAACAATAAAAAACAATAAATCAAGGCCTGATTTGTACCATTTGATGATTTCTGAAGTGTGAATTCTCACACTGAAAGTTTAACAATCAGCTCTTATGACCTGGTAGGAGTTCACCCAGCACACTCCAGGGTGAGACCCAAGTAGCTTTAAGTTGAAATGAAGGAGAGAGGGAGAGATTGGTGATGCTTGAGGGAGGGAGATATTTGATTGGGCATCATGATTCAATGAAAGGAAGTGCTGGATTTGGAGTCAAAAGACCTGAGTTCATGTGCTGGCTCTGCCACTTCCTATCTCTATAACTTTGGCAAGTTATCTGATTTCTTTAGGTCTCATGGGTAAAATGAGGGGGTTGAACTAGATGGTCTCTGAAGTCCCTTCTGACTCTGAATATATGATCCTAGTAATGTCACAAAGGAGATGATAAGGGACAGAATGAAGAGGTTAGCTGGAGTAAGGAGGAAAGTCACCTCTTCTTTAGAGAGATGGAAGAAAGGAGGAAAGGATGAGCAAGGACATTGAGCAATTGAAAGGAATGAGGGAGTTCAAGTCAGATGGCCTCAATTTTCTCAGTCATGCTGGAGGTTGTCTGCTGAGAATGAAGGGTCAGGAGGAAAATGAGAACCTGGCAGGGTGGAATTGGGAACTGGAGAGAAGAGAAGTTTTTAGATAGCCACCATGATGACTATGCTACACAGTCAATGAGGCAAATGAAAGGATTGCTGTGTGGCGGTGAGGGCCCAGTGGAGGGTAGACAGGCTAAGTCGGCAGTGGACCAAACACGACTGTACAAGTTTTTCCAAAGCTGTTTGACAGCTCAGATGCAGGAGTGGAAGAGGCAAATGGTAGGAGTTGCCATGGGTTACAGATTAACAGGGTGGGAAGAGAAAGATGGAGCAAGGGCTTCAAGAGCACTATTGATGTAGCTGGTAAGACTATAGGGAGGAAAATAAAGTTATGACAATTTAAAGATGGTGAGATGCAGGTGTTTTAGGCTGAGGGGAAAGAGAGGAGAGATTGAAGATGCAAGAGAAAGAAGAGATAATTGATGGGACACGGAGATAGGAGGGGATGAGTTGGAGGGTACAAGTGGAAGGGTTAGCATTAGCAAAGAGAAAAGCCCCCACTTCAAAAATCAAAGCACTGAACTGAATTGAATTAAACAAACCCTTATTAAGTGCCTACCATGTCCCAAGTATTGTGCTAGTATCTGAGGACAGTGTCAAAAATGAAAGAGGAGCTTGAATTCTACCAGTTAAATGAAGGTCACTGATGAGGGTGAAGGACAAGAATGGGAGGAATAAGGGAGCAGGAGAGGGGAAAAATCAGAAGATTGTGGCCAGAAAACTCAGAATTTTGAAGGTGAAGCAGCTTCTAGTGATGGTGAGGTGGTCTAGCTCCACTTTAGGAATCCCTTGGTGCCCCAAGCAAAGCAAAAAAGAAGTAGAAAGTGAAAACCTAAGGGAGTTCTTTCTACCCACACTGAGTCCTCAGTAAAGTTGATTGTTTTGAGTCTCTAAGGATGAGAGGAAGAATTAGAGAGGAAAACTGATCCAGGTGCCAAAATCATGGCTGAAGGTGGGAGACTGACCAAGATATGGGTAGAGGATGATAAGGAGATGATCAGGAGAGAGCGATCTAGTCAGATGGCATGACATTTGAAGGAGAGGCTGTCGAGTGCGGGTGGAGTAGGGCCCTAGAGAGCGTGGGACATGTTGATTTTACCTCCAGGCCCTGTGAAACTGACAGAAGAGAAAAAGCAGTGACCAGCACCAGAGGAGGCAGCAACAGATAGAGTCCTCTGGGGAAAACCAGGTTTCAGTTATTACAAGGATGTAGAAAGAGAATAAAAGGAGGTCCAAGATAAAGGAGAATTTTTAAACTATGGAACCAGCGTTCCAAAAGGTATATTAGAAAGGGTGAGCTGGAGAAAGACAGAGGCCAGGAGTAAAAAGGGCTGGGGAAGTGGGTGGTGCAGTAGAGCGCTAGGCCTGGAGTCAGGAAGACTCGTATTTCTGAGTTCAAATCCAGCCTCAGACACTGTGTGACCCTGGGCAAGTCACTTCACCTTGTTTGCCTCAGTTTCCTTATCTGTAAAATGAGCTGGAGAAGGAAATGGAAAACCACTCCAACATATTTGCCAAGAAAACCCCAAATGGGGCCAAGAAGAGCCGGACACGACTGAAATCAATTGAACAACAAGAAAAAGTAGGGAGGAGTGTGTGAGCAGAACAGTAAGCACATTGCAATGGAAAGAATGGTGGATTTAGTACGTTGGTTTGGAGTCAGAGGAACCCTGTTCAAATCTTGACTTCCTACTTTGCTGCCTTTGTGACCACAGGTAAGTGACTTGACTTCTTGGTTCTCAGTTCCTTATCAATAAAATGAGGAAACTGAGGCTGGAAGAGGTTTAGTGACTTGCCCAGGGTCACAGAGCTAAGAAAGTGTCTGCGGCAGAATTTGAACTTATCCATTTGGCCCCCACAAAGCCACTGGCCTCTAATCTTCCCCGATGCTATGGCCACTGAGGTTCCTTCTACCTCTAAATCTGTGGACCTCTGATGAGTGTGTCTGGTGCTTAAGGCTGTAATGACTGAGGCATTTTCTGATAAAATGTAAGCTCCTTCAGAGCGGGAACTGTTTCATATTTTTTTTTCTTTGTATCCCTAGTGCCTAGCACAGTGTTTAGTACTCAGTAGGCATTTAATAAGTGCTTGCTGATCTGAAAAATTTGCCTGGAACTGAAAAAAAATAGGTGAATGTGTGCCCATCTGGACCATCCAGGTGGACAAACCCTAGATGGCCATGGAGTTGTTCTGGTGTGGAAATGCCATTCTCCTTTTCTGTGAGAGGGAGAAATCCTGGAGACAGAGGCAAAGTTCCTTCTGAAGATCTCGCCACCGTGGTGAAAGCTGATGAGGCACCAGTGGCTTGTGGTTCTATGGGAGGAGCACAGGGGTGGCAGAAAATAAGCAGATTTCTCGGGTATAGTGAAGGGTGATGGCTGCATAACACCGGCCTGGGTGTAGAGAAAGCAGAGAGTGTTGGAGCTCTGTGGGAGAGTCAGTGGACATGTGATGATCAAGACATGACCTGGAATGAGAATACCATAAGGGGAGTAAGACAACGTTTTGGCAGGGAGAAATTAAGAGAGTTAGGGAGTCAAGGAGCAATAGGATGGTGCTGTCTTGGTTTTAGTTCTTCTCCTTGTGAGGAGTCATTATATATAGGACACTCTTAGTGTTGAAATAGATCTGGGTTATGCCTTGTAAAATGATGCATATTCATTGGATCAGGGCAGCTAGGTGATGCAATGGATAGAGTGTCGGGCCCAAAGTTAGGAAGAGTCATCTTCCTGAGCTCAAATCTGGCCTCAGAAATTTACTAGCTGTGTGACCCTGGGCAAGTTACCGAATCCTATTTGCCTTAGTTTCCTCACCTGTAAAGAGAGCTGGAGAAGGAAATGACAAACCAATCCAGTATCTGCCAAGAAAACCCCAAGTAGGGTCATGAAGAGTAAGACATGAACAAAAACAATCAAATGCATAGTCATCAGATTCCAACAAGTGTTAATGAGGCATTGTGGTTCAATGGATGGAGCCCTGCCTTTGGACACAGGTGCTTTCTCTGTCATTTAACCAGCTGGGTGACCTTGGGGAAGTCACTCAACTTGTCCAGGCCTCAGGTTTCTCATTTGTCAAAGGAACCAGTTAGAGCAGATGGCTTCTAAGATATCTTCCAACTCAAAATGCTGTGACTTTGTGATATCAGATTTAGTCTGGTTCTGCTTCTCTGAATTCCATCGGTTGGGCTCACTCCTAGCTCCTGGCTTCTTGAATGTAGTGCTTGTGAGGAGGAGGCAGTAAATGGGCAACCTGGTACTCTTCTCTATTATTTCTGAATGTATATTCTCTTCATTCTTATGAATAAACCCTAGAAACCACACTTGTGTCTTACAGCATACGTTGAGACAGGGATTAAGTGCCAAAGGAGAGCAAGCAGTTATGATGGGAATGGTAGAAGAAGGGAATGAATGATTAGAGAATGGAGGAGAGGCGGATATCTGAACCCAGAAAGTCAACCAAGCGACCAAGAAAGTCTTGGAGTTTAGAAATCAGGGAAGGTTAGAGGCCAGTGGCATCATGGTGGCCAAGTGGGTAGAGGTAGATAGAGCATTAGCAGGAAGAGCTGAGTTTAAATCCTGCCTCAGACATTTTCCTAGCTCTGTGACCCTGGGCAAGTTACTAAGCCTCTGCCAGCCTCAGTTTCCTCCTCTGTAAAATGAGGATGATTATAGTGCCTACCCTACAGATTTATTGCAGAGATAAAATGAGATAACATATGTAAAGTACTTTGTAAGCCCTAAAGCACTATGTACATGCTAGCTTTTATTATTGTTATTGGAGAAAAGAGAAAGTCCCTGGGTGAAGGACAACATTTTCCTAACCAATTATAAGCTGGACTGAGGGAAATGTTTTGTAAACTAGACTGATATGTGTGTATCTGTGCACAAGCATTTCAATTATAGTCATAATCAATTTTGAAGCAGGAGGGGAATCTCAGAGCCTGGAGAGAACGCTCCCTCTGGTTGCCATTCCGCCAGATCTCTGCCTCTAACCTTCGCTTCGTTAAGCCCTCATTTTCCAGATGAACAAACTGAGCCCAGAGAGGTTTTAGTTGCTTCTCTAAGGTCATGTGGTTTTTTTGTTGTTGTTTATATTTTAAAGGCCTTAGGGAAAATCAAGCACATCCTTGGCTTTGGGTCATTTTTATCATCTCCAGGGTCCTTGAAAATTAGGTGTTTAAATACTTGTGAACATGACATGGTTACATGGAAAGAGAGACATAGACAGAGAGAGACAGAGATAGAGACAGAGACATCAAGAGAGAAACAGAAACAGAGACAAAGAGACAGAGAGATAGACAGAGACAGAGACAGTGAGACAGAAACAGAAACATAAACAGAGACAAAGAGACAGAAAGATAGAGAGACAGAGACAGAGAGGCAGAGAGACAGAGAGACCAAAACAGAGACCAAGATAGAGACAGAGACAGACAGACAGACAGCCTGGTATAGACAAAAGCTGTGAATCTGCAGACCTAGATCCTGGTCTCAACTTGCTACAGAATTATTATCCTCACCTTATCATTTACAATACAATTATGTGGTACATGATACATAATATCAACATTAGAATTACACACAAGAATAAATGCATGCAATTACATACTACATATCACACCATGACTGGTGAGAACTATCTAATCTAGCCAGACCTAGCCATCTGAATCTGCTGCTTTTCTGATATGTTTACCACATCTGTATCCCTAAAGAAAACACATAATGTGGAGCATCTAGGTGGCGCAGTGGATAGAACACCAGCCCTAGATTCAGGAGGACTTGAGTTCAAATCTGGCCCCTGACACTTACTAACTGTGTGACCTTGGTCAAGTCATTTAAGCCTGATTGCCAAAAACAAAACAAACAAAAAAAAGAAAAGAAAATAAGAATGTAATGAATGACGTATACTATGGGTAGTGTGCAGTCAAATGCATGCCACATGCAGAAACATAATACATGCATAAATAGCAATAACATGTAGGGTGTTTGCACATGAACATATGTAGCTAATATGCTATAGATTAGCTATATATTCTCCATATAAAAACCTATAAAAACAGCATGTTGTAGAGCAAACCCACAGACAACACATTACAACATACGCCATGGTTATATAGAAGATCATGGGCTTGTCGATTTGATGTTGGAAGAGAACATAGAGGTCCAGCCCTTCTCAGATTTCACAAGGTGAGGAAACAGAGCTTAAGTGACTTTTCCAGCATCACCTACAGGTATGTGAGTGATGGTAGAGGCATCTCATTTAGGTAGAGGCAGAGGCAAGGATTGAACTCTCTTTGTCTTCCCAGTGCTCTGCACAGTGTCTGGAACAGAGCAAATGTTTAATAAATGTTTGTTGATTGATTGACCAAGATAGAGAAGTGGAATGAGTTGAAAATAGAATAGTGAAAATATAGATAGAATAGTGAGAAGATGAAAATGCATGACATCTCATATTCTTGTTGTTTAGTTGTTCAATTGTGTCTGACTCTAATTTTGTGGCAGAGATACTGGAGTGGTTTGCCATTTTCTTCTCCAGCTCATTTTACAGATAAGGAAACTGAGGCAGACAGGATTAAGTGACTTGCCCAGAGTCACACAGCTAGTAAGTGTCTGAGGCCAGATCTGAACTCAGGTCTTCCTGATTTCAGGCTTGGCATTCTATCCACTGCTCCACCTAGCTGCCCCTAATGCTCCAGCATTCCCCACAAGAAAAATGACAGAACCATACAGAGGAAAGGTGGAGGGTTGAACAAAGAATGGGACTGAGCCAATTGGAAAAGAAGTAGGGGTTATAATATGAGGAACCCTATCCCTCAGGAAGGGCAAGGCAAGCATGATATATTGGGAAAGGAACTGGATTTTGAGATGAGAGGACCTATGCTCAAATCCTGGCTTGACTGCTTACTAGCCTTGTGACCTTGGGCAAGTCATTATCCCTCTTTAAGGCCCATCTGTCAAATGAGAAGTTTGGATGAGATGATTCCCCTTCCAACACTAAATTCTGTAATCAAATAATCCAATAGGGCTTGTGCTCCTAAAAATATGGATGCAGAGGAGGAAAGAGGATGGGGTTTGGGGGTGGGGAGATCTGCCCTGTCTTTTTTTCACTGGGGAGGGAGAGTAGTTCATTGGGGGAGGAGGTACTTTGTTGAAAGGAAGGGAGAAACTTCTGAAGATGCTCATACATTTACTGAGAGGAGGACAATGTAGAAGCAAAGGGTATTCTTATTCAGGCAGTGAGCGGTGTCTCCTCTCTCTTTGATGTGCCCAAAAACTTGGGCTGGCATCCCCAGTCTGAAAGGGCAGATGGTGGGGTTTCCCCCATTCCCATGAAGCTGGGGTCAGAAGCTGGAATAGGGCAGGGCATGCTCTCCTGACATCTGTGCCAAGGGCAGGGGGAACACGATGCAATGGCATTGGCACAGGTTCTGCCCATCAGCCTGGCACTGAGTGGGTGATGAGCTTTTGGGATGTGAATTGGTGCTGGGCCAGAAGAAGAGCTGGCAGGAAAGATGGGCAGATGGAGAGACTTCTGGGAGGTGGGGCTGAAGATGGGAATGGGGTGCCATATCTCTCAGAAGCAGCCACCCCAAAGGGGGCTGTCCTCCATCTGGAACCTTCTTGTTAGTATCCAGTCTCTTTGAGAAGTAGATTTCCTCTCACCTAACTCCCCAAAAGGCTGGGATCCCCCCTATCGCAAGGAAGCCCGGCTAAATGACTCAAGTAACTTAAGTCCCTTCCCCACTGCCCCACACATACAATAACAGAGACACTTCAGGTCAAGGGGTCACCTGGGCCTTGCAGGAGAAACCCAGAGACCCTCAATCCTTGCAGTTTTGAGCTTTCTAATTCTTTAGCGTCACAGGACCATGGAATATTGGCACTGAAAGGCATCTTAGAGAGAATCTCTTCCCACCCTCCTAATTTACCAAGGAGAAAACTGAGGCAGAGAGAGACAGGGGGAGAGAGGGGGAGAGAGAGAGAAAGAGGGAGAGAGAGAGAGAGAGAGAGAGAGAGAGAGAGAGAGAGAGAGAGAG